>NC_083860.1:9532500-10732500 GCF_029169275.1 Apis cerana
TTCGGTTTTACCCCACTTTCCACATGATACGAAAAATATACTTACTATAATCAATATAATCCCGCATAGAGTCAGAGCAAACGTACTTACTGCTAAAGCGTAAAGTACAATAAATCGAAAATTATCGATCACTTGTTTCGCGTATCTAAAAGAGAAAATGATAAAAATTTGTTATTAAAATTTGAAAATTTCAGCTTCGATCTAAAAAAAATTTATATTTACCTTCTTAAACGTAGTTGTTTTTTAACGCAAAGGATCAAGGTAGGGATGTTCACGCAATTCTGAAATTCCATGGCCAAACATTCGAATCTCGCGGCTGCGAACCATAGTAAAAGCGCACCCATCATGCTCAAGCATATATGCGCAACGCCTTGAAAATTGAGGAAAGCTTGATGCATATATACGATAATGTTCACGGGTGTGTAATTAACGCGAAATGGATATTCCGTTTCCAATGGAAAGTTAATCGGTAGGAATACCGGTCCTAACGCAAAACACACCGCGGTCATGTACATGCACGCTATAGAAACTCCACAAAATTTACCACATTTCTCGATATACTTGCAAAAAATTTCTCTTTCGTATTGATTCGCTTCCTTGATAAAAATCATCATTTCTTCGATTACACGCTGCAATTTGTATAAAGTTAAAATAAACATATCGTTCTTATTTTTACTTATATCAAACTATATCGAAGAGAATAACGACTTACTTGCAATGAATCGTGATTAACGAAGCATATAAAAGTTTGCATAATAAGTTGAGTCAAAATTATCAACAGACAAATGTCCTGGGAAAAAAGGATCATATCGTCGAAATGCAAATAGCTCGAATATATCATGGGAAGGAGCAGCATGAACATGCTGATAATGCTAAGGATCTGTAAAATTTTAAAGCCAAATATTCGACTCTTGTCGCTACTCGTAGGAAGTGGCCAACAGACTGTTATTACTACGCTGAGCCAAATAATGTGAATCACTTTTTCCGGTGTCATTCGTTTCGACATTATTGCAAGAAATTGTTCGCCTCGTGAATCGAATAAAATGAAATTTAATCGGGGGGGAAAGAACGATAAATAGAGATTGCTAGAAAGTAGCATATAATTACATCGTATTAGAAAACAACTGAATGTTCACATACACTGCTCGTGGTTTTACACGTGCGAGTAACTTAATAAATCAATATTATTCTTAAAAACAATTTTTATAGGATACCGATTTTCTGGAAGAGTTTTTTTGCTTTGTTCTCTTGTTTATAGTTAATTATTGCTTGCATTATAGATCGGCGATGATTATAGGTAAGACGGGTGCAAAGAATGGCTATCACGCAATAGTATTCTTGACAGCGAAAGAACATCGAGTTCGTATATTTAGTACGATATGGATATTATAAATTAAACCATTAGCATATTACATTGAGTGACTTTGTATTTTTTTTCTCTATTATATAAATTATTGTAATAATTTAAAAAATATTTTCTCAAAATATGTAAAATATGTGTATACGCTGAAATATGATAGAATAAAGAGATGAAGATATTTTAAAAATCTTCAGAGTTCAATCTTCCCAGAGATTGTTACTATAAGAAAAATTTTCCAACATGGAATACATAAATATTTTATTTACTATGATATAGTAATGCAGCTTACATAGAGACTGAAAATGTTGCCATAAAAAATTACTATTGAAAAAAATGTATTGCATCCAGAGTAAGACTTTTCATTCATATATTTTATTTTAAAAAAAGCACAACGATTGCATAACTTTCTATTCGAGCAATAAATTTATTACACGTTGCAATAATATTCAAATAATACAACCCAGGATATATTATGATTCTATCATAGTTCTCATTGCCATGAAGTAGGACGATATTGTAGTTACAAACTATAAATCATTGTATATACACAAACACACACATATATATATAAGTCTTTAAAAATTAAAATGTTATCTTACACGAGACAAGTGACTGAAAATGCTTACGTTTGAACAATATTCCAAAGAAAGAGGTGGTAACAAACTATTCATTCGAATGAGAAATGATTTCTGACTTCTTATCATCATGAAAATCACGCAACTTTTCATTTTTCTTGATTGTCCCAACCATTGAATATCATTGATCGATTCTGCGAATTGTATACTCTGGAAATAAAATTTTTTACATACTATCGAATTAAAATCTGCACCATTCGAATATGGAATGAAAATGAACAATGATTTAATTTTTGAAAGAAAAAATATAGAGAAACGGTGCACACCAGATGAGATGACATTCTATCGAATTTTTATTATTGGCTGGCTTACACTTTCTCTTAAATCGTCTGCCGGCCAGGCGATGACGAACAAGTGCAACATGCCTGACATTACCAGAGGAAGGAATTGAGTGACCACGCCCAATGATTGATCCTAAATATTATTACAGAAATGTTTGTTTCATAGAAAATCATCCAATGAACTTTAACCCTCCATGCCACGATTTCCATGAAAATTCCACGAGTTTTATCTAACTTCTAGAATTTAATCTCTAATTTTTAACATAGCAAGTCATCATAAAAGAAAACATTACATTTTTATCGAGTTCCTTGCCATTTTTTAAATATCATTCATTTATAACGAATCAAGTGGCTGAAGGATTAAAGATTCCTTGCTATTACGCTACATTACGTGTGCTGCTAGAGAGGTAAGTTTTCGACCAAACTCACGTTAAGCAGGGGGAAAGCTCCGCATATCACAGTGCTTCCCATCGTGACGTTCGTTTTGAATAATAAAGTCTCAACAGTAGCGTTAGTATCCTCCACAAATCTAACCATGACACAGTCTTAATTTATTCAACTCGGTAAAGAATCAACTCTCTTGAAGTAGCTTAATTCTATATTGAACGATAATGCACTAAAATGCATTGTCTTCATTCAACATACCAAAATAACATTGACCACATAAAGAAAAACTAGAGAAAATAAAAGATAATACATTTGACTTGTGTTCGGTTGTTTTCATAGATGAACTCGGTTGAAATGATATAAAACGATATAAAAATTATACAAAAACAGGACATGACAATCAATTTTCTTAGAGCTAGTTTACTTCATTATCAATAATCTATTTTCATACGTTTTATTTTTCTTATTTTTAATTCACGAATTTTTAAAATTTACAGGAACATACAGATAATATAAATAATGTTTCCACTGTATAAAAATCAAATAAAAAGTACAAGAGATTTCACAAATAATTAAATAGAAAATATATATATCATACCCTAATATTTTTTGATGTTCCTTGATACAGCTCACCAACATGTCGTAATTATTCACATGCCGCAATTTTGACCGTAATACGTCTAATTTGGCAGCGGGAAAACTAAAGAGGATGACAATCGTGAAATCTACAAAAATGCAAAATGACGTTTGTAAAATACAGTAAACATGATTGACATAGACTACGCAGTATATTCCGAGTGGTTCGATGGAGAATGGAAGCCATCCCTCTGCGGGTAATTCTTGGGCAGAGAACAAAGGCATCAGAATGAACGAGCTCGAAGGTAAGATGTATCCCATCGAAACTGTTGAGAAGAACTTTTTGTATCGATTTATATATCCCTGTAATATTTTAATTTCGTATTCGTTGGCTATCTCCAAGAACGACTTGACTTCTTCTATCAAAACCTAGAGATCGATAGAAATTTTAATTATAATTATAATTATAGTTACTATAATTTTAACGTCATCAATTAAATATCTGTTTTGTTTCTAAATTGAATTAACCTGCATTTCGTTGTTGTTCCATTTGCAGAGAGTCAAATCCAAAGCTACTTCGAGCAAAGCAGCCATCTCAGAGGCAGTTTTCATCGATTTAGGTATATCGTTTCGAAAGTGAAAAATAGCAAGCATCAAGGATATTGTTAAAAAAATCACGTTCAATATCGTGAATGTCCACAAGATGTTACGAATAATGATGTATTTTTTACTGTCGTTCGGATTAATTGGCCAAGTGCACGTAAATGTTCCTGTCAGTTCCAGAATATGAAGTACTTGACGAATTTCCATATTGAGCATACCCATTTCATCGAATGTTTCTTCGAAGTTAGAAGATACGATAAGTGAAAATAATAATCTGTCTTACGGAAATGTTTGTGGAATAGGGGCCAGTGAAAATCGATTCCCTCATTAAGCATTTAAGCACAATTCCATTATATGTATATTGCACGCAATGTATTAAGTTTTCTTGGATAAAGGACTCCCCCATTTATACGATTTAATAGAAATTATTGTGTGATTTAATTACCGGATAGTAGTAAAATTATAGAGAAAAGTTACATGAAAGTAGCAAATAGCATCTAATACATTTTATATTTGATATGCCTTCTGTTGTTTTCATGTACAATAATTATTGTAGTCATTCTCATAATGCATCGTGAGATTTAGAGATTGATATAGAAATATTCTTCTATCACTGGATAATATTTTTAATCTTTGAAGTCTAAGACATCTTCCAGATCATCTTTGCTATATTTTGAGCATCAAAATGCAAGGATTTAATCATTTATTGGTACGAGGTAATTTCATTTATTTCATTTATTTGTATTATAAAACGTAATTTTTCTTTATCAATTAATCAAGTTCAATAAATAATAAATTTAATTTTTTAAAAAAATGAAATTTCCAATACAATTTTATTATTTTTGAAATTATTGTTTTATTTTGTAGTTATATTCTTTCTTTGACTATACTTGTGTAACAAATTTGTTTTGTGCTATTTAATCGTATAATTTTTTAACATCTCAAATATAATGTCAAAGAAAAATATTAAAAAATTGATATTTAAGTTTAATATCAATTGATAAATAATCTTTTATAATTTTTAAAATTTTTTTATGATCTTATTTGTTTCAGAAACTATTATAGACTCATTCTAAAACCAATTAATTAATTAAACGGAATACTGGTTTTATATATAGTCTTTTTTTTTATTATTATTAATATATTGATATCCTATATCATATACGAATAATGCGCTAATAAGAATAAAAAATAATAGAAGGATAAAGATAGAATAAGAATTAACCCTCAGTACTGTTTCTCATGTCCTTTTTAGAATGATTTTTTTGGTACTCGAAAGATGGCGAAGATAGTCAATTCTCAATCTATTTCTAATCTATTATTTGCTATCTTGTACCATAATCTCATTTACCATACTTCAGAGATGGCGTTGATATTACAATTTTTATATATTTCATTCTAGAAAAATATAACGCATGCACAATTTTCTATTCAAACGATAAATTTATTACATGTTTCAATAATATACATATTTAAATAACATAGGCCTGGATAATTATGATTCAATCATAGTTCTCATTGCCATGAAGTAGGATGATACTGTAGTTATAAACTATAAATTATTGTACACAATACTTATATAGATCTTCAAAAAATTAAAATTGAATTATTTTATATAAATGATTTTAATGAAGCTTACGTTTGAACAATATTCCAAAGAAAGAGGTGGTAGCAAATTACTCATACGAATGAGAAATGCTTTTTGACTTCTCATCATCATGAAAATTACGCAATTTTTCATTTTATTTGGTTGATCCAACCATTGAATACCGCTAATCGAATTTGTAAATTGTACACTCTGAAAATAAAAATTTTCATATTTTATCGAATTAAAATTTGGAAATAAGATGAAAGTGGAAGATGGAATTTTATTTAATTTGAAAAAAAAAATATAAAGAAGCAGTGCATAAGATGAGATGAACATTCTATCGAATTTTTACTATTCATTTAGCTTACACTTTCTCTTAAATCATCTGCTGGCCAAGCGATGACATACAAATGCAAGATGCCTGATAACACCAGAGGAAGAAACTGACTGATCGCGGCCAACGATTGATTCTGAATATTATTATAGAAACGTATAATAGAAACGATCAATTCTTTTCGAATCTACATTACAAATTGTCTAGAGAGATTTTTTTTTTCTAAACTCACGTTAAGCAATGGGAAAGCTCCGCACATCATAGTGCTTCCCATTGTGACGTTCGTTTTGAATAATAAAGTCTCAACAGTAGCTTTAGTATCCTCCACAAATCTAACCATGACACGGTCTTAATTTATTTAATTCGGTAAAGAATCAACTCTCGATTGAAGTAGCTTATCCTATATCCTTAAATGCAGTAAAATGCACTGTCTTCATTCAACGCGCTAAAATAACATCGACTACATAAAGAGAAAAATAGATATAATTCACTAATGTTTGGTTGCTTCCGTGAGAATACTTGACGATTGAAATGATATAAAATAATATAAAAAATTATGTAAATAAAAGAAGAAGGGATCAAATCAGTTTTCTCGAAGCTAATCTATTTTACTATCAATAATTTACTATTTTTTTTACAATGCATTTTATCTTTTCTTAAATAACTTACGAATTTTAAAAGTTTATAAAAGCACAAAAAATTTGATTAGTATTTTCTACTGTTTCAAAAATCAAATTAAAATTACATAAATTTTCAAAAATATTTAATTAGAAATTTAACAAATACATATATCTTACCCTATTATTTTTTGATGCTCCTTGATACAGCTCACCAACATGTCATAATTATTTACATTTTGTAATTTCGACCTCAATGCATCTAATTTGGCAGCGGGAAAACTAAAGAGCATGACAATCGTGAAATCTACAAAAATGCAAAATGCCGTTTGTAAAATGCAATAAACGTGATTGACATAAACTATGCAGTATATTCCGAATGGTTCGGTGGAGAATGGAAGCCATCCATCTGCGGGCAATTCTTGGGCTGAGAACAAAGGCATCAAACTGAACGAGATCGCAGTTGAGATGTATCCCATCGAAACTGTTGAGAAGAATTTTTTGTAACGATTTATATATCCCTGCAGTATTTTAATTTCGTATTCGTTGGCTATCTCCAAGAACGACTTGATTTCTTCTATCAAAACCTAGAGATCGATTAAAAAGTTATTACAATTTTCACATTTATATTGAATATTTTTTCAGTTTTAAATTCGATCAACCTGCAATTCACTATTGTTCCATTTGCAAAGAATCAAATCCAAAACGACTTCGAGCAAAGCGGCCATTTCGGAAGCAGTTTTCAATGACATAAGTATGTCATTTCGAAAATAAACAACAGCGAGCATCAATGATGTCATTAATAAAATCACGTTCAATATCGAGAATATCCACAAAATGTTACGAAAAATAATTCGCCTTTTACTAATATTCGGATTAATTGGCCAAGTACACGTAAATGTTCCTATCAGTTCTAGAATGTAAAGTACTTGACGAATGTTCATGGTGTTAAAGATACTTATTTCATCGAATGTTCTTCCAAGTTAGAATATAAATGAAAATAGCAATCTGTCTTATGGAAGTTTATGGAATAGATACCAATGAAAGTCGATTCATTAAATATTTACGATAGTTCCATTATATATTGCACGCAATGTATCGTGTGAAACAAGACTATTATTCTTTGGATGAAGGGTTCTTTTACACATTGTAACATTTACATGATTCTAGAATATGATTCCGTGTGATATAATTATCGAATATAAAAATTATAGAGAATAAGTGAAGAAAGCAAATAATAGCATCTAATATATTTTATATTCGATATGCTTTCAGTTCCTTTCACGTAGTAATTGTAACATTGCGTAGTTGTTCTTATAAGTTTGTTAGTATCAAAATATGGTATATTACTATACTGAATTATAATTTTTTTGATTCTAAAGTCTAAGATCTTCCAGGCTATACATTTAAATTTTTGCTGTTTTCTGAGCATCAAAATTTATTGTATGCAAATATTTAATTATCTGCTGATATCAGGTAATCTTGTTTACAATTTAATTATCTATTAACTAAAAATCTATTTCTTTTATTGCAAAATGTAAATTTTGATCACATCCATCATTAATCAAGTGTATATTTTATAAAAAATAATTTTCAATGTGATTTCTTTAGTTTTTGTTTTATTTTCAATTATATTCTTTTCGTTTCAATTTCATTTGTACCATGAATTCGGTCGTTCATATGATATTTATCATAATGTATAATAACCGATTGCGTAAAAGATATATACATATACTCAGCCAATTAGCTCATATTATTTTCTATAAAATATTTAATTATGTCACTGATATTACATATATAATGATATAATTATATATTATATATTAAATAATAATAATTTCCCAGCTCTGATTGCATGGAAGTTGCGAATTGGACACTTTAATCGTGATCCATCCATTGTTTTGAACGAATATTTATTTATTTTCAAATAAATTCTTCTTTTGGTGTATGTTTACAAAACGTTCAAACTTTTGATCGTTGTGCAACGCAAACAATAAAAGAAGTTATAAAAAAAACCGATATGGAAGACTAAACCTAGAAATAAAATCTAAATTATGATATTTTCTATCAATATTTTACATTTCCATTATCATAAAAATGAAAAATAATTGATAGATAAAGAGATAAAAAAAAGCGAAATAAGCATTCTACAAAGCACTAGTTTGCCCATTAATTTCATCTATTTAATTAACATCCTTAATTCTAAATGCATGCACTTAATTCTAAATATATTTTATTCAATATTCTTTTATGATCTTTGCTCCTATAGAGAATTCTGAAACAAATTTAAATATCAGTTTAAAATATTTCAATCATTCTATCTATTCTAAAAATTATTTTTATATCCTTACTTACATAATAATTAAATATTTTGTTTAAAACTCCTGCCCTTTTCAAATTGAAAATTTGAAGGATTCTTTTCATAATTCATCCATAACATCCATAATATTCATACAAACAACATAAATTTAAAACAAAAATGAAAGAATTTTAATTTTTTTTAGAAAAGATTTACCAAATAAACCACATGTACCCAGAGAAAATGCAAATGAGGATATATCAACAATGACTAATAAACGAAGTCACATAACTGTTAAATATTAAGGATTTGATTTTAAATAAGGAAGTTTAAGAATGCAAACCATATATGATCGATAAATAGGATTAATTAAATTATTCTATAAAACTTTAAATCAGAATAAGGAAAGCGAGGATATCTTTCAATAAAAGGAAAATAAAAACATTAAATAAAATCAATTTAAATCCTAAAAAATTAAATATTTGATCCTATCTAATATAAGAAATGAAAAAATTTTCAGACGATATTTTTTTTATTTTATTCCGTTGGAAAAATTCCTAAAACAGAATATATAACAGAATTAATAAAATTCAATAAAAATAGGTTTCAAATAAAGATCAAATATCATTTCGTAATTATCCTTTTTTTTTATTTATTTTTTCAAATTCATATCTGTAACAAATTCAATTATTCGATTAGTAATTACAAATAATTTATATTTAAGAAAAAAATATTAATTATTGAAGAAAAATTAAATTATTAAAATATTGTTAAGTAATTCATAATTTTAAATAAGACATTCACTTGTCTGTCTAGAAAAAAAAATTTTACTTTTTAGGATTTAATACATAACAATCTTTAACAGTATTTTCAATAACAAATGCTTTTAATAAAGGGATGCTGAAAAGAAAAAGAGGTAACCAGAAGAGCTACCATAATACCAATTATAAACCCGAACAAACCGTGAAATTTTTTTTCTATTTCGCAACACTAATATACTAAATTTTTCAAAGAAAACCCGAAGAGTGCTTTATTATATTTGCAATGGAATTCTTAATTAATAAAAAAAAAATAAAAAAAAATAAAAGATTCATGAAAGCATATATTCTTAGTATAATGCTTATTTACAAAATTCTAATAAATTACTCTATGCACTCATATTTTATTAAACGCAACACTAATTACGGAATATTGTAGCCATTTTAAAGGCTACCGTCGTATGATCACCTTTGTGCAACTTTTTTAGTTGCAATTAGATGAACCAAATACAAAAACACTTCCACAATTCAAGTGGAAGAAGCATGGACAATATTTGTGAACGCAATACTACTATATAAAACACGATCATTCGTTAACGCAACACTACTGTAAAAAACGCGATCATTTATTAACGCAACACTAATTCTTAAAGTGAATTTAATATTATTATATTAATTAATAAAATTTACTATTATTCTATTATATAAATGAAAAATTATTTCAAATATCTCGATATTATAAATAATACTATAAGATATTAAGGTATATAAATTCAAAATTAAATTAAAAAAAAGTAATAAAAAATTGACTAATTCATAATCAAACTAATTAAAAAATGCAACAAACAAACGCGATCATCATTTTATCCCAACTAATTCAAAACGCGAGATTTGTAAACGCAACACTAATTCAACCCGTACTTTATTTGTAAGCGCAACACTAATGCAAAACCGAATTGTCCATTGATAACTGAATCTGATGGGCCGGCATGCAAAACGGCCATACGATACAACAACAATTACTACATATTACTAAAACGAGCACAGTGACAAAGTAATAACAATGACTTCCCATTCTTTGAACTGAAAAGAAAATCCAAAAAATGAGAAGCCATTCGTTGCAGCCCTCTTCGTGACAGTTTGTCGGGCCTCTTCGGTCTTCCTCCTTCGGGCGCAATGCCCGCTGAAACTTAAATCTAGGCTCGAGATTCCCTAATCGCTAATAAAAAAAAAAAACAAAGAAATAAAAAAAAGACTAATTGCACGAAAGTTAAGCATACATGGACGACCAACGATCGCAATAATCGTTGTCCGTACATGTATAAAATCTCGAGCACAACGTTCGTTTCGAAATTTATTTCACGCGATCACGACCGCGGAATTCGAAAAAATCGATAAGCAAAACCAGAAACGAATGGCACTGTCCATTCATCTCAGCTTCACCCTCGATTTTTCAAATTTGATTTCCTGAAACAGATTGTCACGCGAAAACGCGCCTACCCGATCGGAGACTGTGACAATCTGCCCGGCCCTACCTACTTATATATATAATTAACAGTCATACCAGAAGTATACTACCTATCCTACCTAACTCTATATTTAAAAAATGGCAAAACAGGCACACCAACACACTCGTTCCACGTTTCTCACTCATAATACTCGGGCGCAAATGCCTACACTAGGGAAAGTGTCCCGGAACACCTCCGACACCCGAGCTTGGCATACATCTTTCACACTCTAAGTTTACGTACCGTTTTCCTGAAATCGACTGACGATGGCTAGTGATCATTGCGTGAAACGCGATAAAAATACGTGTATTCTAGATTAAATGATACTAAATTTAAATCATTATTATTATTTTAAATATTATTAGAAGATTAAAGATTAGAAATAATATTATATTCGCAACATTTAATTGCAACTATATAATATTTTGATTGTGAATTGTAATTGAATTATTAATAATAAAGGATAATAATAATAATTGAAACGACGCAATTCCACAACCTAATCACACACACAATGTGGAAAATACGTCGTGCACGATTCACTAATGCATTGTCAGTCGCTGAAAAATTTTTATTAGCTTATGAATTAAGATCATCATGTCCAGTGCCTTTCTCTCACGCAAGTAGCACCTGGGCACGTGAGTGAGTTCCTGGCAATGAACATGGAAGGATTAAATCTGAAAATCCTAAGCTAAAAAGATATTAATGTATTTATTTTTTATCTAACGGGTTAATATTCTTTGACTTTGCATTATATTCTTTATATACATTATATTTCAAATAAATGTGACTAAATTTTATATATAGTATAAATATAATATTTTATTCTATTAATATTTGATAAATTATAATAATATTAATATATGAATGAAAAAATTATTTCTGATTCTATTTTACTGATTTAATAAGTTGTTAAAATTAAGCATATTATATATAATAAAAAAAGAATTTTTAAAATTTACTACAATAATAATAAATATTAAAATGAAAATATTCTCAGGCGATTCCTTTATCAGAGTACATTTTCGAAAAATAGTATTCAAAATTTACTGCTCTGATTCTGAAATCTACGTGTCGCGAAATGTCTTCTTGCGTATAAAGTTTAATTTATATTTATATAAAAAAATTGAAACTTTACTACTTATATGTTATACTGAAATTCATTACATGATCAAATAACATGAATATAAATATTATTAAGCAAAAAGAATAAAAATAATTTATTATCGCATTAACGATAATAAACTATTTTACATACATATAATATTGTAATGAAATCAGTAGATCCGATCTTTCCATTACTAAATTCAAGTTAGCATTCATAAGTATTCATTTATATTAAGTATTATTTATTACTCATATAATTTTATTTTAAATTATAATAATTCAAATTAATTATTGTATTTTATTAGTATATTAATATATATTTTATTATTAGAAAATTGCTAATAACATTATTTAAAAAAATGAAACGCAAGAAAACCCTGACCTGAACTAATAAATAAAACAAAAGAAATAAATGTTATTACTCACTGGTATTATAAATAAATACCAGCGGTCACTGTGCTCGTGCAAAATTCTACGATACAACCAATCACCCGTGTCGATTCGGATTCTTTCATCCTACGACATGATTGAGTGATCGGAGAAATTAAAATGCATGCGACTCACCGTATGATGCGACGATCATTGCTGTGAACAGAATGTATGTGTGTGTGGGCACAGAAGTTATTGAGAAGAAAGTCGTTATCAGATAGAAGAATGTGAAATTTAGCAGGAATCTGTACAAAACAAGAATAATTTAATTTAAAAAACATTCTAATTATTTGAAAGAATTGAAATAATGAAATATTAAACTAGTAAATATGTAATTATGATATAATATTGAAATTCTAATAATATTTTAATAAAAATAAAAATTAAAACTCTAATATAAAAATTTAACATTTAATAATTTAGAAAGAACAAAAAATAGTTACCTCTTCGCGTGATAGATCTTATATTCTTCATGCACTGATTTTATTCTATATCGAAAATGAATATTTATAAAAAAAAAAATAAAAAAAAGAAACTAATAATGTATAATTGATGAACAAATACTGACTCTACTTTTGTATTTGATTAAATTCTTGATTAAATTTTAATTAAATTTGCACTAAAAGACATTAAATATGATAAAACACTAATATAACTTTATAATATATAAAGATATTAATTTTAACACTGATTCTATTCACCGCATTGCACGCAGTTATAACACTTTCTGAAATTCTGAAATTAATATTAAATTAATAAATAGAAGAGAGATAGAAGATAGAAGAAAAAGTAATATTTTTCTTCTTTCTAATATCAAATATTTATTCTAAAAATATTGATTTTTTATTTTAAATTGATTAATGAATTATAAATAAAAAATATTTATGAAAATTTTTTATAAATACTTAAAAATAAAATGTTCATTATCAAAATTTAAAATTCGCTTTCTAGTAATAAACTACCAAATTTCTCATAAATTTTTAATTTTTTTCTATTTCTTTTAATCAAAATGTAAGTTCATTATGAATTACTCAACAAATGATCTAATAAAATAAAATAAAATACATACGAAATATTAAATTTTACTGCATCTCCAAGAATAGACATCCATATTGGAATTTTTCCCGCCTTCGAGAGACATGACGATACCAATTAAACCTGTATAAATCAAAAAAAAATCAAAATGAAAAAAATATATAACATTAAAGTAATTTATAATTTGTAAAAATTCTAATAATATTGAATAAAATATCACAAGATATTAATTATTAAGCATAAACAATGAGAAAATAAATATTACGAACTAAACGGAATATACATCACGAGAAAATTTCAAACGTCTAATCATTACGACTTGTCGACAAATAATGGTATTTCGTGACTCTATTCGAATACATTACAAAGGAGAGGGGATACGCCACGTTCTTGAAACATAACATAAGAACATAACATAAGAAATGTTTTCAACCTCGAGCGAAATATAGATAAGAGAAGAAAAAAATTAACAATACGCGAAACCGTTATACACAGAGATATATATATATAGAAAAAAAATATGCGTCACTTAAATAATTCTCATAAAATTGATCGCAATTAATTTCCTTTTTTTCAACAAAAGAAAATTAAAAATATAAAAATAAATATTAATGTCAAACAAATATTAAAATATTATATTATAATATTATTAATAATATTATAATAATATTAAAATTATATTAAAATGAAATAATATCTGGTTTTTCTCGAAATATTTGGATATTAAAAGCTATTAGTGACGTAATAAATAAATGAACAATCGAAATGAAAGTACATTTATCGTAACACTGTTCAATTATGATACAATAAACAAACACATATTGATTAAATAAGATTTAATAATCCATAATTAAACTTAATAATAATAATATAATATCCTATCGATGAAAATTTTACGTAATTACGTACCTTAACTGATGAAACACAACCTGTCACCACAATTTTCAACTGTAGACTGATGGTATGCGCACTACAATGCGCATTGATTCATTTTATGGTTAATTCTTAATAGTTTTCTGATTGGCTAGAATTGCGCGGTTTCTTATTTCAAATCCGCGCGAAAATTAAAATAAGTATTATATAATATATCTTAATTATGTTTTAATTGCAAAAATCAAGCTTTATTGTTTATTTATGGTTTATGATTGATATTAAAACTTTTTCTGTTTTCTGAAATATCAATAATTAACTAATAATTTATATAGAAATCAAATTTCAAATCAATATCTAAAATTGAGTTAATTGATTAAATTATAATAATAAATAATAATCAAAAATAAATATTAAATTAATATCATATCAAATATTATCTTAAAAATATAATATATAATTCTTATATAATCTTTAATTTATATTTTTAATATTTCAAAATTTCACATTTTTTAAAAATTTAAATTTTAAAAATTTTTATACAATATAACATGGAATATGTTTATTAATTATTAATTATTTTATAGTTAAATATTTATTTTGAAAATTTTGATCTGAAAATTTTCCTTTAAAGATGTTTTAATAATATAAGATTGAAATATAATAAAATAATTGAACATAGAAATTAAATAGAAAAATAAATCAGAAAGTTATGACAAAAAGATTATTTTTTTATCATATAATATTGAAATTGAAATTATATAATTTTTTCATAAAATAGATTGAAATAAAGGAAAAAATTCTTTATTCATAACATATAAATGTTATGAATCATAATAATTAAATTAAATTATAATATGTTTGAAAATATAATTTTCTCTTTACAATTTTAATTTCCTTTATAACAATTAATAAATTATTAATCCTTTTTTTATAAGATATTTAAATCACAATTATTTTAAAAATGTAATATAATATTTAGTTTGTTAATTTTTAATATATTCAATTTTTAATTTATTACTTTTAATTTACAATTTTTAAATTTTGTGTTAAATTTTTATTTCATTGCAAATTTTATGTTAAGTTTTTCTTTCATGTATATTTTTTATAATACAATTTAACATTTAACATTTATTTTAATTGCATTAATTTTTTTTTTTATGTTCTAACTTCTTTTGATTTCTTTTAGGTTAAGTTCTTTTTCCATTTTTCTCTAATTTAATTATGTATTACATTCTATATTTCTATATTTCTATATATTTATATTTCTATATTTATTCATTATAAATATATTTAAATTATTAGTTTTTTAGTTAAATTCTTTTCTTACATGTAGCAATTTTATTATATTTAATTAATTTTTATGTTATATTTATTTTTCCTTTATATTTTTTATAATTCAATTAATATTTGTCTTAAATTCTTTTTTTATGTTCTAACTTCTTTTGATTTAAGTTAAATTAAGTTAATTTAACTTTTAAATTAAATTCTTTTTTTATGCTTCAATTTTCTCTGAGTTATAATAATTGATTTTTCTATTTTATACTTTTATGTTTATTTATTATTTATTTATTGCAATTTTCTTAAATTTAATTAATTGTTATGTTACATTTTTTTAATAATTATTTTTTCAATATAACTATTATATGTATTCAATTATTTTTTACATGTTTTTAATTGGAATTATTTGGAATTATTAAATTTCTATATTAATTTCTTTTTATGTTTTATTTAGTTTTATTCAAATTCTTTCTTATGTTTTTTGATTTAATTAATTTTTATGTTAAATTTTTTTTATATACTTCTTTTTTACATACTTATTGTCTTTTTTTTTTCATTCTTATTTATTTTTCTCTTTTATTCTCTTCCCTTTTTTGTTATTCTCCACTCTTCTTTATCATTCTCCATCTATTTTATCATTATTCTTCTTTGTAAGTTCTTTCTTTGTCATTCTTTCTCTTCCTTTATCTTTTTTTCTTTTGTCATCCATTTCTTCCATGTTCTTTGTTATGCTTCTCCGTTTTTATCAATTTCTCTTTCTTTTGTTTTATTAATTTTTCTTTCCTCTTTTCTTATTATATATTAATTTATTTTTATGGATTTCTCTTTCTATCATCCTTTATTAACTCCTACTTCTCTATTTCTTTATTAATTCATTTTTAGCTTTATCAATTTCTTAGCTTTATCAATTCTTCCTCTCTATCTTTACAAATTCTTTTTATTTCTTATATTTATCCTTTTTTTAATTTTTTTATATTAATTCCTTCTTTTCCTTTTCTTGGTAAGAAGAAGAATGTCAAAGGAGAATGGAGATGGAGAATATAACAAAGAAGATTGTAATAACAAGAAAGATGGGCAAGAAGGATGACCAACGGATAACCAAGAGTAACAGAAAGAAAAACAAAACAGAAGATACAAAACAAAATAATATATGTAGATGACAAAACAAGAAGGAGATAGATGATAAAAAGAGATGAGGATAATAAAGAAAAAGAACAAAGAAAATGAATAAAAAAGGGAAAAGAAAATGGCAAAGAAGATGAATAATGATAAATAAAAGATGAGAATAAGAATGAAGGGAAGTCAGAAGGAGATGTTAAAAAAGATTGATCACAAAAGAAAAAAAATGTTATCTAAGAAGAAAGTTAATATATAGTTGATATGTATATATATATACATATATTAATTATAATTGATTGATTTTTATATATTATTTTCTTATGTTTCACATTTTTATAATTTATTTAACAATTAAAATTGAATTCTTTAGTTTTAATTTTATCAAATTTAATTATTTTTATTTTTCAACTTTTTTAAATATATTTAAATTTTTTTATGTTTTCTTTTTTTATAAATATATGTTTTCTATTAAATTTCTTTTTTGTTTTATTTTAGATTTATTATTTAATTTAATTAATCTTCATATTAAAGTATACAACTTATTATTATTTCTCTTACTTAATTTTACTATTTTATTAAATTAAATTTAATAAGTTTATTATATTTTTAAGTATAGATTTTGCAGAACTTTGATATATATATATATATATATATATATATATATATATATATCAATAATTAATATATATAATACATGTTAGTAGTAATTAATATGTATTATATATTTCAATTTTCGGCGCGATTTTGAACGAATAAGCAAGCATTCTGCTTTAGCCAATCAGAACGTTTCTAGATGATACTAATCCTGTCATTTTTCTGTTGGAATTCCTTACAATGTGACGCATTACCTCAAGACACGTGCTTTGTTTTAGAAGTAAGTTATTTTATTTTTATTCTTACCAAATTTATCAATTATTATTAACTTTATTACCAAATTTAATAATGCAGTGAACGAAATATAGTGAACGAAAGTAATTAATTTCTTAAATTTCTTTGTTCTTCGATTGTTCATTTATCTATTGTGTCATTAATAGTTTCTTTCTATCGAAATATTTCGAAAATTTGAAATCGGATATTGTTTCATTGTAATTTTAATATTACACATTTATTTTTATTAATTATCGTTTAATTATCAGAATGATTTTGTCAGTATAACGATTTATAACGATTAGAGATGCACGATTAATAAATTCGATATACAAGTTGAATAATCGAACAATTTTTCTGTAAAATAAGTAAATAGTTTTAATTATATTAACAAAAATACAAGGAATGTGTTTCTATTGGCTTTTTAGCAATTTTATTTTATGAAACCGAATTATTTAAATGATGCACATTTCTTTTCTAAAAATATATGTAATTATTTTGTATATTATTTATATATTTTTATCTTCCTCTTTCGTTTATAATATTTTGCATGAAGCTGAAAATATAATATTGTATTTGCAAGAAATTTGAAGTTCATGTTCAAAGTCATTTTGATTCGTTGTCGAATTGCCAAGTGTACTCCTCCAATTCGATAAATTGAATTGAGAGATATTATTTCACAACAGGTTTTTAATGGTTAGAATTTAAAATTTTCTCGAAATGTGTTGTCTATTTAGTGCGTAAAATATTTACGTATTTTTATAACTGTTTCTTTATTGTGTACTTTTATTTAATTAATATATTTTTATTCAATATTTTATTCAATATTATTAAAATTA
The DNA here is from genome assembly GCF_029169275.1 of Apis cerana. Lineage (NCBI taxonomy): Eukaryota > Metazoa > Arthropoda > Insecta > Hymenoptera > Apidae > Apis > Apis cerana. The sequence goes on from NC_083860.1 coordinate 9,550,994, forward strand.
GTTATTCTTTGACAATTAAATTATTTTGATTTCTTTATTTACCTATAATTCGATTGTCGAGGTACAGATAATTTATACTATGAATTTTTATTTAACTTGGTTGCTACGATAATATTATATATTTAATATTATTTTAATTTTACAGATTTTATTTACTTATTAAAGAATTTTGATTTTCTTTTGTGCAGATTTAATCTACGACGTCATATAATTCTCAAAGCTGAGAAAAATTCCAGTATATATGTCATATTCTTGTGTAAAGTTTGAAATTTCGTATGTATATATTTTTATTTTATTTAATCATTAATGATTATAATTAATTATAAGTAATTTATAATAAAATTACATTTTGATTAAAAGAAATTGAAAAAAAATTAAAAGTTTATATGTAATTTTAATAGTTTATTACTAGAAAACAAATTTTAAATTGTGTCAGATATTCATAAATATTTAGTACAACATTTTTATTTAATTTTATTTTTATTTATAACTAGTTATAAAAAGAATTACTTAAAAAAGAAACATATTTTCAGAAATAGTTAATAAAAAAAAAAAAGAAAAATATTAAAAAAATATATTGCTGTTTCTTTTACTTTATATCACTCAATATTAATTTAGAAAAATTTGTGTCTATATTGTACATACAATAGTACATACAATACAATAGAATTAAAATTTGCTTTGCATAGTATATTTAATATTTTTTAGAATATAATTACTTTAAAATTAATTAAAATACTCAAATACAAAAGTAGAGTCAATGTTTATTTATCGATTACACAGACATGTTATTGATTTATTTTTATTTATTTATTTATTTTCTTTATACATATTCGTTTTTGGTACAGGTTAAAATCAATGCATAGAAAACGTTAGACTTAACATTCAGCGCCATCTCTCGATTATTTTTAGAAATACTTTTTTAGAAAAATATTTTTACTCAAGAGATAAGCATTGATATTTAATTCTTCTATCTTGTTCTTTTAAAGAAATATTTTCGATATTCAATAGATGGCACTGATTGTTGATGAATTTTTCTCTGTCTTGCTCCTGCTATTTTCTCTCCTTTCTTTATGTTTCATTTGTCGCACTATGAAGGTAGTCTTAATTTCACAATTTTTATATTATTTCTATTCTTTTCTTTGTACTTACTTTCTTTCTGTTTATACTTGCTTTGTAAGATTTATAAGAAATTTTAATAGTTCCATAAATGATTTTAATATCTGATTTACTTGATTGTTTTCATTTATTTTTTTAGATTAAAAATTTTAATAGTTTATTCGAATTATTATTATTTAAAAAATTATTATATCCAATTCATTGTATATTAAATTTTGAATTTTGATGAATATTCGAATATACTATATTTCACAAGTAAATATAAGAATATTGGCAACTCTGTGTAATTACAAATACTAATATAAAGTATATTTTTACATTACAAATTAAATTGCAGAATGCGAGTGATATGTTTATGGTGATAAAATTTGAGTTACATCTGTATAAATGTAACGTCGTATCAATCGTCATGATGTTGGGGAAAATTGAGACGTGAGTTACAACGATAAAACGTAAGTCAAATTTTAATTCTTCAATCTAATTTTGAAACGATTTATTTTCTAAGTTTTATTGATCAAAGAACTAATGATATCCAATAACTTCGCGAAAAAATAAAATTCTATAGAAATTTTCGAACAGTCAATGCGAATTGATCGAATCGATTGAATCGATTGAATCGGTGAAACATATTATCAACAATTTCATTTTGCCCATGATGTCGTAACCAAACGAATTGGAAAACGTCGCATTTTCCATCGTTCCGTAATAATATGATAAATTTTGCGATCAATTTGTCGAGCCATGTAGATATGTGGATATTCTATTAAACGAAACAATGACACGTTTCATGTAAATAAACGCGAGTGTCGTGATCGGTAACCATGGATCGGCATTTTTATTTAAATCCTTCGATTCGATTCCGTGGCTAGCCAGGTAAAATTATTATTCAATGGCTAACGTTAACAAACACATGCCGATACTCTCTAGTAATTATCCAAACCGACATTCTCCATTTTCGTAAAATTATCGGCGAGATACAACGTGGATACGGTCTGCACACGAACACGCGTATATGGTATCGAATTATCGTTACCTCGGCTACACGATGACGTTGAAAAGATATTATTCCTCGGCTTTAAAATTTTAATCAAAATAGCATGAATGATCATTCGCCAGTCATAGATATTCAACAACGGATCGATGCGTATTTATTCTAAATGATTATACGTATCGAAAGGTAAGTACAAAAATTATCGCTTTTATTTTTGTAATCAGAGTATAAAAATTTGTGCAAAAAATTTGAGGCCGTCGGCTGATCAGTGTACTTTTTTTTCTCGTTGCACGAGATTTCCAATTAAATAAATATTTACAATTGGACCGAGTTCGATTGCTCGATTCGTTGAATTTAACAATATGGAATTTTGTCTGAACATTCCAATTAATTGTTGTTTCTTTTTTACGTATACGGATGTACGTACAATTATGAAATTATTCAAATAAATTTAAACAAATAAATAACGATTTCACAATAACAATGTCCACGCGATGTCCGACAGTTTCGATGAGTAGTCTTCTTTAGACGATCTCGCCTTTCAGGCTCTTTCCACAGAATTTACTGCAGCAAAAGAGAGAGAGAAAGAAATATAATAATGAAACGACATTTAAATTACAATAACATTAAGCGAACGAAATAAATAAGAATTATCTCGAAACGAGATTGTATCGTCGAATTGATAGATCGCATATGATAAAAATTAAATCGATAAAATAGAAATGAGAAACAAAAGAGATTTTAATAAACGATATGATATAATTATCACTTTCGAGAACACGTTCTTTCGTCACGTTCTATTGTTCAACGTATAATTAATGGATATATACTATATAGCTCGTTTTTTTTTCTTCTCACGAAATACTTACTAATAGAGAAGTGTGGGTATAAGTACAATTAACACCGGCGCGGAAACGCAAAACATCACTGTTATAAGAATCGCCGGGACGGACATGGTGGTCTTTATCACTGTAGGGGTTTGCTGCAACATGTGTAAAAAAATTCTAATCTAAATAATTCGAGTTGAACGAGTTAAGCGCAGTTTTTTTTCTTTCTCGCGGAAGAGCACGACAGTAACCACGATCGAGTTTCAAAGTGTTAACACGAGTATTATTCGACGTAGTTGGTATTCTCAACATGCGTCGGATAAGAAAACATTAATCCGTTAAGTAGCGATAACACAACGAAACTTCGTAATCCAGGATGCAAATATTCTCCGGGGAATATTCTTCTTCGTCCCTTCGTTTCCGATCCCAAAGTTTCCAGCCTTTATTCCGTCCAACCAAATGCGAGAACTAACGAGACAAACAAAATTTCAACATTGGTCCATTCTTCCCCAAGAATTGGTCGATAATTAACCGAACAGGGGAAACTTTCTTATTCCCTCCGATGTTGAAACTCGAGGAAAGAATTCTCTCCTAAAATCACGTTAACCCTATGCCGAGTTTCTTTGATTTATATTTCTCTCGTATAAAAGTCGGACATCGATTCATTAGAATGTAAACACCAAGTTTTCCGAAGGAACGAAGAAAATTGTTCGCGAGAATTCTCCCTAAAGCATTGAAATAACGAAATAACTTTCTCCAACAATATTTGCCTTTCTTTCTTTCTTTCTTTTTTTTTTCAATGGCGAGAGAGAAGCTCGATAAACGAGTATCGAAATTGAAATCTGCCGGCTTAGGCCGGCACCTCACGTTTTCATAAACCTACCGTCTATGTTTAAAAGATATTCGGGTTATTTCTTCGACGAGAAAAATCCAATAATTCCATCAATTTGTCCGATAACTTATTTCACGTTGCGACGATACTTCCATCCAATTAAATTTCAATATCTGAAAACAAATCTTTTCCTACTCCAAACGGGAGGAACCTAATTCCTCGAGAACATTTCCCTTCATTCTATACGTAATTTCTATACGTAGACGAGGAGCGAGGATTTCAATCCGTATCGCGCGAAGATAAGGCACGACCTCGAGATTTCTCTGCGAAATCGAGTTAATTCCATTGGCCGGCCCCCGTTTGTCCCGGTGCTCTCATTAAAAGTTGGCCGCCCGGTTCTTATATTGTTTAACTTGCCTCGTTTGAATCGCGCGACCCGGAAACGCAATATCGGCCGCGTGAACAGCTTGATCACGCGACAACGATGGAAAACGGAAGTTTTCCGAACTTTTTGAAAACTTTATGAGATTCGCGCGCCAATAATCGTGTAAAACGTGACGAACTGGATGAACTTTCGTCTTTGGAAACCTTCTCCCCCGAGGAGAGCGTTCTACGCCTACTCACGAATTTCCCTTTACGAATTTAACGCGTCTCGAGAAGACGGGTGTCTGAGGAACGCTTCACTCGGCGATACGTTTTCCTTGCCAGCGTGTATTCACATGTCGACTAATATTTCGCGACGTTGCGAATTTGCCTCGTTTCAAACCACTACGCGTACTTAACCTGTTTGAAAATTCGCTCGACTTTGCGTGACCGGAGTTTGCACGTCTATTAACACTTTGGATACCGAATGGATTATTTAGCGCAATTATTCGTGGATCTAAATATAGGCGTTCGTCGGATCGTATTGATCGATCGCCGACTTATTTGATATTTTTCAAGTATAAGCGCGTATCGGCAATTTTGATAAGTTGCAATTACGATTGGATTGGAACGAAACGACGCTAATTCACGAATAATTCAATTTTCTCTGTAACTGTTAAAGTAGATCAATTTCTCCATTTACTCGATTTTTGTATGCTACATCGAATCCTATATTACACGAGAATTTGTTCATTTATTTAAATCACGATGGGAAATATGATCTGCAACACGATGATATATACATCTTAACGATAATTATCGAAATATCGTATAAAAAATTAATTTCTTCGACACGTTCATTAATTCTCATTAATCTCACCTATAATATCTACAACGTGGAGTAATGGAGCCACGAGGGGAAGACGAAGTATGATCAGTAAACCGGTGAAAGTAATTAATATTTGCACTATCACGTTCCTTAATTGGACGCGTTAGAGATGTGCAAATACGTACCGTGGTTTTTTCCGCCAGACAGAGAACGACGTGCGAGAGCAAGAGAAGTGAGAGCACGGCTCGCGAAAACATTTTGCTCGGCGAGAGCAAAGAACGAGTAGCAGAAAGTTTCTACCTGCACGTTATGACGTTACGTTGGTGAAAAAGTTCACAGCGGTGATAAAAACCGACCGATTGACGAATCAACCATTTCTACGCGTGATTTTATTGCCAACTCTGTCGACGTGGAAAGATTATCTTATCTGGTGCAAATAACTATGCGAAGCACGCATCTCTCACACAGTGTTGTGATACACACATGTGATTTCGCTTGCGAATCAACGCGAATATATCCGTGGTTATAAATAGAAAATTCTCCTCGTGTTCACGTTTAACGTCAAACTATTGTATCATGGACACATCTTTTTTGCTTTGTTACGTTTCGAGAAATGGGCATTATTGGCTCATTCTTTCGCTTCGTGCAATTACATTTATTAGATTCCCGCATACAGCTCGCCCCTTGGATTGCCGGGTAAATATCTCTCCAGTTATATTTCTCGAGAAATTGAAATCAAACAGAGAGTACGCTCGCAACTGCGCTTCCGCCCGACTTTTTATCGGGAACGTTTGATCCATCATCGCCGATTATATTGTATAATTGGAAAAGCAATCCTTTTTTTCCGTAGCCCTCCAACCTTTACCGACTCTTTGAAACAATTTAACACATTGCGAATACTCTGAAATCGGAGTAGGAAAGAGATATTTTATCGAGATCAAATCTTCGTAAAAAAAAAAAAAAAAAGAAAGAAAGAAAAAGAAAGAAAAAAAAATGGAGCAAGGATAAAAATTTTGATCGATCGATCGATAATTTTTCTTTTTTCCGTAACGAAAAAGCGTTAAGATTCTTTTATAGAGATAAACTTTTATACTTTAAAATAGGTTTTTTTTTTGTAAGTAATTTAAGTTCAAAAGTGAACGTTATTGTCACGATAGAAAGTAAACCGTGGCGCGTATGCATTCTAGCGATCGAGCGCATCCTCTCGACACCGTCGATAGGAAATTTCGAAACGGAAAAGGGGAAAAAAGAAGAAAACAAGGAAAAATGGAGGATCGATCGGGGGTGGCGGAGAAAGAGAAAAAGAGAGGCAGGAAAAAACGAAAACTGTACGGATACATCTGTTTCCGGCATTTTTTGCTTCTCATGCCACCGCTGAAGGCTCAAAGGACATCACCGGAAATTCCATACGCGCGCTGACTACCGCTACCATATCCCGCTCAATTTTCTCTCTTTTTATTTTACCGCCAATTTACATCGCCCTCTCTATCGAGCCTCGCTTCGTTACTGCTCACTGACCAAAGCTAATGGAATAACCGACGAATCGGTGAATTGGACTCTTTTTTTTTTTTTCTTCTTTTTCTTTTATTTTTATTTTTTTTTCTCTCTCCTTAACCACTTCCGTTGAAGCGTGTATTGCCGTGTGCGAGTTTCCGCTTCGACGAGATACAACGTGACTTTATACTTGGATCGGAAGACAAGGAAAAACGAAAATACGTTATTTCGAGCTCCGCTCGTACTTCCGGTCGTGAACGAACGAAACCTCGCACTTCGTTACAAGATATATGTACACGTGCACGCTCAAATTCTGAACGTTTGAAAATTGCACTTGAAAAATTTAAAGAAGGTGGGGAATGTTGAATGGCGAGCGTGAAATTGGAGAACGAGTGAAAAGAATTCGAATCGGAATTGAATTAATGAAAGAGTAATGATAAAACTGTATCGCGGCCAAGTTGCAAAGTTGTTCCCTCGCAGAGGGTCGAAGGGGAGAAAAACGATATGTAAAGTTAAGCAAAATGTGCGCGTGCTAGTGTGCTCGTATCCCGGCTGGCGCGCCAACTCAAAGACAGAATATGTGGGGGAGAAGGTCGGAGAGGTTGAAAAAGCCGGTACGTTCTGCTGGTGGAAATGCCAGGAACACAATATTTCCGCGTTTCCGGCTTTAAAAAACTCTGATTGTAGTTACGTAGATGTACGTTTGCATTTACGTGCGCGTATAATAAAACTAGAAGAATACCGATAAAGGGAGCACGCCACACTCGCGCGAAAAAGGAACGAAAGGTGGCAACTATACTATTTCCCATGCGGATTATGCAGACTTTCCTAAAAGTGGAGATTAAATTAAAATACTTAGCGGACGAATCGTGTGGAAAACGGTTTCCAATTTCCTCCTTCTTACTTCTCTCATCTTGACCGGTTCTTCTCTTTCGATCTTCGTACGCAACTATTCGTTTACCGCGCCTGAATTCGAATATTTTATTAAAAAATCTTCTCCGTTATCCCCTCTAAATTGCCTTTCCTCTCCGCCGCTTGTACAATAGCGTTTCTCATTTCGAAATGGCGCACGGAGAACAAGAGCGTCTACTTTTCCTTCCATTTTTACTTGTCCGAGATACACACGCGTGTCTTGGCCCGTCCCATTAAAAAACGATATCTGTATTTCCTCCCCCATTCCTGAATCCCTCCGTTCCATGCATATTCATCCCGGGCACGAAACTGGATTTTCCTTGGCGCCGCGGAAGCTCCGCGGCAAAAAACGGGACAAAACTTTTTTCCCTTGATGAAAGAACGCTCATCGCCTTTATTATGCTCTGATGCAAGACCCGTGTACGCAATCTTTCTTCCGCTGGATTCGAAACTTCCACACCTGCCCCGACCTGACTCGTCGTTCGACCGTTTCATCGGATTTTCTCCTCTTTCCATCTATATATATATATATTATATATCGGTAACGAAGATTTCCTGCGACGTCTCTGGAGATGCGGCGGTTTCTTGGAGGACTGGCATGATCACGGGCAAATACGTTGGCTTGCCTCTCGGACGAGGATGGAGGAAGGAGAAGAGAGGCCGTTCGCGAGGGAGAGAAAGGGGGGAAAGGAAGGGATGAGAGACACTTATCAATTTCATTTAATCCAACGTTTCCTTGCCGTTTGTTGCTCTCGATATATTACAAATTGTTTTGCCGATCCCCTCGAGGAGCCGCTTGCCCAGCGGACGGAGAAAATACTCGAGCTTTTCATTCCATAAAATTTGATAAAGTAAGACGTCGGTGTACGGAGGTACCCGAGGGAATTTCCCGTTATCGCGAATCGAAGATGGCACGAGTTAGCTCGATACCGGTCTCGATATCGATGACACGCTTGCCATACTACTCTCGAGACAGAGACAGCTTTCAAAACCTATCTATCGTGCACCGAGTTCCCTTGTTCTAACCTTAATTCAGTTAACGCTGTAGTTAGATTCGTGCCTCGAAAGTTTGCCACGAGTTTCTATACTGATATTATTGAGGAAATATTGTCGCGATTATCGTTGCGATTATTCATTAATATCTTCCTTTTATCTTCAAATTCGTGCGTGTTGTTCGCGATTAATTCGAGTGTTTATTTTGAAAAATATTTTAAAAATAGATTTTGCCCACTTGAACTCCGAAGTCTGAGAATTGTGAGAATATCTTCTTTAAAATCGCTTGGCGGGCACTCGCGATCATTTCTAATTACGCGATTGTATAATATTACGATGAATGGCGATTGTATCGAATTAAAATCTTAGATTCTTATAAGTTATATTAAGTTATATATATATGTTTCGCGACATGTGATACGCGTGTTTCTAACAAATGCGAATCACTTCATCTCACAGTGTTACTATTTTGGACGAAGGTATAAACTCGTAAATAGGGATTGGTTGCTCACATTTCGAGTCAAACACTCCCAGAATTTAACTGATGGAGGATTCCCGGTAAGCAGATACAGTGTTGTAGGTAGTAAGCAGACGAGGTATTTGCTTACTCTCGAATGTAATCGAAGCATAGAGCATTCTGTCGCGATTCAATATCACGTGTGCTATTAAACAATTTGTAATACGATCCCGTACGGTAATTGATGATACAATTTCTCTCGCGAACCTTGCGTTTCGCCCTTAAAATCGATCGACGATTTGATTTTTTTTCGATGGAATTGCTTCGTTATTTTAATTTTTAACGCACATGTTCTCATGGTTCTCTGAATTAACTGCTCCGATTTTTTCCCTCTAATAAATTCTATCTGCTGCGAGAATAAGACCATGCTGTCTCGTGAATTAAGAAAATATAGGAAACAGGGGATATCGAATTGGATCGAAACGAATTACATTATCATTTTACTTATTTCGCCTTACCTGCGACCAAGTTTCACGTGGAAAAATTTAACGATGGTACGCGAGAAACGCGTAGGAGGGAAAAACTAAAAATACACAGAGGGAACGCAGTGAAAATGTTGAGGCGTTGTTGCGACGATACGCGTAAGAGCGCATAAGTAGCGCTTTAACGGGAGAGTAATTAGAACAAAGATGTATTAAATTTCTGGCCTCGCAAAAAAAAGGAAAAAAATAAACGTTTAACAGCTCTTTAAAATGGTTTAGACGCGATGTTTGATTTACGATTTATGTACGCGAGGCCACTGTGTATTTTAACACGGGTACCGTGCTTTTTTTAAACCCCTTCCCCCCTCCATGGTGACGAGAAAAATCGCGTTCGTTCGACCCGCATAAGCTTTCGAAACGACGACGCGTCGCGTAACAAAAATGTACGACGAATGAACGCCGACGAGGCTTTTGATAAAAGCAATCGAGTTCATCCTCGGAACGGAATTAACGGAATTAGCGCGTGCCTTTCCGTGAAAATGTGTTGAATCTTGGAATTCGTTGGGTTCAGGAGCAGAGAATATCGATCGAGACCGTTTGACAGGAAACGATATCGGTACAACTGTATCCGTATGAGATCGCAAGGGTAGACTTTTCACTGCATTAACGTATTTATTTATCGTGGAATTCATCGGCCGGAATAATTAATCATCGATCAGAGAATTGGAGCAACGCGCGTGTAATTAATTCGAGCTACTTCTAATCACTGAATCGTCAATACGTACGAGTATTAATTGCGTGTTCGTGGCCCTCGATATTTTAACGATCGATATCGGAAGAACGATCAACCACTCGAAGACGAGTAACCGTTCGATGAGATTTCGGAGAGAATCGATCGAACCTTGGTATCCTTTATTGAATCGAGAGTGAAATACGATTGATGACACGAGGAGAGAACGCGATTCCGAGTGGATTCGTCCGCGGGAAGATCGATGACGAATGATCTCGATCGAATTCAGATACGAGGTGGCGATGCCTGAAGAGTTTTGGACGCGATTCACCTTGGAGACTTTTCTCGTTGGCCCTCTGGATAGCCACGATCTCGGTAGTTAACTTCGATTTCCGGTCGGAGGGTGAGCTCTCCTTTCTTTTCCATCGCAATCTCCGTGAGAAAATGAACGACCGGTATCTCTCGGTTCACCGGTCGAACGAGCAAACTTTTCCATTCCTTGGCGTTGATCCGCGATCATTGAGCCGGTGGAGACCTCTCAGACGCAGGATATTAAAAGTAGATTAAGATCTCCAACTTCCGACTCTAGATTCGATTCCAAGCCACGGATGGTGCATTATCCGATCGTTATCGGGGTTGGACACCGCGCGCGGCAAAAAGTCTTGCTGCAAATAAGTTCGCCGCCGATTGCCAAACGATCTATCGATTCTTCTCCATGTTTTAATCGAGGAACCAGAAAACGAGGAGGCCAGCGTAGAAGCAATTAAATTGTTGTAATTCTGATTCCGTGAAATTCCTTTCCATGTCGGAAAGGAACGAGTCGAACGTGACGGAATAAAGTTTTCGTAAAACTGTGTTATTCGAAATTCGAAACTCGTCCGTTCCAAGTGTATATACGAACGATAGAAGGAAATTATTTCGAAATTTGTAAACTGCGAGCGAAGTTGGTCCAATCGGGAATACATTTTAATTTATCTGGCGAGAAAGAAAAAAAGGGGGAAATTAATTCAAAGTATTTCTTGTAATACGATCTACGTTGCTCATAAATTTCAAGTCTCGCTTATTCATAAATTCACGAGGTACATAGTACGTATAAAATTAAATTAATTAACGGAAAAGATGAAAAGTGATGCGATAGAAATTGGTATCGAATTCGTAACGTAAGTTTTCATAATTATGGAACATATTTTTTTTAAAAAGATACCGTCCTCGTTAATCAGTAAACGGCAAAATTCGTTTCGTTTCGGGAAACTTTAATTCTCTGTTTACCCGTTCACGGCTTTTGCACGTCCGCCGGTAAACAGCTTGCAAGTTTTAATTGCCTTCTCGGCAATTTTTGCCGGGAGCGCGGTTAAAAAACCGAGAATTAAACCGTTCCCGTGATCAAGATTTTTGAAACCGGTTCGTCGTCGCGGGTCGTGGCCGGGTTTCGCGTTTCAAATCACGCGCCCCAAACATTCTTCTCCGGACGTGGCACATCGAGTAGAAAATTGCGGTTCTCCGGAAACGAAACTCGACAATTCGAGCCGAAGGAAAGAATGAAAGAAGATTATTCGAAAGTCGAAAGAAAGGGGAGCAGGGCCGAGGATCTGGACTTTAAAAAGTTGGCGGATTTTTCTCTATGGCGGAATTAGGAGAAGAATCAACGACTGTGTCGGCAAATCGAGGCTCGTTTGCGGCAATTTGTTTCACTTTGCGACCAGACTCGCACCCTCGCCCTATTTTCGGCCTCCTTTCGACGCTCGTTTAATTTTTCTCACCGAATCGCTTCGTAGTTCCTTTGTAGAAATCTATATTTCTTTTTTTCTCTCTCTCTCTCTTTTCTTTTATATCCATACAAATTTTGAGATTAATTGTCACGGTTATCCGTCCAAATAAATCTCTTGCATCGGATTTCTGATTCTATTACGATGAGAGGAAAAAAATCAACCATCAATTTCCGACCATCGGATCGAAAGTTTGGAAAATTGTAAAACTTTGATTTCGTGAACGTGTTATTTGAAACTGGCGAGTCAGCTGCTCTGGTCCTTGAATCAATAGTTACGTAACAGATTAGAGCAGATGTAATTTATGTTACGTTTAATAAATTAAATCGTAATCTACTATTTTCGAAATGCTTGGCAGATTTAAGGAAGGTCGAATCGGAAAATAGCAAATTGTTACAAATATATATATATTCGGAGAAAATTTTCTAGTTTGGATCTTTCGACGAGTCAAAATTTGTCACGGTTACGATATCGATAAAGGTACGATTTGTTTCTCTTCTTCTTTTTTCGAATTGATAATTGTCGAGAAGAAAGAAGGACGCGGGTTGGACTCAAAGGCGTTTCACGGTCGAACGATCCTTATGATGTACGAGTAATTTCGCAAAGTGGACTACGGTTGTTGGTTTCTTGGCGGCTGGCTCGTGCAAACGTTACCAGAAATATTGCAACGCGGGCAAAGTTTCGGACGAACCGACGGGGCCGAAAATCTTGGGTAAACAGCCACGCACGTACCTCTACGACCGCTTTTCGACCGTATACCCAACTTGACCCGGATGAAAATTACTTGAAAGCGTAATTTCAAAAGTAACACGTGTATCTCTGTTGACCTCGTTTCCTGCTTTAACCCGGAATATTGGATTATTCTTTCAAAGCTTGTACACGTACTCGATATTCGATGACGATTCGGCCGAATAACTCCGGGACGCTTAAACGTTTCGAAGATTCGTAATCGTTTTGAAATAGGAGACAATCGTTTTGCGAATCGAGTCGGATATTAATTCGGAGAGAGAGAGATAAAAAAGGAGGGGAATCTAGTTCGTTTCTCACGATGAAAATTGTTCTTTTCATTCTTCTACGTAAATATTTCCTTCCAAGAAAGAAAATAACGTATCGATCCGAACGCCGTTTCCTCGTCCCACTTTTAATCGATCCTTTAATAGATGTGCGAACGAAACGGCGTGCCCCGAATAAACGGTTAAAAAACGGAACGGCGACCAGAGTCCGGTCGAAATATCAATGGACGTGGGTTGTCAACGAGAGAAAAATGTGTTTCATCGTGGTCGTAACGTATTTATGGGATGCGCTCGGACGTCGGCGCACGCCAAGACGGCGGAACAAGCGTGACGCTCGGAGAAAATTAAACCCGCCACCGGGTTCGGATCGATAAGTTGAAAACCGAGGCGCCCTGCGAGCGCGGACAAGTGCACGACGAGAAATCAGCGGTGGATGGAGGGTGTAGTCGCATTTGCAATCACGACACCGGAATCCAATTCCACCCCGCCTCCTTCCTCTCTCTCTCTCTCTCTTTATCCCCCTCCCCCCTGTTTTGCCACGCTTTCGTTCCTCGTAGTTGGCGAAACGCTTCTGGCAAGGCAGACATCAATCGGTAGGCGACGAGTTACGACGCTTTAGGACACGACGCTTTTCATTCCATTCGCGATCGATTTTCTGTCCGTTAAGAATAATTTATTTATACAGTTGATCCGTTCGTGTATACCCAAAGACCGACAATTAGCGGGAACGATATTACGAGGTTGGCGCGTCGGGTCTTGATGTAGATAGATAGATAGATAGATAGAGAGAGAGAGAGAGAGGGTTCTTGTGAAATTCGATCTGATCCGATATCTTCGTTGATCCGCTCATTATCGGGCGGACCTTGTCCTATCACATCGCCGCGTCGATTCGATCGATTTCATTTGTGCCCACGCTCATTAAGCTTTTCTACGAGAGAGTGTCTCGTTCGAGCCTTTGGATATGATATATATTCCAAAGTTGTTCCAGAGAATGTTTCTATGTTTGCTCGATAAGCGAATAGATTTCGATTAGACGTGAGTGACTTTTGTTTTTTATAGGTCAATTTCGTTTTCTTTTTACATGTCGTTTATTTTAACGAATTCTATTATTTATACGCGATGAAAATTTCTGATGATGAAAAAATGCGAGAAATTATTCGATATTCGCGTATATCCGTGTTGTATCTATACGACGAATGCATCAAAATAATTAATCTAATTTGATTAGCTTGGCGGTAATTTTATTATTTCGAATAATCATAAATTTCGTTTCGATAATTTCGTTTCGAGGTAACGAAAATCTAATAATCGTGCCCGTTTCCATTGCTCTTCGATATTTTGAAATATCACCGATGTTTTTTCTACATACAGAGAAATGTATAATTAACGCGCAAATGGGAAGAATGGATAAAATACGGGAACAAAGTGCGATCGTTCGAGTGGCACGAAATATTTTGTTACGTTATTCGTGTTTCGCATGTCATGTAATTCCTCGGGCAAGGTTGTAGGATCGTGGGAACATCAGAGTTTTTTTTTTTTTTTCCTTTTCTTGTTTTAACTACCGGATACTGTCCAAACGTTGAAAGAATATTCGCGAAACGTATAAAACGTAAAAGAAAAATTAAATCATAAAATGGAATTCTCAATAATGGAAGTAACCACTTTCGTATATTTGACGTAAACGCGTCGTTTCAGATTATTATTAAAATATTAAAATTTGTTTTGCAGAGAGAGAAAGAGAGAGAGAGGTGTATAGTTTCAAAAGGACGATATTAACATTCGATAAAGCTTTCGTTCCACCGTTTTAATTTTCCACGATGCACAAATAGAGATTTCTAATTAAATGATAAAATTAAACAATTTCATATCAACGAGCACGATTAAATACCCTCTTTGTTTGTTTCGCTTCGCAATTTCCGCCCGTGATTATCGTCTAATTAGTTCGATAAACCTGGTACAAAAAAGAAAAGGAAGGAAAACGGAACAGCCTCGAAATCTTCTTCCTCAAATTCTTCGATTTTTTCACGAATCCATTGCCTTCGTATTATTCGTCTTCCTATACGTTACTCCATTATTATTTTTATTTCGAAAGTTTAAGCTTGCCGTTCGTGTACGCTATCGTTCACAATATAAAACCGTTCGGAAATTTCAGGTCAAAGTTTCGTTGTTGGTGGCGAAAGGTAAAGAGAGAATCTGGAAAACTTCATAAAGCGGAAGTCGTACTTCCTCGAATCGTTCGAGGCTGTGGGGTTGCATTTGACGAGCGAGACGCGTGTCTAAAGTTTACGGGTAGCTTTTTCGAGTTATTGTACGACATTCCGATATATTTTCTTTTTCTTCCTCTCCCTCTCTCTCTCTTCCTCCTTTTGCTTTTTTCGTTATTTTTCTTTTTGTAAGTCGACGTACGTGAAAAAAATGATAGAAGAATTTAGATGAAGGAGTTTTGATGAAGTGGAATTAAAGGCAATGAAGAGACGCGGCACCCCCGTCGGTTTCATACGGAACGATATCGCGTGAAACGAGAACAATAAAGCGTTTCATTCCTTTATAAACAAATGTTGATCCCGGTATTCTTCGGCCGTCTGAGCTCGAAAAACTGAAGAATCTCTAAATCAAGAGAGGTTTAAAGTTGCAAGAAAGCACGGCACAATAACTCGGAATGAAGTTCGAATTTTTACAACGACGTATGAAAGGAGGGAAGCACAATAGCCCACGCTACGAATTATCTCGTGATTTAAATGAGGAAACGGTGTGTTTCTGAATAAACTTTCCCCGGCTGAAATATTTTGATTTTAATTTTCGCCTTTGTTCGACGGAACAACGGGGTAAAAGCGCTTACATCAACGGATAGGGTTTTAACGAAGCCTCGAATCGCTTCGGTGTAAAATATAAGTTGGCAACGCGATGAATTCGCGACATCCACGTGCACACGTATTACGATAATTCGTATTCGTTTCCCCCGAGATACTTTTTTCCTCTTCTTTTTCTACGACCGTATCAAGATACGTTGTAAACAATTTTTTGATTTTAATTGCATCACTTTTTCATATCGAATATTTCGTTTCCTTTTTTTCCCGTGAACTTTGAGATAGTTGAAAAACTGGCGCTTTTTTCCCCCTTTAATCTCGGAAGCTCGTTGAATTTCTCTCGGTATACATAGCCGTTGTAACCGAGTTTCGAAATAAAAGGAGCACGAAAAAGATTATTTTCAATTCTCACGTCTTAATATTTTCCCGAAAGCATTTCGTACCCAATGGTCGAACGGAATTAAAAACAAACGCCGACACTTATATCAACGATACTTTCATAGAAGAAATTAATTTCCGCGATATTTTATTTCAACAACTCCGGAGACCGAAACAAAGGAAACATCTTATTCTACTCGTTTTCTCCCGCTTTTCGCCTCATTGGGTTGCTGTTTTAAACGGAAAAGCCCGGTGAAGATTATTCAACAACTTCGGAATAACCGCGGCAAAGAAAATTCCGTGCACGAAGGAGCGATAAAACAAAGGACAGGGGAACAATGATAACTAATTTGAATGGGCCGTCAAATACGGATGAACACTATTAATTACCTATAACAATCGTCCATTAATCTCGACGGGCGTTTATTGAAATCATAGGAATATCACGACTCGATTCCGAATAGAGAGATTTCAATTTGAAATTACCGCAAAAATATTTTCTGCCCGCTTAATCGATTTATCGGATCCTATCTCGTTCTATCGTTTATTTTAAATTCGTTGGTATATATTCCGCGCCGCATCAATTCACCGATTAATCTAATACAGACGAGTCGACAAATTCTATCTAAATTTTAAACGAGAGATATCTCTTTTAAAATTAAGAAATTTTATCATCGAACGGACCATTTAAAATTAATTTTTAAAGCTTCGCTCCATCGTCAAATTTGTCGTAATTGTTACGCGATAGAATTTATCCGAGTTCCGTAATTTATAACTCGTAAAATTTCAACAATGGTAGCTACATTATGCAAGAGCATCCTGCATAATAAGAAATCGAAACGCGTTATACAATGGGTCGCAACGCGGCCGGGCTAACATTTACAGAAGTCGGCGCATATCGAGTAATTAATTTTGTAAATCACCGTTTCGATTCAAACTCGTTACAGCGCCAGTATCTCGTTATTATATAAGCACTTACTTACTTTGGCCGTGTATTAAATTAAATATTATTCGTTTATGAGCTCGAGTCGTTTCACTCACGATTATTATATCCGTGTTTCTCGATTCGCTGAATACCTCGTGCCGTAAATTTTTCAGTCCGCGTTAATTCCCCGAGTTCTTCCGCGCCGGTATAAGATTATCCCACCACACACCTCTGCCGCATTCTATACAGCGCAACCACCGGTTCGCGGTAATATCTTTGCTTACCGGGAGAGAATGGAAGCTATTTCAACGAAATACGTATGTTTGCAGTACAGGGTGTTCTTAAAAACGTTTGGCCAACGTTTCTACTAATTGCAACGGTGAGTTTTCTGTTAATTACGTAAAAAAAAAAAAAAAAAAAAAAAGATAAAAAAAGAAAGAAAGAAAAGAAAAAAGAAAGAAAAAATTGCTGAAAGGTTAACGAATATATTCGTTATTACGAGAGACTCGTGAAAAGGAGAATTTTGAAATTACGTTATTACTGCAATTGCAAATTAAGGTGAAGATATTCTCGACTTTGAAATGATGGATAGAAGAAATTAAAACGTCGAGAGAAAAACGAAGTGGCGTTGTTGTTGTTTGCTATTTTATCGCTTCGGAGATACGATGTGGATAACGTTCTATTTATATTTCGCGTTTTTTCTTCTTTTTTTTTTTTATAATTATAAAAGCATATCTGCTCTAGATAGACCTATTAACGTTTTTTTTTTTTTTTTTTTTTTTATTGGAAACCGCGCGATACAGAGGCAAACACGATACTTTCAATTTCCATTTGTTCAACCGAAATTCGTTTTTTTCATAACTTTCCGACCGAGTGAATGGATATATCTGCGGCTAAAATTCCGATTATATTCATTGCGCATGTAGGCTCTCACCACCCAACTAAATTTCATTAAAATTGGCGGAACCCGGTATCGGTAACATCGGTTGTAAATAAAAGCAGTAGCTTTGCCATGGTATACGTCAAATAATATTTTTATTGTATCGAATAACAACACATGTTTTATCGATTTTTCTTTTTCATATATCCGTTCGGGAAGATTACACGGTAGTTACCACGGTGGATTGTCATTCCCGTTTCTCGGCTAGTTTACACAGCAACATTTTTATCGCTCTATTCCGGATTATTGTTGTTCCATGTGACGGTGTTGCACACCGCGTAATCTAGTTTCATGCAGCACGGGAAAATGTTAAGTACGGAAACGCACGCGACACGAGCCTTTGGAAAAAACCGTGAAAAACTCGTCTCGCCGCCGTCGTAGTCGTCGTTGTCATAACCGTTCGTTTTACGAGGATACATAGAGGGATCCGGTGGATGCAAAGGTTGAGGGAGCTCGCTCGATGGCAAGAGTTTCCTGCCATTCTTTTGTCGTGTGTTCCACCTCAACTCGATGATGAATGGAACAATGCGTTTCCCCCACTGAACGAAATTAGTGCGCTTGTGACGATGTAAATGCGATACACACGCGTGTATACTCGTGACACGTTGCGGTTGAAAGGTATTGTGCCTAAACGCAATTAAGTGCGTCTCATTTACCTGTTCGCGAATCGATTTGCCACATTTAGGTTCGCGTGTCGTTAATGAGTGGTATTTCAACCGTGTCCGCCTGTTCTTCGAGTTTAGCCGCGATTAGATCCCATTTACGCGACATTCCTTCCTATGTCGCTTAATTACTCCATTCAAATTACGCTATAAATATTTCGAGTGCGCGGTGTTTATTTATTGAAATAAATTGAAAATCTCGATGTTCGTTAATATATATATATTAAATGATAATTTTGAAAAATATAACTACATGTCAACTGATATGTCAATTAATAGAAAAACGTATGTTCAAACCAGACATATACAATAGAGTCTCAAAATCACGATTGACCGATTTGATTGATCGTTTGCACGAATAAAAAGAATTTTTTCTTACTTCTGTTTTACTTCGTTATACAATCGCAAAGGATTGTAACGCTGTTTAAAGAGACTCATTAATTTCGAAAAGCTTGCGATCGATTTACACGCATCGCATCCGGTTGCTGTTTCCAGGTAAACCTGGATACGTAATCACAGGGGAGATCCATATGTCCGTGACGATCGGATTGTCAATCAGTAAACGTCACTTCCGTTAAAAACATGGCTCGCCGTGGAATCACGATGCCGTTCATTGGTTCCCGGCGTACATCGGTTTTCGATTCGGTCTACGAATTTCTGCGATCGGATGCCTTTCCGCTGCTAATTGGGCAAGTGATTTGGAACGAATTAAACTGGCAAATGTTTCGATCGATCTCTCTCTCTCATTTTTTGTTTTTCCTTCTTTTTTCCCTTTATTTTAATCAGTGTAACAAAAACGAAACAATCAACGTTGCATAACAACAACAACAACAATCGCAACGTAACGAGAAAATCTTTGGTAACGGATGATGACGCGAAGCTTAATGGTGGTGGCCTCCATCGTGGTCGTTGCCATTGCTGTTGAAAACGTGAGCGAAAAATCCATTCTTCCCTGCCCGATATTTCACCGTTCTAATGTTACCACCGGGCTCCTTTATCGTGTATTCACCGACAACGTCTTTGCCTGCAAAGAACAAAAAATAGAATTGTATCGAATGTGAAACGAACACTCGAAATGTGTGATTAGAAGCAACAAATAATTTTTCGCTCCTCTCGTTTTTTCTCGCAAGTGGCAAAGGGATTTAATTGAGAATTGTTTTATGCTTTTTCTCTTTTCTTTAAAGTGAAGATTTTCCAATCGAAAGTTAATCGTAATTTATTTAAATCCGATTAAAAGAAAAAAGGAATATTACGATTAGCTTTCGGAAAGACAAATATTTTAATTACTTTACAAAAATTGATATCCATTTCTGTCATTCCGTACAATATACGAATATATATATATTCGTATATTCGTTTTGATACATCCAGTTGATTATACCATCCTCAAAATTGTTTGTGAAACTTCAAGACATGTGTCTAAAGTACAGAGAAGAGATGTCAAACTCATGCACAAATAGCATTCGTAGGTAAGGTGTAGCTAGTTAGTGAATATAGTTGAGAATATAGGTTCGTCAGAGGCAACATCATACGCATACATGTGTATTTTCAAAGTAAATACGCTTTCTCGGTTAATTATCGAAACTACGCGCATATCTCATTTCGAGAAAAGCTTGGAGGAGAGCCTCGAAGGTATTTTATAATATTCCCTTTATTCTTTCAACTCGCGTTCCATTTTTTCTTTTTTTTTAAATTTGCTTACTTATCTTGATATACAAGCTAATTGAGATCTTGCGTCTCGAAAATCAAGATCAATTACATCTTCTGCGTGATATTGCGATCTCGTTAAGCGTATTCGAAGTCGTACTTTAATGACGGAAAACAGAGACTTTTTTTTCGTAAAAAAGAGACGTGTAATGAGAAAAATACCGAAGAGGCAAACGTTTTATTTTTCCAAACATAAAATGTTCGAAAATATTCTCGCTATCTCTCGAGCCAATATTTATCGCGAACAATTTTTTTTCAAAATTATCTCTATCCACGCCCATTTAAGCTATCCTGGTGGAAACGAGTTTCTTTTCGACATTCAAGAGTCATTAATGTAGGCCACCGGCTGATTTTAATTAGGCCGATTACGTAGAAACGAAGGTGGAAGAAGGTGGTTGGATGTTAGGAGACTCGCCGACACGAAACCCTCGAGTTCGAAAGAGTGCGCAAACGAAGACGACTTTCGAAAGCGTTTTCTATGCGCTCAGGGGACGTCTTTCGAATCACGGTAAACTAATTAAAAGAAGAGGACCAAGGATTCTAGAAATTTTCCAAGGATGGAATCGGCGGAGGACGAGGTTCAGCTCGAGATGCCACGAAACGTCTTCCTCCCGATATTCACATCACGACGCTCTAAACTTTTCCGTCGTACAAAGATCACGTTGCCACTTTTATTCGTGCAATCAGGCCATCCTTCTCCTCCTCCGCGTGTACGACTTTCGTCGACTTCTTCTCGATTGCGTCGCATCGCAGTTTTTTCCAACACGTAACCGAGTTATTACACCCCCACCCTGTTCCTTCCGTTCATTCTAACGCGAAATCGATCTTTTCTCTTTCGATGGGAAAAAGATTAGTTCGCGTGTCGTATCCGACGTACCGTCTCTGTGCTCCTTTTGGCCGTGATAGTCGCCTGTATGATGGTCCTCCACGCCGTAGGAGAACTCGTAATGCGGATGTGCCACGTAGTCGTGATCACGGTGGCCGTGCTTGTCCTTCCAACTTATTTCTTGAGCTTCCCCTATCACGGGTCCGTGGAAATGGTGGAAAGAGCGCGCGTGACCGCCGGCCTCCGTTTTCCCGTCGAACAGGGCCGACCAAGCTAAAACGAGCGCTGCAAACTATTGGGGAAAAAGTGTTAATTCTCCATCGTGGCTGGATTAAACGGGAAAGAAGATTACGCGAAATTTGTGGACGAGTTTTGAGAAATTTTGAGGGGAAAAAGGTTTTCAACGTTTAGGGAAGAATTTCTAATTTAGCGAGTGCTTAACGCCGATGCGAGGAGGAAAATCGATGGGACAAAACTCGGGAAACTCGGACAGAGGGATCGGTGTTAGCGCAGTGGACCGTCCCGACCTATAATTAAATGGTACGAAACGATCGATCGGTCGCGCCACTCGTCCACTTCACGATTAGAGAAAAATGAGGAATGCTCGATACGCGTGCACACTCACTTTAAAAGCCATATCGACGGATTGCCGCGCAACAACACAGAGTAAAACGACCGTGGACGATCGGTATCCAGAATTCGCACGCGATCGGCCGAAAACTGAATAGCCCGGCCCGGCCGATATTCTCCCTTTTATAGGTCCACTTTAAAAAGTTTCCCTCGGCTTAATTCTTCTTTGGACCCATGCCCGGAACTTTGCCGGTGCAGACGTTGCAAAACACAATTATTCAAGCGGGCCGCAAAAAGCGTGGCGCGATGCTCGGTCGAGCGCACATTAGCCAATCCTGGCTCGCTAATGGAGTTGGTTGGGAAAGAGGGCGAAAAAATGGAACGCAGGAAAGGCATTTGTTTCTTCCTCCTAGGTGACACACGCGTATCGATCGTGGAATCGATCGATCGATCGTCATGCACCATGGATCCCGAAAATTGCGTTACAAGTTTCCACTTTCTTCTCGAACGCCGCCTCTCGAGTGATCGCATGCTCCATTTCGTCCCAGATTCCCGTCTTACGTTGCAATTGTTTAGAAACCCGATTATCGTAACTCGGTGTCTCGAGCTCTCGGAAACTGTCTCCACTTTCGTTACCCGCGCTTTCGCGTTACGCATCCCCCAACGAGAATAACTTTCGAGGTAGGGCAACGAGTACATCCATGTCGAGATTCGCACGTATACACGTCGCATCAATATTATTTCAAAATCTCGAAACACTGCCAGATTTCGCGATCTTGGATTCTCACGAAGATTCTTAGCAAGATTTTTTTCCCACCCAATTTTCTCCGCCAAGCTTTTTTCTTCGAGATTAAGCCGTTTTTTCGAGATCGTATTCTCGAATATCATCCTCGCATTCGATGGATTATATCGTTGGGTGAAAAATGAGCGTTGGGGAGAAACGCGTTCGGGATAGCGGTTGGAAATAATATCGGGCGGGAATTTTTTATCCGGGCGAAAGCGATCCTTGCGTTATTAACAAAAAGTACAGGATTCTATCTGCTCTGTCGCGGAGTGAAATGGTTCTGTGGGGAGCAGAGTATGGGAAGAGGACGGATTCTGGCACACGATGTGCTGGTGGAGCGGCGGAAGTGCTCGAAGAGGCGCTCGGCTTTTGAGTTATGACACTTTTTGAGTCGAGGAGTCGCGATGTGAATGGCGCATCCGAGTCCGGCGTAATATCATAGCTCGATCTCGGGGTTGGGCCGGCGATAAATCTGCCTTAAATAAGATTTGCCGGCGACGTTCTAGCGAAATAAAAGGAACGGTCCAGCTCGAGAGGTAGGAAAGGTTTACTTTGTCTCGA
The DNA here is from genome assembly GCF_029169275.1 of Apis cerana. Lineage (NCBI taxonomy): Eukaryota > Metazoa > Arthropoda > Insecta > Hymenoptera > Apidae > Apis > Apis cerana. The sequence goes on from NC_083860.1 coordinate 9,573,962, forward strand.
TATCGCCCTTCTCCGTGTGATCGATCGCTAATTTTCGCCGAACATTTGTTTATTTCGATTTTAATTCACCAGTCCAAGCATGATTACTTGTAATTTTTCAATTATGTACTATACTCGAAGAAATAGAATATCGGTAAGAAATCGATAAAGAAATTAATTTGCATGATATCGGGACGTGTATTGGAATATTTCTTATCGAGAGATACTTATCGATACTTATCACAGTCAATTTCATCGGTTCGCGTTTTTTATTACTACTATATAGGGCGCACGTTGTATCTTTGAAATTCCTATGATATGATGCGTAAACACGCGTTGTTGGGGATCGTATTCGTATTTCGATCCCTCGAGACGAAATCTTGGAACACAACTCCTCGGCTGTGCTCGACGAACGAGAAATTGCTACTCTTACTCTATAAATCATGCTCCATGCACGATGGATTTCCAAATATTTCTTACTTTCTTCTTTATTTATCCTCGTCGAGATGGTAATACGTATTCTTTTTTTCATACATTCAATTAAAGGAGACATTCGATTAGAAAATTTATATACGAAGATTCGATGACTTTCCCTTCGCTCGGAACTTCGTACATGGTCCAACTATTTTAATTAAACGAACTCTATCTGAAAGCTCAATTTCCTTCTCGAGCGTGAACTCATCGATGATTCTTGATCTCCGCCTTCCACGGAGAAAGTCAATATTAATTAATATTCCGAATCGATCGATCGAAACGGTTCAAGAACTTTTTTCTATCCGATCCGCCCCCCCTCGTATCAATCGTCGAATCACACTGTCAACGTTGGAGAGAAAAAGTACAAGTTCTCAACTATTTATTAATGAAATATTCGCGTGTTTGTGAGAAAGGGAGAGGAGAAGAAAGGGGAGGAGGGATTTCAGTTTTTTTGCGCGTATATCAATAATTCCATGGCAACATCAGCATACGAAATAGAATGGAAAGATAGTCAGAAGGCCGAGAAGAAAAATCTAAATCTCGGGATTAACATAGCGTGGTTGTTGCCTACGTAACGTGGTGGTTATTCTCTTTTATATACGAAACTACACACACGAGAGTCCATCCAGAAGAGACGTTCCATAGGATGATGACTACGTTTTCCCGAGTATCCCCGAGACAAATTCCAAGGAGATAGTTCTGGGTAGAGAGAAAGACGAATAGTTCTGTTTGCCTTGCGAATTTCAAGGTGTACCCAACCTCTTCTTCGTCCCCTCTCCTCCCCTCGCTCCCCTCCACGTTCCACCCGTCCCTTTCTTTTTGGTTTCCCGTGGTAAAGCGGAGGAACGCCGTCGTATCCTTCGCCGCCATCCAGCTTGCCAGGGCGTCGAGAACCTCTGCTCGTTTATAGGTCACGATCTATTCCGTGCCTTTGGGACGAACGTGCTATCCAGAATTCCTCCTTGACCTCCATTTGCGGTCTGGAATTCCAAAACAACGAAGACAAACTAATCCTCCGCTCGTCCACCGTTTAGAAGAAACTCTTTCTCGCTTTTCTCACGATGGAACGGCGCGACGTGTCTCCGATGATTTTACTTTCAATCCCTTAAGCGATCCGATCCATTATTTCGAAAAATTACCCTCTCGTCGTTCTTCTCCTCCAGGAAAATTGAAACGTATGTATCGAATCTCCTTTCTCGATCGAAATACGTGATTCAAGAATGGAACGGGATAAGATTGGCCGAACGGAAAAAGAAGAAGAAGAAGGAAAAAAGAAGTATTCCCGATGTTTGGACGTGACCGTAACAAATTGGATCGCGGCGTCTCTCTCGCGGATATGATTCGGATATTTTAGCATCCCCCATCTATTACGGCGTCGGCTTCGCTAACGAGCCGAAGCATTTTCCAGGACCTTGCTAATTTTCCAAGTGTTCCGATTACAGGCTGATAGCTGGCGCTCCGGTCACGCTGATGTCGTCGGGTTAATTGGTTTTCATGCCGGCGCTGAAGTTACGGATACCCCGAGTTGGATTACCGTGGCCTGTAAACGCCGCTCTCCCGCTGTTACCCCGCGGAAAGGGTCAAAAGCCTCGATTTCGCGCCCCTTCGCCGTTATCCTTTCCGTGCGGTTCGTGCTACTTACTCGTCTCGTGGAAAGAAAACGAGCGAAAAATGGAGGAATTTCGGAGAGATTAATCGCGAAACTGTTTGTAACGACGTTGTAAAGTATAATCTTGGAAATTTTCCACTCTCGAGTCGTGTCGACGATCTTGGATTCGCAATTGGTCAGTTCTGTAAGTTCGTGAAAAAATATTAATTATCGAATCTGATCGATTAGATTGAGTTTTGCTAGGGAAGGGAATATTTGACGAGTATCAACACTCGCTTTTAAAGGAAATAATTTTTTCTCGTATTGCGAATACGTCTACCGCGTTGATGCATGTTCATGCCTTGGCTGATCCGAAAGCACGATAAACTTGCGCATCCGGGACACGGTACAACGGAAGTTAGTCGCTGTTGTAATCACTGTCAGGATTCCACGGATATTACGGAACCATGCTCGAATAATGAATGGTAAACTCTTCTCTCCATATTCCGTGGATGTTCGTCTCTCGAGGCGTGCGTTTATCGTCTTTAAAGTGCATCGCCGTGGCTGCCGCAATTCAACGATCCGACGAAAGGTACATATGCATGAACAAGCTTACCCGTGCCTTACTGGTCGCGGGTATTATAGTTGCAGTCTCGTTATCGGAATAAAATTACAACGCGTTCGATAATCGATGAATCTGTACGAGAATCGTGGATGATAACGCATAACGGTATATGGGCTATTAAACTTTTTGGTAACAACGATTTCCGATTTTTCTTTTTTTTTTTCTTCTCTTTTTTTTTTCGTGGCAAACTTTGCATTTTCCGATAACGATGTTAGAACGTATTTAAAAAAAAAAAAAAAAAAAAAAGAACTAGTCGTCGACTAGTTAGCTTCGAAATTACGATGGAATATTATTTGTTTATTTTATATGGAATTTTGATGCAATGAAAAATAATTCGGATATTTCGTCGAATAAAATGAAATTCTTTCTCGATCGATGGTAAACGTTAAACGTTGTATCTCCTAATAATCTCGCGCAGGACCGACGAGTTTCCGGATAAATTTGTTCTTTTTAATCCCCTTTCGTAAATTTTTCGAGTAAAGCACGAAACCGGCCACAATTTTTCCAAAACTCTTCCCCCTCCCCGAACAGTTTTAAAAGTTTTTCTCTCACCTAGAAAGCTAAAACGGTTCGTTCCAACATATTCTCATAAATAATACGTAAAAAGCGATACCGTAATTTATTCGGTCCTCCCAGTAACACGAAACTAAGAATTTGCTCGTTACTCATAGGGATCTATTATATAAGGAAACTATAAGTGTATCCTCTAATTTCCACTCCACTTTCGCCCCAATCGTATTCAATACACATTTCGAAGGACATTTCGGCGTTGACATTTCCACGTTGGAGCATACGTACTCGCGCGTCCGGGTAATAAATCTACCCGTCCTTCCACCTCCTCCAACTCGTTACTCTTCGCGCTCCCTCTAATTGAGTTTCGTGGTAGCTCTCTCGCCGATATCGAAAGACGAGTTTCGTTTCTTCGCTCTTCTACCGAGGGCGCTCGCGCAAAGTGGAGTGGAGGAAGGGTCGTCGAGTTTTCGATCCCTTCAAATTAAACGAGGCGTAATTTAAAAGGAAAAAAAAAAAAAAAAACGAAGATCCAACGATCGAGCGCAGAGAAGAAGCGAACGAGGGAGGTATGGAGTGGAAGTTGAGAAAATACACTCCAATGCTCTCCGACATCGAGGTAATTCGAACTATCCAGCGGGCGACCGTTAAACCACTCGGTGGTGGTGTAATACAGCCACGTTTCGTCGTCACTGGCCGGGATAACTCGGCGAAGAACGGTCGAAAGGTCGTGGTCCTGCGGTTGGTGCGAGGTAGCAACTCCGCCAATTCATATGCAAATGCAAAAACGGTCAACCTGCGTGCATTGTTCGTTATCCACGCGAGTTCCACCGTCCTCAACTTACTACGCGAATTTCCGGGAAACGGGTAAACGTGGCGCTCGTGTAATTGATACGTCGATGATTTTGCCCCCTCGTCTTTGTATCCTTTTAGCTTTCGGTTGAAACGAAAAGGAAGGAAGGAAGGAAGGAAGGAGGGGCGAAAAGGGGCGTCGCGTATGATCACTTTCGTCGTCTCGAGATACCATCATTGTTGCTCCCTTGCACCGTTTAATGGTGTTTCAGCTTTTCTCTTTGAACGAGTTTCCGCCAAGTCCTCCGGGTATGAACTCTGGAACCTCGAGAGCGACGACGACGACGCTTCGTGGTCGATCGATCGCCATCAGAATTGACGTTGAGTGGCCATCATAAATTTTGCGTTAAAAATTTTTTCTCCCTTCGACTCGATTATTCCTGTTATTCCATTCTCTCGTCGATGAATTTCTTACACGAGTTTTCATCATCCCGTTTATACGTTCCAAACAGGGGGGATTGGGTTTACGATCACGAGAGAGAAAAGTGTAATTTAATTTCGTTTGTTATTTCCTTCTTGAAATTTGTTTATGCGCGGTACACAAATGAAGGTGTTTATTATATTCGAAAATGAAACGAGCTGGGGTTGACTTTTTCTCCTAGTCCATCGAACGTGTTCAAATTAACGAGAATCGTTTATTAATTTACGTTATCCGAATTTAATAACGTTTAATTTATTTACGCTCTTTTTTTTCATCCTCTCCTTATATAACGTTTATCCTTTTCGTTAAATTCTTTCGAAATCCTTTCAAAACGTTGTTAATAGATACAAATTTTAATATAGAACGCCATAGAAAGTTTGCTGATCTGACGGTATTACGAGATATACGCGAAAATTGGTGAACGGTATGAAATGGTGTATATGAAAGTAGAAGGCAATTTATTAACTTTATCACGACACGAAATATAATATAACGGGTAATAAGTATAAAGCTTTCCCTCCTTTCTTGTCTGTGTTAAATTATCTGATTTCTAATATAATACGTAAGTAAGTTTTCAAGTTCGTTTAACAATACAAGGGGGAAATCAGAGATACGTTTTTCATCTCGATGAAGAAATATAAAAATATCGTATTAAACGCAAAAAAATGTTTAACAAGCGGAAGAAACTAGGCAAGGTATAAACAAAGAAGCGAAAAGCGGAAAGTTGCTGGATATAATATCTCGTAAAACGTACGGTTACCACGTTATCACTTGTTTGCCTTGTAATACACCACCGCATCATATATAACGTAAGTTTGATCGAAAAAGTTTCCGCCGTTTCTTCTTTTTTTTCCTTTTCTTTTCTTTTCTTTTCTTTTTTTTTTTTTTACAAACTACCATAGAAAAAGAAATACGATAGAAACGGAGAATACGGAGGAGCAACGAAAGCGCAAACTCACAAGTCGACACAAGCGCAAAAATGGAGAAGTTCTCGGGGAAATTAGCAAAAGAGATACGCGGGACCGATAACGGAGAAAGGTCGAATCGAAAGTTTAAATGTTGAGAAGGCTGAATAAATATTTAAGTTTAAAAGCTCAAGGTTAAACCGGAAGCTTTCCGTCTTCGTCACAGTGTTGAACAAATGTTTATCCTTGAAAGCTCAAGGTCGAGCCAAATGCTCGGAATCGCGCGGAGAGGTTAAACAAATATTTGAATATCGCCTCCGCGATTCCCCCTTTTCCGTCCTAATCGACGCAGAATTCTCCCGGACGATACGCTTCGGCATTTCTATCCCGAAAAAATCGTGTATCTCGGGGACAATTTGTCTTATCCTCGGACGGTAGGTCGGGTGAAATGGTTTCGAAGGATCTCGCCGATGGAATACGAAGGTCTGACATTCGTTGCACGATATCCGATATCCGAGCCGCCGTGAAAGTTCTATGTTAAACTCGGCCACCGATATTTCATATCCGAAACTCGAGCCAGTTTTAGGTTGGAGCACGAAAATCCGCTGACACAGGAACGAAATCGCGCAGCCTGTAACGTTATCTGCCGACGTCCAAAATAAGGAGCATTATTTACCTAACCTGTGAACTCCCGCGGACGCGTGGTGGATATCGTAAGTTTGCTCTATGCCTCGAGGGATACTCGAAGGGATCCTTCGATCTTATATACGTGCCGAGATTCTCTCGCGATCAAAGAGACTGTAAACCTGTGACAAATATCCATTGCTTCTTAGGATTTTCGCTCGAAAAACTCTAACTACCGATCCGTGAATTCACCGAGGAGTTCCACGATTTCGAAGGAAATATCAATCGATTTCGATATTTTTTCGATCGATCTTCTTCTCCTTCTATTATATCGTATCAAGTATAAATAGTTTCAAATTATGAAATGTTTAAATCTCCAAACATTCGTCTAAGTTTCTCCGCGGCGGCGGTTCGTAAATAGAAACGTAGCTCCTTCTTTAAAGCGAAGAATTGATTTATATACAGGTCTGTACAAACCGATAATTCGAAATCGCGTGAACGAGGAAGACGACGTTAAAGAATTATTAATCAGGAATCGCGCGTGGAAGCGTGTGCCGAAACGTTGGACATAAATTATTCGAGAATTATAGGTTTTTCCAACTCGATCCAACTGTACTTTGTCCTCTTTTCCTCCCCCGGAATCGATCTTAACGAACGATTCGTTTACACGGCCATTACACAGGGAACAGTTTTAAATTTCGTCGAGAATTGAAAAATCTATGAACTTTCGCAAGCGTTGTGAGTCCCGCAGGTTCCCAGGCGACTAACACCTTTAAAACTCTTCGAACCGTTAAAAGTCTCTTTCTCTGCGATACCGCTATGTGACCGAACGTTTAATTTCTACTTTCGACCGAGGGTTACGTGTTATAGAAGAGAGAATTTTCAGAACCATTGCCCCGCGATAATTCTTCCGCCAAACTCGGTCGTTGAGAATTACTTTCGAAGAAATACTCGTCGGTTTTAAATCTTCTTCGATATTTTCCACCATAAATCTCTAATAATTGTTTGAAATAACTTTTCGTCAGTCGATCCCATGTATATATACACATCCTATCGAGGGGAAAAAATGAAGATACTTGGATGTGAAATCTATTTTTACCTTTATAAAGTTTCACGCCAAGTCTCGTAATTTCATTCCCCATAGCCGGCGGATAAATCGAGGAGAGCCAACAATCATCTCTCCTCCTTATTCCTCCGCATCGGAACCACATAGGTTGATCTTTCTCCGATTCGCCCGGACGCAGGAGATCGTTATTTGCCACTTTTCTTACTCCTTTCTTCCCTCTCTCCCTTCCTTCTCCAACATTTGATAACGTAGATCGAGGATCGAGTCACTTGGAAATAAATTTTTACGCGTACGCCAACACTTTTTGTCGTATCCTCTCTTTATTACGTATAACACGCTTGATTTATAATAACGTGGCTCATCGAAATTAAGCCATACCCCGAGAGGAATAAACTTGGGAGCCGGGATTGTTGTCGGGCATGCTTTACCCGACAACCTGTCTGAATCCATTTAGCGAGGTGGATGATGGTGAAGTATCGCGCGCGTGCATGCGTGTTCGAAACGTCGGACAGGATTTCCCCGAGAAAGTGGAATGAGTTGAAAGGGAGTCGGTTAAAGGGAGGCGAGGATGTGGTGCGCATTTGCATAAGGCGAGCTTGAAACGGCGGCATAAGGACGGCGAAGGAAGGAAGGAAATGCCGATCGATCTCCTCCAACGACGTTATTTTCACGGTGCCTCTTGAATATTCATAAAACGATGACTCGTGCTTCATTGTCGCTCCCCTTGTTCGGATTTTTTCGTTTCGTCCGATTCATTTTCTCGCTTTTCGATTGGCTTTTTCCTTTCCTTTCCTTTCCTTCTTTCTTCCTCTCCCTCGCGATATTTTCTTCTTACAACCACTCGATTAATTTGTATTATTCCAAGTCGCGTTGCTGCGTGTCACGATCCTCGATAACCCCTCTTTCCCTCGATATTTTTCACCCTACAAGTCACGTTGCGTAATTCCTCTTCATGAGCAATCGAACGCGGGTTCGAGCAAGCGTGGTGGCCAATTTTCGAAGTAACGTAATCAAGGAATCGCGCAACGTTGTAAACGTTAAACTTCGGTCGGTTTGGGCCCGACGATCGATGTTCCCGCGATCCAGTGCGATTCGACCAGGGCGGAGGGGGAAGAAAGTTTTCTGAAATTGGAAACTTTTGCCGTTCCGTGCACTCCGCTTAATCGGTGACTGGATCGGAAAATGGGCGGAGGATCGATCTTTCGAGACAACAGTGTTCGTGATTAAGTTTCTCGTTCATCGAGGAATCATCTTCGTTTATCATTCGGACAAGGAGAATTACGTTTTTGAACAAGTTGGTGGCGCAAGTCGACGATCCCGGGGGAAAACAACCGTCCGTTCTTGTTCTAAAAATTTGCTCGGCGCAAAGAAGCGTGATCCGCGAACAGATATATGTGCGCCGTTTGGCGGGGAAGTAGTTTTATCCCCTTGGATTTATTCTTGAAAAGTTTCTGCTGCTGGTTAATATATTCCCATGGTTGAGCAATACCTCGAACAATGGACAAACACGGGAAATGGATCGATGAACGAATCGTATCCGTCTTGTTGCTTTTCTTTTCTTTTTTTTTCTTTAAGTCCTAAATACCTTTCAGATCGATCATTATTCGCGTCCTCTGTAAAAGTATTAACACTCTCTCGTCGTACGCATAACGAGGAAAGTTATTAAGGTGAAAACAAATTGACAGGGATAGCGTAGAATAAAACTAGGTAATCAAATTTTCGCGCTTGTTGGATAGACTGTAAAATGAAATTCCTGTTCGTTTGTTAGGATTATTGTTCTCAGGATGAAAACTCGTTTGAATATCATTGGTAGTTTCCGTATTATATTTCCATATCGTTACGTACTTGGTGATCCTTCAAGTTCCATCTGACAGGTTTACGGTTTATTTGGAAAGGGATAAACAGGTGAATCTCGATGAACGGTACGGAATTCGCCGTCTGCCTTATTCTTAGTTTACCTGGTTTATTTAAATATAGAAGGAACAAAAGGAATCGCGGTGAATGGAAGATCAAATATTTACCAGGGAAGTGCTAGTTTTACCTCGACCATACATGACCTGTCTTGCGTGAGAGAGGACGCGAAGAAGCAAATGCACAGCCATGATAAAGTTTGAATAACGGAAAAACCTTAGAAATTCAAAGTGTTCGTCGTGTTGGCAGAAACAGTTCTTTCGTTTTCCCCCTTCGAAACGAACCGGATCATCCGATATTCCATTCATAATAAATTAACCGTTTCTTAATTTCATCCATACGACATTCGTCTCTTAAAACGATTAAAATCTTTAACGTTATCCATCTACGCCATCGAACGAAAAATCGTTGAAGTTTAATCCCTCTGTTTCCTGATTTTTGAATAATTTCCCAAGCAACCCGGTATCCTCGATTGTCGAGGCTCCTTTCGTTTTATTCTCGAGTGGTCTTATCTATGGCCGAGACGTTTACGAATTCAAGAGCCGAGGAGAGGTACGCTCGCTCCGCTTGGACGTATTTTACCCGCATTTAAATCTCATTCCCGAGACTTCTCATCTCGCCTTTCCCTACACTCGTAATATCTCGCAATTCTTCCGAGAGAAGAATATCGGTAATCAAATCGGTAAGAGATCACCGCGAATATCCCTCCACTTATTCAAAACTTTGTTTCGATTCTCAGTTCCACGATTCCCATTGGAACTGAGAAAAAAGGAAAAAAGAAACCAGTCTCCCTCCCGTGGCGTTCGAAGTTGTGTCGTGGACCACGCCGTTGGAACGTGGTCGATACGTGCCGTTGCATTCGTGCATCGATGTTTCCGCTGCGTCGATTGGCCGCGATTTATACGTGCGTAACAGGGAAGGTGAAGTTAGTCCGTGAGATATGGATAATCGGTCGCTAATGATCGTTTGTAACCGGCGAATTTGCGGCGGCGACCTTATCTCGTTGCCCCCTATGCACGGGGCATCCTCGTTCCACCATCACGCTATCCCATTGAAACGCGTTCGTCCCGGCAAGATCCTTCGTTGTATCTTCGACCAGTGCCAACAATGTGACAATAATTTGCGCAGAGAGAGGCCGCATCGAAGGGCAACGCGTTTGAATATTGAATCGAGCTGATCGGAATGACGCTTTGTCTCCATTTTCGCTTATATCGACATTTTCGATGACGAGAACGATACTCTGTCTTAAATATCAACGTATTGACGAAACATTGACGAAAAAGTGATTGTGACTCGCGATTTATTTTTTCTTCTCAAATGTAGATTCTTAGGCACGCCTAAGAATCTAAGAAGAAATAAATTTATAAATGGAAACTTGAAAAGAAAATCTGCAGGAAGAAGATTCAGAATCAAATTAAATTTAAATACAGACAGAACAGGAAAGATTTATATCCAATAGGAAAAAGAAAGGAAATATTTATTCGATACAAATCTGTTTTCGAGTTTATGCTTTCGATCGACTCAATGTCTTCTACGATGATTCCCGTAAGCTCCCATCCTGCGCCAGATACAGCGAAGATTTGGCTGATCCGCTCGGAACGAGACTGCTACTGGCTTGCTTTGAATACCGCCTCGACAATGCTCAGGGGCGTAGGTAAAGGTGAAAGTAGATGGGGCGAAGAGGGAGGGCCACTCGAATTTTCCACTCTCGTCAAACACCGGCAAACGCCGAGCTCGAGAAGATATTCGAAAATTCGACCTCGCACCGGTCTCGAAATACCTATCCCCCACCCTCCGCCGAATTTGCGTCCACCTAAGGAAACCGGCCCTCCAGTCTTTATCCGCCGGAGGAAACTCACTTTGCCCAAGTATGTAACCGGCAGAAATTCCTATCAGGTTGTATCGGAGAGGAAATCCGTGGATGCTCTAAACTATGACAGGAATATGTACGACGGGATATGTATTTCTTTCCGTTTAAGCATGCTTTGCACAAAGTTTTAAGTTGTAATACAGAGCGGAGGGAAGTAATTGGTGAAAAGTAAAACGTTGGATCGTACGGAATGACGTACGATATAATCGTGGAACTTTAAAAATTGAGATTAAAAGTTGAAGAAAATTATGCGTCTTCGTCGACGTTGGTGGAAACGAATAATGAGAGAGAGAGAGAAGAGAATTTTAATATTCGCAACATTGTTGGTATTGAAAACTAAGAAGCTTAATCGTATTTATCGAATAAATGGTATGTGCGCGAAATGGATATGGCGAAATATGTTCGAAGGATTGGAAATTTGTTGGTAAACGGGGAACAGGCAGCCGGTTTACGCGTTTAATCTTGTTTGAAAAATAGATGACAACGGAATGGAATCGTGCCTGGTTTAACGCGAGATACATCGAAAGGATTTTAAATTTATTAGCGAACGGGAAGTGGATGGAGAACTCACGCCATGTTAATCTCATCATGGGTATGTTAGATAAAACGAGACCCTGGGTTTTAAATGGAATGTGAAACCTGTATTTCAATTATCTTGATTTACATTACTTTATATTTCCTCGGATATAAACGTCCAATCTGGAATTATTTCGATTAAGTAGCTTCGCGTGTGCGTATCCGTACATAGAGCCGCCGTAACCATGATTATAATTTTTTTATTACATAAAGTATTTGCTTTTCACGCAAAATATATCTGAATATCTATCAAATGATAGGCAAAATGTATCATTATGAGTATAAAAAGCGCAAAGTTAAAATAATTTTAATCGCGATCTCTCTTCTTTAATAATGTAAATTTCGCGAGCGACAGAATAATCCTTGAAAGTGGAAGCAAAGTAAAAGAATTTGTGGAATCGAAAACACATCTGGCCGCAAAAAATATTCTTGAATGACATAAATATTCACAACTTATATCCGATATATTAAAGTGCATCCGATTTTTAATCAAAGAGATGCGTCCTGGAATTTCCCCCCCTCCCCCCGGTGGGAACTACGATGGATCAACTTTCAGTTGATCCTAGCGAACGACCACATCAAAACATCATATCGGTTTATGCGGTTATAGATTGGATTCTATTTCCAACACCGACAGTCATATCGGGGCTGATTCTCTCCCGCCATCATCTCCCTCTTTTGCATAAAACGAGAAAAGGAACACAAAGACGAATCGTTATTCGAATCGTCGTATTTCAAAGTTATCGATGTTTCTTCTATTCTTTCTGTACGAACGTAACGCGCGATCGCGTGTGCGATGAACGCTCCCCTATTTGGAATTATTTCATCGAAATACTCAGTTTATTTTTTTATCAACGTATTATTTAATCGTAAATAAATACTGTTTATTTTACGATTCGTTGCGATGAAATTTTTCACATACGGATACACGAGTCGGAAAAATTTTTATATTTCGACTTAATTTAAAATTTGTACGAGCAAATATTTGTCGAAATCGACGGAAAAATTCAATCGCCAATTTGTCGTTAAATAAGTAGAAATGTTAAACCCGTAACGGTGCACGATGAATTAATACCGTGTAAATTTCGTTGTCAAAGGGGCAGGTGCAAATTCACGGTCAATATTTGTGTAAACTCTCTTCTCGATCAAAAAATTGATTTCCACAATTTGTATTAGGGAACTGTAAATAGCTCTCCACGCTTGTTTCTCGTAAACTTTCCAATTTGAAATTCTTTCCATTAAATCGTGTTTCCCATTGAAACGGTGAAAGACCTTCTAAAAGATTCAGCACTAAAGGGAATTGAATCCTTCGAATCCCTTGGTTCATTTTTTCCTTGAAAATTCAATCGATCATCATCAATTTTCAATCCTTTCGAGCTCGCCTCGTCTCGTAATCAATTATTTAACAAGAAGACGCTTAATTACACGGGGACGCGCTTTATTTCTCCTTCTATAGAGAAGTAAAGGTATCCAATTATCCAACAGGGAACAGGCTCTTTGGTTAATAGAAAATCCTTTTTTAACTTAGAACTCGAAACTTGTTTTCCTGCAAACAAATTAAGCATAATTTTCCACGATTTTATTATCGCCCCGCCGATAAACCGATATTCAAAGGAAATATTCAGGCATCGTAAAAAATATCGGAACGGTTAGAAATTGCTAAATTGACGTCAACACCTACGCAAAAGTTTGCAGTGCCTATATTTAACTTTCGTATTTGCCTTGATTTCAACGCGCCACTGTACCGTTTAAATTAACCCCCCTCCGCCTCCCCAGTTTACCATCAGTAGTCGAAATCGGGTCGTACACACACCAAGCCTAATTATTATTCACGATAATTGTCCTTTGTTATTTTTCGCCCTCCTCCCCCCCTTTTAATTTCACGCGTTACCACCATCGATTCGAAAGGAGAAACAGGAAGAGAAAGGGGATGAATTTCCGATCTATATATCGCGCGACCCATGGTACATTTATTGGCTGTCTACCATTTAGGTTGGAGTAGGTGCTCGTCACGAACCACTTTCTACCCTGTAGGTGCTCGCGAAAAGAAAAAGATGGTTATTCTTGGCAGGTACGTGAGAGCCCTCGAAGGATGATTCTCGATTGGAGGGGGAGGGTTAGCAGAGGGATGTTCCTTTTAGCGCCCTCGAAACGCTTCCCGTGTGCGTTCCATGCGATCCAAGTGGCCAAGTACTTAAGCATTTGTCTCACGTATCTTGCCAGTCACCGATAGTCATTGGACACCGGAGCCGGACGCGACGATTGTTCACCGAACAATACCTTTATTCGCGGACAAAGACGAAAAATGAGCGGGTTTGCTCGTGCTAGGGGAAACGGGCTCAGGTGAAGGGCGAAGTTGCAAGAGTAAAGAAAAACGGGGGAGCACGGAAATGGAGAGAATTTGATTTTTTTTTTTTTTTTTTTTTCTTTAACAGGCGCATCGATCCCTCAACTTCTTGTCCCATTTATCTCTAACTGTAAGACCACGATAAGGTAACTATTACTGTAAGGATATTTACGTAATGATCGATGGAAAAATATTAAAGGGATAGGATTACGCAAAGTAAATTACTCGCACAGTTCGAATCACAATGGCGTTACATCCAAGTAAAAAAGGAGAAGAAATTAAAAAAGTTTTTTCATAAAAATCCACTCGGTAAATGGAAGAATATTATGAAATTGCTTTTTGTGCTATTTCAATATTCCAATTGATTGCTGGGATCCGAAATGATTACGAATAGCGTCGTGACTTACATTTCTTTCTTGGAAATATTATATTCTTTCATGAATTACGTCTGTCGCTCGTCTGGAATTTGATGTAGATTAATAAGATTAATAAGGCGATAATAACGAGCGAGAGATTCGAATAGGAGATCAGGGATAGAGATAATAAACGTTTAAGAATTATTCTTCTTCTTGCACAACGATATCTTTGGAATTGGAATCGTATCGAGATGAATCAAGAAAGAAGAGGGTTCGTTTTTAATGATCATTCGTTCATTGTCCGGAAGTTATAACACTTCTTAGAGTTTAATCGATTTTTAAAATAAATTACACGATAAGTACGTTTATTTTTTTAGGAAAGTATTGCTTAGGTTAATCTTAATGTTGATGATATATTGGAAATCATATGTTATAAAGATTTAAAAAAAATCTTTTGATTGATGTTGATTAATCAAACGGATTTTATGGGTTGCGTAATCTTTAGACACGTAATTTATTTATGTCATTTATATATAAAATATGCAAAACATGTATAACACGTAAAAAAATACGTATTTATATGAAAATCCGTAGTCCCGGTATAATTTCACATCTGAAATATGACAACGTGTTATTTGATTTTTTTAATTTTAACGTAAAATAAAATATGTTCATGTATACGTCCACTACAAATATTTTGCCATTTTCTCGATAAAACGTTTTAATATTATTTTATTAATTACGCGTCAGTTGATACAAAGTGTCGAATATTATTCGACGATCATTGTGCAATTAAAGTACGAAACGTGAATTAAAGAGAAATCGTAATAAAAGAGAAATGAAGGATTTCGATGGAAGAAAGAAGGAAAGAAAGAAAGAAAGAAAAAAACGAAGGGAGACGATCGGTTAAGTCACGCTGGCAAGATGCCAACCAATTATGAATGTAAAGTTATGGTAATATTGATATCGAGCGAGGATGGAAAAAATGGATGTAATAAAGCAGATATTCTACTTTTCCTCTCCCTTCTTTGTCACTCCCTTCCGTTCCTCGACTTTTTCTCCGGGTCCAAGCATTATATTATTCGACACATTCCTCATGTATGATCGGAGCAACCTATCTCGCATCGGGTAATTGAAATCCAATATGCCTACCTCACCTGCCAGCTTGCGGCCAGGAAATTCACTACCCGTTTTATTTCTCCCTCTCTCCCTCTTCTCCTCTAAAACACGGAGCCAGGAAGATAGATAAACGGAATAGACTTCTCTCTCGACGTTGATCGCGTCGCAGTAAATCGAAATTAGTCCATTCGTACGATGATTTCGCCTTGAAGTTTATCGTCGAAATTATACTATCGAATACCATCGATCGATACGAATTATTCGAGGAAAAAAATTATTTTCTCCCAGACTTTACAATCGGCGGAGAAAGAGCGAAACGGAAAAGATTAAGACGAGGAAATCTCGTCGTTTATCAAAGATTGGAAGAGCGAAGGACATCGGCAGGATGTCCTTTTTCGCACAAAGGGGAATGGCAGGAAATGGATTACAAGAAACTCTCTTGCGATGCGAGACAATTAATGAACGCAGGCCGCGTTCGAGATGACGCCCATTCTCTGCACGCGTACGCTCGATGCCGCATTATAATCCACTAACAATTAACGAACTACTAATGAAATGGAACGGGCGTCGGTGTCGGCCGCACCGACCGACAGGAGCCCCCGAAATGGGCGGATCGTTATGATTTCCATCGGAGAACGGAAACGTTCTGCGACCGGATGCGACCGCCCATCCTCCCTTTCCCCCTCTCTCCCTCTCTCTCTTCGGATATCATCGTCCAAGCCGGAACTAAGAATAATTTTCCATCGCCTGTTTTCCCCTCAGTTTACTAATATTAACCCCCGTGACGTGGATAATCGGTAATTATTTCCCCGCATCCGTTAAACATCCTATTTCGAATATATATATATGTAGATACGCGAGGAGTAGAATCCCTCGTTCCGGTTTCACGAGCAGGCTAAATGAGACGCGAAATGTATCCGTTGATATTTGTGCTCGGTAAATACGCGTGTGGATAAGTAAACGGGAAGTTGGCGGCCGCTGGAAGAAGTTTTTTACCGAATAACGCAAACGGGGTTCGCAGAGTTTTGTTAGTAAGCCGGGTCGGCCGAAAAGTAAGGCAATGGTGGAAAAGTTACACGGTCGATCCGCGAAGCTGTGTTTAAGTCGAACGTCAATTCTGATCTCGAAGTCGGTTCTGATCTCGACTGGATTTATGTACTTGGAGAGGGGAGGTTTATGCATCGAAATTTCTTTTTTTTTTTTTTTAACTCGTCCGATTGACGTCACGGGAGGGGGCGCTGTTGCCGTAGTAAAAATATTTTTCTTCTAAACCGGGCGGGAAGCTCGGCCGGTTGAAATAATATTCCTCCTACTCTATTTCAACTGGCGCTACGACAAACGAGTTATCGAGTCAGTTTACTCGTCGGCAAGGAAAGTTATACAGAAGTTGAAGTTGCCAAAGTCGTTCCAACGACTTCTTCTCTGCCATCTAATTAGACGAATCGTTCGAAATGGTTCTATACAGGGAGAGAGAGAGAGGGGGGGAGGGGGGTCGTTTAATTAAATTTAATGTAGCTTCTCGGCGATGATGCAATATTTAATGTAAAAGTAACCGGATTGGCGTAAAATGAGAAAGTTTCTGTGGCCCCGTTTCCCCGTTAACGTTTCGAGGGACACAAATTTCATTTCGACTCGTTAACTCACAGTGGCCCAACGACCGATTTCGTGTCGCTGTAATGCCCGCGATATTTCACGCGGCCTAAATTCGATCGAAACGATTAAACATTTTGGCAGCTGCCACCGTTCGTTGCGCCGAACGCTCGTGAAGGAGTGTCTATTCGAGAAAAATTTAATGGCGCTCGTACACCCGCCCGACTGACAGACGCGTCGAATAGATGTGAAAAATAGAGAAACGGTAGTTTGACGTATCTTCGATCAAACGTCGAGGGAGGTGGATTTTTTTTCTTTTTTTCATCGATCTTAACGACGCCCCGTGTCGTTTCTCGATGAGCCCGAGTTACAAACAATCTCTCCTCGCTTTACAACGATCCACGGATATTTGTTTCTTCTTCTAGGGGCGAAAGATCATGCCGACTAATTACATCCGTAACGAGAATGTTTAGCTGCTCGTAAATTGAGATGGAGATTGCAATTGCTGCTTTGAGATACGGTTGATCGTTCGAAGGGAAAGTCTCTCGTCTCTCGTGCGCGTTCCTAGGTTAATTATCAAGCTTTACCTCTATGGAAGTGACTCCAAGAGAGTCCTGTATACGCGCGGATACACACGATTCAAATGTCCGTAATAAAATAACCCGAGAAAATTCTCTTCGTCGACGAAAATTCGTAGTGGCGCGAAAAAACGGTGAAAAGTCGGTAATAGCCGGCGCATAATGCACATTTACGTCGTGGGGATAAACGAAAAGTTACAGAGCGTTACCGACCGAGCGTGGAATTTGGAAGAGTAACAAAATTTCTGCGGATAAGCCGTTAAAAAGCTACTTTGGCTCGGGAAAGAATGGAGAAATATCTCGAAACACGCGAAATCACTGCTTCTCTCCGACACTGTTCGACGACAATCCATAGTAAGCGACACAGCAGCGCGTAAATCGTTCTCGCGACGAGATCGCGAGAAACTATTTCCAACCCGTCTGCTTCGATCCGTTCTCTCCAAAGTCGACGTCACGAGCGATTCGAGAGAAATCTTTATGGAATCAATGACACCGAGATTCCCTTCTTCCGTCCATCTAATATTTTTTTCCATCGTGGTGCTTCTAGCTTTTTTCTTCTTTTTTTTATTTCCGGAAAATAACTCGAAAGTTCTGGTCAACGAGGATTACAGCGGATAGCTTGGATACGAAGTGGCTCGTTCCTTTTCTCGATTGACCAAACGGAATCTTCGTGACCTAAATTTCGTTATAACTGGTATCCAAGATCACGGATAGCACTTGAAAAGTACTAGCGAGTACTTGTTCGAACGAAACGATAATAGTAGAAGCGCGGTGCAACAGAAGTACTTCTTGCAACGCAATGAACCGCGAGGGAAGCTCGATAAGCCGCATCCATCGAGATCGTTAAACAAAGACAAAAAGTGTGACTGGAAACCACTCGCGCCCAAGATTTTCGCTTTTGTTGGAATGCTATTGGTTTTCCTCGTTGTTAATCTCATTTGCGCGTTACCACTCTTTTGTTTCGAGAAAGCTACGAGAGAGAGAGAGAGAGAGAGAGAGAGAGAGAGCTCTTACCTTTCGAAATATCTCTTGTCTATTCGTTACCCTTTATCGAACACCAGGCCTTGGTTATTACCACTTATATCGAAGGGAATTCGATATTTGTTCTCGGCCCGGCAGAGACGAAATTTATGGGTGGCGAGATTTATCAGCCTTTGAAAAGGAATATCTCCCTTAAACGATTTCATTGTTTTGCATTCTTTCTCTTCCACTTTTGAAATACTCTCTCCAGTTTCTCGAATGAATTTTTCTTCCAACATTTTCTTTCAAAGTATCTCGTTTGAATGATGCTATATTTTGCAAACGAGAATTCAAATATTGTAATAATTTTGCAATCTACGATAATCCGGTATTATTATACTTAATAAAACCACTATAAAGGATATGAAGGGTATGAACTAATAATTTTGAATTTTTTTTCTGGAAAAAAAGAAGAATATTTTAAAAACTTTAATAATAATAATAATGTTACGTAGTTCAATTTTTCAATCTCTCGTATCTTAAGGCTATTCATAATGGATAATTCTTCCCTCTTCTTTATCAAAGGTCGAAGGACTTATCGTCTCGAGAGGATCTTTACGACACCATCGAGAATTTTGCGTATGTAGGCGTCTTCAACGTTCAAACAACCGCGAATATACAAAAGTAGTAGATTAAAGATTCGTGGGCTTAATCGTGCGCTTGTATGCAAATTTTCTTCGCGTTTACGACGCTTCCACGTTAAAATTGATTTTCGTTTATTACACTTAATTGCTTCGGCAATCTTAACCACCGGAGGATCGGTTTCATCTTGATACAATTTTCCTTGGAACAAACGAGCGTCGTATCGGAGCCTGGATCGAAAACTTCGCACGATGAAAGAATCCAACGATGATTCTCGCGATGGCCTCGAACAACGGCAATGCGTTTCTGGAATCCCTTAATTGCTCGCAAGCAACGCATTAGCCGATTTATCCGGCTAAACGAAGCATTAGTAAATGCTATCCACCATGTTTAATGAGTATAAATGGGCGGCAACGCGTGCACGCGAAACATATTATGTCAATTGAGCCCGGGACCGTGCAAGGCATGAAGTAATTATAGAATAACAATTATTAATTAGTCGTACACGGGGGATCATCTAGCTTTAACGCGCTCCATGCCCATGAACGATGTTACACGATTCACGCAAGCTGCATGCGCCTTGTTCGCAACCCTTTCGAGGAATTTTCTACAATGACGAAGGAAAAAACGAAAGATGGGAAAAGATCGCATCGATTGAATTTTACGAAACGCGTATATCCGATTAAAGGAAGAAGGGGATGGAAGGAAAGACGAGAGAAAGAATAAACGGGGAGCAGGAAGTCGAGTGTTAATTCAAACGTAAACGATTTCAAGGCGGGGAAAATTTGGTGACAGTTTCGTTTAACGATTATTACTACCACTCGGCCGCATATGTCGAGATGTATCCGCGTTACGCGCAACACTCTATTACACTCGTTGCAACGTGTAATTTACCGGGTTCAGAAACATGCATACACCGCCTGCTGAGAATCTCTACAACCGTTTCGAGAATCGTCTCCTGTCTCCCTGCGGTCTCTCTTACGCGCCTCGAAGGAGTCGTCCCGTGTGTTTTTCCTACGGGATTGAATCGAAATTTAATTCGTATCTATAAGAGACTAAAAAAGAAAAAGAGAGAGATTAAATATTTTCTTGGACTGTATATATATATATAGTATATATCGATTCCAAATTCAATTCGAACAGCGTCCGAATACCAATTGTCCCAATGAGGCGGCATGCCGTGTTCCTGTCTCCTTTGGGAATTTAATCATGCCGACATTCAATTACGACACGCGCGCTCATATTATGACGGCGCTCACTTATTAAACCTGATACGATAATAGTTAGCGTATCCACGACGCGTATCCGAAGTTTATCGAGCAAGTTAAATCGTTACGAGTCGTTACGCGTAACACGTGATAGCCTCATTACGAGGCCTCGAAACGAAACGGATCGTACGTTGCACGAACGTATTGATATTCGACGCGAGAGGTCGCGCAACGATATCCTAGACAGAAACGTTCCAATTCGGTTCGAACCGTTGTTGTTGTCGCTGTTCGTAAAAGCGTCGTAGCAGAAATTAATCGTCTATCAGGGATCCATAAAGCATGGCGAATATTGGATCGAACGGATCGGACGCGGCTCCTGGACCCCCGCCGATATTTATTGTCCTTCTATTTGTTAGGGTTCACCATGAATCAGTTCGGTGCGACGTTGTTGATCGTCGAGACGCTGTTTATTCAGACTGTCAACAGGCCAGGTACTGGAGAAAGGGGGATCTAATATCCGACAGAGACGGAGTACAGTGTGTGTGTGTTGCCGTACGCGCGCCGGTGAATCGGCTTACTTCCGCGTATATATTCCGCCTATTCAGGAATTCATTACGCTCGATTCTACGCTCACGGAGATTTACCGGATACGGAACCGCCTCGAAGGGCGAAGGGAATATCAGGCATTTCGATTCGGGGTTCCAGCTCGTCGAGAACGACCTGAATTTCACGTTCGACTCGTAGCCAGCACCACCGTCCGGTTTGTCGGCTGGCTACGCCATTACTCTCTCTCTTTATCTATCTATCTTTCTCTCTTTCTCGTTTCTGCACGGATAACGAGAGGCAAAATGAAAGCTTCCTTTCATCGCGGCATCGAGCCTCGATCGACGGAAAAATTGGCGAGTTTTCTCCTCCTCCTCCTCCTTCTTATTTATCTTCACTTCGTCAATTTGAAATAAAATCTGCGCGACATTGTGACGAAATTTGATTCGCGCACGAACTCGATATGCGTATGTGTATTTACGCTTCGAATGGAGCGCAATCATCGACTTCGTCTTCGAATAAATGAATGGAGATCGGGTGTATACCCGGCGAAAAACAGGATCCGCGGATAAACGGGAGTGGAATCAGTAACGTGCAAAAAGTAACGGAGACAAATGGATGCCATTTCTCCTCGAGCAGGCTCTTGAAACGGACTAAGGGTCAACGTTCTTTCCAGGGGCTGTGTCTCTCCGGGTTCTCGACGAGGGAATGCTAAATCATTGGATCCGGCTCTGATTCGGTAAACGACGCGATGTTCGTAAGTAGATTACGGAATCTATGAGTAACGGCGTAGCTAGACGCGCTGACACAGGGGAAAAGATTCGTCGTGGAACGAGGCGTCAAAGTGTAACCCGACTTTCCTTTCGATATAGATTTATATATAATACGGAATGCGTGGAATGTAGGTTTTATAGAGCAGAATTAGATCATAATTAGATCGTTGTAATAATTAGATCATGGAATATAGATTTCGATTGGATTTCAATCATAAGAGATATCGATAATTCGAATCCTTTGTCAAAATTAAACGTAACGAGTAGCATTAAAACGTTGAATAGAATTTTACGCAGCCTGAAAACCACGTTTTTCCACGTTTCCTGAAAAGTCGCTCTCGTTATTTCGCTTCACAACCATACAACGAGTATTTTAACTTTAATCTTTGAGCTCTTTCTCTATCTACGATTATTAAAATCAAAACATTACACGAACGGAGATGATACGTTCAGCGATCAATTCTTCCCCGATATTTTCTCACCCGAGTTTTCCCGGGATTAAACCGAGAAAGATTACTTCCGTTTATAAATATACTTGATCGATATTAACTTCTCTTAAATAGCGGATAATATATTGGGATATTAACATGTAGCTCGAAGGGGCAATACATTTGATTCCGTTTAACGCGATTAAGTAAGTAAGAGAAATTCGCGCGGATCGTAATGCCTCGAGGCCGGCAATATCGTGGGTAAATGGAAGATAAATGAACTGACAATGGTAAACTCGTACGATAAATCCGCGGAAAAATGTCGCTTAACGAGGATTTACCGTGGACTCGGGTTAAAATTCTTAAAATTCTGCCGCCATCGACTACCACAACCGTTGCAAATATCGTTCGATTATTAAAACTTCTCCTACTTGGAGCGAAACGAAACGTTCTCGTTCGACTTCTCTCGTTAGATTTTAAACGCGTGTCATTCTTATTCTCTCTTTCTGTCTCTCTTCAGCCTGAGTCGCGGGAGAAGATTTTATCCTTTTTTCGCTCGTGCGTAGAAAAATCCTTTAACAACGTTTGTCTATCGATTGAAATTCACTGGATTCGTTCGAGCGCGTCTCATCGTCCTATCGATTATTATTTTCCATCCAAGATGGATACCCCTCCAAATTTCTGGGGTGGAACAAAATGGTGGGTGGAAACAATCTCGTCGATCGAGTATCGAAAGAGTTGGCCAACAAATACGTAAATCCTGCTCGAGTAACACCTCGTAAATCTGGCGTTAATTTCTCTAGCGTGAAAATTGGCCGACCGCCAACTCTTGCAAAAAGTTCCATCGAATAAAGTCATTTCCCAGAAGAGACTGTCGAACACGAAGACGACCCGCGATTTCCAGTCGACTCTACCCTCCTTCCATTTTCCACCAATACTCCCCAATTCTCGCTAGATCGCGATGCATAAAGGTGAGAATTTCTTCCTTTTGTATCTCGTTGGACGCACGTTAAATTGCTCGAACGTTGCATCCTGTTCGTGTCTACCTTCGGTTACGTAACGGCAGATGGAGGGGAGAAACTTTTTTTTCGCGAAGGAAACGCATCAAGGACGACTCTATTCTCGTAATCCAAGTCGGGGAAGTGATAGACTTGGTCCTGGAATAACATATAGGCGATGCGTACGTGTGAGAGAACAGGAAAGATCGAGATTGTAATCTTGAAAATGCTGGTTTTGGCGTTTATCCTAGCTCCATTGAATCTCGGTAGCCGAGAAGACGTATACGGCTTGTAGTAATTCCGTTGGCGTCCCCTGGAACGAAGAGACAGCTGATCATTCCTCACTGGTCTTGAAGGAGATTGGCGTCGACGTTGGGAGGACAGATCTAAGCTGAACGGGCAAAGAGGGAACAAACTAGGTCCGTGAAAGAAAAATGTGCCAGGTGGAGACGGATAAAACAAGTTTACTTTAATCGTTAAACTTGGAGTAGAAAGATAAATCTTTCCCCTCGGCGTTGGTTTACGTCCTTGTTACATCGTTCGATGGTCGACCACGAATAGAAGGTTGCACTTTACGAGAGATCTATTCTCCGGGACGCGATTTAGCACTTGGGTGGATTTTAAGCAACTATTGTGCCCGACCCCTGATAAATCGACGAGTCGTCAAAATTTATGCCGATGTAATTTGTATTTGTGAAAGAACAATTCCCTTCGAGAAAGGGAATAATAATTTCTTTCTCCCCGAATGTAAATCTCCAAGTGATGACGACTCGATGAATAAACATCGATAATAATAAACGACGAGACTGAAACACTCTCTTCGAGATGCAAAAAAAAAAAAAAAGAAAAAAAAAGAAAAGAAAAGGATAATTAGTTTTTCGCGAGGGTGGGATTTGAATCGAATCGAGAAACACGAGGAGGCGAGTAAGTGAAAGACGAAGTAATTTATTCCATAATAATAGTCGGTCGCTGAAGGGGAACTTTTGCAATTAATTATCGTTACTTTTTAGGAACAATGCTAACGCAAATCTTGTTGGAAGGGATGAAAAAAGAAACGACGGCCGATAAATTAGCAGGGATGCCGTTCGTTTCAGATAACGCGGTTGGCTTTTCGAAGCGTACGGCTACTAATGAAAAGCCGGACAAGTAAGAAAATCCTGGATGACTGCCGGCAACAAAGGAGGCTAAAGTAGGTCTCTCCGAGACGTTCCCCAATTCGTTCTTTCACTGGGGATTCATGCCCTCGCCCAACTTCCGCGTATATATATACACCAGGTTGGTCGTGGAGAAGGATTCGGGGACAAAGTTCCGCGAAACTTTCGCGGAAGATGGTCGAATGCTGTGTGACAGCCGGGAGGGGGAGAGGAGGAACACCGAAGTTATTATCTGCTGGTAGCAGAAGGCGTTTTCGATCCGTCCCTTCGGTTTCTCTTCCCCCCTCCTTTATTTATTCCACGAAACGTAAAACGCGGCTAGACACGCGACTTTGGATTTAATTGACTCGAATCGCGCGAAATTCGTATCTGCAGGTAAATAAATTTATAATAGGGGAGGGTAGGTTTGAACGGGGGCCTGTTTCAGATTTCCCATGCGACGTTTCACGTGCCACGCTCCTAAATACGGTTACGATAATTATTATTGCAACGGGCGGCGATATATATTTCGGGTTTACGTGTTGAGCTTCGCGGACGACCAAAGTGGAAAATTAATTAACCGCACGCGCGGATAATGAGGTCGGCGTTATTTCAGATGTTTCGTCGAGTGCGACGAGGGAAAAGCGGGGAAAAATTCTGACGAAGCCCGTTCACTCGCTCGCCTGTCACGAGTGTTCCGCTCGTGTATTTTCGCCAAGATGCCGCCACTTGGTGTCTCTCGAGCTGTTGCTGGATTCTTTCGTTCCGAGTCGTGCACGGAGAAATGACGAAACGTAATTCTCGTCGAAGAGAGAAGGTGTTTGATAACGCACCGAATAAAATAAAAAATTGAGCGAAACGATCGCCCTTGTCTCGAGATAATTATCGCGTGTCGAGACGAATCGGCATAGCGTGATAATTTACGAAAGAAGAACAGGGTGTACCCCGGGACGAAAACGTTATTAGCGTCATAGCGTGGACTAACGACGTTCGTCAAATTGGAGGAAGCAACGGGTACGGTAGGTTAAAGGAGAACGTCTTTCAAAGCGGGAAATTGTTGCCGGGTTAAAAGCCAACGTCGCGAAAACCGGAACAATGGAATACGGGTTGTAGCAGCATTGTTTCTCGCCGTTCCACGGTCATTATCGTTCACCTCTGACAGGCAAGATCTACCGTGAAAAATATCCAACTAAGTGGGGTAGAAATTTCCAGGGAATATCTCGTTAATTGCTTATTAATCTCGCGAATTCCTCGGAAATCTGGACAAGCGGAACTCGATCATTGCGAATTTCATCTTTTTCGATCCCACCTTCAACCCCGTTTACGCTCGATTCCTGCTCGATGCTGGATTCCATCATCGTCGATATTTTAGAACCCACGAAACTGGTTTATCGTTTAATGGAGCCTTGCCGCCTTCTTAAAAATCGATCATCTTCGGTAAATGTACCGAAACGAAGAAACTGGATATCCTCGGAAAATTGACGAGCCGAGATTTTCTACTTAGACTCGAGCTAAGATAGATTTGACTTTCGAAAAGTTTTTTCCTTTTCTTTCGCCGCGTTATAACGAGGGAAGAAACAGTTTTAATTATGTCGATGACCATTATTATCAGATTTTAAACTTTGACAAATAAATAATTTCGTTCGATCCAATAACTCGGTTATTTAACTTATCATCTGGCGATTCGGTTATTTTAGAATCAAAATAATTATAAATTTCTCAAAGCAGATGTTATTCCTTTTGCGTTTAACGCGTAAAAAGCTTGCATCGATTTAACAACGGTGAAAGCAAAAAGAAAATCCTTGTTGATTTTCCTTTTACGAATAATTTAGCATGGATGATAATAATACTGTGGATACGATAAATTACAATGTTTGAATATCGCACGAAAGACGTTTCCCACTTCCCACTGTCTGCTCCTCGATATAACAAGCGCGACTGTATGGATATTCAAAGCGATCGTCCACGAGTGAATCTTGATGATACGAGAGTTAATTAAATTTTCCGGCGGCGATGTTTAAACGCATCTCGAGTGTAAAGTCAACTCGAAGAATCCTGTTTGATCAAAGATAAAGCTGGTACGATGCAGACTATATATATATTTATATATACATATATATATATATATATACACTATGGATGGAACATTGTTTTATCTCGCGGAAAGATGGAGGAACGAAGGTGGAAATCGATAGGAAGGATGAAAAATACATCGAGCAGTTTTATAGCGATATGATTCTTCTCACCCGGCACGTTTCTCAAATATTTTAATCTCGATAAAGGTACTTGTCGAGAATCGTATAGAGAAAGAGAGAGAGAGAATATCTATCAATTATAACTTTCGTGATATAAAATATGATATAGAGGCACCCTTTTACGATGCATGACAATGACAAATCAATTTCAATATTTTGTTAATAAAATAAACATATTTAATTTGCCGATACGATATTAATTCATCCGAATTCACAGCCGATGAAAGTATTTTAAATATCGTATATTGATACAGGCGGAAACCTTCGTCCAAGTCATTAATCATATACAAATAAAGGACACCAAATATTGTTCTAATTAATATTCTGTCAACCGTATTGAGTATTCATATATTCATAACGCCGTTATACACCGCATTTCCAATTACATCGCTAGATTTTCTCCTGCTTTATTTCGATTTGCATCTCATTCACTGCAAGTCCTTTGTCGGGCTTAAAATAAAAAGGTTTTGCACGCGAGACATGCATACACACATACGTATACAGAAAATAACGGCGATTCGAAATAAGAAACGTTCGAACGATATTCAAAATATATCCAACGTTATTTCGTTTCGTTTCATTTGACACAATTTTTATCTATTTTTTGAAATACGATTCGAGCCTCTGTTCGCTGCACCGTTCTAAATTCTAGATGTAAACGTAGCCACGCGGTTTATTTCCATTGCTTAAACAAATTCTATGCTTTTAAACGAACGGTATTTTGTCGTCTGAGCAGGAGAGTCGTTGTCGCCTCGTCGTTCTTATTAAACCAAACTCGAAACATCGCGCACGTGTGTACTACACGTCCAACGCGATTCCTCTTCCACGACAGGAAATTCATTGCACTCGATATTCCCGATATCTCTCCTTCTCTCTATCGACTGTTATCGAGCTTCCTCGACAACGTATAAATTTATTCTCGCTTCTTTTGTCACTTATAAAAGGTGCCCCACATAATACGAAATAACCTGTATATTTATGTTTTCGCCATTTCAATTTCACACGTGCAAGTACAAAGGAAATGTCGTTGTATTATCGTTGCGACATCCAATTTTTTTTCTTTCCAATTGTCCATCCATCCGTGCTTTCGAGCTTATTACACGTCTTACGTAATCTTGTAAGAAAGATGGCAACTCTTTCCTTTCGCCATTTTTATTATTCGTACTTTAAAAATTAATATAAAATAGGGATAATTGAAAACGTTGAAACGTAGAAGGGAGAGGTTACATTTCGGAAGCTATAAATGTGAAAAAGGCTTTCGGAATAGCGTTAGAAAGACGTTAAGATAATCTCATCACCGTGAATTTCACCTCGCGTGGAGCGTAGAATTCATTTGGTAGGCACGCGAGAAAACAAGCAGCAAACCAAGATGGTATGGATGGATGAAGTGAGATAGATTAGATGAGGGGAGTACGTATTCGGATGGGATAACATTATCATGGATCGGCAAGTCGCCGTGCTGTGGGCGAATGGAAAGAGTCTACGTTTTTAAGCTTTTCCAAGACGATCGCGATCCCCTTTCGTTGCGGCCTAAGCTTATCCATTTTGCCGATAAACGGCATACTTTCATCAATTTTCCTGGATCTGTATTTCTTTCGTTCTTGCGTTTCGTGCTTCGGGATCCTCGTAATTCGCGCAATTAGCGTTCCTTTGATAAAATTGAATTTTATCTTTCTTCGAAGAATCGCCTCTAAAATAAATCTCTAAATTTCTAAATACTCCTTATACATTCGCGTAAATATATTCGCAGTTCTCTCGAATATTAATTCGCCTAAAAATTTATCCGAAAATATATCCGTAATTACGACCTCTCGTAATTTGACGTAACAACAACTACCGTAATAATTACATCGTCGCATAGTTTTAAAACTCGATGGCCTTCCTTTCATCGATTATTCAAACTTGAAACAAATATATCCAGTTTCATAAACGCGCGGCGATAAAACAGAAAAGAAAAACAACGGACGACTGCTATTTTTTTCCTTTTTTTTTCTGTTCCATTTCCCGCGCATCAATCACCGAACGTCGTCAATATTCCAACTTGTTCCACTTTTCGAAAAATCCATTTAGAGATCATTACGTCTTAATAGCGGGCCGCCACTTAACGAGATTGCAACCAAGGAATCTGGTTCGCCGGCACGGTAACAATGTTGTTTATCTTTCCACGGAGGAAAATAAACGTCTTCTCCCTGAAACTTTTTCCACTGAAAGTCGGAGAATCATACACATACAAGCGCGAGAACCTTTTATTTCAGTTAACTTCAGAGACTCCGCTCCTCCTGTCATCTAAGAAACGAGCCACTCGTCTCCTCTTTGCTCTCTCTCTCTCTCTCTCTCTCCTCTCCGCTCTGGCCTGTCGTAACAATATCAAAATGGAATAACGAGAAGAAGGGAGGATGCGAGGTGACGTATCCTCGGCTTGCCTTCGAATATATACCGAAATGTGTCCTGGCATCGATATTCGAAGAGTTGGCAGCTGTCGTCGCGACGAAATGGAGGCGAGATGGAGGGACAGGGAGTGGATGGAGCGAAAAAGAAGCAAGTGTCAATCGATATCGCTTCACCCACGCGCTCCACGCCTAAACCGCATCGATAGGGTCACCTAGGAATCGTTGTTGCACCGCGCTGTTCACCGTCCTCGCGCTTTGCTGACACAGCACTCGACGGCTCCTATTGGCGGCCTCGTGCCTCGCTATCTATTTGCCTCTCCCCTTTGTCCCCCCTCCCCGAGTTCCGATTAATGCGCCGCCCGTCTGTTAACAAAGATTGTGTGTACAGTTGTCGCTCCTCGAAAAAGGGAGACGAGAAAAAAACATTCCATTTCTCCGTGAAATGAAAAACTTTTCTTCCCGCCCTATCTTTCGCCAAATCGGATCATCCTCGTTCGATCTTCTCGAAAAATCTTATTTCCCTCCCGCGAAACTGGTCGAAACGAAACGTGCGTGCGCGCATATAAAAAAAAAAAGATAAATTCGCGTAAATTGGACGACTGTTTTGCCCGTTGTAAAAAATTCTCTTTCGTCGCGATGACGACGAACGAGGTCGCGGAGAAATTCTCGACAGAGAGAATTTCGTAACGATGACTCCTCTTTGTGTTTCATAAATGGAAGACAGGAGGGGAGGAGAGGGAAGAGATCCATTCAATCGTTCAATTACCATCGAATATCCGCCGATGACCGTGAAACCGTTACCGATCTTTAGTCGTAGCTGCGAGACTAAGGGTGAAGATTATCTGAGCAGCTGAGACAGATCGTTCAAACGGATAAAGCTCCGTTAGAGAATTAGGCTGGGAGATAAAGTTGACGTTTGATACTCGAATATTCATTCCTACGTCGAGGCAAATAATACGCATCGATGGGGTAGATGAACGGAAATGAAACGTGAAGTCCGGTTGCAATTAGGATTAGGAGAACGTTGGTTCAACCGAGCTTGAAAGTTGCTTTGGCAACTTTGAAAACTGTCCTCCTCGCGTGGCGAACTACTTGCAACGAGAATGTTTTGCGACGCCATTGATCGATTCCAATTTCCAATTTGACCGCAAGAATAAGGAGTTTCGTCAAAATGGTTATTGTCGAAATGGTCTGTTTGAAGATCAGGTATCACGTGCTGTAAATCTAACATATCTTTTAACGTGGACAAGTTGGAAGACTCGTTCGTTTCTCCGTTTCTAGAAAATAATAAAATTCCAATTTTTTTCGATCTTCTTTCTACGATCCGATTTAATAATGCGCGAGAAACATTTCCTCGCGAAAGCAAAAGCCATTTTTCCCGAAGATCTTTCCTCGATTTTCAAACCTTTTCAAAAATTTCCGAATCATTGCTGGATAGATGTTTATCGCCGATGGAAATTCGATACTAAAAATACATTTCGATCAAGTACTTCTTCCACAGATCCATCAATTGTCGGGGTTTATCCATAAGGAGGTAAGATCAGGAAGCCAGAGGCTGTTGATAAAAGCGGTTGTTCCCTGAAATTCAAATATCTCGTATCGTGGTATTTGGTGCTCGTTCCACATAGCCGAAGGCTCATCTACCGATCACGTTCTATCCGACTGACTTTTCCTTCGGTTCCACGTGCACATAAACGCGCATCCCCGACAGTGCCAGTTCCCCTTCTGTTTACCACTGCAAGTTGAATGCGTGTGTATGTGTATCGTGCCTTCCACCGTGAACCTCGATTGTTAACATTTTCTCCGTTAATTTTTTCCCCTTTCTTTCTTGTCTTTCCTTTTTCGCGTTTCAGTGAGAAAAGCTTGAGAGAGGAAAAATGCGCGCGTTTCGATGAAATTAACGAGGACGCGAGAAAGGATCGGCCATTCTCTCTGGTAATATCGGTCTGCCCTGTCGAAGTCGGTTTCCTATTTCACTTGACGCGGTCCGAACTATTCGCCTGTTACGCTAAGGCCAAGACAAAGAGGTAACGTATTGGATTGGATAACAGCAGTTTCGAAACGACACGGGACGTCTACCCTCGTGGATACGGGTAATTCTAGACGCAACGGACAAAGATTACACGTAGGGCGATGTAGATGCTCGAACAGGAGAGTGCATAAATCTTCCCGATACTCGAGTTATTTATCGTGATCCCTTAAGTAATGTTCATTAAAAGCCTCGAGAGCTTTGTTTGCGAAATCAACATCGCCGGGCGCATCGCAACGCGCGCACTCTTCGGGGTTAAAGAATTACCCGGAAATAAAATCGATCGTTTCGAGGTACACACGGTGTACAGAAGGTAAATTCGTGTATCGAACGTAGTCGAAATGGGTAATTCGGAATTTGAACGAATAATCGATAGAAGATAAAATAATTTTAAAACGAGAATAGAATAGAATTTCTCTCTGTTTATCGTCGAATCCATTTTCGAAGAAACGAATATGTACTGATCAATGCACAATTATTAATTCCGTCATTCGAATTGAATCTTTTCGAAAACGAATAGGAAAATTCTATTCCTCCGCGTTTCTTTTTATACGAATAATCCTTGCTACGTATGTTTATCTATCAACGTGATTTTTGATTGACAATTATCGGCCATGCGTAAATGTAATGTTGAAGAAGTGTCGACACAGGGAAATCGTATCGAGTACAAAGCGTACATTGGTTAATGCACACAGAGCCTCGGGTAAGGGCCAAGAGGAAGGAGAATTGGATAAGCGTATAAGCATGGTCGTTAAGGTAATTAATAGCCAGGTTTGGCCAAGTTATTGCCCGGCTTTATATCCACCGACCGTTTGAAGGAGACCAGACTATATATATATCGTATATACGCGTAGATGTATTTATTAAACGAGTCATACAGTTTGTTCGAACAAATATTGCGCCGTTTTCGCGATACCCTGTCCACTCTGTCTCTGTTGATGCCAATTTTTTTTACGAGCCATGGGTCGTTACAAGATCCATCGGGGACGATTCGATTACGAAACCGTGAAGAACACGCAAATGAAAATAGTCGGAATGTATCTATCGATAGACAGATAGTTTTATTGATTAATGCGTTTGAGCAATCACCTTGCATCGGCCCCCGTGCTACTCGTTATTCCATTTTGCTTGGTTCGAAAACACTGACGAGTTTTCCATCGATGATTATCACTAAAAATGAAAAAAAAAAAGAAAAAAAGAAAGAATCGGGATATTTTATAAAATTTATCGCGCGAATTACGCAATGCATAGAATTTCGGGATATTGTTTTCATTTGGATCGGCTTTACAATACGATAAATGATACTTGAACTATATTTATGTTTAAATACGTCGAAGCCAATAAAATGTAACGGAAGCTAATGATTCGCGCTCGTTCGGTCAAAAAATATAAAATTTGTAAAGGGAATTGTAATATTTTTCTCCTTTTTTTTTTTTTTTAACATTCTACAATACAATACAAATTTTTTAACGCAAGAGATTTTATCGTTTGTCAATAAGAATTTTAAATTAATTTCGCGAGTGAATAATTCGCTCCACCGTATATTTTGCATCTGACATTTACGATATTTATTTTGCATTTGGCCAAATATCGCTACGAGAATTTTCAAACGGAAGTTACTTCGATTGTGAACCGTGAAATCAAAGAATTTGTCTTGGACATTTTGTCCCAGCGCGGTAAACGATATTAAAAAATATGCATTCGCGGACTGCGATATTTAATCAACGTTTAACAATTGTCAGAACGAGGTTTTTTTCAATAGAAATTTTTACATCATGTTCGAACACTTTTTATAAAAATATTGCATCCAACGGTTTATTTATTTCACAATCGATACAGCTTCGTGGCTAACGTGTATAAAAGACTATTATTTTCGTGGAAATAATCCTATTATGTTGAATTTCAAAGGAAATTATCGGAGAGAAGAAAATATCAAACTTAACATTATTACGAAAACAAGAAAATCGTAAAGAGACAGAAGCTTGAAAAATTCTGAAATTTTCAGAAACGATACGGAAAAATTACGACGCGAGACATGAAAATTAATCTTGAAATTTACATTATGAATTTATATGATCATATAAATTCGCGATACGTTTAAAAGATATATCAAGAGACATCGGGACGAGCTCGCTACACATTTTCGATCCACGGGATCATTATCGTCCTTTGCTTCTTCTCTTCTCATCGCAGAGCGTTAAATTTCAATGACAGTTGGCCGTAGTTGAAAGGAAGTCGCGCGGTGTCTGATCGCGAAAACGGGGCTGCGATTCAAAGACGGTTGATAGCGTTTGCATGGACAATGAAAAGGGAGACGGAAAGAAAACGCCAGCCGTCAGAAGCACGCGGATAAACAAGTGGTACAAAGAGCCGGTTTGGAGTAGGGTGAGAGATAAACTTCATTCGTAAATAGCTTCAACTTAATTTCGTTGCGCCCTCTTGAATGAGAAACTAGCAACTAGATGGGGGCTGGATATCGTTCGTTCGTTCGTTCTTTCTTTCTTTCTTTCTTTCTTGCTCTTGTTCGAAAAATGCAATGTACACTGTACCATCGTGCGCCGGCGGAAGTACCATGACCCATAAACTTTCCTTCTGCTACATGGTGTTCGTAATTTAACGAGGAATAGTTAAATACAACCTGTTGGAGAAACGAGACGAGACGAATGAAGAAAATCTTAATTATAGAAACATAGCAGAGGTCGTCGTCTATTTAATAACACGAACACAGGAATGATACGTTGACATTCGTGATTATTATTCTTAATAAAGTATCATTGAAATGATAATAATAATTAGTTGTTCACATGTCGTTGTTATTTATCGATATACTTGATATACTTACGTCGATATCAAGATGTATTTAATATAAATTAAATTAAACTAAATCCATTTATTATTATTCCATTATATTAAAATCATTATATCATAATTATATTTCTCGCGTTATCGACATTGTACGAAAATATTCAAAGATTTTTGTTTTCTTTCTCTCTCTTCTCTCTATTTTATATTATCGAAGGACTATTGGAACGACTATCTCGCAGGAATTTAATAAACGATGCATCCATTTACTCTATCTTTCTACCTATATCGATATCTACACGATGATTGAACGACTCGTGAATTCCATCCATTATTTTCGTTAAATCGTTATTTCGTAGAAAGCGTATAAAACAATAGTTTAATCTACGCGCGTATTGATCAATATCAACTAACGCATTCACGTGTATCGATTGGATGAACGAGAAAATCAGTTCAGAAAATTTTCATAGATATCTTATTTGTAATATCGAAAAAAGGAAAAAATCAATCCTTGATTTCTGGATATCGGTTTTTTCCACCTTGCTCCCGATTCATCCGATGCGATGAAATTGAAAATTTTTCATGTAGATTGCCCCCCGTCGCGAGGCACGCGATCCCATTCACGTTCTTTCACCCTTGCACCCTCTTGTATCTAACGCCACTTTCCGATATTACATCCCCAGCTTCTACTTTTGTCAAGAACGCAGTTTTGTTAAGATGTCGTAAAAAAAAAAAAAAAAAATGAATCCAGAAATTCCTCGCCTCGTGAAATCTCCCCCGAATCTCGCCCCCGCATCTTTCACCCCCACCCTTCGATCCTTTCGAGTACGAATAGGAATTTACAAATTGCTCGAGATCGTACCAAAAACTTCAACTTCCTATTCACCTGACGTTATTTGTGAATTAAATTATTTCATCGTGACACTTGCTCGCAATTAATATTTCATTCGTTCGTTATATCAGTTATATTGTCCACGATTTAACGTCCAACGTTTCCTTACGATAAGCATATTTTATTGTGTCCGTTAGACACTGTAGTTATATTTGGCGGTGTGAAGTTATACAGAGAGGATATGGAAACTCCTCTTTCCATATTTTCTGGAAATACGCTAGGCACGAGTACGCGGTCGTAATATTAGATAAAAGCTCGCAAAATTGCATTTTCGGTCGCCCTTGTTCTGGACTACCTGCCACGCTAAATCGGATTTTCGGATTTGCTAGATGCAAGCACTCAAAGAGTTCAGTCTAGTCGGTACTCAGACCGGGAAAAGGCCGACCGTGTCTGAATTTTTAATTCGTCTATTCCGAATTATTCTGCGTGCGTTCTACGAGCGTGCAAAAAGCGTCGCGCTAATAATTGAGCAAGACGACGACTAAAACGCGATAAACACACTTTTTAGAAAATGTCATCGACGAAAATGTCGATCGAGATTCGAAAAAAGGCAACGCGATTCGATGAAACAAGTGTGCAAATTCTATTTAAAATTTTTAACACGGATGGATGGAAAAATTTTTGCCTCCAAGAGTGTTTTCGAAAAATTTTCTTTTCCTTAAAACGTTGCAATCCTCTCCCTTCCCGGCATGAATACATAAATGTAATTTAATGAGCTCATATAGGGCTCCTTTTTCCACGTTTTAAAACTTACCTGATTTTTACTATTTCGTCAAAGGTAAGAAAAAAGGTATCCTCGCTTTATAAAATAATTCAACATCCCGTGCCGGAAAAATACTCGGAAAAATCTTGGAAACTAATTTCTCATCGTTGAAAAATTCCGGGAAAACGTTTTTTTTTTTCACGAACGCATGAAATTTTGATACATTCCCACGTTGTGTTGGCATTTCCTATTAATATTTCGCGACTGCATAATTTGCAATCTGCCATCACCGATGGAAATTCTTTGCGTCGAAAGGTGGCTCGCTCTTTCTCATCGACTTTTTTATTTCCTGCGAAGTTGTCAGCTAGGATTGTTGATATTCCGCCGGGTTGGGGAAATTTAAAATTTTTTTCCACGGAATATAAATTAGGTGGGAATATTTTATAATCACGAACCTTGCCTGTGAAAGAATATTCGTATCGGAGGTGCACAGCTACACGTGTATTTTCCGAGGAAATTAATCACTTAATTAATCAATTTTTCTCTCCCTTCCCCCTCCTTCATTTTGTTTCAAAATAAAATATTTCGTTGTTCAAAATTCAAAAAAAACAAGAGAAAATATTTTCCATTTTGAATAAATGATAACATCTCGTTTCGCGAGAAAAATGTCAATTTTACGAGGAAAATTCTTACAATTTAATATCGCGTTATTAAATTCGTATATTTTTTTATACAAATAAATTCGCATATCGCGAAATATTTACTACGAGTCAATATTGGTAAATAATTCGCATCGTGTCGTGTTACGTAACGATAACTTCATCCTCTCGAGAGAAGACCTGCTAGGATACCGACTTACCGTACAACGTAAACAAATTGGAAAACAAATTTCCTTGAAACAGGGAGGAGGGCTCGTTCGAAATTTTTAAAACCGCGTTGAAATTACGTATACGTTTCTTTTTTCTATACGTATTCGAGATAACACGCGCGAGAAACGCATCATTTCACGGGACTGGAAGCAATTATCTCATCGGGATGAAATGGTTTGGTTCAAAGGCAGAGACTTCCTGGAAATAATTGGTTAAGAAGCAAAAGGGAGATGTGGCGGATAGTTGGCGTTCAGTTGGTGGATGTTTGAAGGTGCAAAAGTATATGGGTGCGCGACCACTGGATGATCAGGAAAACGAGATGAAGGCGGTCGATTCATAATGCAGTCGGTTCCTATGAAAATGGTATGCGCGTATTTCCGAGCTTTACAGAGTACGAAAGTGCTTCTGTGTCCATTCCATTGCGAGGTTGAAAAGCAGATAGGAAGCTGCACTCTCGAGTTCATTTCCGTTCCACCTCGTACTGGCCTCGTACTGTCGCATCAAAAAACATCATAAAGTCGGTATACCCGTCCCGGCTGGCTCCTCCATCGGCTCGAGGCCGACCATTCCGACCGACCTCGTCTCTGTGTCCCTTTCGGCGAACCTTCGCTCCTGTCCCTTTGCTCCCCTCCCCTCTGCAATCCCGCGATTGCGATGCTTCCGCTGTGGTATGCGTCCGCTAGGCCCATCGATCGAGAAACCAAACGAACTTGCTGGAACGAACATCGTCGCCATCTTTTAATTTCCCACCTTAATTATTATATCTTTTTAGTCAACGGTTCGTATTCGATTAATCCAACGAACGATCCTGCGTAGACGTGAAATTATCTTGGAAGAGAAATAGCGTTGAATGGAACCTTAAAGTGGTTATTTTTAGTATCCGGAGTCTATTCTTCGGGATTCTTCCTTCTTTCAAAGAAGGTGGATGTAGCTTAGATAGCTTGTAATTTCAGAAAATGTAACAGAAAGAAGGAAAGTCGATTCTTTGAGAAGTCTGGACCGGAATAATCCCCCTTCTAAATGAGAAAAACAACAAAGTCTTACTCGCTCTCTCTTTCTTTCTCTTTCTCTTTCTCTTTCTCTCTCTTCGTTTGATCCTCAAACCACTTGGAATCGTTAGTTAAACTTTGTTTTTGTCTGGAACTCACTTTGAACGTCGGGTCACGTTTCAAAAACGTCGTACGTACCGTGTTTCGCGATTGTGGTTCGTCTTTCGAGCGGTAAAGGGGTTACTTTACGAGCGTAAGAGCGTGAAATATATTCGCGAGATGGCGAGCGGCTCGTATTTTTTTTTTTTTCTTCTTTTTTTTTTTGACTGCACGAGAGCTCATCAGATTGACCTTCGTTCTCGCGTAAAAGGCAAAGGTGAGCAAAGTAGGATTCCACTTGTGAAATCCTATGTTCCCTCGCGTGAAAGTTAGGCCAAAACCACTGTGCTCGGTTTTCTTTTTCGGTGTTGCATTCGAAATGACGTCACGTCCCGTAGAACACGACCTCGTCTCGAGAATTTTCGCGAAATTACACGCAACCCCCTGTTCTTGCTTGAATCGATTCGCCAGCAAATTTCTTAGCCGAGTTTCCCTTTCGTTAAATTTATTTCAAATCTCTCGAGTATATCATGTATGGAAGCACTCTCAAAGGATTCCCGAGATACACAAAATGCGAATTCAATTTTATCGCGCATATCTCCGCTCAACCAGTCACCGAATTATCGTCAAACGAAATCACTTTCTGACGCGTATTCGCCACTTAGGAGGCGAATCCCGTCGACATCGAAACGTTTCGATATTTTCAATTTTATTTAATTACATTTAAAGATTACTTTACTTTTGGAATAATCGAATAATTCTTTTATACGATTATTCACCTAACAATTTTCCAGAACGCCAATTAAGATTGATTTCCATCCGGGTGGGATATTTATGAATGATATTATTCAGTGATTATTTTGCGGATGATTAATGAATATCGGGGAATAATATTTTGGATAACGAGTTCTCTGCTCTCTTTTAAGGGTAATACAGTTGCACGTACAGTTCGCCAGTGCCACTTCTCTTTACGTTAGCCCGAACGAAAAGCCCCTTTCGCATAATTCCAATCATCGCCCTTTGCTGTCTATATCTACGCAGCCATTCAAAAGCAGCCGAGAACATGCACAAATTTCAAATTCAATAGAGCGACCTCGATTCCATTAAAATCACTGATCGCGGGACATTGACATTTTTGTGACCTGTCCCCGTTTTTTCTCTCCCCCGCATTTTTTTGCTCCTGTATCAAGATATTAATGATAAACGGGAGGGGTGTGCCATTGTGGTGTTGACTTTTCACCTATGGCTAATATCACCTCGCGTTAAATTATGAAAAAAAGAAAGAAAGAAAAAAAACTGCTCTTTTGTATTTTAAATAAAACAGGAGGGAACGTTTAATGATAATACTTTGTATGCGGACCGTTGAGTTAAAAAATTAATGAATATAAAGGTAAAATTTATTTTACCCGGAAAACGTACGATATACGAAATGTCAAATAAAAACTCCAAGTTGAAGTTAATATTAGATAACAAACGATGCGAAATTTTATTTGACAGATACGTTTTTTTTTATTTAAAAATATGCCTTTAATAATATATTGCCAATAATTTGATTACACGTTACAAAAACGTGTATTTTTCGTGCGTAGAAAAATATTTCAATATTATTCCGATATCTATCGGTATAGAATTTCGAGCCGTGAATACAATCGAACGAATAATGTTGCGTTTTCTTTGCGTTTTGCGTTTTCAAAATTCAGTAATAACTTCGTAAGTTACTGTATAATCTCGATATCTGGCCGCATAAAATGTAAATGCAATGCAAATTCCGTTGCGATATGGTAATTTCGAGAAACATTTAAAAATAGCGGAAATACTTATTAAAAGCTTCATACTATTTCAATCGATACGATTCCTCCCTCTTTCTCTCTTTCTCCCTTTCTCTTTACCTTCCTCGGTATAATTTTTCAGTTGAGGGGAATTTGTTTGAGGAGAAACAAGCGTATCGCGACAATGAGAGAGAGATATCGGCGAAAAATATCAATGGATCTTCCATGGACGAATCGAGAAAATGAGAGGAATACGTTTGTGAAAAATCTTCCAGATCATTTGATATAAAGTTTTAATGAGGCAGATTGTAAATACGGAAACGAAAGCGTTTTATGTACATTTTTTTTTAATTACATTTCAACGCATTTCGAGTTCGAGTAAAGGCGATACTTAAACGCGATAATAGGGGAAAGTCTTTGAAGTTAATAAATATCAAGTGGGATATAAAGTAGAGTTTTTTTTCTTTCGACTTAAGGATTGACTTATATACCAACTTTTCCATTTATTGTGAATCGA
This sequence comes from Apis cerana, assembly GCF_029169275.1. NCBI lineage: Eukaryota > Metazoa > Arthropoda > Insecta > Hymenoptera > Apidae > Apis > Apis cerana. The sequence goes on from NC_083860.1 coordinate 9,613,352, forward strand.
ATCGTGTTCGAATACTGGCGCGCTAACATACAACGCTTTTCTGGTTTTCTTATTTCGAAGGTTGGTCGAACAATCGAATTTACTCGGACATTGAGCGACTTTCAACGTTCAAAGCGGCCGAAAAAGGAACATTTCACGAGTTTTCTCAACTATCCTTTTTTCGATTCGCCGATATTTTAGACACGTAGCATTGAATTACGTGGATCAGCGATTTTTCATAAAAATCGCATTATCCTTTCCTATCGTCGTCTTATCGCACGGTGATTCACGATTTCGAAACAGAGCACGGTTTCTTGAAGTCGCTTAAAAATTCAATCGCATTATCGTAAATATTTAGCTTGGAAATTGTCGGAGACTTTGAATGAGGTATCATTTCACGTCTTGCTTATTTAAACTTCATTTCGTAACTGTTTTTGTTGAAATATATAAAATGAAGATAATTTATCAAATTTATCTCTTTTCTCTTTTCTTATTTCTTTCTTATACATATATTCTTCTTGAGTAAATTTTATCAAGAAAACGAATCGATTGATTTCGACCAAGAAATAGACTTATTTGCATAAATATTCATACGATGCATTGTTTAGATTTGTTAGATTGTTAGAAGAATAGCGGGATTCATACGTTCCATGATATACATTTCGTATTGTGCGCTAGCCAAAACTAGAATTCTTTGAGATGGAGGATGGTAATTTCATTATGATAGTTTATTCATTCCTCGAGCTTTATTTTGTAATATTTCGTATCTTGTCCCGTGTCCTACGCTTTTTCCATATTCCCTTTACGCGAGGCGTAATTTCATTATTAACGATGGTCTTTTTAGATTCCTCTTTCAAAAGATTCCTCCATTATGCTCGTCCCAAGCTACCTATTCTCCTGAAATTCGCGTGGCTTCCGCCTATCGAGTTATTTTCTTTTTTTTTCTGAAAGAACATGTTTTTTTTCCGTCGACGACGAGTTTCGTTTCTTAAATAATTTTCTACTACCTTCCTCGAAAAGAGAGATAACAATGCGATAATATGGAAGTTAGAATTTTATTGAGAGAAAGTGAAGAGCGAGGGATATATTTGATTGGAATATATAGACAGAAAAGTGTTTGAATTCGAAGGAATCTTGAGATTATTATCTTTATTAAATGGAGAAGAAGGAGAAGAAGAAGTCGGAATTTTTTCAAAAATAATGAGATTGTATAAATCAAACAAAGAGAAAGAAAGAAAAAAAGATTTCGATTCGGTTAGCTTGAAATTCGAAGTTAAAAAAGTCGAGTCGAGAAAAGTGAAAAGTAAACGAGAAAGTTTTAAAAAATTTACCTTGTTTAATTTTACTTATTATTATTATTATTCCATCCCCGAGTTTATTCTTCCATCACCACTCTGGAAACAATCTCCAAATCGAAAAAGCGAGGAAACGGGCACCGATAATCGGCCGACAGTCGATGAAACTGGCGCGAGCGGAACGTTAGAACTTGGGAATGGACGCGATAAATTCGGAATTGGCGATTCGAAACGCGACTAAATTCCATTACGGATCGAAGATCGGCCGCGTGTCGCCACACACGCACACACAGAAGCACAGCTAGTTGCGTATAAGCAATTCAGGATGGTGGATGTTAGACATCTCCCGAGGTCTCCATTAGCATACATCCGTGACACCGATGTCTCACCCCCTGACTTCCCACACCTTCCCACGACCCTCACAGGCTTAAATTAACCCTCTCTCCAGCCTGGCGGAGTTACGTTCGTCCTTCCTCCTCCACCGAAACCACCTCTGTCTGCACGCCTGCTCGAATTACTCGCATTCGGGATCCCGCGATCACGCATCCAACCCCTGTTGTCGAGGTCAAAATCGCTGAAAACTGATCCGCACGTGGATTTTCGTGTATAAACCGAGCGGTCGTTGTTCGCGTTCGCCCGTGTTGCGCTTCATCCTCCGTTGAATCGCGATTAATCGCGCAATTTCGGATACGATTGGTGGTGAAACGTTTCGTTCATCGATCCGTCCGATTTGCGTGCGAGTTATAATTAACCGAACGGCTACGAAATCCCCGAGTCGAAACGAATGCGTTTCGAGCAACGAATTTCCGATGATTAAGGAAGATCGATACGCGATATCACTTCCATTACGTGACGCGCGAGTTAAACGCTATAGCTCTCCATCGATCGAGGCTGGATTGTAAAGAAGCTTCGAGTCGAACAGATTCGACGATCGTCAGAAATGTAAATCGAGTTTATTATCGCGTTGCGAGTGCGCAACGTGGTTTAATAACGCGGATAATGAACAGCCCCTTTCGCAGAACACGAAAATCAAGATAGTTTAGTCACCTTGTATGGAAGATTCTTCGTTTCGTGTGCACCAATTATATCGTATTTCCATCGGTGAAAATTTTGGCGCACCGAATTCTATTGTTTTAACATCGTTAATTCGCAAAAATTATCGTTCAAATCGAATTCGAATCGGACTATTAGCATTGTTGGTCATACACGATCGTAGACCGTATTTTTATATTAGATAGATATCATAAACTCGGAGTAATGCAATAAAATTGTTCCAGAACAAGCCGTATCCGCCCACCTTGTCCAGAGACGATCGACCGATCCTCGTAATCGTTTCCTCGAAAGAAGCTACTACGATTTTATAGGCTGATCGATACAATAGGCTGGCATGGTCCGTGTGAAAAGCGATCGTGGCAGAAGAGATTAAAAAGACGGTAGGCGGGCAATAATCGTATCGACGATGCTCGATGGGGAGGCTCGTAGTGGAGCGCGAAGAGGAAGGAGAAAAGAAGCGTAAGAGGTTGAGACGTAAAGGTAAACGAAAAAAAGGGAAGAGGGGCGAAAGAGAGAGGTGGCGTACGACCATTGGAAAGTGGAAGAGAAACGATCTGGAACGAGGGAGTGGGAGAACCGGGACGAGAGACCCGACATCGTCACCCTTTTCACCCTTTACCTATACGCCACCACCCGGTAATGGAATTGCAAATCCGACGACATTACATGCCTCTTGGCAACTTGTGATTTCGCGCCCAGTTCCACGCCAGCACACGCCCTGTTACGTCTCTCCAACCGCCTCTCATCCCTCTAACCACGCTCTCTCTCTCTCTCTTTCTCGCCACTTTAACCGCTCCACTCTACCCTCTATTCTCTCGGTCTGTTCCATACACGCGGAGCACAAATCACAAGGACTCGAATTAATTCTATTAACTTTGGCGTGGACGTGAGCGGTAAAGCGAAAGGAGGAAGAAAGGTCGAGATGTTGATCCCTCCGCCTCTTTCGATCCGGGCGTTGTTGCGGGGCGAGCCACTCGGTGATCTTCAGTCTCGGGGACTTTGGGTGTCCGAGCACGACGAGAATCCGAGGAATTAGGCAGGGGTTAGGCGAACGGCTGCTAAACCGCCACCTGGACGTCAACGAAGTTTCGACGTTGCGCGTTTGCCAGCCTCTGTCGGTCGAGCGTCGAGGGCTGGGATCGTTTCCTGTTGCTCGTTCCCTAATTCGAACGGTTGTTCCGGAACTTGCTATTGATCTTGACACGCTGTTCGCGCCACACACGCTGTTTCCACTGTTTTGACTACAAAGCGATTTCGAGGATTCCTTCGTTTCGCCAAGTAATTCGATTACGTCAAACCGGTTCCAACTTCGTGTGAACGATGGTTGGAAATTTGAGAAGGGGAGGAAGAACGGGAAGAAAGGAAGGGAAATGGCAGGAATAAAAGCGAAAGAAAAGTTTAGAGACTTGACACGAGTTTTAAGATAAATTGAAATATTCTTCCCCCGAATGCGAGCTCCTCCGGGTGCAAAGCGAGCCCGAGTGTTGCGTGTACCGCCGCTTCCTGCTGTTGTCTTCGTTATCCTAGTCGCGAGTTGCGACGCTCGCTGACACGAAATTAATTTTCCAAGAGTATCTCGCGAGACAACGCCTAGAAACTGGATATGGGTGCAGAAACGTTGACTCGCGTTTCGTGAAAACTCGTCGCCAATTTTCAATTGTCATAAATCTCACTCGAGATCACGTGCATACGTACGATTGATCGAGTAACAAAATGGAATAAAACAAATATATAAATATGGAAGGGTTATTGCGAATTTCACCATATAGTGTATAGAGAATGTGGTAAAATGGTATGTAATCGGATGTGAGGGTGATTTCATGGAAATAAACTAATAATAAAATATCTTCGTTCGAAGCCTTGCTTTCGAGAAAATAAAATTTGAGAATCGAAACTCTATATATGCTCTTGTATAAGTGAAATATTTTGACAAGTTTTTCTTTGTATATGTATAGGTAAATTGAGAACGTAAAATAAAATTTTTTCGGTCGAGGCCTCAGATTTTCGAGGAAAATCAGATTTGAAGTAGTACATTAATTGGATTTTGACTGTTACGCGAGTGCACGTGTACTTTTCGAATTTTCAAACTCAATTTTCTCGGAAATGAGGCCCCAAGCGAAGAAATTATATATCAAATTTTCTGCGCGCGGAATTGTCCTCTGTCCGGTTGCCTGCCTTATTATAAATTTATTTTATTACATTTGAAAACAGCAAACGGTATTTCAAGTTTAATATCGAACTATAAACGATACTGGCGTCTCCATCGAAACTATTTTTAAAACGTTTAAATATCCTGTATCTCTTTAAACTATATATATAAAAAAAAAAAAAAAAACTATTGAAAACTATGTTGGAGAAATCGACCTTTCGTTAAGAAAACTCTCAAGATTTACCGTTGAAACCGCAGCTTTAACTCGCGACCGTGGAGACGAATTCGATGACCCCTAGAAAGCTTTAGGGGTTGACCCCTCTTTTGAACTTTGAAAAGGTGAAAAGGGTCGTCAAGCGAGAGACTGTAATCCCAGAATCGACAGTGACACGAGACGAGCTCTTTTTATTCTCTTTCCCCGTTTCTCTTCTGCCACTTGAAATGTACTCACATTTAACTACCCTACCTTTTCATTTTCTTTTCACTTTGAAAGGCCTACCGTGCATTACAATATTTTACTTCTGTAACTTTCTCTGATGGCTCGGCTAGATTGAGAAAAAAAAGGAGGGGGGAGGAGGAGAAGAAGAGGAGATGGATAGTCGGAGTGAAGGATCCTTGTGCAAGTTTGAAACGTCTTTGAAATCCATTTCGGGAATGACAGCATCGATTTTGCATACACTTTCCCCGCGTCTACTCGCTCGGCTTCGTGTTTCGCTTGTCGCAGCATTTTGTCGGGCTCGAAACACGGGTAAAGCTCGATCAACGCTCAAATTAGCCGAATATTAATGAAACAACGGAGAATTATGATGCACGGGCTAATGTGATGGAACGAAATAATGTGGAAACTTGTACACGTCGTCGAATACGATCATTCTTCCAGAAGATATAATTCTCACGATATAACGGATTTCTTTCCCTCAACGAAACACGAACGATGATTCGAATTACGATTATTCCAATTCGAGTTGTTTCAATTCGACGCGAGCAAGTTGTTAATCGAGAAATTTTCAACTTATTATCTGGATTCACCTATTTTCCTTATAATCGCAATCGAAAGCACTTATTGCTATGTTATGTCGAAACGATGCCTGTGGGGCTCGTTAACAACCTTCCGCAACGTTTCTCCATCCAAATGGTTTGTTAATCCGCTTAAACAAGCACGGTACAAACACAAATCTCGATCTTGATCCTCGATTTTCCCTCTCTATCGATACATAAATTTTCAACAGAAATGCGATAAATCGCCGCATTAAGGATCGATGAAACTTTTTTCCGAAACGACAGATGCTTTGAATTTTCTCCTCGAAAAACTCGAGTTATTCGACTCGAGTATATTATTGAAAGATCCGTGTAGTCTTTGCAATATTAATAGAAACCTCTGACGAGAAAAATTGGAACACGATTTAAATTATGCAAACAAGAAATATTTTTTTCCTCGATTCTCTTCAATTATTTTTTTATCCACATTAATATTTCGAACGCGTGGTCAAGTTTTTCAATCTTGAAATTTTGAAGAAAAAAAGAACATTCGCTCGGAACAATTATTATTATTATTAAAATATGAAAGAACGTTCGACCAATCATTGTTAATTAATAAGAAAAAAATGAAACGATGCGATATCAAGCTTTTGATAAAGAAGACTTTTTACCTGCACGGCTTGGTTATGTCAGTGACTGTTCAGCGATGAGAATGGGTGGATAAACGGGGGACGAAATATCACGAGTGGAAGGATTTGAAAGGATTCAATCGACGGTGACGAAACGGTTCCTCCGTGTTTTGTTTTGCCGTGTCTCATTGTAATTGCTTAAAAGCGAAAGCGTATCGATTCGCTCGTAATCAGCCAGAAAAGTAATCTCGCCAACGATCGATCTCCCTAATTAAATCGTTTTGTATTCGTGAATTACGCGATCGCTTTGCAACGAGATGGATTCAGATAGGGGAAACCGATTAAAGGTTTTTACGATCCCCATTAAACATTGGTATATCCGCCAGTGCATCTCTTCGTTCCCGATTTCCTTCTTTTTACACCGAGTTGATCCATTTTGCGACCTATCCGTCTATTCCACTGAAAATATGCGATTCGTTCGATCTGCAAGTGATGGACGTAAAAGTCATACGTCAAAAGATCAACGTGATAGATAATAATAGAAGAATGGAAAATTACTTTCAACGGATAACAAAGCTTAATTTTTCGAGGGTTAATGTCTCGTAGATATTTTCGTTTTTAAGAAAGAATCCAAGAAAGAAATTATATATATATATATATATATATATATAAATCAGAGAAGCAAGGTTAAACCGGACACGTTCTAGCAATTTACAAACTCGAAACGTGATTGTTCGTTCGAGCGCGTTTATCGCGTCGTGTTTAGCTTCGTGTCAAAATTTGAGTATTAGTTTATCAGTCCAATAATTTCGGCGAAACAAAATGTCGATGTCTATCGCAGTACCATTTTTCGCGATTTTACGCGCACCACATTTATTTTTATGACTTTCTCGTGGCATCAACGATGTATATGTTTTTATTCCTGGGTAATGCAGGATTTCGTGATATTTTTGGAATTTTCGTATCGATCGTATTTTAAAGTCTTGCTTTATATATATATATAAATGAGATTAATTTAATTTTTAATTTCCTTTTTTTTAATGTTTAATTAGGAGACAATAGATTCTACAGATGAACCGATTGTAATATGAGAATTGCACTAGTTTCGCTTAATTGATCTGGTCGAACAGCAACGAAAGTAGCATCCAATTGTGACGTGTAATCGATTTTATTGAAAATATTAAGTAAACTTAATATTAACCTTCCTGGAATGAAACAATAAAACGATGAGCATTGTATCGAGCTTCGTCGTCGCCAAGTCAATTTCACGCGTTCGTAATTCCCTATTTTTTCCACACCCGGCGAACGTGTACGAATTAAAAAACGTTCGTCGAACAAAATTCACGGTACAGTAACGAATACGCAGAGCGAGATCAAAGATGACCAAATTGTTCCGTCATCTGCATACTGCGTATCTAGGAGAAACAAATTATTTCAAATACACATATAGATAGGGAGAAAAATAAAAAATCTCTACCTATCATCTCGAATATGAATTTCTTCACGATGGATATCGGTGCTTTCTTCTCCACGATACCACCATTCATGGTGTCATCCATTCTCCCTTCTATCACTCTCCATACCCTAGAAAATTTCATATATACCTCCATTTAGATTCGACTAAGTAATAGGATCAATATGGATTCCATTTCTCTATCTGCTCGATGAAATTTTACTGCTCCTCTATCCTCCCTCTTCCACCCCTCTCTCTCTCTCTCTCTCTTCTTTCCTCCGTTCCTCTCTACGAGCCAAGCTCGTCACACGAATCCACTCGAAACGAAATTACCCGATGCAGGTATACGTGTATATACGGGTTCCTGGCACGGAAGGCAGGGACCAATTGGATGCGCGGGGCTATCGAAACATCAAACAACAAAACTTTTCTCCAAAGCCAATCCGCCGGCAGGCCACCGCGCCATTTACCACATAGCACTTACCAATCGAGACGGCGATTTCGATTCCCCTGGATCGCTAATCGCCCTCTCCTCCCGTAATTTAAACCCACTGCTCCAGTTTTCCGCCCGCCTTTGGCGAATATACGATACCTACCTAGGATCGACACCTACGTCCACCCCTCGAGTCCGGTCGTCGTCGCGCTCGCGTTTCCTCGGTATCGCTCGGCCAGGCCAATCGGCATCGATTATCGATGTCGAGGGAGGGAGGGGGGGAGGAAAAAAGCCGATCGCGATTATCGGACGCTGGATGAATGGTCATATTCCGCCGTGGGAATAAGCGGCGGCCATTGTCTGTCAATCAATCATTGACGGGGGGATACTTTCGGTGCCGATAGCGACACGTTTCGCTATCTCTGTTTTCAGCGGATCATTTGCGTTTCCTAGCCGCGTTGCTCGTACGATCACACGTATTGTTCCCGCGTAATGCCCGTATTTCTCGTAAGTCTTCCTATCCTATCCGTCTCGAATATATTCGAGATCGTGGGTTTTTTTTTGGGGGGTAGATATGGTATCTATACGAACACGTGCCGTTGCATTTTTCCTCGAGATCGAGACTACGTTTACACGTACACACGCGCGCACTCGTATTCGACATTTCGACATTTCGTGTTGGAAAATGTGACGGGTGAATGATGAAGTCTCGCTTCGATAAATAATAATAATGCGGAGCAGTAAGTAATTTCCGCGATGAATTTGATCGTAAGAAGTAGTGCAAGTTGAAATTGGCGGTAATGATATTTGTCTCTCTGCGAAACGAAACGATTCAACGATTTTTCTTTGTTTTCATACTTTTTTTTTTTTTTTTTTACGGTGTAGCAATTAAAACCGCGTCTCGATAGCAGCCCCTATTTTCACCCATATAATATATCTTGCGTAAACAATACACGAGATATAAAACTGCAACGTGCCGCGTATTCATAGTTTAATCGATCGATCGGGCCGATATTCGCTTATAGCTGATTATCGATCGCTCGTTTCGTCGTGTATGATAATTTCCACGTATAAGCGTGAAACTGAGTCGAAAATAGCGAAGGATATTCTGAAAAATATCGATAGGATAAAAGTATTTTCGCGAAAGATTTTCACAAGATTCGCTTCTACTTAAATAAGGAAATATCGATTATTGAAATATACTAATTTCAATTGGAAATAATTTTGAATAATTCTTGGTTGAATCAATTTACAAATATTATTAAATAATATTTCGTTAGAAATTAAAAACTTTTGAATTTCTCCAAGTATCTATACGACCAAAGATATAAATTAAAAAAGTGGAAGGAGTACTTAATTTTTAAAGGTCATGAAAAAATAAATTTCTGGGAAAAAAATTTTAAGAGCATGAAAAAAGAGATTTATCGAATAAGATATAATTTAAATGACATCTCTAGATCATTCGAAGATCATTTCAAAGATCATGAAAATCATTTTAAAATAATTTGAAAATTATATTTAAAGATCATCTCGTTCGTAAATCACATTTTGAATGATTTACGATAATTCTTCTTCTCAAATTTCTATCAATGCTTCCCGTGTTATTTGTTAATCATGCGATCAACAACACGCGTCAATTGTAACTTAAACGAATTCACCAATTAATTTTACAACATTCAAAACATCTATTTGTTTGAAAATGTTTTAATACGATATTCACCTCATTAATTGCACGCCTCATAGCATCAGGCTCTAACGTAATCGACAACTTTGAAAATTTAATAATAAGATATAAATGCATCGCGCGGGTGCGCGCGCCCTTCATTTCAGCGATTTAATTATCTACAGGCATCGAGCTATAACATTCGCACAAGTTAATTGTGTTTTGGCCGAGCCTCGTGCAAAAGTATTGTAATAAATGGCCATAGTGAAAATACGTAGTCGGATCCACGAAAATTAATTACCCGCTCGCAGTCTAGTTAATGTGTTAATAAGTCTATTAGCGATACCGTATCGCGTAAAACGCTCGACCGCGCCGATCCTCTACAATTAAATTCGTTACTAATCGAATAGAAAGAATTATTCTCCGCTCGTTGATGTCCTTTGACAGAGACGATAGTGTTAGAAGAATTTCAATTTTCTTTTCCAAAAAAAAAAAAGAATTACTACTTTCTTCGTGGATAAAAATATATGAATTTACAACTTAAACATATTGCGCAAATACTTCCCGCTTCAACAAACGAATGACTTGACGTTCGTTTCAAAAGTTTCCTACATTTCATAGGATTAATAATTTTACTTCTAATTAACCGAAAATTTCTATTCTCTTTGTTCTCCTTGTTTTTTCTTTTTTTGCAGAAATCGCGCAACAATTATCGCGATATAGAATGAACGAGTTAGACGAACGATATGCTAAATTTTATAGTTGTACGATTTTCCTGCGTGAAACGATTGTTCGAACGACTGTTGGTACGTTTTTTTAATTACGTATCGACAAAATATATAACGCGGCGTTCACGGTGTGACGGTGAAAGATAAGCTCGAAACAAAAGTCGGGCTTCGGAGTTTGTAATTAATGTAACGGAAAATCACTTAATCTGAAATACAATTAATTGAATGGGGAGAGTGGCGATCGTTGGAAATTCCATGTTTCATTCGACGAAGTGAAATGTGAGCGAAGTTTAATTAGGAAGTTCCAAGACTCGAGGCATAAATTAATTATGTCGACTGAGGAAACATTAAGAAATATTAAGCTCTGAAGCAAGCTCTGGCTATGATTCCCGGTATAATGGTGTAAAGGGTTGTTTTTTTTTCGGACATAATTTTGCTACTTCAGCAGCCTCTTCACCGCTCCTCTTCGCCCTACCCTCATTCTTATCTCCTCTCTGCTCTCACGCCGTAACTTCTTCGTTTCTCTCTTAAACAAATATCTCAATTATTGCGTTATCTCGTTTAACTTTCCTTTTTTCAATGCCTTCTCTCCTCTCCCCCTTTTTTCTCTTCCATAATTTCTCTATTCTTCTTATTTTGAAAGTAATCACAGAATTTACAGTTGCAGAGTCGCAGATCAAAACATTGTGAAATATTGCAAATTGTAAAAAGCAGAGTTAATTCTTGAAAAAAAAAATTATTTGGATTATATTTGGGAGAATTTGAAGCTGGAATCGATAGTTTTAATTACAGCGGCTGCTATAAATTGCCTCGAAAAAACTCGATACACTCGAAAATTTTAATGGAAACAGCTTCGATATTTAGGGATAAAGGGGCAAAGGGTAAAGCCTGACTGCCAATGTATTTAGCAAGTTGGCGCAAAGGTGGTGAATTTAATTAATTAACCGGGCGAACGATTTAAGTAGCGGTGTGAAATTTACGAGTAGCCAACTTGTAACTCGTTCTCTGTTTTCTCGCCTTTAGAACGACGGTCATTGTTTCTCGCCGGCAAAGAAAACGAATAAATTAAAAGCCGTGAAACTCGTCAACGAGAGAGAGAAAGAGAGAAAGAGAGTTCACGACACGCGAGATCCTCGATTTCTCACGAATTTTCATCTTTTCCATTTGTTCATCTCGATTTGACTCGTTACTTCGTATATTGGCTTTGATCAAGCCTTTTGGAAATTGATTCGTGCCGCGAGGCGAGTAATTTAAGCAAAAGTGTGTCCGTAAGAAAACGTTTTCTCAACGAACGCTTCGGACACCATCAAATTCTGACTTGATCGCGAAATCTGAATAATTCAAATTCTTTTCCATTCGGTTGGAACGGAGAAAGAGACGAATAAATCATAATTCGAGCTATATATTCGTGAAAAATATCGAAGGCAGAGCAAAGATAACGAAAATGGAGGGAAAAGGCGGATAATAATGGGGCAACTATCGATCTATCGAGTATCAATATGTATCGACGTTCGAGAGGTAGCGTCATCAACGACGAATGATCTTCCTTTGAATGTGTTATACTAGGTGACCCGTAAATTTTCTTCGAGAATTGGTTTTGGAACGCTTCCACGATTAAAGTGTACGTCCGCAAAAACCCTCGACAACGATAACGTAATTGGCTGTCGAATACCTCTAACGAGGGCTCAAGATTTATGCGTTCTTTGCTTCTTTCATTTTTTTTTTTTTTTTCCTTATTCAGGCTGAATCGAACGAGAACTCGAATTTTGCCGTGAAAATTGTTATGGTAATTAGCCGGTAATATACATGGATTATAATCCGATTAAACTCGATCAGGCTAGTGATGCCCCGGTCGATATTCATAAATATAAAGCCATTACGATTTATCCATTTATCCAATGATCGCGAAACAATATCTATCGTATCATTTGCATCGACGAGCCCGTTGCTAATTGTTTCTCTCTCTCTCTCTTTTTCGGTTTTCAAATTACGAGGACGAAGAAATTCATAAAAGAATGGCGCGCAAAGGTTGGAAATTTTCAATTTATTCCATTATCACCTCGGGATTATTTTCATCGCGTTAAATTGGTACGGTTGTGAAAAATTCTCCTCTCTCTTGTCAATCGAATATTCCGCGCGCTCTGTTCAAACAAAGGATCCCTCTGTTTTCAATCCCTACTTCTACAATTTTTCGATAAAATTCAATTACCCTCGGCTCTTCTCTCCGCTATTTTTCAAACGGAGAAATTCCGAGTGGGCCCGGAATCAATTCTTTCGCGAATAATTCGCCTTTCGAAAACTTCGTAATATCCGAGCGAAAATATACAAAACAATACAAATATACAAAGGGCATCGCTCCTCCATTATCACGCGAACAATCCCTCGCCAGCTTCTCACGGCAGATTCCGCTATTCGCTCCTAACGACTTCTCGTAATACGCTGCACAGCAATTAAGAGTTTTTTTGTTCGGGCAAAGTGTATTCACCCCGGGGAGAAGCGGAGAGCGAAGAAGGGTCGGGCAAAGTCGAGTCGAGTCGAGTCGAGTCGAGTCGGCCAGTGATGAAGAGGTGAGATCACAGAATGAGAAAAAAGGGTTCCTGAAGAACGAATTGTGGTACGGACGAAGGGCCGCAAAGGAAACGATCGAGGAACAAAGGGGTCTCGCGAGACAAAAGGGTCTCTTCGGTTACACTCTTGATTTTGCGATCCAAACGAGGAAAATAGCGATTCGATGCGATCCCATCGGCGGCGAGGAGAAAGAGTATATTTCGTTCCGTTCCATCCCGTTCTGTCTCGCTCCCCACCCCCGTGAAAACGATACTACTCGGTATTAAATATCGCGAGGAGAATCGTATACAACAGCTTCTATCGGAAAATTGTAAAGCCCTGCCCCTCTATCCCCTCCCGACGAATTGTTCGTCAAAATAATGGCACGTTATTCGGCGATTGGTTAAATGTCAAAAATAAAGGGGAAGTATAATTATCCGTCGATGTTATCGCCACGGATAATCCGCGAATGTCCACTGTTTCGAACGCGAAATCGCTTTTAACAGAGATTAAATTTCATCATCGTAGCTATTACTATATTCTCTCTCTCTCTCTTTCTCTTGATGACGCCCTCGTTGGATCACGAGTTCTATTTTTTGACGAATAGGCTAAGAAAAAGAAAGAAGAAGAGGAAGAAGAAGCAAAAAAAAAGAACAAATCAAAAATATCGCGAATATTACAAAGGACGATGACGTTATCCCTGCGATATATTCCTACAATTTCATCCTATTATTTCTTGCCAATAAGAAAAATACATTACCACCGGGTAATAAATAACGTTAGTCACGGGCGACAAGATTGGTTGACCGAATAAACCGCGGAACGATACAATTCGATAACCACGTGGTTAACCCTCTCCGGAAAGTTACACGGTTAACGATAAATGCTTCTACCGGACAAACATTCAGCAAACTTTTCCTCGCCTCGAAATTATCTCTAAACAAAATGTTATCTTCTCGAAACTTCGAATCTCGAAAGCGTCAGTGTCTTGAAACCCGATTCGTTCTCTCCTCGAGAAACGATCCCCCTTTTCCCGTGAAGAAAGAACGCGTTCACATTTTCAGGGGACGCGTAAGAAAAATGGCGCGTATTTTATATTGGAAAAGAAAGAAGAAAGAGGAGATACGAGTGGATAAAGCATAAATGGATACGGCACTTGTTTGCTCCGATCTTGGTTGGTCGCAAGTATCCTCGGCGCAGCACGCTCGTTTTGCATCGAGCAATCGATACGTCGCAATTGAAATGCGATGTTTGCCCTCTATTCAAGCTGTATAATGTTTTTTGCTCGCCGACACGTGTCGAGCGTTGTTGGACGGCGCACGAGCCGCTCGGAGATCCACGGAGAAAAAGGTGAACGAGCGATATGGAAATTCCACCTTTTTCCACCAGCTAACGCCTCGCCTCCCGTATCCGAGGCATCGAACGTTCGTGTATCGAACGTGCGGTCGCCAGTTATGCGGCGGGATTATTTAGAAACGAAGAAGGAAGAACTGGAAAGGAAACACCGATCGTTCGTTTCTTCTGGGTCGTTTGACCTGAATCCACTCGAGATACGTACGGTTACGAATAACGTACGAACGGGGCATAAATAATTCCGGGACGGAAGGGAGTAGTCGCGGCAGCTTTTATCATAATTTGTGAAGAAGAAAGAAAAAAACGAATCGGAGACGAGGAAATTTTGGACCAATTACGGAATATCGTGCAATATCGAGACGAGTTGGATGGAAAAAAATCATTCTTTCAACTCTTGCTCGAAAGTTTGTGCATGACTGCTCGAGATTCCCGTCTAAAACTTTGTCATTTTTGGATCGCGATTAAAGTGGTTTAACGAGTCGAGAAGTTGGATGAGTTTGATCGATAATCAATCTTAAATCTCTCGAAGAAAAGGGGATAAGATTCTTGAGTGATTCTTGCAGATATTATATTAGGTTTAAACTCGGTCCATCGCAAGAATTTAAGACTACTGTCGAAAGTAGTCAAGAAAACTGGTACGAAAAGTTATCGAGGAATATCGGTGGCAAAACGATACGATACATTCCTGATTCCATACTTTTTTTCTTTTTATTATTATTCCCGGCATAAATATAGAACAGCGAGGAACGAAGTTTATTTGGGAGACATATCGAACTTTTTCGCTCAGAAATATCTTCTCTATCGCGATAAAGTAACGATCCTCTTTCGGATCTTTCCAACCAAGGTTAACGAAGTTTTTTTCTGAAAGATCGAACGAGGTCTCCTTCCTTCATTTTCCATCGACCTAAATTCACATCCTCCAATTTCGCGAAAAAAAAAGAAAAAAAGAAAAGGAAAGAGAAGAAAGAAAGAAAGAGAGAAGAAGAAAGGAGACAATACGAAACACAATAGAAAGATTTTAATTCTTATTACGACGATTTAATGTTCGTGTATAATTAATTTTAATATTCAACGATTCTATCTTTTCGGTGACCTCAATTGCGTGGAATTGTATCTTTGAACGATATTAATATTAACTATTGTTTAAAATTTTACGCGGCAATTTCACGTATCTTGAACACGTATCTTGGAAATCTTTAAAATATATTCGAGATATTCCATCGACCCGAAAGAATGGTCTAAGCGCATTTAACTAGAAAAATTACATCACCGCGAACAAAATTAAAATATCCGAGTTAATCGGGTCGCGATGAGAGAGATAGACCAATAGGGGGAATTAAATTAAATCGGGTTTGTAACCCCTCCTGATTGGTCCTCGTTGAATCCACCATCCGAGCTTGCTTGCACGCGGCTTTCCACCCGAACCATTTTTTGATTAATTATTCGCGAGCCAGTGGATCCAGTAGAACGGTCAGAAAGTTGGTCGTATTATCTAAATGATCCCCGACTAATGAAATACTTATTCATTGTTTCGAGACAAGATGAACAGACAAAGAGAAAATAGTCCAGGAAATTTGGAAAGTTTCACGATTGAAATTTTAAAAGGTGGAAATTTTCTTCGACGTTCATAAACGACGTTTAATTGTTCGGGAATAAAAATTATTTTATCCGAGTTTACGCTTCCACGCTTTTTTCTTCTTTCTTTCTTTCTTTCTTTCTTTCTTTCTTTTTTCGAACTTTCGGGGGAAAAAAGAATTTAAACTCGTTGGTCAGCGTTGGTCGAGCAGCGGAAGAACCGCGTTTTCGCGTTTATTTATTCAATCATATTTTTTTCAATGGAGAGGGGAAATATTCAACAAACTTGGAAATGTTTCCCGTAAAAAGCCGGCCCGGTTCACTGACGGCAATCGGGGAAAATATTATTTCCATAAACTGGGAAGGTATGGCGGCAGTTTTTTCACTTGGCTTGTCAGGATATATTCTACGACGGTTGCCGGAAACCGGGGCAAAGTTCTTGGACGGAGAGAGAACGAAGGGCGATTGCTCGTCCCCGAAATGGAATCCGCTTTTTCGCCGGACCACCGGAAAATTCGATGCTTCGGAGTTTATACTTATGCGTGTATATACATATATATCTCAATGTCAACCGAGAAACGTTTATGGCGACCGCACACGAATTTCAGTTTGCGCCAACGCCTCCACCTCCTCCGACACGTCCGTACACACAATGAAACCCGCTCCTGCGACGCGCTTGATTCCATCAAGTTGCGCTGAAAATGTCGCGCGAACGGCCTGCGAGAGCTTTAGCGAGTTTATAATTACATCAATTCGAATAAAATCTTCGATTCACGACTCGGTACGGTCGTGGAAAATCGTTTGTCGCGGGTATTGCTGATTATTGTTACAAACTACATTCGGATATATACATAGCTACGCGAAACAAGAGGTGGGAAGGTATCGTGCAGCAACTACTCAGAAATTTTCGTAAAAGATATACACATATATATATATACATGTAACTGACGTCTCTCTTCTCGATCTAATACTCTTGCCTCGACCGATCAATTCAAAAGTTTCACCTCCGAGTCCTCCGAGTTTATGTCAATAGTTTCGAGCATCCGTGCAAACGGCGAACCGTTGCTTTGCGGTCCACCAACATCTATTAAGCCAAGCCAAAATTCCGCATCGGTCGGTTCCCTATACACTCGACGAAAACGAGTTTAACCAACGCACGGCTTTTCTCCTTTCTCTCCCACTCTTCCATTTCTCTATTCGTTCCCCTTAATTTTCGTCCCAGCGATCTAGAGCCGAATGATCTTCCGTCCGAGAAACTTGTACTCGCCAACCATCCGCGCCACGCTTTACATCGCTACGTTACGAGGTCTCCGGCCGGTGGCATTATTCCCGATAAGCAAGTTTCGAACTTAATTGAAACCAATTTCGCGGAAGCGGGGGACGGGGGTGGAAAGGGAAGAGCCGCGTTTAAATGGGATTGTTGGCCGTTGGACAACGACTTACAGCGTTTCCGTAATTTTCGATAAGTGCTCCATAGAGCGGATACTTTGCGCTCGCAGCAGTTGCTCGAGGGAGGCATTAAGAATGAATAATTACGCTTGCCTCGAGTCGCATTAACGCTCCCTCGAGACATCCGTCGAGGGATTGCGATCGTCATTGTTTCGTTCGAGGGGGGAGAGCAACGACAAAAGATTCCATGTAAATTGCGCTTCTCGTCCCGATAGATAAAGTGTCCTTTCAAACTCGCGTGGATTGGGAACGTACCCCTATTAAATCTCGATGATGGACGAGATCCGTGAATATCGAAAATATTCATCGTTTGCTCGTTTATACGGGAGGGGGGATGGGCTCTTTTGCACAAAGATCTCCGCTCGAAGATTGGCCCGTTAAGGGTGGGGAGGGGAAACGAGATTCCAACACCTTTGACCGATCGTTAATGTTAATTCGACGCAGTTAAAACGGAATCGCGAATTGGCCGCGTGCATGGACAACGAATCCTCAAACGAGTCCTCGACTCGTTTCAACTCGACGACGATCCTTGAGAGAAAGGGGCCGGACAAAAGGTGCAACGTGATTTCTCTGTCTTCGACTCGGTTCCATTAAGGCCGATGCAAACGCCGCCTCCTACCGGAGTTAAGGGTGAAATTGGATTTCCTGTCCCTGCTCGACTATTGTGGCCGCCCTCCCTCCTCTTCCTCCTCCTCCTCGTCGCCTTTTACCTCTCGAATTTTCCTTTTTGCAATTTTTCCGCCTTCCTTCGACCAATCTTTCCCGGACAAAATCCTCTTTCTCTTCGAGTATCCAGTAACCGACACAGGAATCTCGCGCTGGAAGAGGACCCGATTATAATTACAGATTCGTGGAATAAATACGAAATTGGAAAGCGGATACAACGTTTGCGCGTTTTCTTTTCTTTTTTAAATTTTTCAACGAAAATCGAGAAGAGCGAATCAATTTAATGTTAAAACGTTGACGCGTCAATAATCTCTGTCATCCTCCTGTAATTGATTGCTCGCGACTAAGATCGAAGAGCGAATTTATCGAGGTCAAAGGGGGATTATTTTTCGCTTCTCAAAGTTAAATTATTCAAAGTCAATACACTTTTTCCTACGTACACATCGTCGTACCGAGTTGGTGAAATTTAAGTAACCGATCGATAATTTTTCATCTATATTAAAAACAGGTGAAATTTTTTCATATCCAATTCAACGATACCCGGCTGGAACGTCGGTTCAACTTAAATTTTTCTCGTTTACCTTCCCAAGATCAAACGATGAAATTGACCGGCGTGGATTTCCAGATCCATGGAAACCGGCAGATCGGAGGCAGCCAAGCTTTCGTCGTCCGTTCCGCTCTGTAGGCATTGCAAGCCTTCCACGAGCTTAATCTTCCGTGACGTGCTGACTTGGATGCTCGGAACTTGGCCGAATCTCCGGGGTGCGCTCGCATCTTTCCCAACCTCGGTAACAAGTGGAACACTCTCCCGTTAAACCATCCTCCTGGGTGCTATTGTTTGAAACACCTTTCCCACCTATAAACTATCCGCCCGAATTTCAACGACCGGAAACTTTTCTCCCCGGAATGCGCCAGATATCCCGCCGTTTCGGGTCGTTCGTTTGACCTGGAGGGACATTAGCGGACCAGCGAATTGAATCTTAAGCGTTCGAATGGGGTTACCGGCCACCACGTATCAAAGGGAATAGCGGATCAATCTTTGCAGGATTGTTTATTGAAATTCTCTTCTTCTTCTTCTTCTTCTTCTTCTTTTTTTTTAACTCGACACCTGATCTTTTCCACAACTTTCGGGGAAAAAAAGAATATTCTTCTCGTTTCTCTCGATTCTATCTGCATCCGATTGTATCTAATTTAATTTTTAAAAGAGATCGAAAACGAACAACTCGAGATTGTTTGAACGGAAGGGATATATTTTCTTTTTTATTTATTTATTTTTTTTTTCTAATAAAGAAAAACTGGAAATCTATCACTCGATGTAACTCGAAACGAATATATCAGAAATGGTATTGGTTTGGAAATTTTGAAATTTTCGAATATGGCAGGATCGTAACGATTCATTCGAAAGGCATAAGGGTATAATCGCGTCGAGGAAATATGAATGGAATAAGGAGAAACGAGATTTGTGCAAGAAACGTGACCGACTCGGGAGAACGGTCATAAAGAAGCCGCGTACAGTTGTAAACGTCTTCCTTCGTTTCGGATTGGATGTCCACTTGGTTTTGTGCGAATGTTGTTGGAATAACGTGTTGACTAAACGATTGTGGGGAAAAAGTAACGGAGAAATCAGAAACGAGGAAAAGCTCGCAATAACGTTCTGAAGTGTCCTTTCCAAACGTTTGCGTATTATTGGGGATCGTGGCCGGGTTCAATACAGGCGGAAAGAATGGTTTTGCACGCGTGCAACCACCGTGTGTACATAAGTTGGGAGTTTTTTGTATCGTAAAAAACGTGGAGATTGTTCGAGACGAAAGGAAACAGGGAAATTCGAAGGTTTCGAGAACAAATATGATGAGAGAGAAAGAGAGAGAAGCTTTTCGTTCTGATTTTTATCGTTGGAATAAACGATATCGTATCGATTCTTCAATTTTTTTTTTTTTTTTTTTTTACAATGGAGATAACATTGTAAATTTTATTCAACCAATATTGCGTTATCTTTTATATTGTATTAAAGTTAAATGAAATACGAGATAGATAAAATATCGGTAAATATATATATTCGCAGAATGTTAAACAACGTTATTGGTATGTGTACGATTGATCGAAAGATGACATTGTTTCAAATCGACAAATAAATCGAAATTAAATCGAAAAATATGAAAAGGATCGATAAATAAAGGCGATAACGAGACTGTAAAGGAATTAAAGGCAAAGAAAGAAAAAGTAAGAAAATAAAGGGTATAGATAGCGTGCCATAACTTCTCGAGCTCATACGTTATTCCGTTCACGTTGCTCGATTGTCTCGGTTTATGTATCATTGATAGCCAGATATTTTTCAAAAGATAGCTTTCTTTCGTCGCTGTATAAATACTTGAAGTAAATAAAATAAAAACTATTTCTCTATTTATTTCTCTATTTTGAAATTGACTCCCTTTTTTCTCTCTCGTGGAAACTTTAATATCCGATTCGATAATTGACCTTTCGAGACGCGACGACACGTAAATCAAAACGTACGAAATCGTGAAGGCTCGTTACGTAAACGCGACTTTTCTCCGCGACAATTTAAGAGGTGGTAAGCGAAAAAGAACGAAAAAAAAAAAGAAAGAAAAAAAAAGAAGGTCGAACAGTTGGCCATGATATAGAATAAAATAGAATTTTCGAAAGTTTCTTCTCTCACGACCCACTTTCACGAGCTGAAAGTTTCGAGCAGCCGTTTAGAAACGTCGTGCCGCGACAAGCTTCTCCGAGCGAAGGGTATTTTTCTTCCCGTGATTTCAAGAGGAATTATTACTGGTTCCATATCTTCTCTTTCCTCCCTTCTATGTGTACGTGTATATCAGCTTCCCTAAAAAGTAATTTATGGATTCGGAACGGATAAAACGTGTGTGCCATCCTCTCAGATACAACGCACACACATATAGACTCTGGTCCAGTGAGATCGTCGATTCCCGCTAAATTCGATGTATCCTTTAATCCCGCATCGATGCTCAATCCTTCAAAACAATTCTCTCCAACGTGTAACGATATCAAGGTACACGAATAATTCAATATCGCAGCTTTACGAAAATATCTAAATCACTATTGTCGAATAGTTTATTATAGTTTCCTATTTGCGTGTATTGCGTGTAAATATCAATCGATCTACGGAGCTTCCCTCATCAAGAGAGAATAAAAAATTGCTATTATACTAAATTTTTACTCAAAAGCAACAAACTCCAACTATTCCAAATGATAAAATAGAAAAGGGACAGATAAGTGTGGTATCGTGAAAATCGTTCACCGGAAGAATCAACCCGCAGCTCTATCACAATCCGAACGCTCGTATCACACGTGAACCATTCGAAACGAAACAAGATACGATTGAATTTTCGAGGTGAAAGATCGGATAAAAATCGGAATTTTAGTAATTTCTTTCCCGGATCCGGATCCCGACAATTGGAACAGGGCTCGCAACGATGAACAACCTGTGGAAAAAGAGAAAGAGAGGAGAAAAAAAAGCCCCCGTGTACAGTTTTGTAGCGAAATAATACGAAGTGTCGGATAGATTCGATTGATTGCACCCGAAGAAATTGAATTTCGCACGGGGCCGTTGAAGACCCAGGATGGCAGGGTGAGCCAATAATGTCGTGGGTCATGGATGGTCGAGCCTTCGAACGAACGTGTATTCTCGTGATTTCGCTACTGGTAGCCCGGGGTATAAGAAGGATCGTTGAAAAGTAGGGATAAAACTGCGATAGAATATCGAATTCTTAGCTAGGTGAAGAGTCGTGGAATAAAAATCGGTGGAGAAATAAAATGGATAAAAATCCACCCATTAATCTTGATTTCCATACAGATGGAGGAACGACCGAGGGTGGTCTTTTCATCGAAACTTTGGTCAGGATAGGATAACGACGATGCTGAATAGTCGGTGTATTTTGAAAATTCGACCTTTCGAAGAGAGTGGAAGCTATCGTTGGTTGGTATTTTTTTTTTTTTTTTCTTTTTCGGTTCCCTTTTCTCAAATCGCGGATAACGTAGATCACGAGCACTCTAGAAACTTGTATTATTAAAACGATTATTTAATTCGAATTCAAGCGCGGCGACGTTTGAAACGCGATACTTGCGTTTTAAATTAATGTTGAGCATGTATAAAGCGATATATCATTTTATGCGCGTTCCTGATGACTAGTTTAATTGCTATCAAAATATTCGCCCCGTTAATCTCTTATAATGGAGAATATCGAGTTTTAAAAGCGACGTGAAAGCGGCGCGTAATTTTATGCAAAGCGTGGCAATTTTATTTAAAAGAGTCAAAGTTCGGTTAATATGCAAATACCGTCCTTTAACTTAATGTTTACGACATGATAGATAGATTCTCGAGAATTCTATTCGCAAAGGTAACGATGAAATTATATCTCAATCTTAATTCTTCCTTCTCAAAATTTTCAAATAATCCTGTCTCCGTCATTATCCTATTCATCCCACGCCAAAAAGGAATTCTACGTAAATTCTCTCTTCCGAGGAAAAGATGGAGCGATGACTCGCGCAAACTTCTCGGACTTCGATCTTTCCTTTACACCATCGTTACTTCTGGATATCACCGCCGCCGAGTGTTACAGCGCAATTACCATTTCCCGTTTCGCCATTTCCACTCCTCGCGATAACTCGTGGCCCCGAACAAGCTTTCTTAAAATTCCGAGAAGTTGGAGTTGTTGGCAACTTAAAGGATACCATTGCCGCTGGTCAAAAGTTTACGCCGGCGTAAATGGAGAGCGTAGTCGGGGAAGAAAAGAGAGCGGAAAGAATTTTGTGGCCGAAGAAAGTACCAATACGCGTACACACCTTACCCTACGCTCGATACAGCAATAGCATCCTTAATGTACGAGCTTCGAACGAAGGAACGGAAGGTTCGTGCGGCGAATAAATACGGGTATCAACCCGTTATGGACGATACTCCCCTTGCTTGTCCCTACCTTCGAGAAATACCTCTTTGCACGAACTTGTTCCCCCTTTATTGGCAGGATACCAAGAATTATCGCTAGTGACAAACAAACAACTCTGTTGACTGGTTACAGAGGAGGAGAGGGGGGATCGAATAATAACGAGAGGTTTATGAAATTAATGGTCGAGGATGGAAAAACATTTTTAGATCGTATTTTATTTAAAGCGTTTAACGCAGTTTATTCGCAATTTTCATTATTCCCGTTTTGTTTATCGGTTTTCGATCGTTCCCACGAAATTTCCCAGTGTACTTCCAAAATTATCCGTGGCACGGAATGCGTCAACAAAGGGCACGGTGTAAATGGTTTCATCGATGAACAAATAAACAATGCATTAATAAAACAATTGACACGATGGTGGAAATGAAAAACGGGCGAGCAAATGAACAGAAATAACGTGACCGGCATAATAGCGACAACGAAAAACAGCAAGGATTATTCGGAGCGAGGCGCGTGACCGCGATGATTTAACGCGTAAAAGCATTGTCGCGTAGCCAATCGGTGAGCATTAATGGAATATATCAATAAACAAGGAAAGAGAGAAAGTGTGTGTGTGTTTGTGAGAGAGAAAGAAAAAATAAAGTTAAGCGGAAAATCATCGCGATACATCGGTTCCACGTGACCATGATTCCGTTTATTCCGGATCCGAGGTCTGCGTGTTGCTTTCACGGAAGATGGAATGGCCCTCATAAATTATGCCCCGAAACCAATTCGATCATCGACCGAAAGTCATGAGCGTCCAATTACGCGATTAACAGGCTGAAAACGAAATTACTCTCGCGAGGGCGAGCACCGACAATGGAATTCGATGCACGGAAACGCGTGTGTCGAAAATTTCGTGACGGGGCGCGCGCGTGCCGCACACGCGCCTTCGTCCCTTTCCACACACGCTACGCTTACCGCGATATCGATGAGCCAGAGTATAAAAAAAAAGGAACAAGGAAAAAGGATGAAAAAGGAAAAAAAAGTCACGCGTATTCCGTTGCATGAAAGCGATCGCAGCAAAGCGGAAAATATGCACCACGACTACGTGCGTCCCCTGCGCGCGCACTGATTACAGGCTTTTGTGCTCGCGATAAATCTGCACGCTCGATTTATCGGTGTGTTTACTTAAATTTCAATCTCGATTTAAAATTGCGCCGGATATCTGTTTAAAAGTGACGGCGGTAAATCATAGAGGGCGCGATATAATTTTCTCGTTCGACGAGAAAAGCATTCCTTCCTAAAAGTTAGGAATTTTTCTCCGATTTTCTTCCTTTCCTGGATTTCGACGCGAGGAGGAGAAAAATCCCCGAGAAGTGGATGGCGCCCGTTAATTCCGGCGATATATCGAGAAATACTCGCGAATACATCGAGCCAGCTACACCCATATAAATCCGAAACACGTACGATAAAACGCTGACACGGCAGGGATCGTAATTGCACCGAGTGCTTGGTGAACCGTACATTTACACGGTGAGCGTGTACACCACTGTGCCACTTAATGGTGTACTTGGGGAACAACAAACTTTTCCACCAAAGTCGTTCCTACCGCCAACCCTATTTTCCCTATCCAACTTCGATGCACGCCAATACTCCTCTTCTACTTTCCACTCCTCTAATCTCCCAACCATCTTTCACGCGTTGCAATCAATTAACTCTGTGCCGCATCGCTCGAAAACGAGGCGTGCTACGATCCCTGACGTTGTACGATCGCGTTCAACGCGAAGAGAGGTTCGCGGGAGGCGATAATGCGACAACACGGCAATTACGCGTCGTGTCTAGCGAAGAGAACGCGCGTGGATTTGCATGTCGCGGAATCAACGGGTTTGGCGATCGAGCGGCTATTTTCGAATCGACTATATTCGAGTGAAAACAATGCTATTTCTCAGCCCGTTATGCACGGCCCATTTAAGAGACCACAGTGGCGTGTGCGGTGGCGTGCTCGCCTCGCCTCGTTTCGTCTTCGACCAACCGACCAATCTCTCGAGTCGCGGACTGTCTCGCGATTTCGACCCAATAATTCGTATTTGTCTGCCTCGCGTCGCGTTATCCAACTTTCTATTCGTCGAGTTATTAGTCTCGTCCCCGTGCCAGCTATCCTAATTTCCTTCTCTCTGCTTGTTTCGTTGGAAATTCGTTATTCTATATACGTATAAATATTTCTCTAAAAAAGAATTCTATCTTTAGTTGTATCGAATCTCTTTTTCCTTTTTTGTCATTATTATTATCCACGTAAGATAATCTTTAACGTTAAATTAAATCGCGAGGAATAAGAAATTTGTTCTAACTTTGTTTCTCTAAAGATGTTTCATATTTTTACAGACACCGTAAGGAGAAAAGTGACGTCGTACCGTTTATCTGTACTACTTACGACGCTAACCTAATGCGGCGACAAATCGCTCCTCTTGATGGATTATACTCCGCGTATATATCGTTTTATTGCTTGCTACTAACGTCCTGCTGTTTATCAAACAGTATTTTTTTTTTATCCATGTATCTCGTGAAGGATCGGATGTCGGCGGACAGGGTTTAGCTGTACTATTTGCAACTAATCTATAATCCAGTAATAAATCATTCTTCCTCGATTATTTCATATATCTTCTATTATTTATTATATGTATTTTGCGATTCTATATCGAAATGGATTTCACGCTGATGAAATCTGTGGAATATTATTCAAATATTTGCAGTTATACAGTTATTTGTATAAATGTATACATATATATATATTATGTATATGTATATGAAATATCATTCAATTCGATGCGGAACGCTTTGCAACCGATAATTTTGATATAAAACTTGGACGAAACGCGTCTCTTTATTCATTGATATATATTTAACGCATTATCATATAGAATGAACGTGTTCGTGCTATTACGTTGTTGAGTGTATTACGCGTACCACAACTCTCTCCGAGTAAACGTATATTTTCGCGCCGTAGATAAACTGGGTCGTTTATACCCGGCTTAATTTTTCCACCGTTTCGAACGCGTGAGAAAATTCTAGAGATACTTATCAATGTCTCTACGACATCCTGTAATTATTATTATTATTATTTTTTCTTTTTAATTCAAACGTTAGAACTTTTTTATAACGACAAAGATGAAAATTTAAGCGTACAATATAATAAGACTTTGAAGTAAAAGGTAGAATATCCGGATTCTAGTAATACGAAACGTAAAAATCTTCCTTTTTTTAAAATTTTCGTTAAAATTCGTTTTAGCACAGCACTTTTTAATTCCATTTATTTCGAACTTTTGTTTTCCTTCGTTCCCGGCCAAAGTCCGGGATATTCTGTACGCGTGACGACAAACACGCGTACGATATATATACCATTAGTTTGCTCGATAAATTGCCAAAATTGAAGGATTTTTCGTGACAACACGAAAATGATTGTTCGAAGCGAATAGGAAAGCTAACAAACTTAATCGCTGTTGGAACGTGATAAAATATTTCACACGTTTTCTTTCTGAAATTTCAATCCACAGGTTTAACAGAGATTCCGTAATTGTTTCATACGCGCCCGTTTCGAATCGGAAATATTTGAAATATCGAATGTTGATCGACCGACCGGTCGAAAAATTTTACATCGCTTCGATGTTATAGTCGCCCTATTCCCTATTAATGTTATTCTCGTTCCTTGGAGAATTCACTTTCCGGCGGATATAAACGATAATTTTATTGTGTACCGATGGGAAAGGATCGATCGATAAAATTTCACCGTTTTCGATGGACTCGTTTCTCTCGATAATAATATACATCGGAATACCGTTGATACCGTCATCGTCGAAACGTGTAGAATAATAGTACAACGAGAGGAAGGATAATTCGATTGTATTACCAGCGACGATTACCTAAGGATTTTAACGACTCTCGCTCCCCCGACATCAATTTTCCCCGACCCCTGATTTAAGTAACGGGGGATCCAGTCGAACTTGGACTGGAGAAACGTTTAATCTATATTGGCAAAGTTGAGCGAATACATCTCGAGTTATATTCCGAGTCCCTGTAATCTGATAATAGAGAACGAAATGAATTTTCGCCGACGACGATCCGCCTAACACGGCGCATTAAAACGGGCATTCTCATTACCCTTAACAGCGTAGTCCGGCCATTGTAAGATTCGAGTATACTCTGCACGTAGTATATATATGTATACACATATATACGCATATACAGGGTTGGTGTCGGATCGATTGTTTAAAATGCAAATATTGGCAAACAAAGGGGATCCCTTTGGAAGGCAGGCGACGAAGTGATTCTCCATTGGAGGCGAATAATCTTGGAGGATCGTGGAGAGCCGCGTGGCCAATGGCGAACTTCCAAACGAATAAATTTTCGAGGCGCGCGCGCCAACGTTAAGCCTGCATTCCAACTTAATCCGTAATTTAAGTTCCCCGGTCACGGACCGGCCGATGTATCGATTCCCATTCGGTGTGCCGGGCCAACCTTACCCCTTAGCCGTAAGCAAACTTGAGACAAATTTCTCCAACGAACGCTCTCGAAGCGTTTTCTTTCCTCTCTCTCTCTCTCTTTCCATCCTCTTTCTTCCAAAAAGATCGATTCCAGAGAGATCGTACGCTCGTGGAGCGAATTTCAAGCTCCACAGCCAATTTCTCACGGTTGATTCGAACGGTTAATTGGAACCGCTTATCGTCGTTACAGCGCATCGTCGTCGTAGAATAGATTCCCCTTCCCTGCGTTCGCATGGAACGATCTGTACGACACGTATGTACAACTTAATCGCGAAACCATCCTCGCCTCCTCCTATCCTACCTTTCCTCTATTATCCACAGTTAATTACCGTTCGCATAATCGTCGTCACCTCCTCCATAGTGGAAATGGCCCCGTCGATTAGCCCCGAGATTCCAACGCGCGAAACCGACGCGGTTATAATTCTTCCCCGCCCACCGTGCTTCTACCGTGTCGTATATCGCGAGTTTATCATTAGATAGACCACTGGATGGATCCTCCTTCCCCCCTCTTTCTTTTTGCTCTCAACCTTTCTTTTTCCATTCGGGAAGGACAGGCAATCTCGTCGAGTGAACGGCCGCGATCCACGTACGTGCACACGACGCAACGTTGTTAACGTCATCGGCGTTACTTTTAAAGGATTTTAAAGTATGTAAATTTTGTAAGTGCTCCGATAAAACGGATAGCCGTCGTGTACCGAGTTGCGAGAGCATCATCCACCGAGTGCACGGTGGAAATTGAATTTTGGTCGGGGAACGATAACTGTTTACATTTCTAATCCGCTAGACGGGGGGATACCGCCGCTGTGTAATCCGCACTTTAGCTCCGACTTTGGATCCGGCGGCGCAATTGTAAATTATTCGTGGTATTGAAAAGAAACGGCGAGATCCGCATCCCTTTCGTGTAAATTAAATCTTCGCGATTGGGACGATCGGTAAAGGGTTTTAACCGCTTCGTCGGCAATTCGATCCCTGTAAATAATGGCTCGAGGAATTTCGGCCCAGACACTAATAAATTCGTGTCGAAACGTCGATTCGTCGCGTATCGAGCGAAAGGAGAAAATTGGATATCTATTCACACGCGTGCATCGCGATGCCTCGTTAGAACGCGAACTTTCGGGCAGCAGGGAGAGAGAGAATTATTAGATCTTAACGATCTCTCGGTTTCCTCGAACTCGTTACCGAGGAAAAGCTGGAGGGAGATTCGGACGAGGTGACGAAAGAGCCGATGCGAAACACCTCGTCGTAAAATTCTTGGAAATTATTCTCGCGCATAATTAAAGCGCATAATTTTCGAAAAACATGATTTGTGAATGATATGGAAGCGTTAAACGGTGGTTCAACCGATTCGTCATAGATGGGATCTTTCGAGATTCGGTTTATCATTGATTAAGTTGAACTCGCGTGTTAATCTCTCCCACGCGTTATTTATCGGATTCCTCGTTTACCTCGCCTCTTGTCCGTATAAATCGTGATTTAGAGAGAGGAGGAGAAAGGGAGGCGCGGGGGATCTTCCTTTCCTTCCGTTCAACAGCGATCCTCTCTGATCAAACGAAAAGGAAATCCGTCTCTCCTCTTCCACTTCAAAAACGTATAACATTTGCTCGGCTCGGTTCGGATTCGGAAAGCTCGATGCCTCCAACCGTCCACTCTTTCGAACAACGGTAAATTCGTGGGTGTCAAGAAAGGGGTAATGGAAAAAGGGTATCCGTAACCCTGTCCACGCTCTCCCTCCTCTCTTCTTCCACGCTAAGCTTTCTTCCGCCAGTTCTTTTTTTATTTCCCTACCGCGTTCCGGGCCATCTAGCTCGGGAGACTATAAAACGCTTCATCCTCTCTTGTCTCGCCTCTCCTCTCTGCTCTCTCGCTCCTTTTCAACCTGCATCCACCTGTGCGTCTCGTTTCACAATAACGAGAGAGCTACGCTCCTCGGTCCTGTGTCTTTTTTCTTTTTTTTTTTTTCCACCATGTCCCTTCTTTCCTTTCCACCACTTTGGCGGTTTTCACCCTTCGTCGCCTCGTGTGTAACCGTAAAGTCCGAAGTGCAAACGGGAGATACGTTCGGAGAGAACGCTGGTTGGTCACGAGATGTTGTCATCGGATCGGAAATTCCATTTAACCGGAGGACTGAAATACGCGTGTCGTTCCAAGCTCGTCCGCCGTTCTACGTCGATCAGAATGATACGATAATTGAACCGATAAGGTAATTTTCCACGGAACGCCGGATGGAGATGAATCGTTGCGCGGATCGAGAACGGTTTGTCTGAAATTCTTCTGAAATTTAATACGTATTATTTTTGCTTTTCCTCTCTCTTTCCCTCTTTCGAGCGACCTCCGCGTAGCAGTTAACGATCATCGATGTTCGGCGCGGAGTCTCGTTTTCGAAATGGAATTTAAAGAATCGGTAGTTTTTTTTCCCCGGGGAAAATAGAAGCGACGTTTCCAGTCGTGTTACCTACGAGAAGAAAAAGAGAGGAGTAAAAAAATATAGGGGGAAATATATATATATATATAACGTTTTTCGCCTGGAGCGAAAATATTTTTCATATTTCGAGAATTTTCTAGAGACGCGTCACGTTATTTTCACGTCCCTTCGTCCCGAATGCATCGTTGTTATTTCGTCACGTCAAACGACATAAGTTGGAACTCACAAATTTGAATGATTAACGAAAACACGAATATCGATATGTTCGTGATAATCTATGATAATCTAGGACGGTGTAAAAAAAAAAAAAAGAAAAAAGAAAAAGAAAGAAAATTTCAATTGGTATTGAAATCGCTCTAACTTTTCGATCCAATTGGAAAGAATTGCTTCGAACGAAAAATAGAAGAGCGGAGCCGTTGTCTCGAGGAGAGGGCTGAATGGATGAAATTTCGTTATTGTTTCGTAGATAATAGACGAATCGAGACGAATCGTATCGTATACCACTTACCTCGGTCGCGTTCTCTCGTGGTATCTATCGCAAACAGCGAATAGCAACTCCGAGCAAGCTTGATTCGTTGGTTTACAGTTAGACAGGATGGCGGTCGTGTATCCATCGTTGATGGCTCGTGTTAAACCTACCTTAGAAGCTACGGGTACGCGCGACCCGTTTGCATGTCGGCTTCTCGCAAAGCTGGTCAATACGAGCACGATCGTACACGCAGGTTTCCTTCTCCCTCGGCTCTCCCGTTCGTTCGTTTCGTTCGCCTTTTCTTAAGAGAAAAAAAGATGCGCATTATAAATGCAGTACTCGAGATCGCAACGGAACGGGAGTTGATTTTCCCGAAATTTATTTTCAAATTCTCCGCTATTTATTTCTATCTCTCTCTTTCCTCGAATCGGTTTGAACGGATAATTTTCTCGAATTAAATTCTTCTCGTTTCGTGCATTCGAACGTGCGACGAAATTGTGAAACTTTTTTAATCGATTCAGAATTGTCGGAGGTGATCGATGAGATGGAAAATATACGTGAAAATACACGTGTACGCAAGAGCGTAATGGACACTCGTGAGCAGCTCGAACATGGGTGTGCTAAAAGTTTCAGGGATCGAGGTGCGATTTATACGCGTGAAACAAAAACCCCTAACAGGGGAGTCAAAGTTTAGAATTGGAAGCTCGAATGTATGCGACGTGAACGAGCGTTTTGACACGTGGTCGAGGAAATCGTTGGTAAAAATGGAACAAAAGTTTGAAACTCGAATCGAAACGCGTCCCGAAATTTTTTTTTCTCTCTTTTCTCTTTTCCTCCTCCCTCCTTCGATTCAATTCGAACGATGCGCGAGTAGCTCGGTTAATACTTACCATTCCTTTCGTTCGATCTCTCCTCCTTGCCTCGAATTGGCCCGAAAACACAGTTTTTCACCATTCTCTGTCCCCGTTGGGAGCGGGACGCCGCGAGCAGTGAATTTCAAGCCGTGGTAAAACTTGGGAAAAGATGTCTCGTCCGTGGCCAGTTAACCTTAATTTGGAGCGCGGCCAGTTCACGGTTATTAAGAATCGACGGACCATATCGGGACCGTTTAAAGTTTCAATTCTCTCCGTGCCCCTGCGAGAGACTTCGACAACGTACCAAAAATATACATACAAGTGAAATTCAAAATATTCCTTCGTCGAGCGTTTGTCGAATAAACGTTTAAAATTTTAAGAAAGAACCGTGTGCATGTTCTTCTAAATATATTTCGTTCAATCTTCATACAAATGTTTCTTGTAATGGGGATACACGAAATTTAAATTTCAAATATTTTCAAATATTCCGATTCAACATCTGACTTTGTTTAAAGTCAAATATCGTTTTCGAGACGCTTTGCGGTGCGCGTTGTTACGATAACGCGTTAAAAAAAAGAAGAAGGAAATAAAAGGAAAGAAAAAAGTGGCGTGATCGTGTCGACCGATTAATCGAGGTAATTATGAACGTTACGCGCGTTCCTTCGTTGAAACGCTCGAGTCGTTAATTGGCGAGGTACGAGTTAGTCACGTAACTAGCGTTCAACTAGCTAATCAAAGTCCCAAGTTTTTCCAACCATTTTAAAACTTTTCATTAACGAGGGGCGCGATCGATAAAATTTACCGATCCTGGCCCTTCGGATGTGACCGGATGGATCCACGGTCGTGTTGCGAAGGGTGCGGAGAAAAAGAACGAGGTCGAGGGATAATCGCATGATTGGGACGAAACGCGTTAATTTCGAGGACGCGGGGCAAGAGGTGTGTGTTAGGCTCGTTTCGTTATTTGGCGACCCGTTTCTGATTACCGTCAACGAGAAAGGACGGGAGGGGGAGAAGAGGGGTGGGACGCATCGAGGTGTAATGCAGCAACGGGTGGAAGGGTGTCAGCGATGGCAACGAGGTCCTTTGACGCTCGTTAGTTACTTATCCATCGAGCAAAGGGTGGGTGGCCGCGATAAAGGATCATCGTAGACTCGGCTCGAGGTAAATACGAATAAAGGGCAGGCCGGGAAGGAAACGCGTTGAAAAAGCTACCGTCTGTCTTCCGGGATCCGCTCGTTTTCACGGAACGACCTGAAAGATAGAAATTGCGGCAAAGGAACACACAGAAAGAGAGAAAGAGAAAGAGAGAGAGAAAGAGAGAAAGAGAGAGAAGGAGAGCCTCGAAGAATCTATACATCTGAAAGCGAGGGAACACGGGCAGCAGCTGGTTGGTAGCTTCGTTAAAAAGCCTCGAAACACACACTCTCCATTCTACCTTTCCTTTCAACGTTTTTTATTTATTAAACATCGTAATATATTATAGTATGTACAATAATATACCTATCTAATCTAACGATATCACTGCGATTACAGATTCTTCCATGGTTTTCGTTTTTTTTTTTTTGTTCTTCTCCCTCTCGTCGATTCGTTCGATTGCGTCGTGAATGCATTTTTTCGCTTGGCATCGTCGATTGGAAAGGAGTTACAGGAGCTGTGCGTGAACGTGTGTGTGTATGTGTATCGTGTAGGCGCGAGTGTATGCGTATGTGTGTGGACGCGACGAGCCATTTTCGTATTTAATCCCTTTCTACTCTTCTTCGTGCATTGTTCTCTTGGTAATCGCTCGCACCGCTCAATGTTTCCGTTTCCGCTATACCGTGACGTTCGAACTTTCCGTTTATTTAGCTAGTCTCCGTTGTGTGTCGACGACGCGGCAGGAGAAACACGGCGTCGTTCGTGGTTGGCGAAACCGAGCGAAACTAACGTCGAAAGAGAGCCAGGAGAAAAATGAATCCATGCCTTTTTTTTCCTTTCCTTATTTATCCACTTGCCTTTCTTTCCACAAGATTCGCGCCAGTATCGAGATCGCCACTTTCTCTTTCAGGGAGGACCAGAAAAGACCATCGGAACGAAGTTGGCGGGGACGCGCGAAGGGCAAAGCGATTCGTGCGCGGTGGAAGGAAGGGAGGGAGGGGTGGAGGCAACATCGAAGCCGACCACCGGACTGTGACAAGACCCGAATCGAATTCTATTTGCAGCCCCGGAATTCAATTCGCGACGAGGTTGTTGCCACGAACGAAATCCATAGTTTTGCACCACGCGTCTCTTTTCCTTTCCGTTTCCCTCCGCGTTTCATCGATGCTCGCGATTCCAGAGAAACCGATCATTCCTTTGATCATTCCTTCTTTTTTTTTCTTCTTTTAAACTGACTCTCTATCTTCGTTTCAACGGCACGACACTCGAAAACGATTTATCGAAATTGCATAACGCGGGACTTAAATTATTTGTAGGAAAAACGGTAAAAATCCTCGGTCGATTTCGATCTTATTCACGCGGAGAACCATTATGTATACACATACTTTGTTTCATCTTATTTATCTTAAACTTGCGTTTCGGCAGTGGGAATGTTTTCTTTTTTCGCTTTCTTCAACCGATCTCGTCGCAAACGTGACGAAAGAAAATCACCGGATCAATGGATTCTTCGTTTTCGAAACGCAGAGAAGATTTATCGAAGGGGCGGCAGTACTCGAGTAACGCTCGATCGGTGACGGGTAAAAAGGAAAGGAGGGTAAAAAAGAATGATCGACGCGAGCGCAATAAACGAGACTCGCGAGGCGAGGGATCGAATCTGTTACCGGCTAATGGACCACGACCTATCCGTTAGTTTCGCGTAGTTTTCGAAACCCGGGGAAAAATCCCCGTAACTTTTCCACTCCTCGAGGTCCACGCGCGATTATTCTCCCCCTCTCGCGAGTGGTTGCCTTCGCGTCTCCAACTTCCTTCGTCCCTCGACCAAAACTTGCCCGATTCCTTGACTGGCTCGAGGTTAACACTTTTCTCTCCTCCTCCTCTTACCATTCTCTGGATCCCTTTCGATCGTTGTTCGCGTAATCCAAGCAGTTGAAAGAAAGGACCGGTAGGAACGCGAAGGTGTGTTGTGACGAGGGGATGGGGAGGGGGAGGATGGTAGGATTCGATCGGACGCGAGAACCGATCCGGGGATGTCTGCGAGGATGATCACACATCGAAACACACACAAATAGAAAGTGAAAACTCTCGTCGTCGTTTTCAGTTTCGTGTCCGCGGACGGGGTAGTAGACGCCCCCGACGATCGGCGAACCCTATGTATGCACCCGCTTGAAAAAGGAAAAAAAAATGACGCGCGTCGAGGTGCGCAGAATCGCAGAAGGAGAAGGAGGGAGCAATGTACACGGCAGTAAAAAGGTTCGTTTCGAAAAAGGAGTTTCGGAAGGAAGGAGGGGATATTTGGAAAGTTTGGCGGTACACGGTTCGCGGATCATCGGGCGGGAGGAAGGACGATAAAGTTTGTTGCTCGAAGCGGGATCATCGCCTTGCACGAGCGGCGGAGAGTAATTCGTGCGCCTCCATCCGTTTACGAGGGAAATCGGCGATGATCCGGCGTTCGATTATCGATCCGTATCGAAGGATCGTGGTTGGAATGTGGGGATCGTTGGGTAGGGAGCTACTCCGTCCGCGAAACTCGATTTCCACGCGGCAAACGCGATTACTAGATCCAGCGCACATCGTGAGAGAGAGAGAGAGAGAGGGGGAGAGAGAGTTGGAGCGCCGCGCATTTAAGCGGCGTGTAACTATCATCACCCGGCCACAATTTATAATACAGACGCTATGTACAGGTTCACGTATTTGGCCGTCGACGCTAATACCCGCTCAACCGACGGCAAACGGACAGATCTGTGGCGCGCAACATCGCTCCTCGCGCCCCGGTTCGTCACCCGATTTGTGTTAGCTTTCGATCACGAACGTCTATCCCTTCCCTCTTGTTAAGTCCGTTCTTCTCCGATTACTTTTCTCCCATCGTCGCCTTCCGATCTCTTTCGAATCGTCACGCTCGGTGCGTGCACGATTTTATATAGTACAAACGCTGTGCGCTGGAACGGTTATGGAACGAGTAAAGTAAACCGGTACGAAAAAAATCAAAATTTGTCATCGATGCGACGTGGCATCGTGCTCCAGTTTTTCCCGAATTTTCGCAACGTTTAGACTAATTCGAGTTTTACCGCGGATAAATTGGTCGATCGCGATATCACCAACGAATTTGTACGAAAGCCAATCACGAAACCAATCCCGCGAGCTAAAAATCACGGAATTCATCGAATATTTGCCGCCCCTCCCTTCGTTGGAATCGATAAGCTTGATAAACGGAACGATCGTAAACATTCGGAAAATTAGAGCGCGAGAACGCGAATTCGAAGGGCGACCGATTATTTTCGAGCGGCTCGGCAACAATAATTTCCCGTAATCGTTTTCAATCGCGAGGCGTTTGCATTTCTGAGTGTTAATCGGGTGGAAAGGATTTGCTGCGACCGTTTTTCGCCCACCGTGGCGACAATGATGCATGGCCGACCGTGGTCGCCGTAATGCGCTCAACCCCTCGTGATATTTAACATTCGGTATCGCGATCGTAACGCGCCGTGTAAAATCGT
Source organism: Apis cerana (assembly GCF_029169275.1). Taxonomy (NCBI): domain Eukaryota; kingdom Metazoa; phylum Arthropoda; class Insecta; order Hymenoptera; family Apidae; genus Apis; species Apis cerana. The sequence goes on from NC_083860.1 coordinate 9,649,111, forward strand.
GTCAAACCGCGCTTCAATGTTTCCGTACCCGTGAAAATCACTGGCTCGCGTCGCGGATGAAATTCGGGGAGAAGGTCGAAACGATTTTTCTCCCCGAATCAATCGACAACGGACGGATCCCTGCCGGATCTCTGTTTCCTTTGTTTCTCTCGCGCGATACTTTTCTCGTCACGGGTTAACCAACGGGCTGCGTATCCTCGATCCCAGAAGAAAGCTCGAGGATCTTACGAGTCGAGTCACGTTTTATTTCCCGGCCAATGTTGTCTCGCGCATCCACCCATTTCGAAGATTCGACCGATCGTAAAACGTACCGCGAGACGGTTGTTTCTCGCTTTTACGCCTCTCGTAAATCGGTTCCTCTCACTACGGATTATCGAACCCCTACTTTTTCCCTTCCAACCAGAAGAAAACCAGAAATTTCTCTTCCCATCTTCGGTATTAGCGTCGACGTTCCCTTAATTTAAACGTTTCCTTTCTCTCCCTCTCTCTCTCTCTCTCTTTCATACACACTCTCTTTCTTTCTCTCTCCCTCTCTCTTTCTCTCTCCTTTTTCTCGACCGAGACACGTACGACACCTTCCGGTATCTTCTTCTCGGGACACGCACACACATCGATCTCGATTCTTCTTGGGACGAATCGAGCGACTCGTCTCTACGACTCGTTTCTCTTCGATCGTTTGCTATCGATGGCATTCAGGACGAGACGAAACACGCGCACCATATTCCGTTCGACACCCAATCTCGTCGAATCTCTTTCATTTCGTCTGACGAAACGAAACAAGCGTCGTTCCATCTTCGGTTGTACTCGCAACCGAAGCAAGATCAGTTCGCGAATATCGGAGCTCACCGGCAGGTACGAGTATGTATACGATTCGATCGAATGCGTTTCTCTTTTTCTCCGAGTAACGAATACCGTTGAGTTTTTCTTTTTGGGCAGTTTTGCGCGTATATAATTCGTAATTCGCGGTAATCGACGCGCCTCGGCGCATCGGTCGCGACGAGGTCGACTCGAGAGAGGTTTCTTCTCCTCTCGTCGCGCGATCTTAAATCCGACGGACTGGTCGGTGGCCCGTCACTAAGAAAATAAGGCGTCACAGCGACGATTCGTGCGACTCGTTACGTGTTCGACGTTTACACCGAGGAGGATATGTACAAAATGATCAGAGACACCAAAAGACAGCTCGAGGATAAAATAGGTCCCGCCGTTCCGGTCTGCATCGCTTCTGGTCGCTCGCCTGCAACAAACAAGCCATCTCGTTCTCATCCGCTCCGTATTCGCCACGCTCTTTTGACAAACCCTACTATCTTCTTATTATTATTTGACCTACGTATATATATATATATATCGAAACACGGCAGTCACGCGTAGAATGCTTTGTCTCGACCGTCTCGCGCGACACCCTTGTATTAAATTAATATTGGAAGTTCTGGAATTCCTGGGAGTCAGCTTGCGGCGAATCGGGATCAAGGGTTAAACGTTCTTTGATTAAGAGTCGGTTCGTATCCGAGAATCACGCGGTATTCGCATTTATGTATCGTTAAATTAAATCAGTTTGGATATTAGATCGATGCACGCGCAAATTTTCCTCCTTTTGTCGTCTAATTTACGCGCGTGTTTCGAAATATTGCATTAGTCGGCGTGAATTATCTTGAATATTCTCTAATATAAATTTTAACTTTGGAAGAAAACAAATTTACGACGGAAAATATCAGTGGAAATATTTTTTTTTTAGTTTAGATTTAGGGAAAGGAGAACAGGCAGAGAAAGTTATTTTTATCATTGCGCGGTATTTCAAAAAAGTATTATGGGGTTGATAAGGTATAGTTCGAGATAACATTGACATTTCACATGCGCCGATCTAATAAATACATCATATGTTTTTTTTTTTTCCTCCTCGATATAATTTCTATTCAAAGAAATTTTCAATACGCCTCGGTCGGCCGACTTTAAAGAAGCTTTCAAGGAAGGAAAAAAGATTTTCACTTTCGGAAATAAAACTTGGCGAGATTGTTTGCGTTCCTCCGTGGAGAAAAGATATTCGAACGTAGCAAAGAATAATCCGGATTATTCATTCCACCCGATAGAATTGTATCGCGTCGTTTTCGAATCAAAGTGTTTGAGAAGTGTTCGGAGAGAAGAGATGCGGACGAGATGAAAATAAAGGTAAGGGCGAGTTTCAAAAGTTAAAGCAGACGATGTCGTGGAAAGTATCTTTTCGCTTCGTTTTTTTTTTTCTCTCTTTGCACGCGCGCGATATTTCTATTTCGATACTTTGCCACCAACAACGCAGTTTCGAAAGACCGAACAAAAATTTCCTCGCTTGCTCGCGCGATGCTAATGGAAGATATAGTTGTATACTTTTTCAGACGGACCGAAATCCAATTTCCGCTCGATTTCGTCCCGCAGAATTTCTTCCAACGATCCGTGGACGTTGGAAATTCTCGTCATTTGCATACGCGCGCGGATATACACCCTTCGTTATCTTCCCTATACGTTCTTCTCGCACAAGGATCGACATGGACTTTCATCCAGCCCGCGAAGAATTTTTAATAATAATTTCCAAATTAAATACGCCCGGGAATAAAATTTTTCAAGCGAAACGGTAAAGAAATCGTCGATCGAAACCGAGTTTTTATTGAAAAATAGTTAGGGAGAATCGCGGTGAAAATTCCGAAAAAATGTTGTTTCGAACTTGCGTCAAGGCAACCAAGTATTTTCCTCGTGGCCGCCCTCGTCCTGTCGGAAAGGGGTGGGGGAACACGAGAGGGCAAACATTCTCGCCACGGTTGAAACTCGTTTGCTCCGTGGCAGGATCGGTGAATAAACATGCAAAACTTGGCGGCCGCGTAATTGCCAAGTTCTGATAGGCTGATTGCCTGAGAGGATCCAGATGCCGGGTCGAATCTGGGAGAGGACAGGTGCGCGAGATACGAGGTCAAATTTTCCAGCTGCCAGCCGAACCGAAACAAACGCGCGAATTAATATAGTATACCGGTTCCACGAGAAAATTAAGAGGTAAAGCGGATGCATACGGTTTATGCAAAAACGAAACGTCCTCCCCTCCTTCCCTCCCCCACCGTTTCGCGGGGGATTTCGGATACCGTCATCGAAACTTAACTCGGACACGATGCGTTTTTTTCTTTTTTCTTTTTTTTTTGGAACCGGTATCGTAAAACTCGTTCAACGACAAATTTTGCTTAACGTGGACGATGATTTCAACGGCGAAATTATTTGGTTTCACTTTTTTATTTTTTTTTGTTTTTTTTTAGTGACTCGCTTGCAAAAATCGCGCGCAATTTCGTACAGCTCGAACCTATGTGCGAGGCCATAAATAACCCCGCGTGTTATAAAAGTCGAACCACCCGTTTGTTTGAAAAATGTTGCTCTTTTTTTTTTTTTTTTTTTTGCGGAGAATCGGTATAAATATTCGATCGAGGGAAAAATTCGTTATTGCGGATGCGAATGTTATACGCTTTCATATTTTGTCCCACTTATTACGCGTGTTTATTTCCATTTTTCCTCTCTCTCTTTATTTTTTTTTCTTTTTTTACACCGTTCCGCATCGAGAGACGAACGATCGGATATAAGATTAGGCGATAAGATCGCGCGTTGTAAACACTTACCATTTAGGACATGAACTTTGATGGACGCCGTATTGGCGTTGCTCGGTTTGCAGCTGTACTCCCCGGAGTCGGAGGGCTGTGCCGTCTGAATAAGGAGCCAAGACGTGGTGACGTCGCCACCCTTCTCGGTTATCACCGAGACACCGCCCCTGGGACTGTCGTAGCTCAAAACATGCTCGTTGTAGTACCAAAAGATGTAAGCTGGTGGCTCCGAGCTGAAGTGTATGGCGCACGTCAAATTTATCGTGCTTCCCGCGCCAACGTACAGATCCGGCCCTCCGAGTATCGTCGCTGTCGGTACTGCGATAAAAAAGAACCACTTTCTCATTCTCTTTCCCTTTCTTCCTCTTCTCCATCTCTTCCTTTCTACTATCCCGAAAGTATCGTTTCCACCTACGTGTGCGCGTAAAGAGAAGGAAGGAGAATTTCGTTCGAGAAGAAAGAGAGACTCTCCTCTCGAGAGGAGAACGAGAGAGTGCTTTACCGATCTCGCGCCAACTAACGAGCCGAAACTTTTCATTCGAGAGCCAAGGTCATAGCAATTGAAGTAACGAGACCCGGCTTCGCGCTCTCCAAAATTAGGTTCACGAGTCTCTCTCTCTCTCTCTCTCTTTTGACTCGTGAACGCGATCGATCGAGCGATCCGAGGTTCAATACATTCGGATTAATTTACGAAACGGTTTCGAATTCGCGATCGACGAGAAGGATTTATTGTACGTTTGAGTTTAATTTTGGTATTATTAAAAATCGTGATGGTTCGCTGTGTAACGATGGAGACTTACTGACAACGTTCAAGCGGAACTGATGCGACTTGACGGGGATGGTGGAGATCTGACATTCGTAGAGTCCTTGGTCTCTCTCCTGCGCCCATTTTATGCAAAGAGTCCATTCAGACCACTCGCTATTTTGGCCTGTATTTTGTCTGTGAAGCGCTTGGAATCGCTGATCGCTCGTGTAGGTGTACGCCCCCGCCGTTAAAATGTGAATATCTCTGTGCCTCACCCAGGATACCTTTGCAAACGGAATTTCAAAGTGGGGTCAATGATGGTAATCGAGAGAGATCGAATAGAAGGGGAAAGGGTTTGAATAGACGCGATCATTGACTGAATTTCGTTGATAATGACGTACGATTCCCACCTAACTTTAAACCATTTATCCTCCAGACTTTTATGCAGATTCGGTAAGTGGGCGAGGGATCGCTGCTGTTTGAAAGTTTAACGGATCATCCATTTAAGTGATTATGCCTCTTGGTGCAAAATTTTTATCAACTTTATTTCGACTACAATTTTTCCTCGATAATCCAAAAAAAGATAAAGAAATATAAAGTATGAAAGCTAGAGAAAACTCTGAAACATCGAGTAAACATCAAAATGTTTACTTTATAAATCCAAAAATGTCGGACAAACTACCGAGGAATTAAACTACGGAAATATACATAACGAATATTTGGCAAAAAAACTCTCCAAAAATTTTCTAAAAAAGAAAATTCCCGAAAAATCACGCAGACGGGCGATGAACATCCGATCAATATTTCAGATTCGTATCGTCGTGGCGCGAAATAAATATTTCAAAGTGCGAAGAAGAAGAACAACAACAAGAGGAAAGAAGAGCAGAGGCTCGAGAAGAAACAGAGTCGCGTTTCTGCGCTATCCGTAAACGTGCCACGGCATAATACATAATTCGATGGGGATATTTAAAGTTTTCGGGAGAGGAGGAGGGAGTCGAGGTGAACTTTCACGTTCTTCTGGGACGACGGTAATTTCATCAGGCCGAGTACATGTGCTCGCTGGTGCCGGACTCTTGCGGGGAAACGAGAAAGCAATCCGAGCAAAGTCCATCTCTTTGCCCCGAACAAGCTTCCTTCGCTGAAATCCTCGAAACGGAAAAACCGAAACCGCCTCCTGGTCCATTTATATATCGCACCGCGATCGAGTCTCGCCGAATTTTATCCCTTGCATCGTGTTATATTCTCTCCTAGAAGGAAGGAGGGGGACAGAGAGAGAAAAAAAAGGCGACAAGCGACGGTGGCGAGTAAAAATGGCAATTTTCGAAAAGGGTGCACGCCGAATACGAACCCCTTTCGAAAATGAAACGATTCAATCCACTAGCGGTGGACTCCTTTCCACTCGGGATTCGATTCAACCTCGTTCTCGTAGTAATGCTACTGAGGGAACGATTGGAGGCGAGGAAGGGGCGAAAAAGGCTGCGCGAGGCATGCGCCCTTTTTCTCTCTCTCGTTCCATTTCCGAGGGATCGAGCTTGTGTCTTTCTCGCGAGGATAATTCCGGGTAATCTTGAACCGGGCCGGCCCGGAGAGATACCTCGTTTAGATAAATCGTAGCCGGGACGATGGATGGGACGAAGGGAGAAATTATTTTGTAGCCTATTGGCGCGAAAAATGAAGTTTCCCGTCGAGAGGGCTATTAGGGCCGCGAAGAGGGGAAGGGTAATCGGATGACCGGAGGCTCTGATCCGGCTCTGGCCTCGGCCAATCTGAAACGGACGAAACGCGTCGGGCCGTCGCGTTGCTTCGATTTTCGCGTCCAATCGAACATTAATAAAATTCGTTTCTCTGCTTTTAAATTCTTTTCAATTGAATGGTTTCTTCTTAAAAATATAAATATTACGGTTTAAATATCTCGAAAATTTTACGAATGAATTAATATTGTTTCGATAAAAGATTCGATACGGAAAATACTAGACGTAATATACGTTGTATCGTGACAAGGGGGAAATAATGTGTAAGAGTTTGTAAGTCATAGCTGATCGCGTTAACGTTATCAGGCTTGCTTCTCTTCACAGCTACGCAAGAGTGTTGGTAACTCGCGTAATATATTTCTCGGCCAATCGAGTTCGCAAAGGATTAACTTTACGCAGAAAAAGAAAAAAAAAGAAAAGAAGAGAGAGAGAAGAAAAAAATAAGTGGCCTTATCGCGACGCTTGTAGTTTCTGAAAAGTATATGTCCACGATAAAATTGGAGTCGTAAAAGCAGCGGTGGTATCACGCGGCGGCATAAACAATGAGTTTTATTGGTTCGTCGACCCGCCCGTGCACTTGACTCCCGACAAAACGGGTGTACAATAGCTGTCGTAACAACGACGAGACATTAATAATCGGTGGTTGGAAGTTGGTGCACAAAGGGGTGGGTCATTTGCGCGAGAAAGCTCGCCAAAAGCTTGTGAATCTTCTCTCCGCCGCGCCGATATATATCCTCCTCCGCGATTCATCTCCCGATGTAAACCGGAAAAGGCAGCTGTTTCCTCCAACTTTGAATCCGCGCGAAGCCGGGGAGCGGGTCGAGTGTTGGCGCTACTTAGCGTATTTACTCCAACAAGTTTACGTCTCCACCCTGTGCGACGAGCTCGTTCTCGGCGTTCTAGGAACGGGAATAAGAGGAACTTGGCAATCGAAACGAGGCGACGTTCGCCAAGGGAGTCGACCGAGCTTCCACGAATCTACGCGTTCGAAACGACCAATGTCGAACGTTTGAGCAACGTTTGCGAGGACGTAACTGCAAACGAGTCTTTGCTTGCTTGTCTCGAGAACCTTCGAGGGTAAAATTCGAAAAGTGTACGCCGCGTTGAAAATTCGGTCAATCGCTCTCTCAGCCGCAAAGATCGATGATCAATTTTTAATTTTTTTTCTTTGTTCTTTTCTCTTCGAATTGCACGCGAAAAGTAATTCCTTCTATGTAAGTTTCTAAAAAGAATTACTCTCTGAAGCGTATTTTGCGCTCTTGTGACCGCGGCAGTCGATCGATCTTTCGATTTTGTATAAAATTGACGAAACGAGACAAGGTTTCGCTGGCTGATGAATATTACGAGAGAAACGAAGTCCGTCCGGATGGAGTGGAAAGAGGCGAGAATCACGTATCGAGGAAATCCGTATGACCTAGCAATTCGGACGTGGAGCAAATGGAATTTCACGGCTGACGCGGAACAACGAATGAAATTAAGGTACGTCGGCCCTCCACCGTAATAATGAATTTACTTAATACGGTTTACAGACTAGGAAATACTGAAATTGAACGGCCTTGTTTCCCGTATCTGGATCAACAATCTCGTTTGCGCGATCTTTGTTTCGCCCCTTCTTTATTCGCCTCCAATTTTATTTCTACGAAGATATTAATCGAACAAACCCGTGTTTGTATCTAAAAAGATATTCGCCGACACGGAACTTCGCTCGGTAAGACTTAACGATAAAATACTAACTTTATTTCAAAAGGAAAAAACGAAAAATAGATTCATATATGTATACCTGGATTTTCTCCTGTTGGAAATGTCCGATCTAATCTTTCTTCTAAAGTCCCTAACTTGAAGATATTTAAATTATTTCTCTATTCTGCTATTCCACTCTGATGTCATCTGGAAATATCGGGACGCTTAGCAACGTATGCTCTAGCAAAATAGCATCTCGAAGAAGTAAGAAGCTAAGATGCTAACGGACTACGCGCCATCCTCTTGAATCCTCTTAACGTTACCACATCCTCTGTGGTCCGTTGCGAGAGAAAATCGTTGGCAAGAGAGTAGGAAAAACAGGTCGTATCAAGATATGGCGAAACCATGACTCGCCACATAACTCGACGGATGCCTCGAGTACCTCCCAACCGCCGCTTCGGATCGACCAATACCTGTAACCTAACATCGGGACCGCGAGCTGCTATAAAATTGAGTTTCCAGTTGCCTCGAAGGTCGATTAACGTCCAATCGAGCTCGAGCAACTCGATTATTTCCTGCAAATCGCTTTCCTAACGTCTTTGCGAAGATCGGCTTCCCCTCTCTTGTTCAGTCAACGATGTACCGGGCCTTTGTCGTGATTACCTTCCTGCCACAAATTTGTCGAAACCCCATGGAGTAACGGGATGGAGAGAAATGTGTGTGTATATATATATATATATATATATAGAGGTAACCATTTTTCTGGAACATTAACCTGTCTCGAACAATTTTCCGCGTTATCCCGGAGCAATATCTCGTATTCCAACTCGGAAACAGGTCTCGAATAAGAAATAAACGTTCGAGAAAGGTATCGGAACTCGAGGAAATTCGTACGCGGAAAAATGGCGAAATGAACGATGGAAATGAAGGAATCTTACGCTTTTGTCGCCCAAGTTGCGAACCCTACACGTGAGATAAGCGGTCTTCCCTATCAGCGCTGTCACGTTCGTGTTCTGCGAGTAGTCGAACGTAGGCTCCACCTTCAGTTTCATGTTGGATGGTGGATCGAGCATCTGGTTCCGCGGCCTACCCTGACCACCGTGTCGATCCATGGTGTCCATCGTGCGATCTCCTAAGCTCAGCGTATCTGCAACAACCAGAGGGGGAGGGGAGAAAAAAATTGGTTAGAAAAATGTTACTTCTTTCGCCCTCCACGAGAGCGAGGGGGTGATCGAAGAGAAAAAAAATTTTCGACGTAGTCAAAATATACTATTTTCCTTCCTTTTTCCTTTTTTCTTTCGTTCTCGAAATACGCGTACGAAATTGAATGAATGGACGTTCCGGAATGGATGCTTTTTAATAGGGGCCGTGAAATAAATGGAATGCGTCGAAAAATAATTTTTGCCCTTGGCGCGCGTGAAAATTCGTCCACGAGTTTCGACGATTAATTGATTTTAAACATTCGGACATCGGGGTACGTACGTGTATTTCTGTTTAGTTTTACGGGGGAGTGACGCGAGTTAAATTGTCACGTTATTGCGCGGCCGTCGGAAATCAGATTTCGTATTCGACTCGCGTATTAAATTTGCTTGTTCTTTCAATACCGTTGGCCGAGGATGTTTATGAAAACGCGAACACCGCGTCCTAAATTTCCCCTCGAAAATTCAAACATCATAATAACTCTTTTATTATTACATACCTCGAATATTAATGTTCCTTTATTTCATTTATCGTAATCGTTAAACTGGCGCGCGCGTGCATCCTTAAAAGTTCGACCGATAAAGGTGGATTGAAAATTCACGAATAGCCCGAAATAGTCGTGTCTCGTCAAAGTTAAAGAAAATCGATCGGAATTAGATACGAAGATGCGAGCCAACTTATCGATTCGACTCTCGGTTCAACCTAATTTTCCTTAAAAAAGCGGAATTTCCTCTTTTCTCCAATTCTTAATACAATTATCACGCGAATGTTTGCGTGAATCACTGTTGTACATGTTATCCGCGTTTATCCGGTTATTACCCTCGAGAAAGAGGAAATATTTGGAAAGAGATAGCAGGGATAACTTTTATGCAAGTCGTTAAAATAAGTTGTCTGGGGAGAGAAGGAAAGCTTTAGGGTGCACGTTCAATAGGAAAAAGGTACGGAAGATTTCTATAGGTCGGAGAAACATAATAGCCTGAGGTAGGCCAGCCTGCAAGTATAGAAGCCGGGAAGAGATTAGATGGAATTAGATTAGATCGGAGCTCATTACGTTTCGGCTTAAGAGTGAATTAGATGAAGGGGAATGAGTTGGCCGAGAAAGGGGAAGTTGCCTCTCCCCCCAACCCCGCAAGAAGGGGTTGTATCGTTGTTTTTCTCGCATCAATCCATCAAAGGAGGAAAGAAAAGTCGTCCGATACAGACGTCCGACGTCCGACGTCCGACGCTTGAAACGCGTATGCGATAAGCTTACTTATTAATATACATGAATAAAACAGGAGCCACGAGTCCACCCACCGTTCCAACTATGCTAATTCCACGACGTGCATTCCCCTTGGCAAGTAACTTTTTCAATCGAGCAATGTGAAGGAAACCGGTCCCTCGCCTTCCTCCTTACGTAACGCCACTCTTGCCCCCTCTTCCTTCGTATCAAAGCAACTATCGCAATTTGCATGTTGATCTAACCTTTAATTGGGCCGCTCAAAAGGAAAGTTGATCAACGTCGCTTTATGAAAATTTCCGATTTTAACGTCAAAGCGTTACGTGTTTCACGTTACGCTCTCAGAAAGCAAATAATTAGTTTTCAATTTTGCTAGCTTCAATTACGACTCTTTACGCAAGAGAAATAGCGGATTATCGGCAAACAAGCTTCGGAATTTAAGCGCATCGAGCGTGATCAATGGAATAACAAAAATAATAAAATCCTTCCCCGTAACCGTCCACGTTTCTTGATATTTTATATGTGCTTTGCCACGCTTCCGCTTTAATTAATTCCGTAGAAACGACCAAGCTGCGAGAGCTTATAACGAGCTTTTCCGCGCACTCCGCCAATCTCTCTCTCTCTTTCTCTCTCTCTTTTTCTGGCTTTTCTTCTCTTTCTACGATCTTTCTTCCGCCTCTCGCGTTGCCTTACCAGAATCCAGTTTCTTTCGCGCATCGAATTTTCTGGCAATGTGGCGTATTACGGCCAACTATCGCCCTCATCCCTTCTTTTCTTTCGTCGTCGTTAGAGCTCCCGGGGCGGAGGGAAGGAAGGGGGGAGCAAAATAAATTAAGAACGATGAAAATTTCGTCGACCCGATCGAGTTTCTCGGATGGAACGATCAGTATTCATGGAATAACACGAATCTCGTTCGAGAGTTTTCAGGTCGCGGACAAAGGACGCGGACTTTCTTCACGACACGTACAATTTACTGCCGATACTTCCATTTATCTTGATGAACACGTGATGGCCGGACTTTATTTCAGAACCTCATGAATATTTATTGACGTATGACAGCCATATAATGTTATGACCCTTTTCTCTCTCTCTCTCTCTATCTATCTATCTATCTATCTCCATCCAAGTGTATCAGTTTATAAAATTCAGACCATAACGCAAACAAATATCCGTACGTTTTATGGGGAGAGTATCGTAATATCGATTCGCATCGGATGGCAATCGATTTCAATATCGACGATAGAAATTTCTCGCGCGAAAGCGGACAAAAGTAAAGGAAAGGTAAGAAAATTTTTCTCCTTTGAATTAATGTAATTGGTAACCAAATCTTGGAGAAATCGCGGCAGATAAGATTTATCAAAGGAAAAAAAAAAAAAAAGAACATCGACACGAATACAGATGTATACCTTTGTTTAAATCGATTTGTCGTACTCGTGATTCACGCGACGTACGAATAATAGGGGAATTTATATCTTGTAAAGATATATTTCACTGGGACGAGTAAAGTTCACAGTTATTTTCTCTCTCTCTCTCTCTCTCTCCTTCGATTCGACAAAGAAAGTTCGCGGGGGGATGGCCGTAATTGCCAGAATGATTGAACGCGGTTAGCATTCCTTATCACCGGTAAATCGCGCCTAATGGAAAATAACGGCGGATCTCGTTGGAAGTTCCATCCGTTGAAAATAAAATTACACCCGGCGGATTCGTGATAAATTGCAATGACAATTTTCAATGACTTATGGACGAGTGCGACAAATTGCGGCCCATTCATTTTCACCCAGGTGAGAAAAAAACCGGACTCGACCGGTCGCGCTTGTTCCACTCTCCTCTCTCTCTCTCTCTCCTTCTCTCCTCTCTCTAACTTCTGGTAATTGGAGCTCGGCGTCACAAACCGCCGCGCCGTTTCATGTGGTCAGAGGCTCTCGTTATGACGAACGCTGTTATCCCGGTATGTCGCACCGATCGTGTGACAAAGTTAATAACAAAGAATGGAAAATAATTGTGTGTCGCGAAAAGGTGTGTCGCTTGGCCGATGGATCGAGAGATGGATAAAGTTTCGTAATGTAATTATCGGTTTCGCGAATTGATACACTGCCTGGCACGAATTACATAATCTATAACGCAGTCCATGGAATCGATGTCGCGATTCGAGCGACAAGAGCACGATAGTGAGATATTTTCGACGATTTTGATCATCGTATCGTGGAATGTGCCGAGCCGGACTAGATCCATTTCTTATGCTCCAAAGGATTTCTGTCACCGCGAGAAAGCGGAGGAATTGTCTGGACAGGTTCTTCACTTAACCAACCACTTTTTAGTTCCACAATGGAAGCCCAACGTTGGATGACCGTAGTCACTTTTAGCGAGGAGAAGCTAAGTTGAAACGAAAAACGGCCATTACGACGGTCGTCGCCAAGATGCCTAGGAATTCGAGCGTTCTAATTAGTCGAGTAAGTCGCGCGCGCAGACGTCGTCGAGAAAGAAAAGTGTTCAGGTATCCGTCTCAAAGAGAAACGATCCTCCTCCGTTAGGGAAAAAGGCCGCCTAGTGGTTGGAAATGGTCGGTGATGAGAAAAAATGGATATTGCATAACGATTATTGCAGTATCGTAAAATGTACCGGCAGATAGATAGAGAGCGTATAATGGTATTTCTCTGGATATTGAAAGCTCGGGGATCGAATAGGCTTTATCGTTCCTTGTATTATCCATCTTCGATATACCATTCGCGATAACTTAATGCGGAAAGTCGTTGGAAAAATACGTAACGACTATATCGTGTCGTGGGGAGTTTAAAGGTATGCCTCGACTCGATTAAGTTCATGCACAACTTGACGGAATTAACTTTGCAAGACCTATTATAGTCTGGCGTGAACTTCAAACGTGGCCTGTTTGCCGGTTAAAATGTTAATATCATTGTGCATGCACGGTGAGGAGTATGGAACTCTAGAACTGGCTCCCCGGAGCGGGATCCTCGATCACGCGTAATTGAAATGCAAACCTATTCTCGAGTAGGATATCCGAGTTTTCGGTGATTTAGAACTTTTCGTTTATCTCTTCTCTCTTTTTTTTTCTTTTTTTTTTTTTTTTTTTAGAAAGGAGAAATTTCATTCACTCGGGCGAAGAAGGTAAATGCGATTGATTCGTTCTTGAAATTCGTTCTCGATCCGAGCACCGTTGTCGTACCAAAGGATTCGGTCTAAAGGATTGGCGAGATTAAGGCATTTAAGGGAGTCCGGGTGTGCTCGATACCGTTCGCATTTTGCCGCAATTTCCAAGCGGAAAGAGAGGATTTCCAGGTTTCGTCGTCGGGGCGGCGATCCGAATATTTAGGTCTGTCCTCTCGAGGGAGAGATCGTTTCCCTAAGAGTTATGATCATATTTCGGGCTCTCGCAACTTGTACTTTCTGAATATACGTCGTCGACTAGCTCCTCGAGGAATTAAATGAGCGACACGTATATCGTGTACCGTGAGATTGCATAAAACTTTGGATGGCCATGCGCTTTTCTATTCCTTCAACTTCGGTCACGAGTTTCTTTCAAATATACGAAAATAAGTAGCGGTATTTACGACGAAAATCAACGAACACCGTTTAAATCTAGTCAAAAATTTGTCGACTGATTATCAAAGGGTGGCAAAAAAATAAAAAGAAATATGTCCGTGGCTATGAAAGTGGCATTCTCCGATTTCAAAGCAAAGGGACCTCTGTCGAAACATATTGTACGCTTCCAGTCTTCCTTTGATTTCTATGAAAAAAATCTCCAGGAAAAAATTCATTCGATGCAATTTCGCTTCGAATTCCATCCCTCTCTTCCATTCTCCACGGGGGAAACAGTTTTCTCTCTGTCCGGATTTAATTAATCTATACAATGGGAGGGAAAAAAAAAAAGAAAAAAAAGAAAAAAACTGGCCGCGTGATCAACCGCGCAGGATACGCTCTCGCGCGAAAAATGAATACAAGCTTGTTCTTTTCAGAGCGCAGTTAATTATCCCAACGGCTTACGTGCGTATTTAGTGTAAATCAGGGAATTAAATGGGGTTGGGTGTAGCCGGCTGGGCGGCACATCGGTCTCGCTCCAACTAAACTGGCCGTAAACCTGGCCAGGATCCGATAAATAAGTTCGATAACGGAGTTCTCCTTATCTTTTAAATAGGCAATGTAATTTAATCAGGCGGTGGAGAAGGGGAAGAAGGGGCGGTCGCGTGACCATGTCACGGATTTGTCTCTACGACCAACCGCAAGAACGATGGTATGCGGTGTTTTATTTTATTTTCTCCTCTCTCTCTCTCTCTCTCTGTTTTTTTTCTGGTCGCCACAGATTGCGAGAAATAAATAGCCCGGTGTACGCGTACGTGGTTCGCCGGCATAACTTTCGTGCACCGTCGTAGGGATGATTTGTGGGTGGGAGCAAGACGCGGGCAAAACGAGCGGAATATTGATATATGCGACGCGATAAGTTGCAGCCGCTCGCTCGGCCGCTCGAACGAGACTCGTTTACCAACCGGCTGATTTGTTAACGTTGTTAAACGCGTGATCGCGTTGTCGAGATTTTTGGCACGGATTGTAATTTCCCCTCCCTTTCGCGATAACGCCATCTTGCGGGTAATAATTGTGTTTGAATCGTTCGAAACGGCTCGTCGTTTCTCCCTTCCATCGTGCCCGTCGCGTTTTATCCTCGCGTGGAGGAAGAGAAAGAGTAAAGACGGTGAAAAAATAATATATCGTCGAAGGAAATGTCGGATCGTCGCGCGAAATTCCTTGGAAATTATTCTAGATTTATCACGGAATATCGAGATATTTCGAGGGAAGAAAGAAAAGAAAATTAGAAATGCATATTGCATGAACTCGATACGTAAACTTTGACTTTTTCGCTATCCAAAGAATGGGAATTTTTTGTTTTTGAAATAGCAATAGGTTCGTGCTTATGAATTCAACGCGAATTATCGATCGATCGTTAAGATTATTATTATTATTATTATTATTATTATTATTATTATTATTATTATTTAGTAAAATTTAAATCACTCGTAAGGAACGTGATTTAAATACATTTTCGTCGATTATAAATATATATATATATGTATTACCGTTATAACGTTGCTCGAAGTTATCACAGCTATGCGGTTTACATTGTTAAAATGATTATACGTTCGAAAATAGGTATGCTTGCTTTATATAATTGCCTCGGTTGAACGAAAAGCCATTCCGATATTCCTGACGCGCTTTAATATCGCGCGAAAATTTTAAATCGTTGATCGAGATGTATCTTTGATAAAGTTCACGAAGATTTTTTTTTATTAAAAACAATATGAAATTGTCAAGAGGGGAAAAAATGAATTTTACAATTCTGAGAATGATCGCGTATTATATATTTACGCGGTAATAAAAATTATACACATATAAAAAGTCCATCCGTTTCGCGAGTGGAAAGGAAAAATCAAGTGGAAAATTTAAATAACAATGACGCGATACTTTTTTTTCTTTTTTTTAATTCATATGGGTGAACCATCACTACGCAATTTCTAACCGCGGTATTTGTTTCGTTGACATTTTTAAACTTCCGTTGGCCGGGCAATTATAATTCCAACAAATGAACAAATTCACCGTTACAACGATGCTGTTGCGTGGCTAATTTAAAAAAAAAAAAAAATATCGGAGACAAAATATACATTTCGTGAAGCATACCCGAAGCAACAATGTATCGCGTTACGATTTTGGTTTGAATTTTACTTTCTTTTTTTTAATTATTATTCCCAAAACAATGAACGAAGAAACGGATTTACCATTCCAATGTTTAAATTTGTCATCTCGAATTCTCTTCGATAAGATCGGGAGGGAGAATGAAATTCTTCTTCGCGGAAAGCGTAATATACGCGGGACGAGGAAACAATGAGAAGAATCTCTTTTTTAAAGAGTACTCGGAACGATAAATTGCACCGTCGGTGCAAATACAGCCAAGGCAAAAGTTGGTGAGCGTCCCAATGCACACACCCTTGCAATTTATCGACGTATAAGCTTCGCCATATCAGCCCTATTAGACCTGTTAACGATGTCGGATCAGATTTCATTACTTCATTCCGTCGGAACGAGTTGCGACCCCTTGCTCTTCCACACCTATATACTCCCATACTTTTTGCTCGAAGACAAAAAAAGGGGAGAGGGGAGGAAGAGGGCAAGCGTAGAATAAAATACAAGAAGAGGCTGAAGAAGGGGTGAGAAATAGAAGATAGAAGGTTCGAACAGAGTAGCCGATGATAAAAGCAATTAATTAAGACTCGAAACGTCTCCCCTCTGCCTTTTCCCCCTCGCATCCATCCTCTCTTCTCCCCTCTTCTCTCCAGAGGGAGAGGCTCCATTCGTTTGTTTCTCGCTCTTTTCCCTTCCTTTCTTTTCTCTTCCTCTTTCTCCTTCCAACCAGTAAATCCAAAGGTACTCAAAGGTACTCGATTCTAGGTCCGTCCTCTTCGAAAACGAGCCGAGCCGACGTGACGCGACGTATCCATTATGGGACAAGTGGGCCACGTCGCGGAATAATGGAACGGCAATGATTTTGTGAGTTTATCGTGACTCGTCACGTGACGCGGAAATGCAGCACCCGGGATAGAACCCAGCGCAGAATCCCACGCTTAAACGGGTCGAGGGTGCTCGCGCTTAGGCTCGTAATTAAAACACGCTGGAACTTAATGTTTCCTACTCTACGAGGGCTTTGAATTAACAAGCCTCCGCGCGAAGGTGCCGCGTGCGCCTATCGTATAGCCATACCCCTGCCGGCAAGGAGGCGTTCCTTCAAATTTTGACAGACAAATTCCACAGCTCTTAACTAAATACGGGACGTATTTATCTTATACGCCGCGTATAAGGAGGATCGTGGAAACGATCCGAAGGAAGAGAAATGGGGATGGTGGTTTCCGGAATTACGAGGGTCAAACGAAAACTCTCTCGAGGCGTGAAAATAATTACCAGCTACTTTATTCCCTTATTGGTCGGTCACGTTCCTTTGGAGGAGAAGGGATGGAAGTAGATCCGGTAAGAGTAACGAGCACCGCCCCGAGCTACCGAGGAGGGTCTCGAGACTCCCCAAACTCCCGTTTCGAAGAAGCGGCGTTTTATTATTGCGAAAAGTTATTTCAAGGTTCGTCGTAGTTTCCTGGTTTCGTGGTAGTGGCGAGATAAAAAAAGAGAAGGAAAGAAAAGGGAGGAAGGATCCCAAGGAAACGAAGTTTTCCTTTATCGCCGAGATTCGGATAGTGGGACGGACGAGCCTCTCGGATAGAAACTGGTGGAAAGATTATTTTAAAATAATAATACGCTTTCCGATCGAGCGGCCCTGTTCAAAAGTTTCACCGTGGTTGGATGGTGAAATTATGCCGATAATGAGAAGTAGCCGGAGCACACGCGTCGAAAATGAACGTCGAAAGAGGAAAGTTCTTCCTGTAGCGACCATTTTTCGTTCTCTCTCTCTCTCTCTCGATGTTCGACACGTCCAACTTTTCCGCTAACGAATTTATAATTTCGTCGTTGGAAAAGTGAACCGCGTATATAATTTCACGCGTCACGAGTCCACAGTGTCGAGCGTTTCGTGTAATTCCCTCTCGACGTTCTGTTTTTCAGTTTCCCTAGTTTTTACTCGTTGAAAAATGTTTATTCCATCGAGCGAGAAGGTATGGAAGAAGAAACAGTGTCTACGTTTCGCCGTAGAAAGTCGGGAGGGAAAGTTTCGTCAAGCGTTTAATACGCGATACGATTTCTCTTCTTAACCTTTCTAAGAAAGATTTTCCAATGAGAATCTTCTCTCCTGTGGATCCTCTTCCTGAATTTCGTCGAGCGAGCACGCGAGAATACTCAAAAATCGAATCGAGAAATTCGCGAAATGCGATCGGTAGACCCTTAGACTCGAGCAAAGAACGGAGGCCAATTTATCATCCAGATAAAGAAATCACAATGGGTCCCTCTTCGTCGACCCAAGTTCGATAGTGTGCTGCTTCGTAGAACCTAGAAAACTCGAGCGGCGACGAAGCGAGACAATAAGATAAGATTTCCAAAAGTTATATACGTTTTGGCCGAGATATCCGTACGAAAGGAAATAGCCGGAGCGGAAGTCGCATGGAGATGAGAAGAGTTGGCGAGTAAAGAGAAACGTTGACAGCGGAACAGCGGAATCTTTCAGAAAAGTGAATTAAAAATTTTTTCCCTACATATACACGATCCTATACACACTTATTCCCCTATTTCACTCTTTCGTTACTTTTCAAAGCGGAGCGTGGAATACCAATCGTATTTGAACGAAAGGCCAAGCTTCTCTAACAAATACAAACTGATGATTTTCCACGCAAAATTATCCAGGAAATCTGCTTATCGGACTTCAGTTTTCAATTTGCTCTCGTGTTGCTTCCAATTATTGTGCGAAACTCTAGTACTTTGCAGCTTTTAGTTTTTACTGGAAAAAACATCAAACTGATTCTCCTGGCGAAAAATGTTATTATCCGTTCCCTTTTTCTCTTTCTTTCTCTCTCTCTCTCTCTCTCTCCTATTTTCGAAATCGCGTTTCGCATTCTACTATCTCGTGCCCGGAAATATAATTTTGGAAATAGGATTTTTTTTCCTTTTTTTTTTTTTCCCTCCTCCAGGTCTCATTACATCGATGGAAAAAATTTTTTTCTTGCACCATACGTATATAATACCGTTCCGGATTATCCGTTACGGATGGATTTCGCTCTAATTGTTTGAAATCGGGACTGGGACGCGTAAAAAATAAGCGGACGCGTTGAAATCGAATCCGAGTGTATGGATTTAATTAGCTTTATCGTCCCCTCGTGTCGTAATATTCGATCTTAGATCGAAACAACGTTGCCAACTTTCCGACAGTTGATCCTGGTCAATCGGTAAAACACGTAAATGAGATAACCAGGCGTAATTAACAAGCAAGTTTGCCGCTATAATATTTCGCTTTAATTGTAATTAAAGCGAACCGTGTAAAACGAACTCGACTGTGAATTTAATCAAATCGCGATCATGAACGTGTCAATGAACCCACAAAGTAATCGAATTAACGGGACGAGGATGGAGGGAGGGAGGGAGGGAGGGTGGGATTAGTTTAACGAGTTTTTACGATAAAAGCGACAACGACGTCGAGATCTCGTCCATTGATCGTTTTTCGGATAAAGAAGATTCGCGCTACAACTTTTATCGCGTTAACGATCTTTCACAAATATATATATATATATATACGTTTCGACGTATTCGAGGCGAAGCACGTTATTAAAACGATGTATGCCGAGGAACAATTTCCATTTGGTGGAAATTAGCGTGGTGGAAACGCGATGGGCTCGTTCTCAAGACAAACCGAACGAAAGGACTAATCGAGAAAACTTGTTACTCTCCGCGGAGCCGTTTCATAACCGGGAATGCGCGCGGCTTAATTTCAACCATTTTCAACGTATTAATACCCAGCGGATTAACGCCGGTAGAAAGTTGCGTATTTCCGAGTAACTCGTTGCTCGTTTGGTTCCGCTAGTTACAACGTAACAGCTTCGAACAAATCCCAATTCAATGATTACGAGAGTAGTTGTAAACCTTAATGATTTTTCCGCGATTTCAAATTGTAAATATAGAGGGAGGAGTTCTCCATCCACGATTCGATGCGACCAAAGAAAAGAATCTATACTTTTCGAATATAATATTTCTTCAAATTCGAAATACGCGCGAAAACACGATTGCGACACCACAGTCACGACACGAATCCTCCAGGATTAAACTTCAACAGACAATATCCAGTCATGAACGCGCGTAGCGTCGACAATAGCGTAAACGGGGTGCGAAACGTGGAGTAGAAATCGCGTTGGAAGTCGAGTTGGGGCGTCGAGAGAGGAGTAGCGGTCGCGCTTCGTTCCGGAGAGAAGGAGGATCGCGGCCGGCTTCCATATACGTATCTGAGGCGCACCACGTCGCGCCACTTCGCGTAATTAGTTTACGTGATCGATATTAACCGAGGGGGACCACCCGACCACCATGCGACTCGACGACCGTGTCTCGTTTTCCGTCGAAAAGCAAAACTTGCACCCCTCTCTCTCTCTCTCTCTTTCCCCCTTTCTCCCTCCCTCCCTCTCTGTCCACTGTTCCAAGCTAGGGCCAACGCGGACAGCTGACTTATGAATAATGCATACGATGAATTCGAGTCGCACGCACCCGTGCACGCCGGTAATTCCATTAGGCGTGCCATTTTGCTGCCCGATTGATGTTACGTTCTCGATCGAGTAACTTCTAGCCGGCCGTTAGATCGGCTAAATCTCGGCCCAATCTCGGCCGAGAGCGTATTCTCCGTCTTGGGTTTTCGATTTCCGATTCGATCACCGACTCGAGCCCCTGCTCGACCAGGTTAATAATTACCTTCCGTGCACATGAAGAGTATGGCAGCAATGGACAGCCTCGCCTGCCACCTCAAAGCCATGTCCGCGATTGTTTGATAAGCGCGTTCACTTCGATACCACCGTGTGCGATTCACATCCTCTTCGTTAGGCGACACCACGTCCATCCACTGACGGCTAATCCTTATCGCGGCCGCGTCGACATCGCGGGAAATGGTAAAGGTCCACGACACTCTGCACGCTCGATAAACACGAGCGAGATTCCGACGAGCCGAGGCGGGCAGATTATTAGAGTTCCGTTTCGATCGCCACCGCTTCGGTTTTCCGCGCCCCGACTCGAGTCGAACGCCCCTCGTCCTCGTCGACGGTTCCCATAAAATTGGCTGGCCGACGAGAGACGTCGTGGTCCCGGGTCAGCGAGATTGATAATTGGGACGATCGAAACGAAAACGGAGGAGAAGCGCACGACGGATCGACGGTCGATGAACCAAGTTTTTCGAGAAAAGAAAAGGCGGGTCGTCGGAAACATTCGACAACACCACGACTCTTCGACCCCACGATCCTTCGATCCGTCGATCTACCGCCTGGTAACTGGACGTCGGGCAACCTCCAATCGGGTGTCGTATCGATCCTTGGAAAATCGTTCCTTCCTCCACTTTCGAACGAGCGAGGAGGCGAAATTTACGCGACGTGTCGTGCAAAGGAACGGGGCGACGTTTTCTTATTCCATCTCCTCGTCGTATTTCCTTTCAAGGGTTAAACGAGAGCGCCATTTATCGCACCGATAACGCGGATAGGAAGAGCGTCGTTAACCATGGTTCGAGAGCTGCCTCGTCTCGATATCGCGGCATGTTAAAAGTTCGACGCAAGTTGCCACCTCGGCGAATCTCGGTCAAAAGTGTGGAGCGAGGCGAAGATTCCTCTCGCCCCGGAACTGGCCCCGTTCAGGGCCCAACGAATCGAGCGTCGTGGAACCTGCGACAATCCCAATGCAACAATCCCAACATCGTCACACGTGTTCCACAATTGTTCACAATCCTTCGATTCCCTTTTCCTCCCCTCGATCCTCCTCCGGTGTACACACGACCGCGAGTCACTATTCACACGATGGCCAAGTCTGAGGGAACGTTCCTCGTGCGACCCTCCTCTCGTTTCTTCGCCTCATTTCGCACCGATTTTTTTTCCGCGCGGAATACGATTTTCTTCGCGGGGATGGGAAGAGGGGAGGAAAAAAAAAAAAGAAAGACACCTTGGCGTCTATGTGCGCGACATGTTATATAGGACGACACGACACGCACCACGTCTTGATCCGGTGGCAGATTCACCCTGACTGGGGTGATTCTTGGCCGTGGGAGCATGCGCGCTTCCGATCCACCTCCCGTGATGGTGGAAACGCGCAGAGGGTCCACGAACAGGGGTCCGCGCACACGTATAACCCTCTCTGGCACACAGAGAGCGGAGCGCGGCACATGCACGACGCCACGAACGCGGACCAGCCTCACCGACACGAGGCTGGGTCAACGTGAGTGTAGCGTTAAGGGTAGTAGCTCGCGTCGGTCACGACGCGTCGCGACGTACGGCACTGTGTGTCACGGACAGAAAGTGTGGCAGGGCGTGCAACGAGTACGAAAATCGAGGTACGAAATCTACGACACTGCTCGTTCGAGTAGGGAAGGAACGGCAAAGCAAGATATTCTCCGACGTTCCCTCGCCCCCTTCGTTGCACGCGGACCCCCTCCCCTTCCCATCACCGCCATCGTTACCGCGATACGCTCTGTACGTATATACGATGATGCCGGGGATAATAAGCAAACCGGTTTAATCGTTGGCCCTCTCTTTTACGCGCGTTTCTTTCACCTCCGTTGCGACGAGACCGGGAATAGTGACCTCCGAGAACACCGAAAGTCTCGTAAATGCTTTCTCGTTTAGAGAGACTTGCCCGGCTCGAAGCGTTTTTAACGAACTCGTTCCAAGTTTTCCATCCCCGACGTCGAGATTGATTGCTTCAAGGAGGGGGAGGAAAAAACGGTTGAAACAGCAGGAAGCCGAGGAAGGAGGAACCAGGGACGGGGCGATATTTTTCAACGTGGCACGGGGTGTTTTCCCGTTTTTCGATCGCATAAATCTTGCGTGGCGATCATCGAGCATGTTATTAATGCATGTCATTAGGGCGGGGTATACGAACTCGGGACACGCGAGTGGATAACGATAGGAATTACACGCGATACCGGTGATTAGCCGCACTCGACTATCTATTTGTCGTAAAAAAATAATTTCTCGGATAGATAAAGCGGACGGTGTACGCTTTATTGTCCAATCCAATTTGCGCTCGATCGTCGTAAGATGGATGAGTATCGCAATGCGTTAGACGTCGCAGAATCTCGTCCGTGACCGGATCGAAAACCCGCTCAAACGGGGATTTCGAGTTTCTCTTTTACTTGGCCGATTTTTCAAGGTTGAAACGAGACAACTAATGAAAATAGTATCCTGGCTGTCGCTCGTGATACGTGAAAGAAAAAAAGAAAAGGAATCTGCTCGCCATCTTCCAATTCTCGTGACGCGCGATCGGTTAAGCTAGTATTAAGTAAGTACTATATTTATTTCATCCTCTGGGGTGTAACATTTGGACAAAAATCGGTATGGAGAGGGAAACAAATGACATTATCTCGAGCTTATAGCATAAAGTTTGATGGAATCTACTCCGTAATCCACCGTTTTGTGAAATATTTCCACGGAAATTTTGCGCATACGCAACGGTACGCGATAACTTTTGCTTTCCACGCGATGAATACGCACGTTCAACTCGCATTCGTTTGCACGAGTTAAAGGAGGAAAATTATGAGCCGATTTCGATTTAATTCATTCGAACGTACGGCAAATTGGTAAAACTCGGCGATTCGAAAAATGTTGATTGAAATTTCATCGACGTTTTTACGTAATGACAAAGGTTCGTTCCTTTCGATCGAGTTCAAATTCAATTCTGTCGAAATTTTTCGACCGAGGTAATCCTCGAGGCAAGATTTTCGGAATGGATCGTCAAATATATTCGAGAAAGAAAGAAAATAAGGATATCACCTCGGACGCATATATAAATTTCCTCGTTTCAAATCTACGTAATATAATTTGAGATTAATAAAATTCGTATCACGTTCATTCAAAAAATAGAAAAAAAAAAAAGAGGGAAGGAAATCTTGGCGACGTACAAGGTTCCAAGCCAAAGCTATAAATAACGTTTTGCGTGACGAGCGTGCCTTTGCAGACGCGGGACCATTCATCAGCAACGCCTCGCACGTGAACTCTCGCCGATAACGACGCCCTACCGGCAGACTCGATCGGTCGATGAAAGGGGACGCCTGACGAACGTAACCGCGAATCAGTCGCCTCGTCGATTCGGTCCGTTTCATCGGCCAGCAGTTTCGGGAGAGGCCTACCAGTTGCCAGTTACGGGAAATAAATGGAAAGTAAACAAAACGAAACGAAGCTTGGTCGATCGATCCCTTTTACGTTCTTAATTGTCATACAAAAAACTCACCCTTCTCTCTCTCTTTCTCTCGATCCAATCTCTCTCCAATTTTTTCCTCGACATTCATCGACAAACATCGCGTGTAACTTCGTTTCGATCTCTATCCTCTCCGCTCGTGATCAAACGTCACGGACGAGAGTCGAGACCTAATCGATTCAATCGTCCCCTTCTTCTTCTTCGTCAAAGATTTTCACAAATTTCCCTATATATCTTCCCGCCACTTTATCGCATTTTCCACGAATGGGCCCATAAACACGGGTGTAAACCTCGACCCGTTTCCACCCCCAATCCCATTCCGGGGGACATTTCGCAGCGAGCGGTCGGTCACCGGATCGGCCGCGCATCGCAAATTAACGGGACGATAAAATTGGGCCGAGAGAGAGTTACGTTTATTCGGAAAGTAGGGGACGATCTCTCCGCAAAGAGGAATTATCCGTGTATCGGAGCTGTAATCTTTCGTGACGTGTTGAGAAGACACCTAATTTCTGGAATCTCGTATGCGCGTGCGCCGTTGCGAGCGACGATTAAGCTAGAGTAAAACTCGAGGAACCCGTGCATAAGTTTTCTCGAGAACGAGGTTCGATAAACCGAGCGATAATAGCATGTGGATGTGTGTGTGTGTGCCTTTCGTGTGTGCGCACGAAATCCGGAGGAAGCGAGGAGAAGGCGGATTAGCGGCCTGTCGAGGCAAACGTTTGTCTCCGACCTTCTTTTTTTCGACACGACACGCCAAGATTTTCGATATTTCGAAATTGATGCCGATAACGAGCTCTCTCCCTCCTCACGAGAGTTCTCTTGTACCTCGCGTTATTTTATCGGCGCGACGCACGAACATTTCCGCACGAAATTGAAAAACACCGGGCTGGCGCAGCTGGATTCGCGTCACCCGCGTGAATTCTTGACGTTCGCAACGACAGTTCACATTCACATCGAACCTTTTCCAAGTTTCCCAATTGAAATTCATTCGGGAATATATCCGATCCTCGAGCTGGTTCAAATGATTTTGCGAGCAAGGGCGCGGTCAAGCCGATTTCGAGTCGGCTAAGAGAGTCGAGGCATCTCTTCGAGACTTGGCCAGCAAATTGAAAATGATAGAAAGGAACGAGAGTAAACTCGCCCCCTTTCTTTGACCGTTCTACCCCGCTGGAATTAATTCCTCTAATAATAATAATAATAATAAGTAAATTGGACTCGTTACAATCGTTAAACAGTTATATTTAGTATAAATTCGATTCATCGCTAGTTCTCGCAACGTTTCTAAAGATCTACTTATGATCTACTTATTTCTTCTCCCATTAACTCGTGGATAATAACGAAGAAAATAACCGAGATATTTATCGCGAGAATGCAAAGTACACTTGAAAATTTCCTATTTAAACTATTACAAATGTTTTCTTTTTCCTTCTGACTCGTTCACCTTGTATAATTTTCATCGATATCCGTTACATTCCGCAAAACTTGGCAGTCGACGAAAGCAATCGCAACTTTTCCCTTTCGTCTGCAAGCGTCTTGCAACTCGCGTTTCGCTCGCGTCCGAAACTCTGCTAATCTCGCGCGGAAACGGGGTCGGTCCGAGCCGAGTTCTTGCTAATCAACCGGGCGACTCGAAATGAAACAGCGGAGCGCGAGCCTCGATTGATGGGAAACTTGCATTCCGATAGATACGTCCGGTGCACGTGTATCCACGTCGGCGTGGAACACGCAGGTTGTAAGGATCGCCGATATCGGCCAAGTGGCGGGCTGCAGTTTTCGTCCCTTCGATTTTCGGTCCTCCCGATTTTTCTCTCCCTCCACTGGATCGGATCCCAGATTCAAAAAGGCTGGCTGCGGTATTCAGTTTGTTAACCGAGCGGAGAACTTTGCAAACAGTCAACCTAAATTCGTTCTATCCGGATCATTGACCCTCCTCCCGCTTCTCCCCTCCTCGCGATTTCATCTGTGTTTGATCTGCGTTCCCCAATTATTCTTTTTATACGGCTCGATACGAATTCGTCGGTGGTGGATTTTGTTTTATTCCTTATTAATTCTCGAGTTAAAAAGCTGTTGGGGAAATTGTATATTTATCTTGAGTAAGTTGCAACAAATATTCTCATACAAAATTCATGATCTCGCGTGACTTGTAAATGAACTTGTGTGTTTTTCAACCCCTTCAAGTTTTAAATTTATTCGCGGCAAAAGTAATATTTAATGGCACGTTTAATCGAATTATTATCCACGCGTAAAAATAGTAGAAAAAAGTCTACCGTCTGCTATTTTAAAAATTTCATCGAGAAATTCGAATTCGGTTCGCGTGTTTTTCGACGATCAGTTTCTTTACCCTTCCTCCTGTTCTCTTATTCCCCCTATTCTATTATTCACTTTTCCATGAATCTTTGCACAAGAAGATGCGTCTTACTCAAAATGTAGATTCTACGTTACAAAACATAGATGGAAATTTTCGGGTTACACGCATCGAAGCTTTCCCTTCCCAAGTTTTTGGACATTGTCCAAGGATTTGCTCGCCGCCATATCGAATTAATCCGACTACCAGCCGCTCTCCCGAAATCGAAAACTTTATCTGCCCGTTGCTTCGCCGTAGCGGGCCCATTCGTCGTTCGCTTTAAACACGGGAATTCTATTAACCAAGAGTCGGCCAACTTTTAAGTATCCAAAGTTCCCCCGATAGGTTCCGAAAAGCGAGGCTTCTCCCTCGAAGAAAGATTTTCATCCGGCCGCTGACAGGAAGTGCAAACGGAAAACGTTTCGATACGAAACTTCTCCCGACCTCGGCAAACTCGGGGCTCTCTTTCCCGACCGATCCAATCGCACTCTAGTTTCCACGGAGTTAATAATACACCGAGAGTTTGGATAAGCGTTTGGATAGGCGCGCTATATCACGTCCAGACGAAGTGGAGGGTGGTAAATTTTCCGCAAAAAAAGAGAGAGAGAGAGAAAAAATTCCAAAGGGTATAGTTGTGGTAAGAAAAAGTTACCATTTATTATGCTCACGCTCCTCTAAAAAGATAATGCACTTGGGTTAAAGTTTAAGATTCAACTTTTTTAACAACCCTGTGCCGTTGCATTCCGACATGGATGGTACTTGGCTGTTGGATGGGGCGGTGATGCTCGTCTCGAGGCACTCGAGGCGGCCGCGGCAAGCCACGAACTAACTGAAAATTAACGTGGCAACGGGGAAATCTTTAAAGGTTGAATTTACCTAAGGGGAAGAGGGAGGGGAGGGGAGAAGGATCGTTACGCATACATTTGGAGCGGTGGCGGTCGGTCCATTCCAATTGCCCGGATAACGTTCTATCTCGATTTCCTGCCGACCCTGCGATATTTCTTTCATGAAATTCCACCGTTCGTTCTTGCCGGTGTTCAACCGCGCTCTCTCTCTCTCTTCTCTCCACGGAGAGAATCCTTTCCTTCGAGATCGAAATCACGAAAAACGAAGCGGTATCTTTGGCGATTACGCTTCGCGCGAGAACTCTCGCGAGAATAATCAAAGGCGACGGGACAAAGGGAGAGAAACGGAGAAATAGAGAGAGAGAGAGAGAGACGGTGGCTTTACTTAAAGTTTGACGCGACAAAGAGGGATGAATAAACGAGAAATAATTTCCTCTCCCGGTTGAATGGGAGTTTTCGAGAATTAACGAATTATCATCACACCTGTTGGCTCCGCACAAAGTTGAACCCGGTTTAAACGCGGTGAAATTGTTTCAGGTTTCAAGTTTTCGAACAATTTCCACCGGATTCGTGATAACCGCCTCGCGAAGATAAAGTTTGCCCGAAGTTCACGGCGAATAGCTCATCCCGAGCTGACGGGGTGGGCGGGCGAGCGAGCGAGCGAGCGAGTTCGAGCTCGAGCTTATCGTTTCGTTCGAGAAACGTAACGAGCTTTCGAAACTCTGACGAATCGTGAGCCGATATTTCTCGAATACCCGCATAAATCGTCCTCGCCAACCCGGAAAAAGACTTTTCTTCCGTGTCGCGAATCTCGCGAACCACGCACGACAGATATTTCGAGGCGGACCTTCGGATATATACCGAATGTTCGTGCCGTATCGAGACGCGTGCATCTCCGCATTCGTGAGAATTTCACAACACTTTTCTTTTCTCGTCGATGTAAAAAATGTTGCTTCCACATTGGATAAGTATCGTGAAATTTAATTTAATATTAAATTTATTATTTCTCTTTTTGTTTCAATATCGTAAAATCATTACAACGAGTAATTATTTTGAAACGGTTTTCTTTTTTCTTTTTTTGGATCGTTTTCATCCCGCGAACCGGGTCGTTTGTTCGATCGCGTAACGCGATGACGCCGTGCAAATTTACGGGAATCCACAAACATGTAACGCGGGCTACATGTTGATCGATTCTCATTGGACGTGGTGCAAAGTATTCCATACACTCGTACAATGCGGCGTATCGACATTCGCCGCGAAACACCGTGTTCGTGTAAACTATTAATCATAAAGTTGTCACGGGACGACCGTGTATATTGTTCCGAATGTCAATATAATCCACGGTGCTAATGAACTCGCGTCTATATTAATTCGTCGCAATTTCTACACGCGATTCGAGCTAATACGAGGCATTTCAGCAACGACGCTTGTTCCCAACGAATGAAAACCGCCAGAATTAACCAAGGGTCCCAAATTCGCAGTATAGAATAAATCGTGCAAACGAAATCCCTCTTCTTACCCGTGTTTCTTCTTCGATCGTTCCCTTCGATCCCCTCCCCATATCGCAGATCAAGTGGTCAAGTGCTTTCCATCCACACTGGTAAAAATTTCCAACAGTTTTTTTGTCGAGCCAAGTATTTTTAATATGAAATCAACGCGGGAGAATCGTTAGTTGCGGGTACATTGCTAAAAATCTCCTCTTTTCTTTTATTTTCTTTTTTTTTTCCCCTCTTTTGATTCGCGAGGCGGTCCATACTTGAAACAATACGCTTTAAGAGGCATCGGCGGAACGAAAGAATCTCTTTAAACGGTACAATGATCAGCAAGCAGTACTGCATTCGTTTCTCTAAGGAACGTTTGTGCAATTTTTCTCGTAAATGGAAACGTTTCCTTATCTTCTCGCGACCTCGTTGAAAAATCTCCAGTCAGAGATGTACAACATTCCTTTCTTCCTTTGCCTAAAGTCGCGCATCCTTTGATTAATTTTCTACAGGCATCTGGATCCACTGGAACACGACAAATATATCCGTCACCCTCCGCTCCCTCGACCACGACCGCATTTTTCTTCCGCTCTTCTCCGTTTCTTTCACCCCTCGCTCACCCCTTCTCGTGAATTTATCATTTTACGAATTTACTCCTGCCCCCTCTCCTTTTAATCTCGTCTTCCTACCTATCATCCGCTTTCCCCTATCCTCTGAGAGAGGATTACCCTCTGTCACGCTCGATGATTTTTCACTCGATTGCCGTTGACATATAACGATGAATACAATTTTGATTTGACTTCTGATTGGAACAAACGATAGATTCTATTGCTATCTCTTCGATCTTAAATGCGATTCCTTTTTTTCTTTTTTTTCTTTTCGAAAAATAAATTACGCTTGCGCGTAAGAAAAGCGTGAATCAAGACGATTTCGACCAAAGACAAATTTATTCGATCCGTCTCATTTCGTTTCGTCCAGCCGTGCTTCCGACGAACATATTTATCGCGATAGTTTCTCCTCCCCCATAGCTTCCGTTTCGACATTTCCAGGGGAGGTTTCTTCCCAACCTATCTTATCTTCCCCTTAATCTCTTAGATCCCAGGACAAGAAAGATACGTTTCCCTTCCAAATTATTTTCCAATTCAACGCCACCCCAACGAGAATTTATTTCACTTTACTTGGTGCGAAAAAAATCAGGAAGAATTAATTTGTAACGAAAAAGGAAAAAATTGGAGAATTTATTTCACTTAAATTCGATGCATCGAATCTCGAGGAATATAGGAAATACGAAGGGGAACTGGTTTAAAATGAAATAGTGGACAAGTTGGAAGCGATAACACTTGAAAATTTCATCGAAACCGGAAAGAAAGGGGAAAGACGGGATCAATTAATTTCGCGTGAACGAGATTACGCGAAGGGCCACACCATCCCTTCGCGATTCGACGTCTGAAAATTGCGGCCATTCATCAGTCGTCATCCGAGGGGGAGGGGAGAAGAGATACGAGGGGATAGGCTCGCTTACCGTGTGCCGGTATTAATAATTAGAGCGGATAAAGGGACGGTAATTGAATCAGTGCCTTAATTAAAAATCGCAATTAGTGTCTTGGCCGAAGGAAGGAAGGAAGGCCCGCCTGCCTTACGTAAGCAAAATTGAATTAATATGCCGTCTGGTCCAAGGGACGGCACTCGACGGTCCTCAACGCTTAATGACAGAATTACGCGCGATGCCGGAAACGAGAGGGAAGTAACAACGGAAAACAAAAGAGGGAAACGCGTCACAAGCAGGGAAGGGAAACGAATCCTTGTCCTCGCCCGTGCACTTCTTCGACTCCTGCTCGAATAATCCGATTTTCCATTGGTTAAAATCACCGCGTCTTTCCAGCCTTCTCTCGTTGTTGATTTTGTCGATGCTGGAATTTACGGAAGTGGCGCAATACGTCGAAGAAAAAAAGAAAGAAACAACAAGCGGGGATTGTCAACGAATGCGGATTGCATAACGAGAAGGGTGGAGACTCGAATCCGGTCTCGTTCGTCTCTTTGCACTGGAGATTTAATCTCGAGGTTCGTAACGCCGCTAAGGGATTATTATGCGACACCATTTCGTATGTTCTATCCTGTTTTGTTGAGTTACAAGGACGTAATGTCAATACTAGGGGACAATTTCGAAAGGTTCTTTTTTTAAAGGAATATAATTTTTAACGATAAAACTTTCGAGTCTTCGGGACACTTTGATTATTGGCGAAGAAATGATTAACGCATCGTGTCGTGGTTTGTAGGAACGAGGTCGAAAGCCAATCAAAACGTATATTCCGTCGCGATTAATGAAGACGAGGCAACAGGACGGGGATTCGAAGCAAGCCTTTGAGCCTTGAGCGTCGAAATTGGAATTCTGGTGTCTGGTAATAGAAGGATATTCGATAAAGTTTACCCGAAACAAGCCTAATCGCTAATTGTTCCCTCACGATACACGAGATGCAATCAGTGATGCATTCGCTTGATCCTGGAAATACCGAAAATGCAATTACGGGGAAGCGAGTAATTAGAACACGATACTCCAAAGTAACCGAGGATGTAATTTCATCCCAAGTTCGTTTCGAGGATCGATTAACCGCCGATAAACACCGATTGTCAACGAGCGCGGCAATCAATTCGCGATACGGATATTTAATAATTTCGAAACATTTGCCAAATCTTGTACCCCAAATAGCAGAGTTGATTCGCCACCAGGCGAGACGGGCTACGATCATTTCACGGCCCGTATTTTCCTAAATTCTCGTTTTGTCATCGTGAATTCCGCGGTATAGCTTCCTGGAACTGGAGTAGAGGTTTTTACAACATAATTCCCTTATTATTCGGCAACGGAGAGGGACGCGAAATGCACCGACATAAAAGAATCTGCGCAACGTGTTCGAAAGAGTTCCCATTCTCTCCACGATATGTGCATTTACACTCCATGTGCTCCCCACTTTTCTTCCTCCTCCCCCTTTCCCCACCGACTTTGTCGCGCTCTTCCCTTCACGCTCCATCGCGGAATATTGCAATTCCGCTCCGTTCCACGGATTGTTTCGCTTCTCCCCCGCGCCTTTTTCTTCTTATAACGTACCGTATCCGCGACCAACCGCACCTTTCAATCTCTTTCTCCATTCTTTTCGTTCCTTTAATCGTTAGACCATCGTTAGATTCGTCCCAATGAAGGGTTGCACATTTTATATCGAGGATAGCGTACAGTTCCTTAATTCCCTTAATCGCTGCCTCCCGTTGAGAAGAGGGGAAGGGATAAAATTTTCCGCAAACACCACAATTGCGGCCAAAGTAACGAAACGTTGACGCTGTTTGCTCTGTTACGATAAATCGATTGACCAACGAGCGAGGTAGGCCGGAGGCGCAAGCATCGTGCAAACAATTAAAAAACTCCTCGATCGACGCGTACATCCTAGAGTAAGAGTTAATAATTAATAAGGAATATCGATAAACCAAACATCGTTTAACCAACGAATCGACGAATCGATCCAATGATTAAACAACTGCTCGTTGTATATCGCGTATCGTTGCGGGAAATGGTCGAGCAACTTCAACAACAATTTCCAACTAAAAATTATTCCCAAAGTTCAACGATTTTATCTCCTCGTTTGTTTATTCGTTATCTTCGTTATCTTCGAAAATTTCGTCAAACACGACAAGCAGAATTTCGCTGACGTGAATCCGAGTCCCGATTCGTTTCGTTGTGCGAATTCCCTTTATTTTGTTATAATGATATACGCGTTCGAGAAACGGGAATTAAAATTTCCCGCGCAATTAACTTTTTCTTCTTCCCTTCCGCCGACCCTTCTCAATTATCCCGAGAAAAAGAGAGCCGCGCATCAACGTTTTCTCCGCGTCGAACAAAATACATAGAGGGGCAAAATTACGTGGAATTGTATGCAAGCTGACAAAAATAGACGCGTGGTTGCGAGACTCTAAGCAACGAGAAGTACCACGGGAAATTCCACGGAACAGTGGCCCGCGATGTTTAGCATAACTCGACAAGAAGCGACGATACACGCGGCTCCACCGATGGGAATATTCCTCGCTTGCTAAATGCCCTCTCCTCCACCCCGCATCCACGAGTCACTGGAGATGACAGAGTAGAGAGTCTGAAGAGGGGGAGGAAAAAGAAAAAAAGAAGAAGAAAGGAAGAAAAGAAGGAAAAGAAGGAGGACAGAAAAACGACGGCTTCTCATCGGCGTTAACGCCAGTAACGTTAAATTGGCCGCGTGTCGCGCCACGGCGGAAGTGGAGGAGCGGAAACTGGAGGCGACACGCGTTTTCGAGGCGAGGCGAGCAGGATCGATTCACGCGGCCATCAATTAAGAAAAAGCTCGCGCAGAAAAGAGCAGAGAAGAGCAATCCACGTAACGCTACCCAACTGTGGAACCGGAGTACAAAACCCTTTGACGCTTCCGTACGTGTCGCAATTACACGGAACAAAACAGAGACCGGTCCTTCTTTCCTCCTCCTCCTCCTCCTCCTTCCCTTTCTCTCTCTCTCTCGCCCTTCTTTCTCCCTTCAACCGTTCCTTCCTTTTTTTTCTCCCCTCTCCTGGTTGTCACCCTCGACACGGGTGCCGTTGCCCCGCTACAGTCCTGCGAACAAAACAGTCTCGAAAATTTGCGTGCGCAAGTACGCTTTGAAACGCGACGAATTCCCACCCGTTCCGCGTTCAAAGGGAGAATCGCGCGACCGAAATTTCAATGGACGTGTCTCCACACCCAGGAGCGGCGTACAAGGCGCGAACACGCGCATGAGACGCGATAGTTGGGAGAAAACCGCAGGTTATGCATCCTCGATGCTCGTAGATAGGATTATACGCGCGGTTTTCCGTCTCGATCGAATTCTATCAAATCAAATGGAACGCGAGCTCGTCTCCTCTGGTGTTTCGGAAAATATAATAGCAGGGGAGGGGGGCAGTTATAGAAGGATATTAAAAAAGAAGCGCGTTCGTTTGATTCGATCCGAATGCAGCTTGCATTCTTTGTAAAAATATAATGGAACGTATATAGGCTCGGAATTGATTGATTCCCCCTTCCTTTTTTTCTTCAAAAGGGAGTTCAAGTATCAAAAGGGAATCGAATGAAGCTTCCCCCTTTCGAACGATTGGTTTCATCGCGGCAATACGATTTATCAATGGCACTCGCCAACCTACGAGGGTACTTGGAAACACCGATGTAACGTTACACTTGTTACATCGTTTCCTAATGTGAACTGTTGGAAAGTATCGGACGAAAACTTGGTTAGTAACCTTCATAAGTCGAGTTTTCTCCCTTCCCTTATTTTTCGTTTTTCGAGATTTACGCTTCCTTAATCACATCCCCTCCCCAATTTGGAATCTCGAATTCTTCTCGCGAGGAATCGACTCTTTTATGCGCCTCGTGCAACCAAAACGCTTAAAAAAATAAGTAAACTGTTCGCGAAGAGCCATCCATCGAAATCCAAAACGATGTTATCGAGAGAACCATCCATATATATAGAAAGAGAGAACGATGGACGATTTCCATCCGCGCGAGCTTTCGATCTCGAGCGCTGTTGGCGATGCGCGAATTAACGCTCGTCCACCACGAAACCTAACCTTGCATGCGCTCCAACTCGAAGGAGAGGATCGGGCGAGGTTGCCCCATCGAATCTGGTATTAAATCGTGGCTCGCCGCCCTTCGTGTTCTCGGATGTCAGCGAAATCGCAGGACGGTTATTAAGCTGGCACGACGTTAACTCGGCCGAACGAGTGGAAAGCGGGTTCGCGGGTCGCGCTAAATACCACTCGAGGGTGCAATGCCGGCTCATCATCGTCGTCGTCATAGGGAGATCGGTCTAAATGGCGCGCCTAAACGGTTCTTCTCCCGTGGATTATAGGGTGCAGTCGGCCTGGAATTTATTGCGTTTCGATTAGAAGGGAGGGGGGCGGAGGGAATAACGGCGGATTCAGACCTCTTCGAGACGGTTTAAGACGCTTTCGAGGATCGTGGAGGAACGGAAAGGGGATAGGTTCGGGGATAGGTTCTCGCTCGCTCGCGGAAGAAGTCTCAGTGGATGCTTCAACTTCGAAGAGAGGAGGGACTTGAATGAGTCAGCGCGGTTTAGTTTACACACGTTGGTTTCTTTTTTTCCTCTCCTCCTTTCCCACTCCTACCCTTTTCCCTCGCGAGCGTATTCGGAGCATAATGTTACCACGGACGTATCTCAGACATTTTCTCTGCGTTAAAAACTTTCCATCCGATTTTCTTTCTTGCGCTGTTGCCGAGCTGTTTGTGGAAAAAATAGAATTATTGCTAATTCGATAATCTGAAAATTAGTTCGAGTCGAATTATGTCCCGAATTAAGAATCCAATACTTACAAAGTAAATATGGATTATTTGATATAACTTTTTCGTCGCCTTTGCAAAATTCTCAACCTCGACTCGAAACTCGATTGAAAATTTCTGGAACGAACCGAAGAAGAGAAGAAAGAAAGGGGAAGAAAGAAAAAATATTGGAACACGCACTCGAAACGGGAACGTGGAAGGACGATAACGCGCGATAGTAACGTTAGAAACGGGAAAATATCGTTTAGGTGTTTTCTGTCGAAAACAGTTTCGACCGGCGTTGGCCATCCGCCAATCGAAGCTCTCTCGCGCCGCGTGCAAACCAGGCCGAAAACGGCCAACGATCCCCGGATCGCGAAGACGCGCGCGGACGGAGGCGGTGGAGGTGGTGTGGGGGTGGATAAAATAAAACGAGGGTAGTTGCGACTCGGAGAAAATAGAAAGTTGCCATGGTAGCGCGTAAACATATAAATCTCGTTGACCGAGAGAAGGAGAGGAACAAAGAGAGGGGAAGAGAGAGAGAGAGAGAGATAGGTTGGCTGCAGTTGAAAGTTAACACTCGTTCCGCTTTTGCTCTTCCTTGCCCGCGTTCTTTAACCGCGTTTTATCTCGCCGTCCCGCTCTCTCCATACCATCCCACCCTCTGCTATTTATCCAAGAGCCAATCGAGTTTCGAATCGAGATCGGATGAAACGATCGGCTCTTCGACGTGTCTCGCGGCCCCCTAAACCTCGCGAATTTCATTTTTCTCCCCCCTTATTGCCTTCCTTTTGTCTCCCGCAATCGTCCGCGCGGATATCTGTGGACAAAAACGGCCAACACGAAGATGTCGAACGAGAGGCGGGGGGAATAATCGAATAATCGTATACGTCAAAGAAGCGGAATACGATTACGAGATCAAGTTGTTTCGGCGTTGGTTGAATCGACACCGGTGCTTGTTACGAGGAGGAAGGGGAGGAAGGCTGACCTAAATTGAGATTTCCCAGAGGGGATGAGTCCGTACTATAACATACGGTTGGACTATTCTGTTTTTAAAACGCCGCGAGGGGGCAAAAGGAATGAATAAATTTGGAGCCGTTTGAAAGAATCGTTTCTCTCTCGTCGAGGGCTAATTTTACTACTAATCTCGGCCGAGGGAAAATATTCGCGATAATTTGCTTTAACTTTAAGATATCAAGTTTCGAGGCTCGACTAATCCTCGCGTCGATGTAATACCACTAGGATAGTCGTCCTTAATGCTTTTAAAGCTTGAAACTTTTTTATCGTCGTAAAAAATTTTCAAACTCCTCGTTATTTCGAATATTTTCCAATTTACAAATTAAAAGATCTCGAGTACCGAGTGTACGAGGATTAAGAAACGATTATAACTTTATAGCCGCAAAAAAAAAAGAATGTTCCCTTCTTCTTCTTCTTCTTCGCCATTCTTCTCCTTTCTCGAGCATCTACTCGCTAATCCGTATCGACCTCCATAACGAGCTTTGTCAATCCCCATCACGTATTTATCTTACAAAACGATTTACAAACGCGATCGTTTAAAAACGATCGCGAAGAAGGCACGAAACCGTTTATCGTACCCGTCAAATGCGATCGTAAGACCGCTAATTCAATAACGCCGCTTATCTCGGCCGCAAAATATATTAAACGCGTCGCGAAATAATTGGAGGAGGAGTAGGAAGCGGAGAAGGAGGAGAAGATTGCGGCAAGAATATTTTCCCCACAGGGTTAGATAGATCGGTTCCCAAGAGCCGGATAGAAAATTCCTGGAGCGTCGATTATCAGTCGATTCTCGATCGGGGGGACGGCGCTGCGCTGCGCGGCCCGGCGAAATAAAAGCGTAATATAGAGATGCCATTGCGTGGAATCAGGGCTGTAAAAGACGAAGACGGATATCGC
The DNA here is from genome assembly GCF_029169275.1 of Apis cerana. NCBI lineage: Eukaryota > Metazoa > Arthropoda > Insecta > Hymenoptera > Apidae > Apis > Apis cerana. The sequence continues at coordinate 9,686,072 of NC_083860.1, forward strand.
GGCCGCCGATCTTCTATAGGCATTATTCGAGCGGATCGTTTAAGGATCCCATATAAAACGCGTATTCATATTTCCCCTTCCGGGAAGGAACAAGGATCGTGACCCGATACACCCAGCTATTTATATATATATATATATATATAAAATACTCCCATAAACGATTTTACAGCCGAAAGTTAAAGCTATGCCCTCGCTTGTAAACCGGTGCTAACTCGTGCGCGAAACCTTATTGTTCTTCGCAACACGGAAGACGTTTCGCAGCCTTCGATCTCTCGAGCTTCTCGACCTTCCTCCCTAAAAAAATTAACGAATCTGGTCGAATTCGAGTGGAATTTTTATTTCTATTTCAGCCTAATTTGTCATCTCGGCCCTCCTTGTGTGTCCGTAAATTCTCGAGAATCTTCGAGGACCAAGGACTCCTCTGAAGGGGAGAGGGAGGAGGACTCGAAACACGCGGATGGTGATGCTGATTGCGAGATTACCGGAAGAGTGGATTAATTCCACCGGCCCGCATGCCTCGCCCCGCTCCCTCTTCGAATCGCAATTTACCGGAACTTATAATGGACCGAATCCCTTTGCCTCGCGTCCGACTGAAACTTGCCTAACTCGATCACCGCTTTATAATTCTCGTTTAACTGCGGTGTCTTGGGAAATACGCGGCCACTTTCCACGCTCGATAGTTTCAAAAATTCTCGCGGAAGGATGACGAGTCGGAGAGACGGATCTTGGAATCTTGAACGTCGGGGGAGAAAATTGGGAACGTCGTCCCAGCGTTGGACGATCGCGGTGGGAAATTGGGAACGGCTCGCGTGAAAAATTTCACTCGTGTTCTTTTTACGTAACGCGAGGACGGGGAAGGCATATTTCAGAACCGGTTATCATCGAGACATCTTTCGAAACATCTTTGTCCCATTCCGTATTTCCTCGGCCCAACCGCTCCACGCCTTATCTCGCAATCCTCCTCGAGGTAAAAAAATTCCACGTCAACCGACATCATCTACGGCGATCGTGGATCGTCGATCGTAAAATCTTTATCACGGTTTAATCCCTTTAGGGGCTTTCCCCGGGTCTGGATATACCACGGCTGATATACGGATCATCGCGGCTGAATATTCCGCGTCGTTACGTCGAATAAAAATTCAGCCCGAAGGATGTCGGCTCGAAACGAGCCATTAGTCTTTGATCGCGTTTCGATGTTTGCCCCATATTCGGGGAACTGGTGCGGGTACCACCCTTTCGGCATGGTCGGCGCTGAAATTTTCATCAGCCTCGTCTCTCTGCTCCTCCGCCTTTCTCCCCTCGCTTGATCGGTATCGTTACGGTGCCAACGTCACAGGGATATCATTTCTTTCCGGTGAAATAGGGGTACAATTCTATTTCACGTTTATAATTTGTATTTGGGACGGAATCGTGACCGAGGCGAATCATCCGTTGGCGATGAATGGCAAACGGGCGTAGATAGGAACGAGCGTCGTCGAATGGTTGATAACCGAATTGAAACATATTGGTCATCGTCTGCTGCGGATAAATTTATCGCTAATTATCGATAAACCGCGCAGTCAAGGTCTCTCCCCTTGTATATATAGATTTATATATATACACGCAATTTGCCCGCTCTAGTCTATTAACCGTCGCTAATTGAATGCTAATAAAATTTATAGCCGCGGCTATAGAAGGGGTTGCACGTTCCGAATACGAACGCGAAAACACAAAAGCACAGCCGATGCTTTTCGTCGAATCTCGTGATCCGCGAAAAAAAAAGAAGAAAAAAGAGAGGAACGAGCCGACTCATTCCATGCATCTATCACCAGTTAGTCAAGCTCGTGGTTTCTCACTCGATAACATTATATAGCGATTTTAATAATAGGGGTTGCTCGAAATTAATGCGGTGTATTTTGATATTTAGGTTGACGAATCTCGTGTTTTACAATGGCATTGTGCACACTCGTGACACGCCGCGCTCCATGGGACGAGATACGCGTAGTTCCACCAGGCTGCATCTTGACACGATTTAGCAACGCGGTTAATAGACGACGCCCTAATTTCGTTCGAATTAGCCGAGTGAACAATGGCCGAAGAATCGAAAATGGATGCGTGCAAATGTTTGTGGACGAATAAAGGGGGAGAGAAGTATTTTTCGACGAGGAAAGTTTTTCAACTTGGGAATCGTGAAACGGAAATGCATAATGCGAGAGAGAAGATCGATGAAGATGAGAACGTGTAGATACTAGGATCGCAAGAAATCTATTTATTTTATCCGTGATAAAAATATTGGGACGACTACAATTATTAAATACAATTCTATCAACTAACTTGTCACGTTATTTATGTTCAAAGATTTTATTCGATGCTGTGAATTTTCGATTCGTTTCTTTTCTATTTTTTAATTGCGAATTCTTTGTCCAATTCGTTTAAAAAAACACGTTAATAATTACGATAAAATATGCATAATAATTTAAATGATAATTCCGAATTCATTTTTCACATTTTTCCTTTTAATAATTATCATCGTTAACGTGTACATAAATTTATTCATGGAACAAGGTTGCGCGCGCGTTGCCCTCGGGTTGTTTTTCAAAGTTGCTATTAACAGCGGGACTCAAAGTAAACAGAGGTTTAAGAGAAAAAAGTTTAAGAGAAGGTAGGTTGAAAAGGAGCGGCAACGGTTACTCTCTAAAATCGTATAAAACTGCTCGCTTCCAAATTATTCGCCTCTTATTAACGCGATAAACGGATTTTAATGACTCTTGTAAACGTTTATTGTAACGAAAAATTCTAACATCGGGGAACGGATGACTTCATGGCCCAGAGAGACAGTTTTCTCTTTATTTTCTCACGAAATTGTTTTTTCTTTTTTTTTTATCAACCGAGAACAGATTCGTCGCTCGCGAGATTTCGCGCGTCGCTAATGTTAAGCGAGAATTAATTCTATTTGTACTTCGTTTAAGTGAGCGGCAATCAACAGCTATTATCCAACTTTAATTTCGAATTTAGATTAGAAGAAACTTGCATTAAGGTCCATCGTATTATGTACGATGGCGTTTCAAGATGATGATGCACGTGCAAAGACAAAGGTCGAGAAAAGGGAATAAAATTTAATATTAAACAGTGTTTCGAGAGAACATTTTCGAATGCGAGAAACATTTGACGTTTAATCGAAAAAAGGGATCGATTTTTAAGAGGAGACTGTTGTTGAACCGTTGGAGATGTTGGTAAAATGTGGGGAATCGTAACGTTTAGAGGGTAGGAATAATGGCGCGCTCGAAAGTGGAATGAGCACGTATGTAATCAGACACGCGAACAGTGAAATAATATCTACGCTCTGAGCCATTTCCTATGAAAAGGGAAACAAAATTCCACGCTTTCGAATTAACCTTAATTTCTCTTAATTATTCTCAACCTTCGAACCCGTAAGTCGAAAAAAGATATGCGTAAAAAAAGAAGGATCTTTAGAATCGTCTCTTCTATTTAAATTTTTCATGATTTGAATAAACGTTACAGTATTTTTTTTTCCTTTCTTTTTTTTTTTTTTTTAAGGATTTATAGGAATGAGGATTTACGAAAGCGAGGGAAACTTTTGAAAATTTATCTTTCAAAAGTCAAACAAAAAAAAAAAATTTTAAAAGACCGAATAAAGAAAGTAATTTATTTTTATAACACAACATAACAGACTGTTTCGATTTGTTCCAGCGACCATACGCTTAAAATTTCGAAAAACTCTTTCTATTTATGCAACCACCGCTTCAATTTCTCGTGACTGAATACACTTATCGTCGTATTTTCGAAATCGTCGTTCCGTTCGTTTTCCATAGTGAAAGCCACACCGCGCAGATCCATCTTTATTTACCGTGTACATCTTCCGTACGAAGGGCAGCGACGTTCATTCGCCGTGAAACCCCATTGTATTCGCAGCTGTACCAGAAACACGTACAATGGTTTCTAGGCACCGGTATCCGCTCCAACCCCTGAGCGGGTTAGGTTGCGACCGATGTTGAAACTAGCGCAGTCCCAACGCTTATAGTCACAACGAACTATATCCTGCGTGGGAGAATGGGACGCGGAAGGGAAAGAAGATTCGCGATCGATCAAACGTCGGATTATCGATGGTTAACTTCTGATTAACTATCTCTCTTTCTCTCCTCGTGAGATGCAACCTTCTTCGGTTTTGAAAGGTCGATTCGTCTCTTCCAAGAGAGTTGAAAAAAAAAAAGAAGAAAGAAAAAAAACGAGGAACGAACGAGTTTCGTTTCACGGGTTTCTCCGGCGAAAAAACCGGCGAGGCATAAAAATAATTTACAAGGGAATCGAGTAAGACGGCGAATAGTCGGAGCAGACTGCAGAACCACCCCGCAATCTGGCATTAGCTTTCCAGCGAAACGACAACCCTTCTTATGAAATTACATCGAGCTAGATGAAGACTCTTTCGGAAACGGAGTTGATGGCGGAGGGAAGAGGGAGAAAATAAAGATTTTCACTCGTGAAATTCCTTATCTCGGTAAAGATTCCTCTGAATTTTTCTTTTTAAACGCGCCGGGGTTTAACCCCGCGAAATAAACTCGACTTTGAGATCGGGCAGAATTAAATACCGAAATAGACGGAAGGCGGGAGGGGGAAAAAAAATCCTTCCTTCGCTCGGCCCAATTGCTAATCCTCGAAATCGTCCGGAGTAACGTCGAAACGTTGCTACCTTTTCTAAACCTCTTCTCTTTCTCTCCGTTTTTCTCTTTTTCCCCCTCCTTTCTCAAGAAGCGAATGCGAAACTGGAAAATAAGCGGGAGCTTTCAGCGGAAAACCGATCTTTATTCGGGCGCATTGGAACACACATCCGGTCGGTCCCAGGAGTGCGGCAACAGTTTCCATTTCAGAATAAGTGAGGGAAAAGTGGAAGTGGGCTTTCAGCGAGGCCGTTTGTAACGAGACAAAGGGACGTTTATTCGCCCGGAACCGGAACTGGGTGTCTCCTTACGAATTACTTTCGCGTCGAGAATCGATTTCCGATCGCCCGCGGCCAGAATCCCCGCTGTTGACTCGGCACGAACCAGATAAGATGGGACAGCAAGCAGGAGGAGGAGGAGGAGGAGGAGGAGAGGATTTGCCGAGTCGAAAAGCGGGAAAATGGACGGGCCGGCCTCGGGCTTTCTTCTCTCGGCCCCGCTTCTCGCGCTTAAATATTCCAAGATCCTCGGCTACCCGAAACAGCATATGCTCGTGTCTTCCGACCGAAAATTTGAGAATTTTGTATACACGGTGGCGTGGCATCGTGAAACACGATAGTCCTTCTCCTCTCCCACCCCATTGTTTCTAATTCCGCCCGGCTCGAATCGCGACGATAAAAGTTTTTCGGAAATACGGGCAAAATGTAAATTCATCGAGGCGGAACGAGCCCGCTTGAATGAAAGGGGAACTGAATGTGGGGGAAGAGTATAAAGGTGGGGAAAGTTTCGTGACTGTGCGCGGTGGAGAATCGCGTTTGCTTTCGAATGGAAGAACGTAAAAGTGGTCGGAGCGCATCAATCTCCGAGTTGTTAGATGACATGCGCCAAGTGAATTTAATTCTCGAAAAGTAGAATTAATCAAGATTAACGAGTTCTCTCTCTCTATTCCTTTCTCTATGCTAATAAATCCAACAGATCTTTGCCGTATTTTCTCCTTTTTACAGAATTATTCGGGTAAATAAACGGGACATGACGTTGGGAAGATCCCAAACGCTGTGAATCACGATTTTTCACAATTTTCCACAACCCTCTCCTTCGTCGCGGCCAAACAGGAAAATATTATATATATAAGGAGGAAAAATATGCACTGTTGCTTTATCGATTAACAAATCGACATGGGAACCGAACTCGTCGTCAAATCACGAGAAAGATCGTACACCGAGATTCGAGATCTTGCATCTCAATAAAGATGCGAATGAATCGATCTCGTAATATCTTTTGTATTTCAGAAGAATCGGATTCGAAATATTTCGAGGTACAGACCTATCATCGCAATAGGGTGGATATTTCAAAGATACAAAGATTGTATATTTTTCCTGAGGACATCGATAAACTGTATAGGGGAGGTATCCATTGCAATTTTATGTATCGAGAAAGTCGATTCCGTGGTTGGGATTCTTTTCATCATTCCTCCGTTTCGATTCGAGGAGAAGGAGCGGGGCGTGTAGATTCGAGGCGAAGGAGAGATAAGATGGAGGAGGTAAGGGAAAAGAAATGTAGAAAGAAGGGGGAGGAAAGAAGATAAGAAGCTTTGACGAAGTGGCAAAGTGAAAAATGGGGAAAGTAACATCGCGCTTAAAGAATTCGACAAAAGTGGATCTCCGTGGAACTGTCTTTGCTCGTGGTAACGCGAGTTTCAATCTTTCTAATGGACTAAGAACTAACTTTCTTAACAATTATCGCGGCGAGGAAACAGATGTCTCTTGGAAATTCTGACTCCTGTTTTCAAAGTCACGATGGAGATGGTAACGATGGAAATGAAAGGGATCGGTATTTATTATCGTCGATTGGTCAAACATATTCCATGCGAATAGCGTTTCGAGTATCTTTCGAATTAACCGAGATTGGCTACAGTTTTAACAGAGGCCAACTCCGCGTCGAGTGTATTGCAAACAAAACGAAACGGTTAAAGTACGGGGAAGCGGCTGACTTTTTCGTGTCGTAAAAAAAAAAAAAAAAAGATGTAGCTTTGAAGCAACCAATTAACGCAAATATTTACATTTGGCGGTAAAAAAAAATCTTGGATTTGAATCTTCCTGATTGACGCCGCCTATTGGTTCGTTCGAATTTTTCTTTCCCCAAATAAAATCAAAATCGCGTCGAATCATCGATAACTTTTTATTTGTTTAAAGAACATCAACGTATTCATATTCAAAATATTTCTTTATATTCGAGGGAAAAGTTAATTAATCGATGAGACGAAAATCTTAAATCTAAATATCGTTCTTCATAAACTTTATCTAACAGATTACGAATACACGAATACGCACAATTATAAAAAAAAATAAAATAAAAAAAAAATAAAGAAAAAAAAGGAAAGGAAAATAAGTGGAAAGAAAAATAGTTACAGAATGAAACGCAAATAAACGATACGCGTCGAGTTTCAAAACAGATAGATACGTGAAACAACGAAACGAAAGGGGCGCGAGGAATAGATTGGAACAAGCAGCGCGAGATTTTTTAAAAATGCAGAACTGCAATCTGTCTAATGGATTCGATGGCTCGATCGTACACTCGTTCGTGCAAATATCGCGAGCGTACGAGAGAGAGAGAGAGAGAGAGAGAAAGAGAAAGGAGGAAAAAAAATGTCTGTTTTCAAAGCAAGCTTCTATTTAACCTCGAAATTGATGTAATACACTTCCCGGTGAATAGATCGGGATCCCTCTTGGCTAATCGAACAAGCGATAGGGAAGAATGGTAGCTATTGCTGTGTCTGGTTTTCAAACCAGAAGAAAATGGACGAGATAGGTTCCGGGTTAAAGAATACCTGAGAGAAGACGAAGGAATCGAGAAGAATTTCGATTTTCCAACGGGATTTCGAAATTGCCTAGACTGCAATTTTTCGAAAGTATACCATACCCTTTCCATCTTCCTTTCCGATCTCCCCTCTAAAATCGAGATTCCATTTTAAGAAGATTTACCGTGGTCGCCATTGTTTCGAACAGAGATCCCGAAACGTCGAGATTGGTACAGTGGCTATTAAAACGGACAGGCAAACACTTGGGTGAATTACGATCATGCCTTGAATAATAGGGAAGCGACGTAGCGGTTATTAATAATGACAAACCGTATCACGTTTCATCCCGGGATGGCTTCGATGGATCGATGTTGTCGAACGGTAAAGTCGGATGAATCCTAAGATCCGATTGTGGATTACGGAGGCAAGTAGCGTGGAATAGTACCGTTTGGGGCAAAAGCATTCGTCGTCACAAGTGCATAACAAGCCAATTGATCTCGCGGATTAATTAATTCCAATTGTTCATCTTGTTATGGAGATATTTGGAAACATTCCACGGTTCAATTTTTTTTAATAATAAATATCGCGTTGTTTATTATAAAATTCTTCCAGTTAAAAAAAAATCACTCGCACATTTTTCACGGAGCAGGATATAACGATTATTCAACATTTGACCGGAGCGAATATATAACGGAAATTTCCACACCGTAAGTATAAAACCGAATTACATCAAGAAAAATCACCTTGATATTTCCTTTCGCGCGTGTACTCGTATAAATCGTAATTTTCTTCATCGAGCTCTCCTTTCTCGAAGAAAAACGTCCCATCAAGGCCTTGATCAAGTCACTTTTCGCGAGTCGAATCGTCCGCTTCTAAATTTCGGATTGGTATCGGATAATATAATTGCAGGAACGTTGACCGGCCATTTGATTATCTTCGAAAATTAATAACCGTTATTAATTATGATCGTTGCCGAGGTCTTGATATCGCCGATACTTCGTAGCCGGATTGTACCGGTGGAGGATTTCGCAAACTGGCTCATTGGCACTGTCAGTGAAGCATGTTGCTGACCCACGTATCGACCACCAGGGGCTTCACCCACCCAACGGGGGTAGATTTCTGCACAAGACGCACTGCACACCCCATCCCTCGCTCGATTCTCCACACCGATATTCCTTGCTCGTTCACCGCGTGTTTACATCGTACTTCTCCCGACACCGCCGCGGCGATACTACGCATCCGTCTACGCGGATCGTCGAACGCCCGTTCCCCTTGCTTCCTCTGTGCCTTCGTCAATAATATTTCCTCTCCTTTCGTTGTTGTTCCTCCGAGGAGAAGTATCGATAACACTGGTGTTTGGTTATGCCGTGTACACTCGTTCGCGCGAAATGATATTATGAAGGAGAAATATGGAGCTGTTTTGAAATTATATACGTGTGAAATTATACGAGGGACACAAATTTATAATAACATCGATACGCTATTTTGACGAATTATTGAAAATTGTTTCTGTTTCTAGATTTAACTGTCCGACAATTTCACGGGACAAATCTGTACGATATCCCGGCATATCGTGGAAAGCTTCTTTTGCTGAATACTTTTTGCTTCCAGGATACGTGGAACCAGAGAATAGCTAAGAGGAGCGGGTTTAAACAAATTTTACAGTCTCGGTATCTCGCCACGATGAAGTGTTGCACGCTACGATTCTCGGAGATCCGTTACTGTCAAGCTTTACCTACGGAGGGGACGTATAGGGGCAAACGTAGCATAAATCTCGAAGCGCAAACTTTCTGCCAGATCTCGAAATAAAACGTTCCCTGTCTTGGTAGATTTTCGCGCGAGAGAGAAATAGAACTCGAGGTAAAGTGAGATCCCATATTCGGGGATTATTATCTGTAATTTCTGTACCGGTTTAAGATGGTGATTTAACAATGCGTTATATAGTAATCGGTGTTGGCTCGCATCCTTGTTAATTTCGCGTGTGATACTTTTAATTAATTCATGTTAAACAGCCGTTTAATTGGCAATTCGATCGAATCAATTGATTGTTTCATCGATTGGCTTTCGTATCGCGGTGCCTCGACTAATTTGCGTTAATTAAATGAATTCCCCGGAATTAATGAACGCTTTTCATCACCGGTAACGAGACCGATTAAAATATTTTACGCATTAACGTAATCTTCCGCTTTGAGAGCTCTGTAAAATCAAAGTACCAGTTCCTCCATCGAATTTTATTACTTTCGATCTTTGAAAAATCGTCGATCCGTGATATCTCTACCCACGTAATACAAAAGTCGACTTTAAACGACCTTTTAAAGAAAACTTTTTAGAAATCTCTTTCGTTCGATTAACACTTTTTTACTTGTTGCGCGTGGCGTATCCGGTTTTATCCGTCAGCATCGTCACGCATTATCAAATTTCGCACCTCAAAGGATGATATACAAGGTGAGAAGAGGACCATGGAAAGTAATACGTATTTTCTTCCTTCCAATTTCAGAGACACGATACTCGCGAAATAGACAGAGAGATAAACGAGCGTGTAAAAGTTATTGGACGTAACGTAAGCGTAACGAAAGTCTCTCTTTCTTCGGTGATTCAACTCCTTGACGCGAAGTATCGAAGTTCGATACGTGAATGAATTGCAGCTAGCTCGTCGCTGCGAGCAATCCTCTTGCCTCGCACGCGAAACGATTGTCAGCGGCAGTCGAGCGTTAATCAGTCTTCAATTTGTCTCCATCGCTGCTGTAATTGCGCGTCCGCCAGACGAGCGTTGTAGAATTCTCGTTGCGCGTCCATCCGCGGAACGAGCGCTTAACTCCTTTCCAATCCTTTCTGTCGTTAACGACATTGATTTTGCTCTCCAACTAATATTTCCTTTTTCCCACCGTCGATTGAATATCCATAAACAATTCGTATAAGAAGCGAACTTGTTAAATCGGGCCGAGTTAATCAATGGAAACTTACAAACTTCGGCCTAATTCTTTAATGTAAAAACACCTAACGTATCTTTAAAATCCATCCTCTGCAACGTGCATACCGATGAAACACGGCCAATTTCAAATCGAGAAAACTGCGTTCTCGATTAACCTCTAAATCTAAGATTTATCGTTTCTTCTCCTCCCTCCACACCGCGAGAATACGTCGAGACGTGCAATGGTAATAGCCACATACAGCCATAAATTTACGAGGAAGAGTTCTCGAAGGAAAGGAGCAGTAGGATAGGATGATCGGCGAATGTGTCGTATCTCTCTAGAGACATCCGGATGATTCTGGCGGGCGGAAGTAGCCGCACGAATCCGTTCCTTGCTTATCCAACGATGGTCACCCGAGAGAATTCGGTAAACGCGAGGATGATCCAGTGGTGTGCGACGAGCTGTTGGAAGAAGAAACGAGAAAGAGTGTGGAGGGAGAGGGGCGCCTGCAGCTACTCCAGACGGTTAGCAAGAAATTAATTCCCGTTTAATGCAGTCCTTGGTTAGCATTGCAAATCTCCACTGGGGAGGGAGGGTGGCACAGTCACCGCGGCTTTTCCCGCTTTTCCCTCTCCCGCCCTCAGCTACGTCTGCCTGTCCGTCTGCCTCTCTACTCGTCTCTATCTCTGCTCCCTCCTACGACCACTTTTCCTTCTTTCCGCGTATTAGGCAAATTTTCTTGAATTCGTGCCTCGTTCGAATTTCCACGGCTGCCGAGCTTTCCACCTATCCCGGGGACAAGATTCCTTGCTTCTCGTTGTTTGCCAATCGTTCGTTATACAATGTGAATGGAGGGGGATTAGAAACTTCGACTCGAGATGTTTTTCCTTTTCTTTTTTTTTTTTTTGTTTCTTTCCTTTTTCCGAATTGGTGGAATTTATTTAGGCGAGGTTCGATAGGGGAGGTGAAAAGGGGTAAAATCGAATTTATCGATTATCATTCGAATTAATCGAATTCCATTCGATGAACAGGCGAAATTAAAACATTCTTCGAAGCATTATTAAAAATAATATTGATCTTCGATATGGAAAGTTTGGGAATCGTTGATTAAACATTCCTACCGACGTGCCAATTAAAATGATTGATATATATATATTTATAATATAAAAATTAAAATGATAAATTAATATATATATATATTTTGTTTATCGGAGATCAATATCAATGGTGGATCTTATAAAGGATTCTTATAAAGGGCTTGGAATTCGATAAAAGAATAAGAATTGTGGCTTGTTGAATTTGCCGAACGACACTTTGAATGCGTTAATATAAACGGGTTTAAAAGGAATCTCGGTTATATGAATATAAGTTATATTCTCACATTGTCAAGTTAAAAATAAAATAAAATAAATTCTTCTTCGACATTTTGATCAAACATCAAGCGTAGCGTATTACAAGATCGAAAAAAAAGAAAATGGAGAAAGGAAGGAAACGAATTAAATTTAAAAAAATTTTTTAAACGAATTAACGATGAATTTTAGAGTAAAAAATTTTTGGGGAGATTAATATTTAAATTAATAATACGAATTAAATAATATTAAGTTTTCCTAATTGGAAGTGAAAAAAAATGGGATATTAAAAGTCTGAATAAATATGAGAAGAGTAAAGAGCGAAAAAAATGGAATGGTATGAAAATGAAAAGAGAAATTCTTTAATAGATTCCTATAGGATTCGAAAGTGATAAAGGATTTTAATATTAAAAATTGCTCTTTTTTACCGATATTACGTTTTAAAATAATCTCTGTTGAATAGCGGCGAGATTATCTCAATATTATTATTATTATATTCGGTTGAATAATACCATGAAAACGGCGCGTTAATACAGTTCCCTCGCATGACCATGAAAATGGCTCTTCGCATTATTAGAGATTCCGCGGTTGTCGCGTATTTTTACCGTCCCGCCGACCAATAATGTTCCATATCCCATTAACTATACACGTCAAGTGAATTTGCATAAAAACCAAATTACACCAGCGTGCTGGTCGTGTCGAGCCTCGGCCGGCATCAAACATTGAATTTTAGCTAGGGACTTTATGCCACGGACCATTGATAACATTTCTGCGAATCGAGATGCTTGCGTATTAATCGTTTCCATTAAACGCGCGATATTCATTCGATTTCGTATGGAATCATTGCGACCATCATTTTCGATCGTCTATGTTTTATTAACGATTCGTATCGGTGAATTATGCGCCAGACAATCGTTGAATCGTTGAATAGAGAAAGAAAGAGGGAGAAAGAGAGAGGAAGGAAGGGAGAATAGAAAGGGAGCCAATAGTGGAAGGAGAAATAAAATAAAGACAGTATATCGATCAGAGCGCGCATGAATAAAGAGAACGTTCATCGAATGAATTCTTTCATAAATTATTATCTCCGAGATCCTATATGAATATTAACCCTACGATATTTATGGAAGGGTGTCACGGAATATCCATATAATTCGAAACGTTAGCTCGTTTCGATATGGAAATTTATGCAGGAATAAATCAATTTCACTAAAACTAATTAATAATTATTAATTGGCGGGGAAATTAAATATTAAATGAATTTATTATTTACGAAAACTAGCTAGCAAACTTTTAGCTAGAGACAAGATCGTTACTATTCTCAAAAATAGGGCTGTATGGGTTCGCACGCGCGTAAAATCGATTTTACTAGCGGTCGCAATAACGGTTCGATACGATCTCGAAACGGTAACGATTATCTGGGGTAATTATCAACTTGACGTCGTTGAAATAAATGCGAATCCATTTACGTAACTTCCGCTTCGAGGGAAGGGAACAAACTTTGGTATTTTCTTTTTTTTTTTCTTTTTTTTACCAAGTTTCAATAAACGGCACGATATCGTACACTCGCCTCTGGCGAAAGTTCTTTTTTTTCTCTCTCTCTCTCTTCCCTCCTCCTCTCCAACTCGTACTCGCGATCTTTGCCGTGAGGGTTAAGCTTACAAATTCTGAAGAAGGAAGGGGGAGGTTCGTCGAGAAAAATTCTGGGAAAATTCTCTTATCGAATCAATTGATCGATCAAAAGATCCGATTTACTTCAACCAAGAGATTCTTTAAATCGACTTAAAGCCTTTAACGTATCGTTAATAAGATTGATACGAACGAAATCTTTCGAGAAACGTAATTTACTTAAATGTCCATCAAATCCTTCGAATATTAAAAATTTTTAATTCGCTGTAATTTCGAAGTTATCGATTCATCGAATGAATTAGAACCGCGAAATCTTATTCTTTAAAATGCTTTACGATTCATCTCAATACGACTTTCGGTTCCGGAGATATCGTCGTGTGAATTTTAGAAAAAAGAGGGGGTAATTTTCGTTTACCATCTTCCTCGTTTATTCGAGCTTCTCCCCCGTCTCACTGACCTATCCAGACAAGTGGCAGACGGGATTTCAGGGAAAAAAGATAATGTAGGCCACTGTGTCACGATCCCATTCACAATCTTCTCACCGTCTTAGCATTATACAAACTTTGAATCCCAGTTGAGATATCGGGATGAATGAAGAAGCATTTTCAAATGGCATTAGAGTTTCCTCTATTTCTTTGAATGGATTTTGATGATTCTTAGTTTTTCCCTTATCCTTTTACGATAAATACGAGTATGAATTCAAAGAATCGCTCTCTTAAACATTTTTTAACTAAAATAAATTTATATTGATTCAAAGAAAGAAGGAAAAAAGATTCGTTTAAATTTATATTTACAAATATTAAAGCGAAGAACTGCACGGATAAATCTCGCGGAAAAAATGTGAATCTAATCCAAAATGACGATTTGTATCTAAACGTGGATTAGCATAGAATCCAAAGAATCCAAAGAAGTTTATCTCTCATAATATGCGTAGGCTAATTATTTGTTACGATAGTTTAATTTATACATGTAACTTTCTATCCTAATATTCAATAATTGTACAATAATTGTACATATATACGAATATAACGTACTATAGATGTATTAATATCATATCAAAATAATTAATAGTTCCTTGAACCTATTAATCCTGATATAACTTGGCAAATAAAAATAATTCCTACGATTTTCAAAATATTCAAATTATAACTCTTCCTCCACCACGCAACGTGTGGTGTCAACGTTGTCAACAAAGCCTGTCCGAAATGAAGATAGACGGTCCCAGCGAACGATCCCTTTTATCCCTCCGCCGTCCCGCGAGACTTCTTTTCAACACACGTACGTAACATTGTATAATACCCTCGTATCTTTGGGTCCATCCCCCTCAAGAGGTCCAATCTCGGAGGATTGGAAGGGCAAATTTGTCGGATTATTTAAGAGGCACTTCCTCCTCTCCCTCGGTCCTCGACGGATTATTATTGTTCTCCAGCGATGAATTATGCGTTGCCCGAATCAGATGCGACGCGCACATACGTATCGGCGGCGGTGTTGGAGGAGGAAGGAAACGAAATCGAGATTACGTATCCCGATTCGAATCGTGATTCGCGCAATTTCGCGAACGCCAGACAGAGAGAGAAAGGGAGAGAGAGGAGTGGGCGAAGAGGAAACTATTTATGCGTCCGGCCGCCGTCTATTTATGCGGTTTTGTTCGAAAGTAATAGCTGGTTTCCGCGTAGCATGCTCGCGCGCTACGTGGATGGGTGAATTCGAGCGATTTGCACGAAACACAGCCGCCGAATAGATAATAGTCACGATCGGCGAGACGAATCGGCCGGGATCACGCTTCGAGACGAATTTGCCTCGGTGAATTTGGCTCGGATCAGCCAGACGCGCGACACCTACACCCTAACCGTTATCGAATCCTCCATGCGTCGAATTACACTTTCGAATTACACCCATGGAAATTTTCTTTTCCGCCCTCCCTCTACACTCTCGTAATTATTATTGGCGTTAAAAGCGTTTACACAAGTCGGATGGTAATTTAATCGGAAGATTTTTTTTTTGTAAAAGAGAACGAGAACGAAGATTTAATTCATTTTTGATTTTTTTAAAAATAAAAATCAAATTTTTTCTCTCTAAATAAATCGAATATTCGAATCATCGTATTAACGTTGGCGTTATAATTTTTTTATTTTTTTTTTTTTTTGGATTTAATTTTCATCGATATTGTAGGCGATCACGGAAATAAAAAATTTCGCACAGGTTTGGCAATCGCAACGAGAAATTTAATCATTTAACGTTAATTTCACGATATTAATTTAACACTATGGTCAATCCTGCAAAGTACAGATTTGTATTTGATTTTGAAACGGCAATTCGCTGCAGATTAAATACGCGAACCATGAAGAACGAAGTTCCGGATCCGGCGTGGTACGCGCGGTCTCTGAACTTTTATCAATACACGGGGCGAGCAACGTACTTTGTTTACTAGCCATTTGTCAGCAAGAACAAAGCGTGTAAATTAAAAGCCCTAATCGCAGTCTTGCAGGCTATTGCTCTCACAACCGGGGTAAAAAAAAAAAAAAAAGAAAGAAAGAAAATAATAAAAAAATAAAAAAGAGGTACATCTGTGGATTTTCCATCGCTCTGCTTCTGACTCGGTCGCGATAAGCCCCGACGTGTGCCAGACATTCGAGCGAGAATTTAAGAGCGAAGAAACAACGTGAATGAGGACGAATTCCAAGTAAATCTTTTTTTTTATTTAGAAAAAAAAAATCACATACGCTCATCGAGAAATGTTGCATGCAAAAAAAGAAAAGAAGAAAAAATTCGCGAGGAATCGATTCTTCTCTCCATTCATTCCATCCAATTTTTATCCCTTTTAATGCGTTTCCATAAAACGCTACGATGAAAAATGATAAAAGTCGTACGAGGAGTCGAAAACGAGGTCGATGACCAATCTCTGTATCGTCGGACAACGAGCAACGCCGTGGCAATATGGCGGTTATGGGGAAGGGGACGCGCCGAGACAAGTTTCTGACCGTGCACGGTCATTTAAAGACCGCGACATAATTAATAGATACGCGCGCAATTATCGCGTTTAGCCAGCTAATTTCGGGCTGGCTTCGCGGCGGAGTGCATCGAACGTAGCGAGCGATAACTTGGTGTGGCGGCGCATAGGCGAGTGACCGCGTAAACGCTAAGTGGCATCTGGTCGGTCCATCGAATTGATACACTCCTGTTCGAGGTCAGTCTGACATGTGCAGATGCACGTATCAGGAGAGACTGTGACGATCAGTCACGTATGAGCTCTCTCTCTCTCTCGTCTCTTTGACGGTGAAACACGTACATCGTTTCTCGTCACGGTTTCGAGAATTGGAAATTTTATTTCGAGCAAGCTCGTTCCTTTTCTGTTTCGATTTTTAGAAAAATGAGTTAGAACGCCAAGTGGTTTAATTTTCTTCATTTCTCTCGTCCTTGCAGAATTTCCCAGAGATTCCACGCGGAAACGGATCTCTAAATCCTTTTTCTTCTTTTTTTTTTAAATTTTTAAACAAGTTTAAAGGAGAAACCGCTTTCGATTAAGAACTAGTGATATAACTGTTTAGCGTTTAACTATTGAAAATTGATCGTTTGCTAATAGTCTCTCCGCTTCGTATTTGTGCAATTCCTAGAGAACGGTAGTACACGAGCAATAACGAGCGGAAAATAAAAGTGAAATAATTAATGAAAAGCTGTTACGTTTGCAACAAGCTTGTTTTCTTTCGAATATTAAACATGGAAACTCGTGAATCAACGCGGACAGTTTAAGACCATCGACTTACATATTCTTCCTTATTTGGAAACGCGAAAACGCGAGGAAATTATACGACAAAGTCCGATCGCGACGTGTTCGTTTGCATATTCCGAAACGTAGCACTGTTAAAGTGGCCGAGGCGGAAAGCAAAGAACGGCGAAAGGCGGAAGGTGGAGAGAGGTTATTTTTACATTGCAGATTCCCATGCAGCGTGGAAACAAGGGGTTACGCGGGTTGGTCGCATGCTAACGCGCGCCACGTGCACACGGGCTTTACGAGGATATTTATAAATTGTGCTCCGGCCTAGGCGCGAATCGATAGCGCAAAACAAGTATGCACGTCCGCGCTCGCTTTTGTAACCGTGCGGTATCGCGTCGGCGATATTTTTTTTAGTCCGCCCCTAATTATAGACATAACTCCGTTTTACCCCGCTGCTAATAATTATGATGAATAGAAACCGTGGTAAAGGTCACAGGCCGCGCCGTTCGAATAACCGCGTGAAATATAATTCGCGCGAGATTTCTTCGCGAGATTCCGCAATTTTTTTATTCGAAATGCACGGTTCGTCAAGTAATGACGGTTATTAACTCACCCACTCGTGATTGATCTACATACTTCTTGAATCCGCCCTACTCTTTATCATTACCGATGCTCCTCAGGAATGACGCATTGCGATCCCGGCAAAATCCCATTCGCGACTAATATGTCGCAGGCAGGGAGGGAAATTATTCCGGGAACACGAGCCATTTGGCGATCGGAGTCGATCCTACGCCGTGATTGTAATCAGGGATGAGCGCGGAGGCTCTACGTCCGTCCGACGACATCTCAGCGCGCCGGTTGTCTCCCACCAGGCGTCTCCACCTCGCCGATAATCCGATTAATTCATTAGCGATAGACGGTGATTACGTCGTCGCGCGTAATATCCATTGTGCGTTGTCGCGTTATCGCATCCTCGCGCCAAGGATATCGAAACAAACGATCGATCCACCGAATCGGAACGCGATAGTAGAATCTCGCAACTCTTGGCCCGACAACGAGGATTACCGGCATCCTAATACTGGGATGACCAACCCTCCTACGTGCTCGAGGGGTTGGTTCCGACGTCCTTGTATAAAGATTCTCGAATCCACGTCCTTAATTGAAGCGGTCGTTTCGAGCGGGGCGCGAGGCCTGAATGGGTAAGATCGCATTTGCGAACCCGCCATTATTCATTCACCTACCTCGTCTCCTACGTATATATATATATATATATATATATGTATAAAATACTTGATATTCCCTCCGAGTTTTTGCCCCGCCACGATGCATATCTATCTGCTTACATAGCCTTTTGCTTTCCATTGTATCGGTATTTTCACCGTTGAAAATCGGCCTCGTTTCGTTACCGTTCGCCAACCCAACCATTAACATGAAAACTCGATTAACTGCGGAGTGGCAGCTGTCAAAACGGCGTAACTCCGCGAGCCTGACCCTCCACCCCACCCCTTCTCCCAAACCTCCCCCCCTCTCCACTTACAAACCCCTCCGACCATATTTTACACGATGCCCACCCACTTCGTATCCACCACTATCGCTCGTGTTTTCCAACCGTTTCGACCCTTTTCGCCGTACACACACCGGCCATCTAATCGTACCAATACACCTCCAGCCCAACTATCATCCGCGTATTTCATTCGTAGCTGGAAATTGATTGGACAATTCGAATTGGTTTGAATTTCTGTTTGCACGGCACGAACGTTGTTTGCACGAAATGAATTATCTCTTTTTTCTCTCTCCTCTCTATTCCCCTCCTTCCTTCTTGTTTTTTCTCCCACGATTGCGGTATCATTGCTCGTACGGTATTATTCAGGGAACAGAACTCGATTCGGTATATAATTTTGAAAATATAATTATTCATAAAGCGTTACCGCATAAATAAATATTATTCGTATCGAATAATAATTTGAAATATTATCGTTTCGTTTTAAATTTTATTCTTAAAATTTCGTCTCTCTCTCTCTCTCTCTCTAATATCATTTTAATATCTCCGCCATTACTGTTCCACTTTATAATCGTTATATCGCGTTCCGTGCAATCAATTATCGATAAAATTTGAGCGGAAAAAATTTGAATACGCGTTCGAAATCGCGCGCAATAACAGAACAGTTCTATCTTTATCGCGCGGGTTTGTTCGGCTCAATTAACGTACATGTAGAAATGCATAGGTAAACAAATGAAAATTCCCTTCGTGGCCGCGCTCACCTTGCTCCTCGAATAATATCGGCCGAGGAAATTCCAATCGGCTGGTAAACACGATTTCACATCCGTAACCTGTACGCGGCAAGTATTTACGATTATAACCCGGGCAGCGAATTTCGATTTAATAGCGGGGCGCAACCGGTACAGTTATGATGGACGATTTCACAGCGATCTGCTATAAATGAAATTTGATTATTTCTCGCTATTACCGCGGGAAGGGTCGTCGATCATGAAAATAACGCGTCACGTTTATCAACAATCTTGACGTTGCAATAATTACGCGTATATCGACGATCGGCGGGCATCGTTGAAACGTAAGTATTATTATTGTATTTTCTGTCACGATTAAAACGCGAAAGCCGGAGAATATCGCGGAATCGTGTCGTTTTATTTATAATCTAAACGTAATTAGAGTAAAAAGTATATATATATATATATCTTGTTTGGAACGAAGTGGCAGAGAGGGCGAGACGGGGCGTGTTTAGCACGACACGCATACTTTCAAGAATTCTTGTAAACTACGAGGATACGTTTCATCGATAGTTAACACTCTGGTTACAAGTTGAACACGAAGCAATTCTTGATTCGATTATAAATACAATCAATTAAAAATATGTACACACGATGGAAGATATTAGCACGATGGAGCAGCAATGATACGATCTTTCTGCTTGCCATCTTTTCGTGAACGAGTTCGTAGTGGGAGCTTCGTTTTAACTGCGCCACTTATAGGAAGTTAGTAGTCACGGTTAAGTCGGTTGGCACAAAACGCAAAGGGCCAGCACTTATCTTTCCATCTTATAATACGATCCAGCTGCTCGGAAGGCGTTAACCTGGCCATTGTTAAACCGGATTGCCGTCGTCCATCAAACGCGGCATAGCCACGACTGTGCTGGTTTTCGCGGGGAAAAATCCCCTTCCTGATTGATCCCCATCAATTTTCAAGGACATTCGTTGGCGGGTAATAGAGCGAGAGAGATAGCGGAAATCCCTTCTGGTGATGCGGGTAATAGTGGCAGATAGTCTCGAGAAATGCAATCTTGCCGGTGATAATTCAATTAACGCGATTCCAAGGATTGTCGGCGCCGTTGTCGACACGGATATATTGGGTTGGGCGGGTGCAAGGTTGGAGCGCAAATTATGGCCCCGCGGCAGAAAGTACCGCGATCGATGGTTATAATGGGAATTTAATGGCCGTATGAAATCCTGTAAATACACGATCCTCGTCCTTCTAACCCTCTCCACGCTTCCGCCTTCCTCGTTTATTTATCTTGCTCGTCCAGGACGCTCGTCCATCCGATCCTTAATTGGACTCACGGTTTAATCGGATCCCGCTTTTCGATCATCTGTCGAGGTCCGAGATAATGGCCGTGACAATTTCCTCAATCGCACAAAGCGGCCTTTCTCTTTGTTGCTTCGTCCTTGGTTTTGGGACAAGTGTATCCGTTTCGAGGCGAAAGGCTCGCAAATTCGCAATTTTCGGACATTGTTGTTTAGAACGTTTATGGATAATTCCTTGGAGATACGACGATTCGTGAAACCTGGTTCGTGCGAAATCCGTTTTGTCGCGATAAAACTTCGGGAGAGAAATTTGACGACGTAGGCCTTTCATCCCTCGCGCCAAACTTCCCTCTTCCTTCGGTCTTCGCGAAGTATTCCTCGAAGAGTCACTTCAACTTTCACGAGTTGCTCGAGTAGAATTTTTGCCAATTCGCCAACTCGTGTTCCGAAATTTTCTAGCAGGCTGCGATAATTGAAAGTTGATCTTCGACTTGGAAAGTTCCCCATTGTCCGTTGTTTATCGATTCATCGCGAAAACTTTGGTGGATGCATATAGGTCGTGCACGTTGCCACCAAGTGCAAAGTTCCGAGTGCAGAATGCACGGCTAACAAGTTCCCGTGATGGCAGCGAGGACGGGGTCGCTGTTAACAGGGGGAGACAGGGAAGATGGAACGGAGGAGATGGCGGGCCGTTGTTTAACCGGAGAGGGAAGGGGGGAGAAGAAAGAAAAGGAAGCGAACTAGGAGGTAACAAAGTTTCTCTGATTCCCAGTCTATTTTTTCGCCAGTCTTCCTTCCTCATGGAGATTGCCCGGAGAGGATTTCTTTGCAATTTTTTCCTCCTTTCTTTTTCTTTTCTTTTTTTCTCCTTTTTTTTTCTTTATCTTTATTATTACCGGCTACCAATCTCCTTCGCTTCGGATATATCGTTATATAAGAAGGAATTTGTTGGAAGCAAGCGAGAGAAAAAGAAACTTTTTCTATGTTAGTTAATGAGAGCGTTGTTAAACAGCCGTGACACAATTTGAAACTTTGTCCAATGGTGGTAAATAGGGAGAATTATAGATTCGCGATGAATAGCCGTTTGACGCGAACGGCCTGGATAACTCTATCTCTTTCTAACACCGAATCTCTATTCGTATTCTATTTTAAAAGTCTCATCGTTGGTTCGAAAACTTTGCTGCTCTCTTAAGCTTCGTTCTCTCGAACCGTGAAAACTATTTCGTAGAAGCAACCTAACCTAAACAATATAATAGATACATTCGATCCAGTTAGCAAAACACTTTCGTCGACGGAACGAAAGTATAAAATTCGAGAGGAAGATTTTCAAACGAAGGAATCCTTCTCGATTCGGCGAGAAGCGTTCAGACAGAGAGGAAGTAATACGATATACAGCGACGAGTGGAACCCTTTCCCTCGACGGTCTTTCGCCTATCCGCTACATTTTCCAGGGTGTTTGGCATTTTTTCCGACAGGCTACGGCGCCATCGCCGTCGCGATACACCGTGGAAACGATCCGTGTAATTCCCAGGTAACTTAGTGGAAAGCGCTGTCGACGGCCAACACCGGTGATTTATACGCGTTCAGCGACCAATGACGCGAAAAGATTACACGGTCGAGCGAGCGCGCGAGCGGGCTCGCGCGACCGATTAGCAAACGGACGCATGCGCTTGCATACGCAGCGCAATTTTCTCTCTTGCCTAATGGCCCATAACCTTTGATTGGGCCGTGTTTACGTGGCGTTTTAAACCGAGAACACCCTCCTCTTCCACCCCGTTTTATCCATCCACCACCGCGATCTCGAGAGAATAATCGCCTCGAGAGAGCAGTCGTTAGTACAAATCATCCGCCTATGGACGGCCGTGTATTCGCGCCGTTTCTGAACGAACGAGTAGCCCTTATACGCGTGCTGTACACTTTGCACACTTTTGCGCGTTACAACAGGAAAGAGTTGGCCGCGATAGCAACTTCATTCCGCTCATTTGTGTCGGGGAAAGTTTTTTCAACGGCCGGGACTAAAGCGGAATTTTTCCCCCTTTCTTCTTCTTTTTTTCTTCTTTTTCTTCCGGTTGAATTATCATTTCGCGAGGAAAGCGGCAGCACGCGTCTGGAG
Source organism: Apis cerana (assembly GCF_029169275.1). NCBI lineage: Eukaryota > Metazoa > Arthropoda > Insecta > Hymenoptera > Apidae > Apis > Apis cerana. The sequence goes on from NC_083860.1 coordinate 9,708,779, forward strand.
AACAAACAGAGCTATAATTTTTCTCCCCGAGCATTTTTCCAAACTTTTGTCCGGCTTCGTGTTATCCTTTGTAACGCGAGCCACGGTCGGACCTCGGCCAGTATATCAACTTTACCGTCTTGCGATACCGGCTCCCATCCATCCATTGCCCCGGAACATCCGCAGTTACGCGGCTCGCTTCTTCCTTCTTTTTCTCAAGTATTTTCGTTTCGGGGAGGAACGATTAAAGTCAATGATTTATACGCTTCGTTTATTCGTTTAACGCTGAAAACGTCGAGGGAGTCGACCGGTTATCCTCTCTCGAAAACGCGTTTACGAATTTTACTTGTCTATTTGATTCTTGACGAATCTCGAAGAAATAGAAAGAAATATTGGACGATGAAAATGATAGAAATCGTGTGTTCAAGATTGTTGTAAAATTGTCAAAATTGATTAAGAGATGGAAATATAGCGACGGCAAGCTCGCATTTGAAACAATTTCTCGATGGCGTTTGTATCTTCCGCGGTGGTTCGGGATGAAGTATATCGACGAGCAAACAATGGATAAATACACGGAGAATGGAATAGATTGTTCTCTGAATTTGCTATCTACGTGTATCTCTTTATCCTTATTTGCATCTCTCTTTCTCTCTCTCTCGGTCCAAAGTTAATAAACTATTCGAAACTGACTTAGTCGGTACATCTCGATAGACGATAACACTTGCTCTTGGTATGAATAATTCTTTTGTGCATTCATCAGCATTAGCATAAAGAAGCTTTAGGTTCGGTATCCTTTTTGATGTAAATTAAAATTCATCGGGTTACGGGCTTGTTTGCGGAAGGTATACAGTTTTTGAAATATTAAATCGACTTTGTGGCTCGAATTACTCTCTGATTATCGTTCACGACTTTCATTAATTTCTCGCTAATCTGATATCGCGAGCTTAATATCAATTTTAAAATTCCAAGAAAAAAAAAGAAAAGAGAAGGAAGGAAAAAACTTCTCCAAAAATTCCAAAGAAGAATACTAAAATCCATAATATCCACGTTTATCGATTGACGAAATGTTAAAAACTTGGAAAGATTCGAGCGACTCGAAGCGGAAAGTTCGAAACGAAGCAAAGTAGGATCATCGTTTATCGGCGGCGACGACGACCGCGTCTGTGACAACGAGCGTGTAGAACCGATTGCAGCCGACAGTTACGGACGCGAAGGGCCCTCGTCGTTCGCGATTAATCAGCGTGGACGTTTCGTAACGACGTAGCAACACAACATCTGCCGTGTGCCTAGCCACTAGACGTCAGTTCGGCAACTACGATTAACAAAAGCGCCACCCGTTGTGCACCAGTGTTGCGCGAGGTTCGCATCAACGCTGTTTAAACAGCGCTCGTTCCTCGAGTGCTTGAGGAGGTGCGAAACGATCACGGGGATGAGGTGAAAAGAAGGACGTCTGATCGTGGAGGACGGTTGCACGATGAATCTTTCTCGACGTAGCAGAACTTTGGCTGTTATGAAGCAAGAACAAAGGTGAAGCTTAATTGATTTTCCCTCCTCGTTCAAAATTAAATAGCGAGACGGTGCGAGATGCGGTGATGGAGTTTTTGTTTTACGATGATAAAAAGGAGGAAAGGAGTGGTCGTTGGCGGAGAGGGGGCGAAGAATTTTGGCTTCCGGTCAGAGGTTATGACTTCGAATACCATGAAGGTTTGTTGTTATATATAGGGTAGAGATAAGAATTTCATACCTCGCGTAATTTCGTCTTTTAGTACGGTATGAAATTATGCTAAATATGGCATTGGATAAAATGACTTATTAATTAGCTTTCGTGTATATGCACGTAGTTTTTGCTACAATGTAAAAAAAAAAAAAAGAATTTCATCGAATGAAAATTTAACGAGAATATTGTAGATGAAAAGAATGACGATACTTGAATTCCCGATTCTAAATAGTTGTAATTCAATTTGCACACAAGTTTGCGTATAAAAGAAAGTTATATTCGACGCGAGAAGTTTTTAATTTGCAAAGCTGTGTTCTTTCACGGCAATCGCGTGCAAAAAAGACTCTCGAAAAATTTAATTTTTGCAGCGGTTGAAAATTCAGATTTTTCCCGAGCGTAGATGAAAATGAAACATGGATGCAGCTCGATTCCCAGTTAGCGCGGCGCCATAGCCGTCTCGTGGTTGTCGAAATTCTTTCGAATTTCCTCTTTGTTGATACACACCTGGCGGACACGCGCCCCGTAAAACGAGCTGGTTCTCGCGGTAAGCTAGAATTTCGTGTTTTTCGAACTCCACAAGAACTGCGATTCAACGAGCAGTCGAGGCTGTAACCGTTCACTACACACGGGATGCTTCCTTCGGTTAAAAAGTGTCCGCGAATCCTGAAATTAGCCCGTACATACACGTATATTCCGTTGTCCCAAAAGTTCTGGCTGGATTGCAAAAAAAAAAAGCTTTATCGGGAGATAAAAGAAAGCCGTTAAATATTTTTACAACGAGTGCAACGTGTTCCAGAGTTTCGACACCGGGATTTAAATACACCCGGGCTGAAACACTGCCGTATATCGAAATCCTTTTTTTTTTCTTTCTTGTCTTTTTCGAGTTTCAATTTTTACCTCGACGCCGTAGCACGAGTGTAAATTACGATATCGCGATTTTTCTAGAGTTCTAGTGTTTCTCCAACCAGTAGTGTCGTCAAGTAAGGATTTAATAATTGCCGTTTAAAAACCGTTTGGAATAATAAATTATCAAGATTTTATAAACGTCTCTCGATTACGTATTTTATACGTTGTTAAGTATCGCGGAGAGAGAAGAATTTCCTCGGGAAGCGTGATAGCGAGGGCAGAAATAAATTAAACATTAGAGGAAGGATTCATTTAAACTTCAGGCTGGCAACTAATCTACGGGCTATACAAGTTTGAATTGCATCTAATTACTGTTACTCGAAGGATTACGTGTTACGTATGCCTTCAGACTGTTGAGACTTGTTATTAACTCGTTACGCTTGTGAATAATATTATGTTTCTAAGATTGTTTGAAATGCTAATTGTGCTAAATTTGGAACGGTAAGAATACTTGTTGTCAAGAGGAATGTATAATTTATGAGCGTGGAGTAGCACTGGTATGGTCCACGCGAATTTATATTTTTATAAATATAAATAGACGAGGAGGAGCAAAGTCTAAACTGAGAGATTTGTTTTTATCCTCTAAATTTCATAACGAGCGTGTACTTTACTTTTGGATATTTTCTGCTATATTTGCATACCATTTGCATCCTCTATATTTTTGCGCACTCGAATTCTCCATAAATGCATGAACATCCGAATGATGAATAATTGAACCCGTGTTAATAAAAGACAAACCTCATCGTATTCATCGGATGCGTTTCGCGTTTGCGTTATTCATCAACAAGTGAACCGATTTGGCTAAATTTTCTTCTTTTTTTTTATGAAATCTCGTACGTTTCAACAATTCGATACGATATTCGACGACTCAAGATGACCACGTACGCTCGGACAAAAGTTTGAACTATCACTTTTTCGCGAAGCCATCTTCGTTGCGTCCCTCGAAATTCCCAAATCGTCGCCCGTGTAACGAGGCAACACCTTCCGCTTTATTTTCCAGTTCCAGTTTCCAAACAATCGTAACGCAACGATCTGTAAATAAACGAGAATTGATATCGTGTTGTCCTACAAGATTTGTATCCTTGTGACAATCTTGACAAGTTCTTCAACCGAAGGACAAACCAAACACGTTTCGTTCGAGCAGTACTCGTCAGAGAAAACGGAAGTTTGCTCGCCTCGGACAACCGTATCGTCTCGTGGAATCCCTTGCCTTTTCACTCACGAAAATATCGATATCGAACACAGACGATACACGCGAAAGAATCGAGATCGAGTTTGTTAACAAAAATCCACCCCCGCAACGGTATTTACGTCCTCTCTTTCCCGACTCTTTTCAATCTAGGACCACGTTGTGGAGGGATTTCATCTTTTCCCCCCTCAAGAAAATCTTAATCGACGTTCGACAAACGGAAGAATCTCGATTAAATCTCGACGTCGAGTCTCCGCTGCGGAACAATTATCCCGGGGACATATTTCATCAATTGTAGCTACGATTATCGTCTCCTTTCCAACCTTCTCCCTTGTACACTTGTTTGATATATTACCGCTCGACGGACAAGTGATATTTTCAAGCAACCCGAGAAAAGCAATCGTGACAATTGGAAAGAAAAGCGTTCTCGGTGATTACCGATTAACTTCCATTCAAACTCGTCCCATTTCCAAATGACAAGTTGGGGCGATGGAGGGAGATAGAGATCCAAGGATGAGGGATAGCGAGTGTAACAAACGACCGGTGTAATAATCGATAACGAAGCCCGATCGCCCGATATCGGGGAACAATCTGACGGCGAGAAAAAGAATCGAGCCAACTTCTTCCTCTCCTCTTCGCTTGGCCGCGAACCGATAACGATAATGACCGACTTCCCTCGCTTCTCTCGACGAGTAACGAGTACTTAACGCCTATAGCGGCCGACCACACGAGATATCGCCCATACGAGGAGATAATCGCGCTGATTTAAGACCGCGCGCTTCCGACCACGCAGGAAAACACTTGGGTGTTAGGCACACGCCTGGCAGGTGGTATGTCAAGAGGGTTACTTGGTTTTGTGGCGTGTTCCTAGGTAATATTGGGTAATTTGCCGTAATTTCGCGCTTCCTTCCTCGAAACCCAGGATCGCATTTGTTTGTCATCATCCGTTGCTGACGTCTTGAACAACGGCCATATTATTTCGTTATTTTCGAACGAACTCGATACGATTATCTTTCTCGTATTTTTTACGAGCAACTTTCCATTCCTCCTCCTCCTCTTTCTTCTTTTTATGGATATATTACCTGGAATGAATTTTTTCGTTGATCTTTTTTTCAGGGAAAAATTTCATTTCTGTCTGGAAATGAACTTACCGATCCGTGGAATCGCGAGGAAAGATTCTAGGGCAAAGAGAATTTAAAGGGAAGATGGGATAACTTCGTGTTATGTAAATACATACGTGGAAAGAAAGCTTCATGGCTCGTTCAAAAGTAAAAATTATTAACTTTTGGCGCTCCAGCGGTGACTCTACGTTTGATTTTTTTAGAATATTGCTTCATAGATAGGCTCCTAAGCTCTTTACATCTTATGAGATGTAGAATATATTGTTAAATAGCTAGAATTTTTATCTCGAGTTCATCTTTTAGTCTTAATTTGATTTTATTGACACAGCCGTGGCAATAGAAATATTATTTTCAAAGTTTTTGAACTTTATAAGCATGGAATACGATGAAACGAAATTAGTTCAAGTGAAGAAGAGTTTGATTCTTCGTTATTGAATGACGAAATTACTTCTATTCATAAAGAAATTAACGGTAGAGAAAGCAGTGATAAACATGAAGATGAAATAAGAGGCATAAGAAGGCGAAAAATAAGATTAGTGAATGTGAAAGCAATAGTGAAGATCGCAGAAGACACAGAAAAAATATCTTCGAATATAAATGAACCATTAAAATTCTTCTAAACTATTTTTTACTGATGAACTTATTAACGGAAAAGAAGGAAAAGTACTATTGCTCTATTTACTCTGACGAACCGAGGATGCATCTTGGTAATTGCTTCATAAAATATCGCACAAAACAACAATATAGACTTTAATATTCAATAAATTTTTTTCCTTGTACGTAAAGATATACAAAATATTAAAATATAAAAGTTTTATGCGTTAATTTGTATGAAATCATAAATTAGAAATTCTACCGTTGGTTCGATCAACGAGCGAAACATGGCTGGAGTGCAAACAGTTAATCATCTCTCGACGGAAAAAGAAAAAAAAGGAAGAAAGAAAACGTTACGTCTCCTCTGCTCGACGACGTTGTTCACGACGAGTCGAGTGCGTAACGACCCATCCGATCGATAATCCATCCGGCGTAGATGCGAGATAACGAAAATTGTAAGCGCCTCGTCGAACTTTTATACAGGGGTCTCGAGGTGACTAGCCTCCCGTGTCGCTGTCGACGACGATACGAGGATATGCGAGTTCCGCATCACGAGCGGCAGTTGCGTATCGATTTAACGACGTGGATCAGCCCCACGACGCGGTACGAGGTACTGCCATTGGAATTTATGGCCGACGCCGTATGGAGGACGCACACCCGATTAAGTTTGTCGAGCATGCTCGTGGAGCGACGTAAGCTGTCGCGGTTATTAACTTTCCTTTTCGTGTCGTAAACGAGAAGAAATTTTTCTATATTATCGATAAAAAAAAGAATAAACAAGAGGTTCGAAGCATTATCGATAAAACTCGTTGTTCGCGCGTTAGGAGTACGTGATTCCTCGAAAAGTACTCTCCAGACTGTTTATACACGTAGATATCGCAGCGTATTATTTTCGATATTAAAGAGGTTGATGTAGCTTTGATAGAATGCGAGGACGAGTGGTCAAACGAGCGCAAAAGTAATCTCGACGATCTCGTTTCTCTCCCTCTCGGCTTTCCACCGTCGACCCTTGACCTTAATTCTCCCTCTTCGTTTAAAATTATCACGTTTGCGTGTTTTTATCAATCCGTGGCTCGCACGATGGAAGGAAGATACGTCGCCAACGAGAGAAGTGCAAGAGTTTCGAAATTCGTCCTCCTCCTTTCCTCTTCGTTCAACGTTTAACGTCTCCGAATAATGTATCATTATTTCCCCGAATCGTGAAATAAACTTTGGATATTATTTTTCGAACGACGCCAACAAGATGGTTAAAGGGGGACGATCGAAAATCGCAAGAATTTCGATTTCTTCTGGAATGTTTGGCAGAATTGCGAGAATTATCAAAGAGATGGAAATTTTTATCAGTGGAAATTTCCTACGTTACGTGGAATCTTCGAGATGATCGGGAGAAATTTCAATTCGAGAATTTCAATGTTACCAAGAAGCGTGCGGAGATCTTTTCTCTTGAGTTCGGAAAAATCTCGAATTTTATTCCATGATTTAGTGAAAGAAATGGGACTTTTATTGTCATCCCCGAGATTAGGTGGCTCGCAGGAGATTTGAAATTTCATATAACTCGTCGTAAAGGAGGGACCAACCAAAAACGAGTTCTAGGAATCTTGCGCAGAGAAAGAGAAAGAGAGAAAAAGAGCGGAAGGGACAAACCACGAGCATTCCTCTTGGAATCGTAAATAACTGATGGCACGCGTAATCCAGTGAACCTTTCCCCGCGGCCAGATAGCTTTTCAAAGATATTAGATGGCGTCGTAACGCGTTTCAAGAGCGTCGCTGGCTAGAAACGACCGAGTTACCCCGGATAGTCCTTCGATATCCTTTCACCAGGCGTGGAGGCGCAAACTCCTCGAGGATCCACACGCACGGTGCGGAAACTTCCGCGTGGGAAATCGGCCAATAGACGCATACCTGTGAAATTGAGTCTGAACCGATTAAAGGTTACGCGCGTCTTGGCGTGAAATTGAATCAGAAGTAATGAAACGTTACGGTTACGGTGATAAAGAGGGACGACGAATTGCGAAACGTTCCTCCAATTTTCACTGTCCAATTAGTTATTTCGCGATATCGAATTTTACACGATTGTCGCTTTTCATGATTTTTTTTTACCTGTATATGAGCAAGTAATTTAATAATCTTCAAAAATGGAACGAGATGAGAAGAGTCGAAACATTTAAATCTTTCATAAACGCGCAAACATTTTCTAATTACGAGAAGATTATAATCGTAATTCGTATAATGGTAAAGTTGAAAAGAAAACTGTTCATTTTACCCTCGCATTTTACCTTAATTAATCTATCGGACAAAGCTTCCGTTAACGAATTGAAAATGAAACACGAATACGGATAATAAAAGGATATAATAACGCGAAATTTTTCCATAAAAATTCGCTCGTCGTATCAATGATTATAAATCGATTTCTAACCGAATCGACACGGATGAATAATCTTTCGATACGTAGCTTGAACTCATCGAGTAATGCAGGGCGAATAAGTTGGAAGCACGCGTGTTCAAGAATCTCGACCATCCGCGAATCCATCAGCTTAACAGTATAAATGAATACGATACTTGACGCAAGTTCGAATGCACTCGCTTCGAACTTGCCGCAATCTCCGGGACCCTGGAAGAGCTGGATGACTCGGAAAACTTAGTTGGAAGTAGTAAACGGGGACACAGACAGACACGCGGTATTAATAAACACTAGATCCTGTTCGATTCCAAGTTTGAACGCGTATTATACCGCCTTTCCGATTCGAGCATACTCAAACGTAGAGAAATCTCAAGAAACTTGCGTACGAAGGACTTGCGTGAGGATTGGAAATTTCCGAATCTCCTTTCAGAGATCTTTCAAGAAAATCGAAAGAATCGCGACGCTTTGCTTCACGTCAGCTTTAATCTCTCCTCGAAAAACTTCCCTCTCGAAGAAGCGAAGTAGAAGGTTCGAATTCGACGGATTTTCGACGAGTATGCGAGAAACGATTCGAGGCGTTTTGGGTCCATCGTTGACAAAGGGGTGGGCGACACATACGCGCGCACACGCGCGCAACGAGACGCGCGTGGAATCAAGTGACAATAGACGCGGCTGGAAATTGAGTTGGCACTGATTAGACATTGCGGGCGTGCCGTCATGCCGCGACGGTTCGTTGGAATCCGCTCCGGCATACTCGGCAACTCCAATTCCGCCTTCAACCTCCGACCGATATTATCCCTCACTTTGGATCAACCCACCGTTCCCAACTTCCCTTCTTCTACCTTCGCGCCATCCACAGATGAACTGTGTCTTTCGACAACCCCTTCTTCTTTCTTCTTTTTCTTCTTTTCTTTTACTAATAAACACCGATAGGATAACCGTGGATACGTATTATGCACGTGATGGTGCAATTTACTCCGCTCTGCGTCTCAACTTATTCGCTTTCGAGGAATGCCAAAGACGAGGAATAATCGAAAACGAGGAAATAGTTTGGAATGGGAAAGAGCGTATATTTTATATACGCGCGCATAATGGGGTATGATTTCATTTCCGTCGGGTAGAAAGTTGGCCCGCTACAGGGGGTTCGTATATTACGGTAGAGGTAGACGCATTCTTTACGAGAGAGGGACGTATTACCGGTTTATGCATCGCCATGAATAAGCGTGTCGCACAGGCGTGGTAAAGGCTGCACGCGTTTTACGGAGGTTGGCCAGAGCGATCATAATTTTCCTTCCAATATTCTTTTGTTAGTTGTATACGTATACGTATATTCGCGTTTTATTATCGAAACGTGGAAACTTTTATGGCTACTAAGCCTGAACGTTAGCACTTCCATCCTCTCGCAGACCCGGTAATTTTTCCTTTAAACGCGTATATTATAACGCGTTCCCGATATAAAACGTTAGGCAAACTCGGTATATCGAGTATTGTCAGGTCGAATTTAAATACTCGGTCTCGGTTACCGTGCTCGGTCACGGTGTGCCTCCGTGATATTTGTGAACCGTATTTGCATGTTCGCATGTTCCCATTCGCGGCCACGAGATATGCATGTGCGCGCCCATGACAAGCGCGGCTTTTTATAACAGTTTAAACCCTCCCCTCTTCCCCTCCCCGTGTGTGCATCTGGTATTCTACGCGCGAGGGGGAAAAAAAAATTAGAAAGCTTCTTGCGGAGGAAAAATAACGCGACAAATCGAACGACGCGATTCGTATAGAGATTGGTGGTGGTAAAATAGAGAGAGAGAGAGAGAGAGGAGAGAAATAAAAAAAAATAACCCTCCCCCTTCCCCAAACCATCATTTTACACATCGTTCGTGATTAATACTTCATTGATCGGCAATGTTTTCCAACGTTTGTTTACGTTATAATACGCGATCGACGCGCGTTTTTTTTTCCTCTGCGAGGCAATATTATCGTATATAAAGATGAAACATTCCCATGAATTTTCGAACGGTTTTTCTGGTTGGCAAACCGGATGGAAACCGATTATTTTTTCGAGCGTTTTTCGAAAATATCGAGGGAGAGTTAGAGGGAGAAAGTCGCGAAGAAAATATCGGTATCCGGTGTGTACAAAATTCCATATACGTTAATTTCGCCATTGCCAATTTTCGTGATCGCGCATTAACCGTGATTCCGTCGATTCGTTGGCAATTCATTCGCGATATGGAAACGCAAGAGTCGGTGGAAGCTTCGGCGACCACGGGGGTAAGATAACCCTACAGGGTCGAACCCGTTATGCCGATAACGAAAATCCGTTTCCGTAAACCAATGTCCTCCCCTCCCCCCAGCCATCCCCTAAGGGGGATAGCTATGCATACTACATTTCAATCCTTACGGAGGATTACACGGATTTGTGCTCTCCGCCGCTAAGTCCACTATCCATCTCCATTTCGACTTTCTACACATCGATACGTTAAATATTTTTCATATTCGACGAGAATCGAAGAGGTTACGCTTGCTAGAATGTTATCAGATATCTCACTGACTTTAAAAATATTCGTTTTTATCCTGATTCGTGGCACGTACATGCACAGATACTTTATTGGATAGATTTAGTAGACGATATTTCGTTCCTCCTTTTGTGTACGTGTACGCCTCTCCTCGTATACACGGCTCTCCTTTGATATAAACTAAGGTAGTAGTAAATAACTCGACTGAATTCCTTTGATGTTACGTGAATTTGCGAGTATCCGGCAACAACGAGATCGACTTCGACACTGATGTCAAAGGTAAGGTTTTTCGAGAAAGAAGAAAAGAAGATATCTCGATCGAACGGATCATCTAACAACCGACAAATTCTATAACTGGAGGGAGAAGATCGAAGACGAATCGAAGCGGAATAATTAAACGAAATTCCATTCTCTTCGCGCGTTTAAAATCCAAAGGATCGATCCAAAAAGGAGGACGTCTAACGAGGGTTCCTCTCCGTGGCGCTCTATTCGGGACACGCCGAAAATTCGCAAACTTGGAAGAAAGGGAAGAGTGGGGAGAAAAATCCGGCCTCCAGTACGAAAACACGAGAGGAGAGGGGGTGGAATGTTGCAGTGAATAGCGGGTGGCGCGACGCTCGGATTTCCTCGTATGTTTGGCGACCGTATTTTTTCCACGACGACAGTGGCGGCCGGCTAACAGAATCCCGAAACTTTGGTACCGCGCCAAATTATTATCGTTCAGTGTGCTTTACATTGTACCCGATCGGGTTGCTTTCTGTAACCTCGTTCTCCCTCCCCAACCGAGTACAAAAGGGGTTACGTAAATTTTCGAATCGCTGCAATTTCACCTTGGGAAAACCTTGGAACGAACGCCTCCTCCACGAGAAACTTCAAGCATCGCATTTTGGCTGCCTCGCGTTCGACGTCCTTCGAATTTCAAATTTATCTCGATCCTAGGTTATCGCGTGCATTTTTTAGTTTAGAGGAAAGGTCGTTGTTTACCAAGTTCAAATATATTACGATGATGTATAGCGAATCGAGAAGAAAATTTTAATTTTTTTAAAAACGAAACGAATAATAAACGCGACGGTGATAATTCGTCTAAAAATAAATAAGATTGTTCTAAGGAAAATCGATACGTATATATTGTTACGTAACAACGAAAGATTAATAATTTGAGGATAAGACGAGGAGAGGAACGCGAACAACAAATCGAGCGAAAATCAACACACGTTTATCGATTCGACAAATTCCTCTCTTCTCGCACTTACGTCGAGAGTGTGCATTTCGTTACAAATTAATTCCTGCTTATCGGGGGAACAACAATTGCGTGCCATATTTCACGTGATCTGATATTTTGCAACGCGACCGTATAAACGGCCGCGTAATGAACGGCGCCCGATCGTTATCTCATAATATAACCCGCAATGAGATGCAAAATCGCGCGGGGAAAGAAATATTTAACTTGGCTTCTCTGACCGACACGTGGAGGTTATATATCCGGGCTGGCCACGCGAAACTGAATTCGAAGCAGGGAAACGAAGATAGCGAGCACTTTACATGGGCAGATCGCGAGATAGATACAGCCGCAGGGATAATTAATCGCGGTCGGTCAAATTAGAGATAGGGGAAAGTCGTAAAATAATCGTTCGGTAAGCGATATCTCCTCTGGGAGATTTTACCAATGAATTGTGCGCAATTTTCAAAAAAAAAGAAAGAAAAAGGAAATTTCTTCGTTTCGTCAAGATTATTCGGAATGAAAATCTCATTAAAGAATTTCAACAAAAGGATAATAGAGTAATGCGATAATAAAAATTTTTTCACTCGCTTGAAATAATCGAATACTTCAATTTTTCCTCGATTTCTCTCTGGATATACGATAGAGGCGAGCACGTTGATTCCGAAGGAAACAACGCGTCGTCCATCTCTTTCATCCTCCCCCTCCTCTTCTTCCTACGCCTGAGAATAAATTACGCGAGCGAGGCCCTTCCATCGTCCCTTTTACTCCTGGCAAAGTCCTCCTTTCCTAGGGGACTAAATTGGCCTCGTTACACACCGGCTACGTTTCAATTGCCAATACGGGACCGGCAAATTTGCGCCTGCCTGCGTTGATTTCCTCTCCCTCCCTTCAACCTGGCCCGTGTACGTTGCGTGTATTCGTCTCCTAATGATTGAATCCGCTTGGATCGGTGCGACTATCGTCAACTATATCCGGCCAACTCGTTATTGGATTAGGAATTCCTCGAATTTCTCTCGGAATACGCGTGTGCTCGCGCGTGTCTTCCTCGTCTCGTCTGTATTCGTCGAGGGAGAATGCGAGACGAATCGTTTTCCGTCTTCCCCGCCTTTATTCCTTCGCGGGTCTGGATTTCCGTGCGACGGGCTCGCTTCCCTCTCTGTAACTCGGGAAACGTGACGCGGCAAAACGCGGTAGAATCGCGTAGACACTGTTCTACCATGCGAATACGATAATGATTCGAGACTCGGTCGTCGAAATTGTATCGCGATACACTGGATCCAGACGTGGCGCGATTGTAAACTCGAAACGATCTTTGTGCTCACGAGCCTTTGTGTAGAAGCCGTAGAATGTAAATTTCCATCGGATATTTCCAAAATCGGGATTCGAACCGCGTGTTTATGGAATATCGAGTTGGAAATTTAATCTCGATGCGAACCGTTTCAAAATAGTTTCCAAGTATTCTCGTCGAAGGTGCTTTTGTACCTTATCGGATACAGATAAATGAAAAAAAGGAGGAGGGGCGAAGGTCAATGTCGAGAGAAATTCTCCCTAGAGTGGGGATGAGCGCGCTTCCACGATTTCTTAGAAACTTATCCAATGTTTGCCGCGGCGAGCAAGATCGAGTTTCGTAACGAGTTTATCGTTAAAATCGTTACCCTCGAATCTTCGAGAGCGAAAGTTATATCGGGATACTAGGAGGGAGACGAGACGAGAGTTCGGCCTTGGATCACGGACGGTTCAATTTATAACAACGGTATATATAGCTCGATCAACAAACCCATATTTCCATTTCGAGCAATAAACAATATCGCGGCACGAAATCTGGTTCGTTGTTTCCGTCGATTAATCGTGCACACTGGCGACGAAGAACGATGACCGTAACTCGACGATCGGCTATCAACCGTGGCGATCGATCGAGGTACTCGCGAGCTACGGGCGTACAATTCATTTGCGAGCGGGATAAGATCGCCGGCGCGTAGGTCGAGCTATCATCGGCCGCTCCACCACCTATTTAAACACAGGACGAGTTAAGCATCTGTTGGCCGCGAGTTTCTAATTTATTTACTCGAAGGGCGAAGTTCGGTCAGAGTTGAAGATTCGCCGCACTTTACGGCACGTAAGGATAAAGTCGCTCTACGTAACGCAAAAAATTAATACAAATATTCTTTTTTAACGCTGATACTAAATCCAGCAACTAATTCTGATTCACTTTCGATCGAATCAAATCGGTGTTTGAATTATTTATCGAATTAATATTCTTATCAAAAAATATCAAGTATAAAGTAAATAAACTAAAATTACTTGATGTTATTTTGATAATTATTGAATTCTTGAAAAAAAAGAATAAATCCTTCAATTGATAATATCAATTCAAAAATTAATCTCAAACGAAACACCGATAAACATTCTTTCTTAATAATTCGTAACAGGGAAGATTCGCCTCGATCCATCATTTCGTTGGATTCGAATTTGATCCTCGAGTTTAAGAAAGAAGAAAAAGAGGGGAGAGATTTAATTCCTTTGCGGAACTTCCTCGCCCAGATGGGAATAATATTTATTCTAAAGAAGCATCCTCGAATCCGATAGCGAGCCCGAGCGATTCTTTCCGTTTTTCCTTTTCTCTTTTCTTCGTTGGATCGTTGTTCTTCGAGCTGTAAACAGCTCAATCGACGACCGTGTCGTGAATCCAATTACGTATGATTCGACGCGTAATCCAAGTGTCGGTCTCGTCCGCTCGACGAAAATAAATAAAAACGAATTAAGGAAACGATGGTGAAAAGTGACGATGAGGTTGTAACGCGTCGTTAAAACAGCAAAAATTTTCCCGTAATATCCTCAAGTCCGGACGCTTTGATAAATGGCCTTTCGCAATAATTGTTCGCTCGTTTCTCGTGGAAAATATACGACTGTACGAGGAAGGTAAGCAAGGTGGAGCGAGAAAGGAATGTGGGTAAGGTGCGCAGAGTTCCTTTTCTCTCTCTTCCCCTCTCCCCTCTCTTTTCTCTTTTCTTTTCTTCAAATGACCAAGTTTATGAGACAGGTGTTACTTTTACATCCCATTAATAATTGTAATCCAACAATGTCGCTTTGTGTCCGTTTCCCATTTTAAAATTCATTATCCGTCCGCGTTACAATTGAATATTTCAAGTTTCTCGCCGGAAGACCCATTTTTCCATTTGGTAAATAGTCTTCTGGCCTGTTGAATTGTTTATGTTACAATGAAAAATACTCGGGGGAGACGAGATTAATTAAGCAAACGCGGACAAGAGAAACCGACCTCTTCGCGGCTACTGCGATTCTTTCTACTTTACGCTTCCCGATTTTATTACATTCCCTCCCTCTTTTCCCTCTTCTTTCTTTCTTTCCTCCTTTTTTTCCCCTCTGCATTTTCACGCAGAGACCAGCGGGATGGACCAACGGAATATGAGCAAGGGAAGAAGGAGAAGGGGGGGAATTTTTATCGTAAACGTCAAGCGTGCAAGACGCGTGACACGTCTTATTCCTACGCCTCCTCCAAACCACTCTCGGAATCATTCGACATTTTTTACAAGCCGCTTCTCACTCGACAGATATAAAAATTCAATTGCTTCTGGAAAAAAGAGAATACCTACGGTGTCTCACCTATCTGGAGCGGGCAGAGGTTGGCCGATTTCCAAGTCGAAGGGGACGAATGCTACGAGGATTTTGCTTCTCTTCCACGACTTTTTTTTTCTTCATTTTTTCCATTTCTTTTTTTTCACGAACCGAGACGATTGCTAGCTGCGACTCGTCATTATTAATTTTCCCAACGAATTTCGTGCCTCATATTTCGTTTGTTTTCGTTTCGCGCGTAAACAGTTCTCTTCGATGATTTATTATTATTATTATTGTTATTATTATGATAATCGTTTCAATCCGTATTATTAGCATTTTGCATCGTTATGATAAAACGTGCGTGTTTCTTTCTCCCCCTCCCCCTTTCTTTTTCTACATATGTATATTTTCTACATATGTATATCGATCGAGGTATTAATTTACTCGACGTTGGTAAATAAACGAGATTGATCCGAATCGATGGGGCTCGTACAGGTTGTACTCTGAAATTCGATATCATCCGCTGTCGATTTATATAAAAATTGAAAGAAAAAAAAAATAATAACTGGGGAGTAAATATAAATTTCAATAAATTTTATCGCGCGTTCCGTGACATCGGTCACCGATACGCTTAATAAAATTTGAGGAAGGGGAAATAGTAGTGTGCGCGTCCCTATGATGATGACTCGTTGAGATGTTGAGTCTTGGCTGTTGTTAGATTTGATCTAACTGGAAAACAAACGAGCAAACGAGGAAAATTTGTACGGATCTAAATTTGAATCGTTGGAACACAAACCTGAACATAATCACAAATCCCAATTTTAAAACCTGAATCCAAAACTTAGTTTTAAACTTCGGTCGAAGTTTGTGTATTGGATTCAGAAATCGGGTTAAGAGTCTGGGTTAACCTTCTGTTTGAATTTAAGGGGTTCGATTAGGTTTGAGCCAGGGTGGTTTGGATATGGGTTAGGGTCGAACGTGAGTTCAAATTAAGTTTGGGTTCGTATCGAGTTTTGATTTACGTTTAAGTTAAGAGTCTTATTCGATTCGAAAGGTGACTATACGTATATACACGCGTAAAGTTTCTCAAGTTTTCTTCAGGCTGGAAACGGAAAATGGTCGATCGTAAAGTAACAAGGTCCACAAGGGTAAGATTCGACGCGTATCCAAAGATTATGTAGATAAATTCTCGGTGGAGAAACGTAGAAAATGGTAATGAGGTGGGGAGGAAAAAGACGAAAAAAGGAGTGGAAAAGCGAAGGGTGGATTGTCGATGAATATGCGTAGTCACGTGCCGACTATATTATCAAATCGTCGAATCGGTTCCACCGAGGAGACAGGAACACGTTAGACCGCGTCTCCGGGATTTTATCTGTCCTCCTTTCTTCCTCGATTGGACTTCGCCTTAATTCGTGGGGAAATATTACACCTAATACCGCGAGTTTGATTTCTTCCCCAAGTTCTCCAAGTTAAAAAAATACTCGTTAACGATAATTAGAAGGGGGAATATCGCGTGGAGAAGTTTCTCGAGTTTAACGGAACGAAATTTAGCCGAGTGATACAAATGATACAATCCGGAGGCGAAATGGGAGAAACGTAACGTCAGGAAGTGTAAAGTGTAGGTGCAATTCATTTTGTTTATCATTTCTCGCGGCTAAGCCAGTTTGCGAAGTTTCGACTAATCTGTTGAGACTCGTGTGGCTGTTAATCATACGGGTATAAAGAAAAGGGAAAAGCGTGATTTATTTTGTGCAAAAAGGCGAGGAAAACGAAGCATCGATCGATAATATCGCGTTAGTTAGAAATTTCGGGAGATCGAAACGTTCTTACGAATTACGTTGCACCACGTTTCTAATTCACTCGAATTCGCCGCGGTTAAATTCTAATTGGTCGAGATAACGCAAACTGTTTACAACACAACAAGTGGCGCGTTACTCGAAACTAACGGAATTAATTTCTTCCACAGCATCGAGAATTTGTCTTTAATAATATCGCTCCGTCTTCTCCGGATTGTTTAATACCATCGACCTTTCTCGAGTAGTTTTCGCGGATGAGGGTTCGTTTCGCGGGGCGAGACAACGGCGGGGCGCAACATTGTCGAAACAAGGCTTCTCGATAAATAAACTCGACGAAAACGAAGGGGGTGGATGGAGGAGTGGCGAGAGGAGAAGAAAGGTAATCGCGAAATGGTGGAAGAGTCGGGAATGAAATGAAACGGAGGCTGTGTTTAAGAGCGAACTGAATCAATAGCTCTACCCTGCGACCCGTAGGCCAAATATAGGTCATACCACGATCCCCTTTCTCTCTCTCCCTCTTTCTTTCCCCCCCTCTCTCTCTGCTCGCCCTCTCGTCGTCTTCCTTCCCCGCGCACCGTTCCACGAGTGGAAGGTATACGGTATATTATTGCATCGACACTCGGTTGCGGCGCACACTCGTTGTCCGCACATATGCATTTTTCATAAATAAATTCCACGGATGCCCCAAACCCGATCCTATCCTATCGGATTGCTTGTATACGCCCTGGAATTACGTATTTCACCGCGAGTTTTAGCAAATTGTCGAGAAAGCTTTCTAGCAGCGCCGCAATAAACCGGAACGACTCCGAGTCGCCTAGGTTTTGGTAGGTCATATTTTTTTACGACAGGATCGACCCTCAGGACGAACAAACAGAATTATATTCCTGTACACGCTTTCTTTCGTATATTTCCTCAACATCGAATCGGTTGTACGTTGATTTTTTCTTCGCTTATTCGTAATTGAATTTCCTTCTTCGTGTCCAATGTTTCTTAAAAATATCGTAACGCTCGACTCGAGACGTTGATTTAAAAAAAAAAAAGAGAAATCACGTAGCAATAACGAGTTTAGCAGACAAAAGTAAAGAAAGATCGACGAAGGTATTGCCCTCCGGGTAATAGAGGAAAAGAAGGGATGCTTTCAGCGTCTGACGTTTCGAATCCATCCTCTTTCGATGTCTCTTTTGTCGCGGGAGAAAGTTGCGATTAGTCTCACAAGTGCGATCCTTTTTTGAACGTGACTCCAGGCAATATTCATCGTTACTTCTTCCTTTTCGCGTTATTCTCTTTTGACGTTTCCTCCACTTCATCTACTCACCACCGTACCACCCTTCTCCACTCCGCTCCTTGTTTTTCTCTTTAATTATAACTGTTCCGAAACTGTTCCCTTCAACCTGTTCTCGATGTTTGAAAACGAACGAGAGAAACGAGAAAAGAAACGAGATTTCTTCCCAACAATATATCTCGTTTCAAAAATTCGTGTACGCGTATATGTAAGGCGACAAAACGAGAAAAGAAATAAAATAAACGGCAACGAAGTGGAAATTTTTTCACTTATCCTTGCGTTCCTCGAAAACTCTCATCTAAACATTCAACGAATCAAGTTGTATATCGCGATTTGCATCTCGGCAACAGGAAGAATTAATCCCTTAGTATCTCGCCAAATATTACAAATGTTACAAATTTACATTCCCGCGATCTTCGTGTTCTTCCGAAACTTTGAACTTTCGAACGAAGTTGAGGCTGATAGCGATTTGCATTCATGGCCCGGGGATTGGAACGAGTCGCCAAACTAACTTTCTTTCTCGCATCCTCTCCCCTCCAAATCTTGCTTACGAATACGTAAAACGAATAATCAAATTATCTCGAAAAATATCGATCCTCCACGCTATGTTTCGTTTATATTTCCAGATTTAATAAATAAATCGGTACCGGTGCCCGAATCGAACTGCGTGAAAAGTTAAACGCGAGCCAGCGGCACGCGCGATAACCGAGGAATTAACGCGTTATTTCCCCGGCAAGCGAAATAGGGGGCGATCGAGTGGCCGAAAAACGGTAAATTCATCCGTGAGCGGGGAAGGGAAGGTCCGGAAAACGAGAGGCCGTGTAAAAATAATTGGCGTTATTGCGGCCGAAATAACAAAAAAAAAAAAGGAAAAAAGAAAAAAAGGGAGAAGCGTTGGAGAAGCGGGAAAAAAAGTTTTCGCGGGCGAAATACGATTGGGGGGATGAACGGGTCAAATTAACGGTTAACAAATTAACAGTGTCGGGTGGGCGGGGAGCGGAGGAGAGAAAACGCAAAATTGCCGCAGCCCATGGCTTCCTAACGTTTCCGCTCGATTGAAATACGCCACTCACCCGTACGACCGTTTCCACGCTTCCAATAGCAAACCTATTGATTATCCGCTCGCGTTCCTACCGCGCTGTCCATTTGCTAGCTGATTCATTATAATTGCAGCGACGAAATGGGCGGCCGGTTGTTCACGCCGCGCAACGTTCCGCTTGTTCGAGCAACGCCACCGGTTTACAACTGTTATCGTCCCGCTTCGCGCCATTTTCTTTCCATCCGATCCTCTTTCTTTCTCTGTTTCTTTTTTTGTTTTATTTTTTCTTTCTTTTTTTTTTGCTTCTCGAATCGCCGGAATATTTGTCGATTTGAGGGGGAGGAGAGGGGAATATGGGGTGCTTTAAACGGTGCTTCCAATTTTCCAGTTTTGGCCGGCCAATTATTAATCGTTCAATTTCTACGAATGGGAATAAGTAAATAAACAAACGAGCAAATATTTGGCGCAGATTACACGAACAATTCCAGCTGCCGTTGTTTAACGGTATGGATTATTAAAAACGTCGATAATCTGTGATCTTGCTTGGTTTTCGGGCAAAGTTTAACAAACTCCCGAATCCCTCGAATCCATCCAAATGTAATTTCAATCTTGGCGCGTTGATCGAACGGGAGTGAAACGCAAAGCCTATTGTCCCGATCGGTTAAAATATTTATCGTAAATCGCGCGCAATTGTAATCGTAACGCGGAGGCACGCGCGTATCGGGTCATACGTGATGAATATCATTACCGGATCATCGTTATTTGCAATCGAATATCGTCCAACTAATTATTTCCTGATACCAAACACATCGAGGGGGTTACGCTCGATATGGATAACTCGTGATTCCGCGGTTTCTTCTTTCCCTGTCCCATTATTAATTTAATAGATCGATCCGTGTTAATGAATAGTTACGAGTAACGTGTTTACGCGGCGCGATTTTTCCACGTGTCGCACATGCCCCATGCCGTGGAGCGATTTTAACGCGCGCGGTGACCCACATCTCTCTCTTTGATTAAACACGCGGTGTCAAATTTCTCTCTCTCTTTTTCCCTCTCTCTCCCTCTTCCTTTCTCCCTCTCCTTCTCTCTGCACAGAAACATCGGACGACCGATATTTCGCATTTCGACGAATATTTGCGTCCTATGATCCACGATGAATTCGCCCTTATGACGCGATCTCGTTCGTCCAATGTAAATTTTGATGAGATCGCGTCTTCTCGATCCACGGAAGGGAAAAAAACGAGGCCCAGCGTTAAACGAGACTTTATACAAATGTACGACGACTGATGCGCACGATTATCGATCTGCCTGCTCGCCAATTTTGTCCCGAACAATGACACGGAATAATGAACTTTGTGCGACGATTGCACGCGTGTCGATTTCTATAATTAATCGATACGTAAACGATTCGATATTGACACCGGTCCAATATGAATCGGATGAATCGAATTACAATTGGCCGTTGAAAAAATATTCGGATTGTTGTAAAATTTCAAGCGAATCTCGTGATTTTGATCATCTCTCGAGCATCTCTTGAATCGTTAATCGTAAGTAAACGCGAAACTTTTCTCGAAACTTTTATTCCTGAAATCGGATCGAACGTTAATCAACCGAGATATCCGATGTGCCCTTTGTTCGAGCCGAGCTACGCGCACTTCAATGCTGAAAGATTTCCTCGGCTTTCCACGACAAAAATCATCGTTTAACGATGACGAGGCTCGACGCGACGAATCGACACGTTTTGTTTCGGCCGAGACATAGGGATCGAGTCAAAGGATCGCCTTCCCCCTTCATCGACACTTCATTAACCGCCATCGATGGGAAACACGCGAGCGTTGTCAACACGAAGCCAAAGGAAAGCTGGTATTTTGCTCTGCCAGATGAAATCGCGAAACGACGTTTGATCATCCGCGCACCGAATCATCGAGTAATTGCGGTGCGATATCGCGGATAATTAGTAGCCTGCCTAGTTCCTAGGGAAATTACATCGTTTTCCGGAATATCATCGGATCTTGATGTACATAGTAGTTAACGCGACTTTAACTACGTACATACAATTATGTACGACACGGGACGTGTCAATACGCTATATTTGCTGTATACACCTTTGTAAGGCTTAGAGGCGAAAACAAACACAAAAATATTGACATTCAAGTTTCGCTTCGGTTAACGTGATTACGAGGTTCCTCGAGCGGTGATACTTTAACTTCGACAATCGGCCAATAATTCGATATAGCGTTTCTTCATTCCTAATCTTCTTCATCTTGGCATAATTTATTAACTTCTGTTCACTTCTGCATCGGTTACTGCGTAAAATGCTGGTAAGCAGGGAATGGAATTTGCAATTTCTCCAAATTTCCCCAACGAATCTCTCAAATTAACACGTTCGAAGCCACACTCCCGAGCGTTTCGTCAGGTCGCGATAGACTTGCGTGGAATAAACATCTCTCCTCAAGAAGGAGCACGTATCCCTTTAATAAACAGCTCCTCGTTCAGAATATATATTTCGTTTCGAACAAATCCTCAAACGCATCTCACCAATACAACAATGGTGAAATTCTCTACGCGTGTACGATCTCGCTCGATTTTCGCTTCGAATATTTCATCTCGAAGACCTCGAGTCAATTCGATCGTTAACGATTTAACGACGTAACGCGGTCGCTAGGGGAAGGGTTGGGAAGGGACACAACAGGGGGAGGAGGCCTCTTATACCGGTCCTTATCTGCTCGCCGGCCTGCTCGTTGTTCTTTTTGTTTCCACTTTCCTCTTCTTCTATCGAGGCATGCATTCGAGGCATTGTTAGCGCGCGGGCGAGCCTTCCTTTTATCTTGCCCGCTGTTATTCGCTCTCCCCCTCCCCATTTCTCTCCTTTTCTCCTTTTGTCTTTATCCACTCGTGATAACGACGTTCCGTTGGTATCAAATTGATCAGACGAGACGCGCTTTAACGACGTGCCGCGTATGACTGTGCCCGGGGTGTAGCCAAGCTTCGCTTCATTCACGATCGACCTCCTTTCGTGTCCAACCTCCTCCCTCCTCCCTCCTCGCTTCGATCGCGAGTAATTATGACGTGGCGCTTTATCTCCGTCCAGCTACGCTGTAGTTCGCTTACGAAAAAGGCGCGAGAAGTATCCTACCTGTTCACCTCATTTTGCGAATGAATCACCCGCCAATTTTTATCCTTTGGATACGTTCCTCTTCCGAAACGCGTTGATCTCCAATTCCAATTGATTTGATTCGATGAAAAGTAATTAATAGTGGAAATTAACTAGTAGAGAAAGAGAATGGGGAGGATACTTAAGCGAAAGACGTCTTATAAGAGAGATATACGTAGTGAGAAAATAGCTAAAGATACGAAAAATGTATCAAAATATTTGCCTCGTTGCGGTTTATTGAGAAAACATATTCTATATTTACAATATAAAACGTTCTTGACCGCAATTTCCTGTGGTGGTAATAAGCGATAACGGAAGCCTTTGGTATGGGGAGGAGAAAACGGGAAAACGATAAGGTGTTTATAACCAGGTAACGGAACGATGGCCGATCGATCGACCGGTGAACGATCAATATCCGTCCTCGGCCGAGTAAGGGGAGAGGTAATCTTGGACGTGTTGTTCCTGTTGCGCCCCATCTTGGTGATCGTGAACTCTCGGCTGGCCTTGACTGGGGCCGGAGATGCCGGCCGTGTGCTCGTTTTTCCCGGAAGTGTGCACCACGGCGTGAAATCCATCCTTGTCCGCCCGATAACTGACCACCCGAACGCTACCGTTCGGTTCCTTCACGCTGTATTGGCCGGACACGTTGCTCCCTGCGCGAGAAAAGAGAAAAGAGAACCTTCCTTCGATTATAATCGAACGACAAAGTTGTGTAGATGTGTTCTGCGCTTCTCATCTCGTTTAATTTTGAAAAATAATCCAACGGTCCTGATGGATTATTGGAACATCTTGCGACTTGAATCAAGTTTTAATTTCGCGTCGAGTGAAAGAGTAGCCGGGTTACCCTCTGGATGCTCGAGGATGCTTGTTCGACTCGAAACGTTATTTTCTCGTCTTTCCCTCAAAACCAGTTGAACCGCGTGAATTTATACAACGATCAATATTTATAATTGCTCCAACTCGAATAAAATTTCATTAATGAGACTCTCGAGGCAAGTTCCGTTTCGGCGTGGAGCAATCGATGAATATATAACTCGCGCGAATGGTGGATCAAAGATCACGATCCTTAATTATTTATCACTGTGCTTATCCCCCGGCCACGTATTCGCGATACGCGACCACGTGAATTACACTTTGCGGTCGAGTTGCCTCCGCTTCCCAGCCACGGTGGTTCCAGAGACAAAATTCGAGACGAAACGCGCTCTCAAAGGAGAAGCTGAAAGGTCCTCACAGCGCAAATGCAGGACGTTTCTATGGAGGATGGTGGAGAAAAAACTAGAGAAAGAGAGAGATTTAATCTCACCGTCTCGCCTCTCCTTCTGCCCATGAAAATCGCCCGTCCGATGATCCTCCACGCCGTACGAGAACTCGTACTTGGGATGCGCCACGTAGTCGAACGAATAGCCGTGTTGCTCCCCCTGTTGTTCGTGGCCGTGCAAATCGTTCGAGTTGTCCCCGTGATTCACCGAGTACGGCACTTTCACCTCGTACACGGGCCCCTCGACAGGGCCGTGAAACTGGAGGTACGAGGTTGCCAGTGAATCATGTTGCTCAGGATCCTGTTGTTGGTGGAAATCCTCTCCGTCCAGGGATATCACGCCGGCCCGTGATCGATGGCCGAGAGCCAGCGCGATGGTCAAGGCGATACCGACCTGTTTCACGTACGCAAAAAAGAAAAAAAAAAAAGTCACCTTTCAAACTACCTCGTAACCTGACGTTTTTCTCCGCCCAGATCTGGAAGATCAATCGTCCAAAGATTTACCGGTGGCGATCGACCGGTGGAAAAAGGCGACGTTTAAAATGGATCGAGTTTCCAGCGATCCGTGATTTCTCTGATGATTCTACTATTTTTCGGAACGAGGGGGATGGGATTAATTTATTAACACGCGTAACTGCGCGTTTCTAGAGGGTTGTCGAACAAGAGACGAAAAGATTAAATTAAATATAGATACGTATAATCTGCGATATATGAAATGGAAATGGATGGAAAATGCACTTATATTCGATAAATCGAATCTGAGATGCGGATGGATAGGAGGGACGAAAACAACGTCAATCTGAGATGTTCCATTTTCAATTGCGTCGATTGTCACGAGCGTCGTACACAAGCGTTTACCATCGTATCGAAAACAGACTCTAGCCGGTCGATTATACAAGGCAATAAAAGTTTCGCGTTTCATCATGGATTGAAATTCGATTCTCGTCGTTTCTTTTGTACGCGTTTCGCTTTGTTTGCCCGTTTACCGTGGCAAACGCAATTATTGAATACGGCTTCGCCGTAAAATATATCGAGCCAAAATACCGTACAAATGTAGATAAAAAGTGAAAACGGAGGAGTGCAAATGGGTCGCGCGAATCTCGTGTAATTTTTGCCCATGATTTAACCGTAGTAATTCGCAGGTTTCAATTACCGTCTCATTTGTAACGATGTAACAACTGTTGAAACGTGTCAAACACGAGCCGGAGAAATCACGTTAAAAAAGAATAGCAGTTGGTTTTAATTACGCGACACAAGTCCGGAATAACAAGCACTCCGGTGCGTTTCCATACGCGACACGACCGTCGTTATACGTTCCTCCAAAATCGTTGCACCGTGTTCTCCGCCATCTTTCATTCCCTTCACAATTATTTATTCGATCGGTGGAAATGCTATGACGATTTTTTTTTTCTATCCCATTAAGAAAACGGTTCCGTGTAATATCGCGTACAACATGTTTATGATTAATTCGTTTTATCAAATTGGTGCATTATTCTTGCCTAAAGGGATAAATCGATCGGAAATAAACGAGACTAATTGGGCCAATTTTATCCATTGTAAAATTTATATTTCTCTATATTCTTGTAAAAAAAAAGAAAGAGTAATTATACCAATTATTTATTTGAACAGCAATTTGCGATCATCGATCTCGAACTCCCTTTATTGTATGACGCTTCTTTTAACGTGCTCATCCATTTGGATATTCTTATATAAATTACAACGATATTACGAAGAAGCTGGCTCCCATCTCTCGTACAGTTTTCTCCAATTTTTCCTTGCGAAACACGCTTTCGAAAATAAACCGCGATAATTCCGACAGCCGCTTTCTCTCGCTCCTCTCTTCTTCTCTCCTCATCTCTTCCCGCCCCCCTTTCTCTTCCCCTTTCTCCGACTCGCGATTCTCTTAAATTTGTTCCCCCCGATAATATCTCTTCCTCGATACTCTACCTTGATCCTCGTGTTTCCCATCACGGTATTTAAGCCGGCCAAGTGAGAACTGCAACTTTCCAGCATGTGTCCCTAGCCTTTTATACCGTCGCGACGCACTCTGTAAACACGCGTGAATCTGCCAGTTGGCCATCGCGTGCGTGCAAGTTGGTGAATTTCGCTTGGACATGGCCGGTCTGACCCTCTCCTCTCCTCTTCTCTTCTCTTCATCTCTATGCAACGACCTTTCACGTTCGGTACCGCTACAACGGAACCGATTGTCGTTGCCAATTTCTCATGATTTCACTCGTATCGACATTGTTTCTTTCCTGTCTGAACTAGAGCAAAGTTCGAAGCTGTTTTTCATCATCCAGGAGACATTTTTTGGAGTACAAGTGCAAAATAGTAATATAATTATTGAAATTTGTGAAATTTGTAACGTGAATAATTAAGAAAGTTTATTTTTCAAGGCCGATCAAATTCGTCTCGAGTTAAAAATTGACCAAGTGATCCATTAAGAGATAAATATTGAAACGCAATATTATCCGTGTCGACAGCTCAGTGAACCCCGTGGCATTTACCGCGTGTCGACCCCGTTTGCACAAACATAAAATTCGATGGTTCGAGCGACAACTCGTACGCATTGAAACGCTACACCATTCGGTTTGTCGCATTTTTTCCTACTCTTATAACGCAAAGAGCGATTCGTGTTAAGATTGTATTCTTCTGAATCTCAACTTTGTTCTGTTAACGCTCGATTCGAATGGCGCGTAAGTAGTTATTAGCAGATCCTACCCTCGAGTATTATCGACCAATCCTGGCTTCCTTACTTTTCAGAGAAGGCGACATCGACCGGCTTCCATCCTTTCGAAACGAAGAAGCCTGGGCGTCGCTGGACGACACCAGGGTCGAATAATCCGCTTACTCCGTTCGTGCCAGGATTTATTTGGATTCTTAACCCCGGCCGGAGACCCTTAGGCGTTTGGATTGAATCGTGTCGGATCCACTTTAAATGCCTCCATCTCCGACAATTTTTTCTTCTTCTTCTTTTTCCACCTCTCTCTCCCCTCTTGAGAATCCCCCTCCCTCGTTCATTTAATAGCGCAGTTTAATTCCTTTATTGGGCTGTTTGTTCCACTTTCGAATACCTTGTCGTGCTCGAGCGACCAGCTCGCGTCTTTTAAACTGCCATTGCGCTAATCTCCCGAATCCTCCGCTTCTCCTCGATCTACGAGATTGCACCTCTTAATCAGGGCCACCCCGATTATTCCAACTCGGAACGAAAATCTTTTGAAACTTTATTTTACGGAAGTATATGATTCGGCCGAGCTTTTTCGTTTCAAAAGCCTTGATTTCCTAGAGCAGCAATATCTAACAGTTAGAACGAGGTACTAAATGCGAGAATTTAGAGACTTTGAAGCGATGATAAATATCGAAATAGTCGTTATCGGCATTCAATTCTTTTTTCCCTCTCTTTTTTTTTATGTCTCGTTTTGTCTCCAATTCGTGAATTTAAATTCTCCTCCGTTTTCGTGATAAAATATATTTACCAATACGATTTATCGTCGATCAAGGTTTCGTCATTGTCTCGTTGCAATTTACGATCTCGATTTAAATTTGACCACCGCGTTTTGATTCTCCCCCATTGTGTGCATTTCCTCGACGGTAAGGCGGCCGACGGTAAGCAATCGAATTGCAATTTCGATCGAAATCGAGAAGAGAGGTTGTGGAGCGTTCGAGAGTTGCTCGGGCGTCGGGAAGGAAAGTCGAGGAAGAGAATTCCCCCATTGTCTTGTCGCTGGAGATTAATTTGTAGAATAAGGTTGGCATTTAGCGAAAGCCCTGACTTTGATTTCAATTATTCTGCACGACAAAGCGCGCACGACCGATCGATGGGCCAAGTGTTCGATAGAGAACGTTCGAGATAAAGTCCAGGTAAAGTACATAAAAGATTCCGTTTTCACGAAACGAAGTCAACCGGAAGTTGGCTACCATTCGACGGAAATCTCTCCTCTCCCCACAGTATTTTTCGAATTTTGGCGAATGAAAATCGGTGAATCGGTTTTTGCATGTGACACTGGTCATCGATTTAATCAGTCGGGTAAAGCATGTTGTTCTTCCTTTATCTCGTTAATTTAAATAACCAAATTTTTTTGTAAATTAACGACACAAAGAAAACATCGATTCTTCTCAAAGGTACAAAGATACAAATTCCCTCTGTTACTCGTTATCGTTAATTGATTTACTTTGCAAAGAGCAATATGAATTCGAAACGATTATTGTTTATCCTGACGTTTAATGATTTTCGAAGTGATAAAAGGGAAACTAATTATTATTGGAACGATAAATGGAAGATAAAGGGGAGATATTTTATCTTGTCAAATTGCTCGAGAGAAGTTTGATTGAGAAACTCGTGGAAAATGATAACGAAATCGAGATATTAATTGATAATAATCCTCGATATATACCTGATATTTCTCGATCCCTTTTCAAACGAAGCGAAAATGTTTAAATTCGAAACGAATCGATCACCGATCTGAAATTTAACGAAATAAATTAAAATCGAATCGAAGGAAATACGTAAGAGTTACGACTATGTTAAAAAAGTACAAGTTTGCAGCAACACCCTTGTACGGATCATCTTGTATAGACGATATCGAAAAAATTTTTCTGGATGATTTAACGCAGTCAATTAGACATGTATGGGAGGAGAAGAGATGACTCGTCCTCGCATCAAACGATCGTTTGTTCTGTTCACGTACATCCAACACTATTTGCATTTCCTCCATTCACCGTAAATTATTACTCGCGCAGAGAGAGACTCCATATTCTCAATTACAACACCTGTCTTTCCTTGGTATTAAACCTTTTCCTGAGGCAATTATATCCTTGTTCGATACGAAAGACGCTAATATTGAAAGCGCTAATTGAAGTGGTTCAAGTGGCTCGTGATTCAGAATGCACGAAAGACGCGAAAACGCGGCCAAACTTTTCCCTTCTTTGTCAAAGAAAGAATTCTCTTTGACGGATTAATGCTTACGCTCGAGTCGTTCCAGGGAGGATCTTTGACGGGAAAATGAACGTGCTGCAATGATGATAAACAATGCAACGATCGTTCGAGCAAACGTGTATGGCATTGCATCCTTGACACGTATATTCGTTTCCTCTCTCTTTCTCTCTCTTCTTTTTTTTTAAGAGGATTGGTCGAAAAAGAGAAAGGAAGTACGATTGAAAATTTTATTCGAAGATGAAAGAGAAGTTTGCATAAGCTTTCGCGAATGAAAGATACAGCGAGATGTTGACTTTGCGAACTAACAACGAAATGAACTTGTTCCGCCAACTTTTTCGAATAATTGATCTGGAAGAATGAAATTCGTTGAGGGAAAATCGAATTCTCTTCTCGTTCTTTTCTTCTCTTCTCTTCTCTTCTCTTCTCTTTTCTTATGCATTTAAAATTTAAAATAAACTTGATCTTTAGATAACCGATGTTTCAATAATTGATGTTCCACAGTTACAGACAATCTGAAACATTGTATTATCTTTCGAGCAAACGAATATCAAGCGTTTCTTTTACTGCTCGCAAAAAGAAGAAAAAAAAAGAACAAGAAAAAGAAATGGACTGATATAAACCACGGTCACGTTTTTTGTCTTTATACCTGAAATACCGTATCGTTAAAAGCGCGGTCTTTTTATCCTGATCCTTTATAGAGGATAATAATATAACGGATGAAAATGTAACGTAACCGCGATAAAATTTAGAATACGACGAAATAAATGCGGCTGGAAATGGAAAAGTGGCTCGTCGATATTTCCCAAGTTATTTTCCCTCGTAGACCGTTGTTAAAAATTTCACAGCTGCTCGTTATCTCGCTTTTTATAACGCGATAAGTACACCGATTTGATTGTTTCAAACCTTAGTCCCCGCTACACGCTGGAATTTAATTCTTTAATCACGGAGAACGAGTTTCGTTCTTCGCCAGGATTTTCGCTAGGGAAATTCCAGGGGGATAAGGAACAGATCCCTTGATATAGCAAATGCCCGCTCTCTATTAAATATTCTTAAAGGATAGCCAGCCAAATCAAGAAACGTGTGGGAAGCGTGATGTAATATGAATGCGATAGTAATCCGAATATAATTAATCGACGATATAATTTAACGGATTGTAGTATTACAACGCGCGTATAATGCAGTAATATTGTAATTATTGATACTCCGTGTGAATCAATTTTATCTCGTAACGCATAATTAAATTGTAAAATTGAACCGACGCGATAACGATAGACGAGAAACGAAACGATTGTATTAAATTTCGTATAATTAAAGACGATTTAAATCATTCTCAGGCAACCGAGTCTCGGATTCTCGTCTATTATAAATTATAATACTCACGGGGAATAGACAGCTATTGCGGAGAATAAAACGAGTAATAAATTGTCCAATTATCATTTTCTCGAACGAGAACGTTTTCCAATTTTCCTCCCGGCCTCGAAACAAAATATTTCCTCTTTCGTTCGACGAATTTCGAAACGAACGAGATTCCAGAACGAGACCCTCGTGGAGCGGGGCACGGTAATTGACATAGTCGTGCAGAGAGTATGAGAGGGAAAAGATGACTCGGCGGATTCCTTCGATGCCACTTTCTTCCGCTTTCGATGCTCGGGCATAAAGCGCATCGAGTACAAATTGCGGTGGACAGGTGATCTGGGTCAGGCCGACTGGTACTGGTCGGCTTTTTTTCCGCGATTAAACGAATGCGCCAAGTTGGAGGAGGGAAGGGAGGGGAGAGACAACGTGGTGGTGGTCCGGTGACAGCGTGTATCCATTATATTGCCTTCTTTTCCGAGTACATGATATTACAACGTTTCGTTTCCCGTTGATATACGAGCCGCAAGAAACAAGAATGCGTGTAACGCTTGTATTATCTGCGACTTCATTTTGTAGAGAAACGTGGAACGATTTATTTATTATAAGCACAGCTGTAGCGATACTTTGCCTTTCCAGAGATGAATTCGCGATGAAAAATGTATCAAGTTCGCGATATATTTAATTAAAAATTATGTTCATTCGCAACGTAGGAAGATTTATTTTTAAAGTCGAATGTCTATTAAAATGTATTTTTACCAACGCCATTTTTGATTCAATCTGTTCGTGAAAATAACTCGAAATGTTATTTCTTCGTTAAACCTCGTTTCATCGAGGTTGAGATATTCTAGTTTTTCTAGCTAGTTCCTTTAATTTCGAAAATAAACGAAGATTATTAAATAATACCAAGTTGTTTAAATATCCTATTTCGAGAAAAAGATTGATATTGAATTTTTCACGAATGGATTATAAAAATTAGATGGAAATGGATATTATAATGGATAAACATACGATCTTAAAACATTTTTTACTTGCTGTTACTTTCCAAAGGTACATCTTCGTTTTTTATTTAAGTGAAAGCAAAACTAAGATTTTCTTGCTTCGATTTCAAAAAGAAAGAAAGAAAGAAGAAAAATTTGATGATCCAATATGAAATATCTCTCCATTCGTATAAATTTATTTATAAACCCAATTTCAAATTCAACGATTGCACGCGGTTTTAGCTCTTATAAAAATGAGGACAATAAGAAGGAAGAAAGGTGAGACGAGGGGCGAAATAACGTTGAACGCTCATTGCCCTCGGGTTGTCGGGTGGCTCAATTAAAATTCTCAGTGAAATTTCTCATTTACCCCGAAACACTGGCTGGCGGCCATCCGCGAGGCCGCGCGACAAACGGAATTTCGCCGAGCAATTTTTTTCCCGGGGAAACAGTTAGCCAAGAAAAGGTTAGAACCGAGTAACGATAAGGAAACGCAATTCCGACCATTCTTTTCGCGTTATTGCGGTTGTGTCGGCCGCTTCCCGGCCCGTGACTCCGCCGACCACCGCCACCAGCCAATGAAACGTTAAAAATGCTCGGCTATTAAGGGCCAATGCGGCGCGGATACGGAATCCATTTGCATCCACCCTACGTATTTCTATTATTAAAATACGGAAGTGGCCGGTGTCTGCCAACCATCATTTCCTATTCCATTCGAGCGTGGTTGCGGGTCGATGCCAATTACGGCATGGATGCCCCGCTTCATATTGCCCATTCTCCATCCACTTCTCCGATAATCTTTCCTTCCTCGAAAACCTTCCTTCCGCGGGGTTACCGGACGTATCCATTGATTATTTCTCCCTTCCAACTCGGATTGTCTCGATTGTCTTAATTGTTAATCTTTCCTTCCAAGATAAAAAGTTTCCTCGCTTCTTTTGTTTTCCCACATTTTTCCATTTGTTCCTTCGATAAACTTAACATTCCAAAGTTTTCCGAAGAAATACGTCCGACATTCTCGCTCGTCGAAACGTTGTTTTTCCCGGGCGAATAAATAAAATAATAAAATGGAACATGGTGAAAAATTGTTGCCAGATAGAACGAGTATTGTTGCATAAATCGTTTTTCCAAGTAAATGGAGTCGGGGCAAAGCGAAATCGGTTTTCTTCGGACAATCGTGGAAGAATACTCGGAAGAGAAATCTCCGCTGATCCGTGAAACCCGTCCACCTAGCAACTTTTCCATTCCCGATATACCGTGGACGATAATTCACGATCTCAGACGCGTCGAAGAACGGGGGGGACAAGGTTTTGCAAATATTGAATCGTCACGATGGAAGATTAACGCGTTTGCCAAGTCGTGTGGGGAGGAGAGGAGGATGCACGCGTGCACGGATGCCTGAATCGAAGTTCGAGATACCAATTTAGGTCCCACTTGGTCACGGTTGCCTGGCCAAGCGCGACACTTTCGCCACGGTTCTCGATCTTAAGACCTGTTGATCGAGCACAATCGGCCGCCCTCTCGTCACCGGACAATGTCGTGCACGCGTTCCGTGGCTAGGCGCACACGCGCCCGGACACACGTATGTCAATTTGCCGCCGCTTAACTAATCCTTGAACCCGTGCTACCAGTTGGATAACACGTGTGACGTGGATTGGCCATTATGCGTTCATCAAGGGGAACAAGTTTTCAGGACAGACGTGTCGTTAACGAACCGAAACGTCCAACCGTTCTTTCCATTCTTCGTACCGTAAACTTTTTAACCATGCGCTTTTTATTTCTTTCATCTTCCTTCCTCAACCAGACGAACCACCTTTCGACGATAATAAAAATTAAAAATTAAAACTTGTGAGAATTTATTTTATACTGTTACAAGAAGAAAAAGAAAAGAAATTAGATGCAAAGGAAAATCCAGCTTGAAAGAATCATCTCAATAGAATTTGTCTCATCTACCAGTGAATTAGAATTTTTATACCGATCAATAACGAGCGAAGGATTTTCGATATCGCGTTTAATTAAATGGAAAACGTTGGAAATCGATGGATATCGTT
Source organism: Apis cerana (assembly GCF_029169275.1). Lineage (NCBI taxonomy): Eukaryota > Metazoa > Arthropoda > Insecta > Hymenoptera > Apidae > Apis > Apis cerana. The sequence continues at coordinate 9,741,837 of NC_083860.1, forward strand.
GATTTGAGGAAATTAAGAGGACGCTTTAGCCGATCTGAACTCGCATCGTCTTTATATCGATGCGAAATTTCTTCCCAGTTACGAACTCTGATTAAATAGATCGTATATGTCGGATTAAATTTAACGTGTTGCGTCACGAGGAAAATTGGCCCATCTAGTGTCGAAAGACAAAGATGTATCGTGGATGTTCAAATTTCGAGTAAACACGAGGCATATCTCGGAGAGACTTAATGCACTCGAGTGGCTCGCATTACCTATCAACGGCTCGGCCATTGGGCTTGCGGTAATCCTACTAGCAACGGTAAGCACTCCGTCGAAGTCAGGGATCAAAGCTTTGTAATTCTATAGGACGCACCGTGAAAGTACTTACCGTGAATCTCGTCGCGAGTGGATGCGTGTTACACACTTTGAATTTCCACTATTGAAAATCCATGAAATTGTTGCCACGAAAATAGCTATCGACGAACGTTTCGATTGAATCCTGAATCAATCCTAATTTCATCCAATTAGATTCGGCTGAACTGGAAAAAGGAAGATTTTCATCGATCCTTTCGATCGATATTACCATCGTATTTCCCATGCTTGTAGAATAAATAACGCTTTAATATAAAGCGTTTTCGAGGACTATCCATTCGTCGAGCATTGCTCTTCCGCCCTTTTTTTTTAGAGCTCTTCAATCGACGATCCTAAATAATTGAAAATATTTTTCACCGAAGGATCGATCGTACTCGAGCCACCTCCTCGACGATCGTCATATTTTTCGTTGGATGAAAAGGAACTTATACCGCGAACAACAGCGAAGAAATTTTTTTTCTCTTCGCGATAGTTTATCCGAGGAGGATAATTCGAATTCCGTATATTCCATCTATCGACAACTCGTCCTACTTTAGATCGCGATTCATCAAGGTGGGTGTAGGATTGGATTCTCTCGAAAGATCTTCGAAATAACACCGTCCTTCCCGATATCCCCGAGTTTAATATCGCAAAGGAACGAACATTGATCAAAGAGTAGTAGCTTGGGGCGATTATTCCTGTTCCCTCTCGAATATGCATTATAATATGTATCTCGAATTAAACGGTAAAGGACACGGTTATAAATGAACAGTGACGTACACGCGAACCGGTTGGAATTATGACCAACTCGAGCGTACGTGAAAGTACACGTATTACAAGCAAGTTGTAATATTAGTTCCTCGTGATATCAACCCTCTTATACGTGATGTATCGCCCAAAGGCCACCCGCCGAGTTCCCCATTTAATTAAACTTCTGATTGGTGACGATCCAGCGAACCCAACGTATCTAATAGCCGAACTGGGAATAATCGGGAATAGCGGAAAGATTTTCCGACAGAGACGAGGGGAAAAAATATTTCTCCGCGAGTCGAGATGTTGATTAAATCTCTTGAGAGATTTTTCTATCGAACGGTGTTTTCCTTTTTCCCCCTCTCTTCCATTTCTCTTCGTTTCGAAAATATTTCCATCCCTCTCCCCCGTCGAGATGAGAGAATATTGGATCGCGAGAGCATGATTCGGCCGTAATGGAATGTTTATTAAAATTGTATTTAATAATGAGATGGTAAACGAAGCGATCCAATAACCTCAAGAATTCTCAATTTCGTTTTTCTTCTTTTTTTTCTCTCCTCTGCGATCTTTTATTTAATTTTCTCAATTTTATATGTATATATATATATATATATATTTGTATCAATATTTTTTTATACAATGAAGATAACCAAAGGTTCAAAATTTTCAGCGAATTTAAAATATAGAGAATATTAGAACGAAAATGAAAATTGTTTCTTTCTTTCTATGCTCGATATATGTACATGTATATACAAAAGCGCGAGATCCCAACGGTGCAATTCGCAATATTCGAAAAATTCGCTGTATAATCGAGACAGAGGGCGCGCAATGTTATCTTCCCTCGCAATCGCAATCGGGAATCTTGGAACAATCGAAATTGCCACCGATTCATAGATCATCGCGTTAAACCTCCAATTAACGATTGTTGTTGACCGTTATTACGATACTCGGGGTAAAAAGGTAATCAATTTGCGAACGAGCAAGCAGGTGGACCGCGTAGGAACTCGACTGTGTCCCGGATACGGGCAGAAATTCCGAGTCTAATTAAATTTCGGATAGGTTCGGTCAGCTCGACACGATATAATGGAGATGCCGAGCACGCCCATCGTTAAAGATCGTTAATTTATTACGGAATATAAACGCGCGCGCGGTGTCAAAAGTTTGCTGCGGGAAAAAAAGGGAAAAGAAAAAAGAGAGAGAGAGAGAAAAAGAAAAGAGAAAAAGAAAGAAAGAATTCGATTCGCTGGTTGAAATTGGCTCAAATATTGTTTTCGACTTATCGTTAAATAAATACCGCGTTGGAATAATGCAAAATCGCGCGGAATCGTAACGAGAGAAAGAAAGAAAGATAGAAAGAGATAGAGAGGGAGAGAAAGAAAGAGCGTTAATAACGTTCTCGATATCGGTTCGATTTTAATTATCGCGGAATATGTTTGCCACTTTTCCCCCGCGAAATCGATTATTCCAAGCCGACGTTTTAATTAATCAACGCGTTTGGTTTAATGCACCGACGCGACGCAGCCCGCGTTTCGGTTTCGTTTCACGTTCTATAACTGTTCTTATCGTGGGAACGAGAGGAGGTAATAAGCGAGCGTATCGATTTGTTTCGACAAATATCGTTTTAAAAACTTTCGTTTTAAAAAATGGGAAGCAGAGGGTGAAACGAGAGAGAGAGAGAGAGAGAGAGAGAGGAGGGACGGAAAGGAAAAGAGCGTTTTATGGTCCAATTCTCTCTCTTTTTTTTTTTTTTTTTTGCGCACCCACGTAACGTCATAACCTTGCGAATTTTTAGACGGTTTATCTATGAAAGGTTCGTATGCTCCGATCAATCACCCTGTCTGACTGATATTGGACGAACCGTGGCGGATGATAGCATCAATTTTTGATTATCCATCCCTTCTTCAATCTTGCTTCTCGTCGGTTCTCTTCAACCGTATTTACGCGGAAATACGCGTGTCAAGTTAAAAGTTAGTCGTCAGCTAGAAATTATGTCGAGACGGATTCGAAGGAATAGTGTGGATATCTACGCGGATGAACATGTACCTTTTCGTTGATCGATAGCAAATCGGGAAAGTCGATCTCACGTGAAATTATTATCTGGATTACAAACAGTTGGAAGCACGAATTTTCTATAATTCGTTCGATATATCTTCTTCTGATTAATCAAAGATTTTTAAAAAAAACCCAATCCGTCTACGTATTCGATACGTGTCTCTATCTTGATTTTATCATTTTATTCGTTCCTTCCGATACTGAATGTTTTATACGTTCACGTGTAATTAGAATATTACAAATAAAAATAAAAAAAAAAAAGAGAGAGAGAAAGAAAAACGATGAAAATACGATGCTCGTGTCATATCTATGTAACGAACGACACAATTTCCTTTTCTCTATTTTACGTAACGTGCAGCTCTCTGTTTAATGAGAGTTTTTATAGAATTATGAGTGAAAAAGTTTTCGGTTGTTACGTTATGCAGTATGCAGATACACTTTTATAAATCAAATACACGTTAATTCTAAAAGCACACTCTGCTTCAGTTTCATATTTATAAACTTGCTTTAATTAATTACTAGTCTCGAGAGATTTTGAAACTCTATGTAATTGGGATATAGTAGCAGCTATTCTATTATTTTCTATTATTATTTATTGCCAAACTAACCCGCGATGGCGGTCGACGTAATCATGATCTACTTTATGATGATAATAACGGTGGTCACTTGCGAAACTAGAATAATCTTTACCATAATTACCCATCGGCTTCGAGTATATCTATAACGATAATACGCGATCATCACTTTCATTATAATCATAGTCTGCGCTTGTTATTGTATTCATTATTATCTTTATATCCATTGTGCCCATCTGCCTTCTCATCACACATTTCGCCTATTGTTCCCATAGTGGTGTATTCATAAGTTGATTATTGTTATGTACGCACGGCTCATGTGAAATAAAATTATAATTTTATCAATTAATCATATCATTTTTGTGTGTAACATTACAATTCTTACATTTTCTATTCGTTATTTTCACTTTCTTTTTTTCTAAAATTTTTTATTATCAACACCGTAAACGAATATCCTCTGCCAAATTTATAATTTTCATTATCGCCGTTTTTTTATTTTTCCAAACTGTTTTCTGTTATTTTATCTCTACTGCGGATAAATTTAGTTTCAAATCAAACTCAAATGCAAATGCAGACTGGATATCGATATGATCAGCGATATTAAATTTTAAAATATAGAATATATAAAAACATTTCCAACTGTATTATGTATATTTTTCTGCAATATACTTGAACATCTTTTTTTTCCTGATATTTTTCACATCCAGATATATGAAAAATATCTACGTTCTTCTGATAACGTGACTAATACATTATTCGCCGAAAAAAATTACTTTTTTCCATATTCCAAAACGAAAAAAAAAAAAAAAGAAAAAAGAGAATCGAATCTGATCCCAATTCTTTGCCAGATCATAAGAAGACACATAAAGAAGAAACTTTTATTCTTCGAATCGTGCCATCGATAATCGGTCAATCGCTCGGCTGCAATTGAAACTCTCGAAATGGACGATTGATGGAACGAGCCCCTTCACCGAAGAATTACAACCAGATCTCGGATCTGTACTAGCGGCAGTTGGAAAGTAATTACCGTAAGCGAGCACAGGAGGGAAAAGTTTCCGCGCCGTTGTACCCGTCATTTTAAAATTTATATCGAGTATACACACTGGCCACACACGGGCACGAAACATTATCATAAATCGAGGGGATAGCCTGCAACGAGGTCTACGTTTATTACTTTCCTATTCGGTCCCTATCGGAAGGAAAAATTTACGAGTTCGTTACATTTTTCTGGCTGGCTTATTCGCTTGGAGCGCGTCCGACTTCCTTCCACAATATAATAAAACTTCGCCTGTTCCATCACGTCGGTCTCCTTTCCCTTAATTATTCTACCACTTCCGCGCAAAAACTTTCATCGAAGAGGATCGCGATGTTTTGCCAGGGAATGACAAACAAGTTTCCAAAGTCCGGAGCCTTGATTAACCAAAGGAAACGTATCGAAGTTTTTTAATTTTGCCGATGTTGGACACCTCTCGGTTATTCCGTGATAAGATAGAGGATCATTTGTTATTTTCGAAAAAGTTTCGTGCGAAAGTTTTCTTTTAAAAATTATCCGCACAAATCGTTGAATTTTTTATTGCATCGATATACCGAATGTATGCACGACGAAAGAGATTATTTTAACACGTATCGTCCATTTTGTGGCGCCACGAACAAATTTCCAAGGCTGATTAACCAAAGCAAACGAATTTTCTTGACATCGGACATCTCTCGGTTATTCTGCGATAAGATAGAGGACTATTTGATATTTTCGAAAAAGTTTAAAGCGAAAGCACAAATCGTAGAATTTTTTACTCCACGAGTATATCAAATACACGAGAAGAGATTATTTTAACACGTGTTGTTCATCTTGTGGCGCCATAAACTACAAACAAATTTTTCAGGTTTGGTGCTTGATTGACCAAAGGAAACGTATCGAAGTTTCTTGATGTTGGACATCTCTCGATTATTCTGCGATAAGATAGAGGACTATTTGTTATTTTCGAAAAAGTTTAAAGCGAAAGTAGAAATCGCAGAATTTTTTACTCCACGAGTATACCAAATGCACGATAAAAGAGATTATTTTAACACGTATCGTCGATCTGGCGCCACAAACTACGAACAAATTTTTCAGGTTTGGTGCTTGATTAATCAAAGGAAACGTATCGTTTTTAAATTTTGCCGATGTTGAACGATATCTTCGATATTTTCGAAAAAGTTTGAAGCGAAAGCACCAATCATTGAATTCCGTGAATAAAAGAAATGTATATTCAATAAAAGAGATTATTTTAACACGTATCTTGTGCTGCCATCTTGCGTGGAAAATTGAATAACGAAATATATAAATTGTATCGATTAAACGTGACAATTATCTCTAATTTATCGTTTCGTTAAAATATTCAAAATATTCTCTCGGATATATATTAAAACACATGAATTATACATGTATTCCGTCGAGTGGCGGAATAAATAATTTCGCTCGTCAACAACGATTTCAACCAACTCTTCACCGCAAATATCGCTCGGGGAAATTTTGCATGGAATACGTGTGTGGTTAGGAAGCGATAGAATTTTTAACCATGGAAACGAGAAGTTATCTCGTTGGTCGCTCTTTGCTTCCGGATAACCTTTCAAGATTCCGTGAAATTACAGCGGTATTCGTCTCCCCCTGTTCCTGCTTCTTGAATAGGAAGATCCGGAAAACTTTCGGATGACCAAAGAAGATACGTTATATCGTTGAACAATGAACGTCTCCGAAATTTCGGAAGAAGAGAAGAACCTCTCTCTCTCTCTCTCTTTCTTTTTCTCTCCGGGAAAAAAAGGTCAGGAAGATTTATTTAAACACCGACGACAATGTCTCGCGTAGTTTGCGTGAAGTCGAACGAAAATACCCGACGTTCCACTTTCCACTTTCGACTCGAACCATTGCCTTTTTTTTTTTGAAATATCGATTTTAATCGATCCCCCCGATGATTATTAGTCGGGTTTAATGGAAACAGAGACTCGTAGAATCGAATCGTGAGGTGGATCCACTCGGTCAGGATTACTAATTTGTCACGATGATGTATTGTGATGGCGTAATTAGAAGTTGTCGCCTCATGAATTACAACAGCGTGCGAGCAATTCTTGGCTTACCGCGCAATCCACACACTCTTGTACATTTCTGAGAATGTGACACAATTGGGCTATTACGACCATTCATTATACCGTAATTGTATTCAGCTTAATTTCGTGTTACGTTTTCACAGTTGGAAACAATAGTCTAGTCCCTGACGTTACTGCATTGTCATTACTGCGAAACGCAACCTCTAGTAGGATCCCGTACCTGTGCCTGTGAGCTGGCTTTCACTGTATTATTAAACGATTCTACAAATGGAATTCCCCTAACCCTAAATTTATATATTTTCCGCTTCGTCGATTGAAAACGGATGAAATTTTGTAAATCTTTCTGAAGAATTTTAATCGAATCGAGGCGAGAGGGGGACGATTTATGAAATGAATCGACTAGATCCATTGTTGGAGCTTTCATTTGATCGATTATGGATTTTAATTTTCGATTAGAAAAATGACCGAGCTTCGAGGTTCGGTCATCGATCTTAAAGGATAATAAGAGGAAAAATATTTATCAACGATAATTCTTTTTGCTTCGTAAAAAATCGTCGTACCATTTCGTGACACGTTTGCCAAACATGCCATTACTTATCCGATAATTACTCTTTATCAACTTAACCAATTAAAATATGCTTAATTTAAAGCCAGTAAAACACTGATAATTCTGCATCCAGTAATCTAGCACGCAAATCCTCAATCCTATAATTATACCTATAAAATCTGGATTTTACATCCATAAAAATTTCAAATTTTATATACTTTATTTCTCACCATTTTTTTTTCTTCTTTTGCAATACCGAACGTTTCTTCGCAATTTTAATCTTTAGAATTGATTTTCATTCGCAATATCAATAGTGTTAATAAAAAAAACGACACCAACAAGTTATTTCGATACTTTAAATAAAATTGGCAGATCTCTCGAAACTTGGGATCGATTCGTTTATTTTGGACTGGAATTTGCAAGCATCGCAACTAGAAACAAATCAAAAAGTCGTTAGAAAATAAACGACTCGTTGAAGATTTCTTGATTTGTTGTAGTAGGATCCGATTTCGAAGATCGATAATCGACTCCTTTGCACCTTTTATCGTTCAAAGCAACTATTAAGTCGTCGTCTCTCTTTTCTTCGCCCGTAGTTTCTCGTAAGTAATCCTTTAATAATCCTCGCGGTCTAGGAAACGTCGACTCAGACGAGGCTTACGAGGCTACCCAGACATGCATTAACCACGTAAATCGCAGGAGCGATAATTAGATTCGATCTTAATGAGTTCCTCGACTGATCGATGAAAGTTCCCGGAAGCGTGCACGAAATTGGCGGCCACGTTACGATCCCGGAGACAAAATCGTAAAATCGTGATCGTAAAAATATAAAAGTAAGTTTAATAGTCGAATGTTACGGGATTTTTATACCTCTGTTACGGTATAATTCTGTTTTTAATTGTAGAAAAGATATATCGTAATTATCCACGTTTTAAACAAGATGATGATTTTTCAATTTTATTAAATTCGTATAGTTATTATTATACGAATATATATAATTCATTTTCGATATTTTTGATAATTTTTTTTTTAATTAATTTTCGTATAGACGTGCAAATATTTAACGTTAAATTTAACGTTTCGTTCATAGCGGAATTATTTGTATTAAATATTCCGTGCTGATGTTCCTTTCTTGTTTCGAAATTTCATTCGAGATTATCATCGTTTTTTGTAATTCTTTGCTTTTTACTTCGTTCCATAAATTTTCCACGGAAAATTATGTCTGGAGAGATGACTGCGATAACTGGACAATGAAAGAATATTCCTGTACAATTTTTGCAGGAATATTCTTTTGCAATTATATTTTTTTTCATCAATTTATTTCGATTTTCAACGATTCGTTTCATCCAATACCCCGCGATGACCGATAATATTAACACTCTTCAGATTAATTTCCACCAGACGAAAAGTTTCTGAAAATATTGTTCCATTAATGGTACATTTCAATTAGGACCGTAATTGGGATCGATTTAATTATTGTTATACAACGACGAGACAACGTTCAACGTTAACAAAATAACAGCATTGTAGATCTTCTTTACGGTTCATTTTAAGGTGTGCGTAGGATCAAGTTGTGTTTCGCATCGAGGGACGAAGGAAATTCATAGCGAGGGTCGAGAAATTGCTTCGTTTTCGCACCACCAACGTGACACGAACATTCCCCTCTAATAAAAAGAAAATTTTCACCGAATCCTTCGCAAAAGAAATATCTACCGAAATTAATGTTTCAAATATTTTCTTTTCTCCTTTTTGTTTTAATATAAAATTCAGTCGATATAAAAATTAAACAATGAAAGATACGATATATTACATTTATCAGAAATATTTTCAAAGAAATATTTTGCAGTCGTTTCAAACATTTTTCTCCACAATACTTTTTCTGCAGAATACAATATTCAATATAAACAAATTGTGCCGAATTAAACGACCGGAGAATGACTCGTGTATTCTCGCGCGCTTCTCGAACGGAAACGCAGTGGTCGGCCGCAAATGTCTCCTCGCAACGTGTTGCCGGGCTCACGGGACATGAAGGATTTGCGTGCCACGAGCCAGCTACGTTGTCATATTACACTTCGCTCCCTGTATTTGTCACGAGCGTGTATCGTTACGTCGCCCTTTTGAATATGCGTCAACCCCTCTCTCTTTCATTATTCATTATTTCGCCGTTTTTATCGCGCCGATCGGTTATTATGGGATATATATATATATTCGATATCGATCAGCCGAGTTTCCACGACTTATTTCCACGACGCTGGGGTCCGAGGAGGAGGAAAGGAGGTGGAAAAGCGATGCGGTGTATGAATCGTATCTGGAAATTTCAATGGATGGAAACCTAATTTTTTTCTCTCTTTCCTCGCGCGCTTCTTTGTTCCATCCTGTTAAATTATCGCGTCCCTTGTTCAACCGCGGCTCGAACGAAAATAAAGCTGGCTAACTGTCCATTTATCCGGCGTGCGCGAACCCTATTGAAATATTCATGCGGACACCGCTACGAACAATAAACCGGGTGGCGCGATGCGTCCCTCCAGGTAGCCTTGCCGAATGCACGGTCAATCGATTACCCCGGGGCAAAAGGCATCGTCACGCCAACGTTCGACGACGTCCCGACGAAATACGAGGCGGGATATCAAGGATTCCTGCCTCCGTTACTCACTCTTCTTGATGCACGAGTGACACTTTGCCCCTATTTCGGCTCTTGCTGAATGAATTCCTCGAAATTGTTAACATATTGATCGAGCGAAAAGAAGAATTAAAAGAGGATGAAATTATGTAAGCGACATGTTGGAGCCAGCTCTCCTATTTTGAAAAGGCGTGGCTTCGAAAGAGGGAAGCTTTAACAATTTCCAAACTCCAGATTTCCAAGAAGTAAGCTCTAAAACGCTGTATTACACTTTAATATCCCCTCCGCTAACCGTGTAAATGTCCACAAATTCGAGCGTTCGCCGAAATATCTAACGAAGTTTATCTCAGCGTCAAAAGTCGCTGACTTAATGGATGCGGAGACCGCAAAGCAGTCGTCGCTTGGATACGCGTACAACCGTGCTAATGACGCATCGCATCAGAAGAGCGCATCATGCTAAACAACCGCGACCGCTAACTCTCGGTCGCAATCGCGCCGATTCACGAGCGACGCCAAAATGTTTCCCCGGTATTAACTCGGGATAATGGGAAAATAGCTTTGATTAAGTTCGCCCCTTGTTAATAATCACGGGCAATTAAACACGGCTTGGAGAAAAAAACCACGCCTCTATTAATTTTTCTCTCGCCTCCGTTTTTGTGCTTGACACCGCTGCTTGAATGCCGCGAGTATTTACGAAATCTCCTTCAGATCGAGCGTGCTCTTATCGATATTTTAATAAGAATAATCATTTGTCCTCGCTTGTCATCTCGCCACTCTCAGGAACAGTTCGAAAGTTTGCCGAGCAACGAGTATAACTGTTAAAATTTCTGCCCTAATTCGTTCCAATGTCGAAAAGAAAAATGAAAGAGTTATGTGTATCCTGACCAAATTATCCTTTGTACAGAGTGCTTTAAAATTTCACATTCCAAATAATTGTTTTAATAAATAAATTTTTGTATTAATAACAATTTTATAACAATTCATTATATCCTGTGGAATATATTTTTCCAAATATCTATCCCGAATATGGACGACGCGTCAAGGTATTAAACAGCTAGTAAAAAGGTATCTTTCGACTGGTCGCGATTAATTTCAATAATCTTTCTCCTCCTCCTCCTCCTCTTCGATGCATCGTGATAGGCATAAGGTGTTTTACTTTCCTTTCTCTCTCTCTCTTTTCGCGTTCATTTCTTCGCAAGTATTCAATTGGTGTTCTCGGAACGGAAATTTTCTCGATTGGCTCGCTCGTACCATCTATGCGACGTCGAATCGATTAGGTTTCGCAAGCGTGTTCCTTCTCTTCGTTTATCTGAATTTGCCGGATTAAAGCGCGAAAGGAGGACAACGGGAACGGAAGATTGGTTCTAAAGGAACTCGAGTAGCGAGTTTGAATCGATTCACCGCTCGAAACAGGTAGGTAGGTCCAGCCTCGTAGTAGAAGAGAATTCCATCCAATCGATTCTTCCACTCCCCGTATCGTCTTTGTCGCATGGAAATTCCTCGCTTCTATGTAAAACGACCTATCGAAGAAATTTGCTCTCAACCGTGTCCGCTTTCACCTTCTTTTTTTCTATTTTTTTATTTATTTATTTTTTTTTTACCTTTATCGACATCCTCTTCCTCTTGTAATTACACGGGTATTCTCCATCGAGTTTCGAAGAATGCGCGAAGAAACAACGACACCTTATCGCTACGCGATAAAACCAGGTTTTAATTCGATACCTCGCCAAAGGAGGAGGAGATATTTTCTGGGAGGGAGGAGATTAATTCTGTTATCCGTGTTGATAACACCAAGTAACGAATACGTTAACGATACGACTGAAATCGTAAAGTTGACCACTGTATCGGGCATCTTGGACAGCATGTACTTCGCTTCTATCTAGGATACACTAAAATCCGTAACTATAAAAAATCTGCAAGTATTCCCGAGGAAAAATTTCACAGTTTTCGATTGAAAATTTGATCAAGGAATATATCAACTCTGCACTCGAATGGTGATTCTCAGGCATCATTTAATTTCTAAATGGGGACAATATTTATTTATGATTGATTTTTCTAGAAGAATATCGTTTCGTGAATAGATTCCTAAGTTCACATGATCTTATGAAGTGTAGAATAATATAATGTCAAGTAATGTCAATAGATTATTTTATCTGAAATTAGATACAATTAGATTAGTCCAAGTTTGATAGCGTAATAGGAATATTATTTTCAAAGTTTTTGAGTTTCTGTAAACGTAGAATATAGTAATGATTTCGAGTTCGAGTGAAGGTGAGTTTAATTCTTCGTTATCGAATTTGATGAAATTATTTCTTTTGTTATTCATAAAGAAATTGATAGAGAGAAGGAAAGCAGTGATTAAGATAGAAACGAAATAAGAGATGTAATAATAAGGCGAAAAATATAACTGAACAAATATAAAATATTAAAATATAAAAATTTTATTATAATTTGTGCGTGAAATCATTTTGAGTTAGCTGTAAGAAATTCACCAGAACATACGGGAAACCGTCTCGAGTCGTTGTTGATTCAATTCGCAAAGAATTAAAATTAAACTAGATGTTTAAAAAATTGTATTTAAGATTATAAAGTTTTAGAAAAAAGAAATGTTCGCAACATCACTGGTATTTAAATACGTATAAGTATGTTGGACACAATTTTCGTGAATCTTCACGATCTCTTTACTCCTTCCTGCCTGGACTTTTCCACAAGACACATTCTTAAACTCGCTCCAAGTTTTTCCACGTCCCTGTAACGGTACAAAGAAACCTTTGGATTCCTCCCGTCCGCGCGTTTTCTCCGCACGTTTCTCTTATTTAACGTGGAAGAAATTTAAGATGGAGTAAGAAGCGGGGTCTCTTAAAAAGAAAAAAAGAAGGGGGAAAAAAAATTGCATAACGCGGCAGAAAATGAGAATCGAAGGAGTCGAGCGTGGACGAGTCACGGTGAATATTAACGGCGGATGTTGTATGGTTAATTTAACCACTCCCCTCCTCACGTTTAGGCGAGAAAGACGAGGGGGTAGATGTCTCCGCCTCGTTACAATTCTCCACGGCGTGGAGAATCGGGGGAAGGGAAAAGGATGACCCACGCAATTTCGTGAAATCTTTTTCTTCCCTCCTTCCTCCTCTCGTCATCCTCTTTTCCCCCCGTTCCTTTTGATTCCTACCTTGACGGAATTCTTAAGAACCCCTGACTCGCGCACCGTGATTCGAGTGACCCTTTTTTAAGTCCGAGAATGTTTAAACCCCGGAAACGAGAAGTCGATAATCTTCTCTATATATTTGTTATTGGTCAACGCGAATAGAAAGATCAAATTCTTTTGTTCCTCCTCGTCGATTCGTTAACTCGTCTCCTCCATTTTGAAAAGCGATCGATAAATAACGTATATATGATATTTTCTTTCGCGTTGCACGATTTATCATTTACTTGTGTTCACAATTTCACAATTTTTGCAATTCTTCTACAAGGATCTGGCAAATATCGTTATTTGTTAAATAAAAAGTGTAGAAGGAGTTTGTTGGAAAGTAATACGAGAAATTGACGCGCATTGTTATCGTCGAATTGTATGGAAAAGAAGAACAAAAGACAATCAACGTATTATTATTGCCTCCGATAAAAAGGGTCGTCTATCGACACCTTTTTCGATATAGCTTCTTAATAAATGTCGTCATTGTTGTGCATTGACGAATGTGAATAATTTATAGAGGATAAATGAGAGATCGAAACGAATATAAAAATATAAAAATAAGAAGTTCGAATTACCGATACACAAAAGACCCGTATGAAATGTATAATCCATAAACGAGATCCGTCGGAACCAAATTCTAATTTTTCCACCAATGTACGAATATAAATATACAACTAATTCGTCGATCCTCTTCAAAATTTGCTATTTGAAGGAGAAGGAAACATCCTTCGAGGCTAAAGCGCGAGCCGAACAGTATAAAGTAAAGGAAACCTCTTCCGTCCAATGGGTTGGATGATGTTTGTAACGAACATGGATGGTCGAACGATTCGTTGTAGCGACAACTGTGGAAACACGGTGGTCTGCCGTGGTACTAGCTGCCTTCCAAGTACTTCTATAAATGTACGATACAAACCGAAAGCCTTGTCTCCCGTTCTGGACCGTGTTCCTGGGACACCGACAGGGACTCTAAAGCCTCCTCCCCCCCTCTCTCTCCCTCTCTTTCTCCGCACACTTGGCGGCGTTCACGCGTGCGAATGCACGTGAAGTGAACATACACACATAGGTCGAGGATCCGCCGGCATCCATTGGTTCCACTCCTCTATTTGTACAGCCGTGCTTGTCATTTCCATTTTGGTGCGTCGCTTATGGGATTACCACCCCCTCCCCCTCCTCCCTCGCTACGTTTTCGCCGGGGATACGTATTTTACTTACGCTTAACGACTCTGCAATATTCCCGATTACGTATTCCTTTCTCGTCGTTCCCTCGTTAGAAAAGTGATATTACGAGGAATAATATTTTCCACGATCGCGGCGACGACGGCGGCGGCGGTCCTCCTCGATATTTGTCCGCGTCCGCGAAATTATGCTGGGATTGTGAGCGAGATGCAGCAAATTATCGATGATAAAAATTTTAGGTCGAGGTTAGATCGCTGATTTTTACATTTCCGCGAAACTCAATTTTTTTTTTTTTAAATAAAATCTCTCGTCTCTGGAAACTCGATTTTGCAACAGTTTCGAGATCACCCTCTACGTCACCGCGCGCAGAGAGAAAACCTATTCGAGTTGAACCGTTGAACCGAACGTTTGGAATAATTTCAACATAGTTTCAAAGGTGATCGATTTAAATGAAACACCTCCCTTCGAAGCAAAGATGAAGGTACTTACATCAAGTTGGCTTCGAGAAGAAATCGCGGTTTTGCGATTTTTCATTTTTAATCCGATATTTTTTAGCCGGAATTAAAAATATAAAGGTGAGTTAATAATAAAGGTTTTCTTTTGTTACACAATTTTAAACTTTGAAACATTTTTTCTGAACGCGAATCAAATCCAACGAACTCCTCTGTGAAATTAACCGAGAAAATTTTCCATATTACAGGATCTTATCAAGGTAACGATATCGAGAAACTCGGATGTTTAACAAGCACGCATCGAATTCTCCGATTAATCGATCCCGATTAATTGATTTATCGATCGATTTACGACATAGCACGAATTTACTCTTGCACAACACACCTGTGCAGTCACTTGCATATTAATCCATCCTTGTGACGCTTCGATCAACGTAAATATCTTGATCAACCGCGTACGTAAAATACCTCTCTCTCTCTCACTCTCTCTCTCTCTCTCCCTCCCTCCTTTCGTCGAAATCCAATTTGGAACCGGACGATTTCTCATCGTGTATCGATCCCCCTAATTATTTCACAGTCGATGGAGTCTCGTTCAAGAAACTTCTCCACGATTTTCCCTCTCTGCGAAATAGGACATATGGTCAGCACAGTTGCACACGCGATATGTTTTGAGTTTCAATTGTTATACATATATATATATATATATATATTTTCAAGCTCTTTCATCTCGACATTCAGAACAATGCATACTCTTCTGCTGCCATCGATACCAATATGTCCATATTCGTTTCGCCAATATGGAATTCTAGTTGTTCAGAGAAAAATTGCAAAAAAAAAAAAAAGGAAAAATGATAAAAGAAATCGCGGAAGGTAATTCCAAAATGGACAACTCGAAATTGAATATTTGAAATTTAGGTATTGAATTCTGTTCTTGTCGACTTGTGTAGTAAATTTATCATAACAAAATCGAAATATGGTATCTGTAAATAATTTGTGAAGATAGAATCTTTGATGAGATCTATTTTAAATATTGACAGAAATAAAGAAAAATTTTAAACAGAAATCTGTAATTGTTCACTATGTATTCTTATTATCGAAGTTTATCGATACGCGCTAATTATTTGTTTATTATTCTTTTCCATAAGTCATTCTAGACATTAGGGACATTAACTTTCAAACTTGACGTAGTATCAGCGTAGGGTTTGTCCGTGAAGTTCGAGCAGTCCATCATTACCGAAATATATACATGTAATCCATCTAACCCGAATCGCACGATAGTGATTAATTATGGTTGCCTCTGAAAGCGTTATAGCGTTATAGAATTACAGATACTTGGTAAAGTTTTTTTAATCAGAACGATTCGAACAATTGTTCATATAATCATCCAATATTTAAATTTCGAACAATTATCTACGAAATAACATTTAAAATTCTTTTCCCAATTTTTCATACGTTCGCCTAATATCCACGCACAAAACATATCTTATTATTAATACCTTATTATTAATATTTTAGACGCGGAAGCCAGATTTCCTCCATTTTCCACCATACCATTTTCAACGCAAATAGTCCAAACAGCTTAGCCATGGCTTAGCATCTTACCAGTAGCCACCCAGTCCCTCGAGGCCATCCTCGAAAAGCTTTTACAGTATTTATCAACCGAGTCTCCTGTGCGCGAAAGTTATATCATCGCGGTATAAAGAAGAGAAGAGTAGAAGAAGAAGAAGGAGAGGAAGAGGAAGAAGAACAAGAAGAACAAGAAGAAGGGAAAAAAAAAGACTAGTCGGCTAATAGGGATCGTGAATGGGTGTCATTAAGAACGGCTGACAACAGCATCACGCGGGATGATATCGAGGAACTACGGGGGCGTTGAACTTGGCTACTTTTTTAAAAGAAACTTTTCGTTATCCACTCGCAACTCCAGGATAACGACGACGAGACGAGAGATTCCAGCCACCGCGAGTCCAACTTTTACTCGCCCCTTTTTATCACCCCTTCTCCCTTTTCTCCTCCTCTTCCCTGCAAAGCGGACACGCAATCCCTCATCCTTCTCCCTTCTTTCTTGCGGAAAGAAACATCTTCGACTCCCATTGCCCCTTTGGACGAGCTTCTGCTAATTTACCGTGTACCTGTGTTACGCTTAAAATTGCGCGTCTTTTTTTTTTTTTTTTTTTTACTTACCCAGTGATCTCGCATCGAGAAAATCTTTTCCGTTTCTTTTTCTTTACCCCGTATGAACGTAAGTATAGTTTTTAGGGCGCACGTGCAATTATGGGGGATTCCGAGCTACTTTGTCTCGATTTTTGCGCTTTTCCTCGCGAGTTCCTTCTCTCCCTTCAATTCGCCCCGTTCCACCGTGTTTTATGACCCTTTTCTCTACGATAGCGGTTGAATGGGCCGGATTTATCCTCCTTCGCTTACATTTATACAGTGAAAAGGAAAACTACTCTTCGAATTTTTTCGAATAATCCAACAGAAATTGTAAATGTTTGGAAATCCACTCGTGCGATCAACGATACGGTTCGATATCATGATATTGGAATAATAAGTAGGAAGGGAAAACGCGAAATTTTTGCAGGAAAAGGAATAAAACTTTAAATTAAAAATAATGGCAGCAATCTGAAAAGGACGGTGACCCACAAGCCAGAGAATCGAGGATCCATTCCCGCCACAAAAAACGTACGCGCATTGTTTGACTCTGGCATTCAGGCCGGGCTATATTCCTCCCTAGGTAGACTATTCAGAGATAGTCGATCCTTTCAACCGTCTCGAACCGTGCGCTTGTCAGTCGCAGCCGCAACACCTATGACGGGTTTGCATAGAAGCAGAGCCACCGCTGTTCGCGCGCGTTTTTCGCCGGCTAATCGCGCGGCTAACAATTTCGCAGCGAGTGTTTGCCCGTCACACGCATCACCTAACTTTCTACGCTTTTTATCACGCTACGCTGAGGATCCGGATCTACTCGTCGCGAAAACGAGGCTAATTTGCAATTGTCCCCTCGCTGATACATTTGTCGTCACCGAGATTCCCTCCGTTTAAAAATATTTTTTGAACAATCTAAACGATTTTAATTCGCGTTGACTGTCGCGTCATTCATATTCCGGGCGACATGTATTCTTCGACTACTTACAAAGGATTCCTTCGTAGGTGTTTCAATCGTTGTTGTAAAAGTAACACAAAAATGGTTTATTAAAAAAATTATTTGGAATGTAAAACTTTAAAGCGTCCTGTGTAAAGAGGTTGATACAGAACAAAAAGTTGTTGTCTGTTATATTAATTTTGCTCTTTCGTTTTTTCCATTTTCGACATTGGAATTAGGGCAGAAATTTTAACAGTTGTACTCATTGCTCGGCAAACATTCGAACTGTCCGTGTAGAGTGGCGAGGTGGAGACGAGCGAGGATCATAGCAATGTAACGATGGAAACGAATGATTAACCTGGAGATTATTCTTGCGACCACCATCGCATTAAAATATCGGTGGAAGAGAGATTTCGTTGGAAACACGCGCGGTAGTCAACGTGCTAGAAAAGCGTGGCAGAGTGAGATGAAGAGATCGATTGCTGGATGTTAACGATAAAACATTTCACTTCACAACATTTCATCGGCTCGTTTTATCAATCGCCTTTTGCACGATTAAACGAAAAAGAATCCTACAGGTGATAAGTATTTCGACTATCAAAGCCGAGAAAATTGATCAACCGTTTCGTGTGAATAACTTTTCGCCAGAGCAACGTTGAAAAACGTTTTCGCATCGATATGCACGTTTTTTCCCCTCTCTTTCGAATACTTTCGAATTAACGAAATTTAAACGAATAGTAGCGAATCGAGACGCGCACTTTCGAACACGGCATCGCAAATAAATCATGGAACGCGACGGTATCCGTTCGCAAATAAAACTTGACTCGCCGCTTCGCTTTCGTTCGTTCGAAGATACTTTCCCTCGTCCACCCATTTCGATTCGAATCGAACGAAACGAGAGAGACGGAATCCCGTCTCTCATTCCCTGATTTTTCTTGAAACGAAGAATTATCTTCTAGGAAGAATACCAACTGCGATACACAACAGTGTAACATACGTGTAACAAATTAGAAATGAAACGAAGGAAGGAATTATCCTCGGAATTATCGTCGATTAATTCGAATAATAGAATTTTTGAAAATTTGTCAAATCGCTTGTATATAGATTACGGATGCGAGAATATAGGATCGGCGAAATTGAATTATCGGTGAAATCACGCGGAAAAGCGTGGATGAAACGCGCGATTCAAAGGTAGAAAATGCAAAATTCTAACTGAAATCTAATTCAAAACAATTTGAATACGGGTGAAGGAATATAAATGCACTTATGGAGAGTGTCTTGTTCCAAGTGTGTACGGTTAAATCGATCTTCTCTCCTCGAGTTATCCCAGCCACGAAGGTGATATACGGTTGTGAGCGTATGTGGAATCTGCATATTTAATAGTATGAATATTAAAGCAAGTAGAGCGGCGCGCTTCGCGATGCAAAATGGAGACGAGTGGGGGGGAGAGGGAGAGAGAAAAAGGCGAGATGCGTGCATAAAGCGAATAACGCTTTAAACCGTTTTAAACACGCTTTTCTGTTTTTTTTATTTTTTTTTATTTAACACTGGTTCGAAACGCGTTACTTTTTCTTACTGTTCAAATTATTCCTCCTTATGATTCTTCAACGTCGAGGAAAATTTTATATACGCATCGAATCGTTCATTCGTTTGTATTAAATTAATTGCACGATTATAAGAGATACGATTGTATTGTTATTTCATTACATTAAACACACACGCGTACTACTTTTTCTTACTAGTTATTCCTCTATTATGGCTCGTCAACGTCGAGGAAAATTTTATAACACGTTCGTTCGTTTCGTTTGTATTTGTAAATTAATTACACAACGATTCTAAGAGATACGACTGTATTGTTATTTCATTACTTTAAACGCGTACTACTTTTTCTTACTAGTTATTCCTCTATTATGGCTCGTCAACGTCGAGGAAAATTTTATAACGCATCCATTTCTATTTGTAAATTAATTGCACAGCGATTGTAGGAGATATGACCGTTATTATTATTATTATTTCATTACGTTAAATACACACGATTGCCACTATATTTGAAGTAGACGAATATTATGGAAGAAAAGTTTAAATATCCTTCGAAAGTTTCATTCTTTTTCCCTTTTTTCAAATTGCGATAATATAAAATAATTGCGAATTCGAAGAGAACCATTTCGAGTGGACAATATCATGTATCGCATTAATTGGCAGAGATTGAAATAATTTTATTTATTTGTGACGTACGATGAAAAAAAACACACATGAAAAAAAACCAATTCATCGTTTTAATTGCTCGATTTTGAATTAATTTTATTTATTTGTGACGTATAATTCAACGATTGATCGCCTATGAGTACCGTTTTTTACTCTTGGATTATACGTCACAACAAATAAATAAAAAGTATTTCACCATCTGCCAATTAAAATGATTCGTTATTTTAATACTATTTTAATACTCGACGAATACGCGAAGAAAAATGTACAACACCGCTTGAAAAACATACGTTCTTTTTTTTCGAATGCTCTTTTTTTTCGCTCCCCCCCAGAATATTTTTCCTTTCAAACATTTTTCCATTAAATTACCCGAACTAATTTAAATATGACGGTGGTCTGCGGGTATACAGATCCCCCAGTATGAATGTGGAACGAACGGAGTTCCCTTCAGAACGAACTAAATAATTCGAAAAGGTAATATTGGACGGTGGTAATTCGAATCACGTTTCTACAATTTTGAGAGACCGGTGGCCGAGTTATTACACGTGTACGTGAGCATTTCGATACTTTCCAGGCGGGATTTCTACAAAGTTAAAAGCGATGGAGCGTGTACGCGTGACAAATGATTGTGTCTTCCTAGAAGAGTATTAATAAACGAGGTAACGTTCCTACTTCCGTCTCTTTTCCCCCGTAAATCAACATCTTCGTGTCGTCATTTGCTCAAAGGAAGCTAGCCTCTCGCTATTTGTACAGCATTCGAGGAAAGCGCCATTGTTTCGTTTATAAACAAAGCAAATGTTTGCAATTGCTTGGCGAGCGCGCTCGGCTGCATCCTAAGAAATCGCCACCGAGGAAATGTACTTGTGCGTCTCATCATTTTTCTCTCTTCTTTATTATTCGAATTTTTTTTCTAAAATATCTTCTTCAAATAACAACTTTTCAAATTTTCCCTCCGGAAGAAATAATTATGTGCACTCGCGAAAAAATTTATTTGAGAATCGTCGATTCGCGTGGACGTACTCTTAAGCGTCTTAAAATATCGGTGAAATGATATTCAAAGTGACTGAACGAGGTAAAAAGTTATCCACCGTGAAACGGATATAGAACATCTAATATCCGAACCACGTCGTAAACTCGGTGTTGGAAAGTCGGCCGACTCTTCTTATTTTTCGTCCACGTCTCCATCCACGCTACGCCGCGAGATTTGCTTACATTGGTTTCGCATTACCTGCTTCGTAAAGATATTGCTTCGGCAAGGAATCGCAATTGTCAACACGGAATTCAGCTGCCTGTATATATATAATCAATAAAAACAGATAGAGGAGATCATTTTCTTCAAGCTTAATCTCAATTAACAACTTAATACGATACGTCAAAATTTTAGGAAATGCTTCACCTTAAAACGGCGAGAAATATCGTGCACGCTCGTGATGGAGAAAATTGCGTCTAAGACACGAGAAATACGACTCGATTATTATGTCAGGTGAAATCTCTATATCATACTTTCTCGACAAATGGAGAGAATTATCCGGCATGAATCATTCGCGCGTCGCATCGACTTTCGATTCTTGCAAGTCGTGCAACTTCACCCCGCTGCGGGGTTAATACCGACCCGTTCGAAATCCGTTATTCCATACTCTTATCGCGCGACATTTATGAAGAAATTATTGATCAGCTTAATCGAGCCTATATTTCCATCCACGAATTTCCATCTACGAAAAAAAGAAATCCGTTCAATTTTCGCTCGAAGAAGTCGATTATTAAAACAAAATAACCGTTCTAACTAATCTCGTAACAACTTCAACACCGTACATAATAAATTTCATCCAAAGTGATCGTGATATTCGACGAAACACTTCAACTGACTCACAATCACAAGTGAAAAGACACATCCAAGATTCCCTATAACTTCTTACGAAGCGGACAGAACGAAGTGCAGTCCCATTAAGCGATCGTTGGTGAGCGCGTAATCTTTGTGGAACAGCGGTTTCGGAGGTGGTGAAAGTAGAGTAGCCATAGCAAAGCCGATAGCAAGCCGGGAGCAAAGCCGGATTCGAGCTTAACCGCGTTCGACTCCGTTCGGATAAAGTTTTCGTCACGGGCTCGATTTTTCGACTATCTTCGTCCCCCTCTCATCCTCTTCTCCCCTCGTTTCTTCTCTCGGAATCGAGACAAGGATGGAGAACGCAGCGCGATCCACGCAATACGCGGCTTATAAGCGGGGGAGGGCTCATGAATAATGCAGAAACGCAAACAAAAGTTGGAGAGGGAGAGCGGCCGTCTTGCGATATAATACTTTGCGTATTTTACAAACACCCAAGTCTGCCGTTTCTAAAGCAACCGCCACCTTAACGCCACCAACGGACCCAGTTATCGTTCCGCGTGTGCATCGTGCAAACGCGCTCTCCGCGTATCTCGATTCGTAATTCGAGATACATGTCCACTATTTATTAACGGGCGCACCGTATGCTGTTTCGTGCTGCACGGAAACCGAACCTTCTCCTTGGACCGTATAATTTAGAATGTGATCGTAATTGAGTAATCGTTTTTACGTGAATTGTTTCGAAATACATATAAATGGAATAATTTACGGAAACTGTGTCTTCCATAGATAATATTAATATATTTGGTGAAATTATTTATTGAATTATTTATTGATGTATAGTGGGCCAAAGTTCATCTTCGTTCCACGATTTAGATATTAATATATGTTCCATCAGAGCACTGGTTGATCGATATTGATAGCACAAGCTTTTGGCCATTTTCTCTCATATTTTCGATAGTCTCGATTAAATGGTGATGTAAGAAGAATATTCTCAATAAGGGTATCAATTATCCGTTAAAAACTTCTTGATTTTCATTGTTCATGATAGAGAATTATAATTTGAGCAAATATAAATCCTTTGTACGAGTAACTCAATTGAAACAAACGTTGGTAATTCGTCAAATTTCATTATTCTGTAGAAAAGTAATAAGTTTTTGTTGCGTCCATGCAAAAGATTGCTATCTTGGACGTCAGTAAAGTTTATCATTCGATGTTTCAAGATTTATCTAGTTTCGAAACGCCGTCCCAATCAGTCATTTTATATCATAGATTCGATAAATTTGTTTTTATTCTCGATCCACGGAAAAAAAAACGCGAAAAAGAAATTGAAAAAGCAATGCATTATTGGGAATGGAAATATTTTTCATTTAAACAGCAGCGTATTTTTCATGGTTAACCACGACATATCACATATAACTCTTGCTTGAAAAATACCATCCCCCGTAAAAAGCCCTGCGGTCTGCTGCTAGAATAAAGGACTCGCAATCGAAGGCTATTTCGAATTGATTAAATTTTCAACGTGGTCCACGCCGCTGTGAAAACATTTTGGATAAATGTAAACGGGGAAACGCATTATTTAAAAGGAACGCATATCAAAGAAAACATTCTGGTTTCCCTCCATTATTTATCATCGATTCGTCAAAATATTCTCGAATTTTGAGAGCAAAATATTCGTTAATTATTTTCGATATACTCTGCACTCGTTTTTATATTTAGAGTCCATCTCGAAATCCCTACTGTAACACATTACAGTTTACAAAAATATAAATTTATCAACCATGATAATTTTCTCCGCTTTTCCCTTTTGTTTCAATTTTTCGTTCAAACAATATTTCAGATTCGGATAAATTCAATACTTAACAACATTACAATACTCAGAAGCTCAATAACGGAAGCTTATCTCAACAAATTATCAACAAGTTATCAAAAATTTCGTTCCAAGAAATGGAATCTGCCTCTGTAAAGATAAAAAATCATCATTTATCCAGAAGATTAAATTTCGAGTCCAGTAAATAAATAAATACATGAAAAATACTTACCTTCTTATTTTCTTGCGAAAATAACGATAGATGAGGCACGATGGATAATCGGATGGTACGAGCGGCGGCGACCTTAAAGTAAAATCCAACACGCCAAGAAGTTGGCCGAGTCGGTTATGCACGAGTATCACTATAGCACATCCGGTTGTCAGCGTTCGGCAAACCGATTAATTTCCAAGTGAACGTTTGTCGAGTCACGATAGTTGGCGTAACACGCTTTCCGTCCAAACATTCCTCGTCCAACCAACTATTCTCCACTCTGACTAATCGCAACGACAGAGGAAGCAGGGACACTCCTCTGGACACAACGTTACCTGATACGGGTCGACACGCGGGGAATTATTCCAGCTAGTGACCCGCTGCTAACACAGCGGAGGATCGATCGCATAATCTGGACGGGTGGAGGGGCAATCAATGCACGTCGCCTTGCATCTTGGCCGATTGTGCCGCGTGCCCGATCGAGGGAAACGGGGGAAAAATTCAGGATTACGCCGCACGCCGCCCATGCCTCAGCCACTGTAAATCCTTCTCTGTCAAAGGGATCGGTCTCCTCCTCCTCCTCCTCCTCCTCCTCCTACTCGAGTAAGTAAGTACCTCTACGTTCTGGTGGAACGGTGTGTTGTCGTATGATATTCCTCCCTCGATGAAAGGAAATATTTTATTCGAACGTGGAAGCTAATATATCGCGTATACGAAACGCGAAATTTCGTGACACGCGAGATGTACGATGCTGAGATTATTTCTTTAGAAAAGTGGAATGGGACGATGACGTTGGTTTATGAATTTTATTTGAAAAGGGTAGTTTGAGAGATTGTATCTTCGGGGGAAATGATGAATCAGTGATGATGGAGAAATTCGTTTACGAATTTTGTTTCCGGAAGGATTGAGATCAGAAATTTGAAAAAGAGAAAAAAAAAAAGGAAAAAAATTTGGACGATACATGGATGTATATTGATAGGAATAAAGAACATATACAGTATGTAGAATTTATTATTTCGATGATTTCTAAATTTTGATCTAAAAAATGGTGTTGTCATTTTGGTGATAGAAGGTAACGATTGAATTGAAAATATAAAAAATGATCGATGATCGGTGATCTATTTTTTTAACGCTAAATAACTAAATTAAATTAAATCCAATGACCGATCGATATCCAACGTTGATGTTTATATTTATTACGATGGAAAAAAATTCGTTTCAGAAAATATAAGTTTCCTCTCGATCGTATTTTCCTTCTACTTGTAAATTCACTTACTGTTTCTATGACGTACGTTTTGTCGTACTTCTTCCAGCTATCTCTCCAGATTAATTTTCTATATCTTTTGAATATATAGAAAGAAGCTTTACGAGGAAAAAGTATTTTATAAAGATTCGTTTCCTCGAAAATTATATTTAATTTATTCAATCGAAAATCTGGGTTTACCACGATGCAGTATATTGTTTCATAAAATTAAAGATCCTTTTCTCTCTCTCTCTCTTTCACCTCGCTTCGAATTACAACAATGTAATCGTCCAAATTCATAACGTAGAAATGAAATTGCAAGTGAAATAGCGTCTAATCGAAACGACAATTACGTTCCCTTCTAGACGCAAGAAATAACGATTATCCAAAAAGTTGGACATTCACATCTTAACAGGCCAGAAGCCCCTGTTTGTTGAGATTACGGGAAAGTATCGTCTTGCGGCCAGCATGACGCTTAAAAACTTGTAATAAGATAAAAAGCGAGCGTAAAGTTGGATGATAAGTATTCCGATTAATAAAAGTTTTTCGCAAATTTCAGTCGTCTCATCAAAGTTAGCCCCGGACAAGAAAGACGAGGGCAGAAACAGGGAAAGAAGGAGAGAGAAGAGAAAATGGAGAAACTTGAGCGCGTATTCCGGCGTCTCTTTCCTGGCCGAAGAAAAATCGTATTTTTTGAAACGGAGACAAGAGTGATTTAAAAGGACGGTTTCGTGCCAACAGCGACAAACTAATTAGTCAAGAAAGGAAGGACGAGAAAAGAGGATCCTGACGATCACTTCTCCATCGAATCTACTCGAATCTATTCTCTTGAATCTGTGGAATCGAGTATCATCCATATCCGGTCATCCATATCCGATCATGTCGGAACAAGAAGAATTTTATCGATAACGAGTTTGTCCATTTCACGATATTTCAATTAATGATCGATAACTGTATTGGAATTCACAACTATTGTATTCCACTTAATAACACGATATATCGGGATATATACGATATTGCCACAACAACTTCAGCGATACTGTATCGACGTTTAGCTGTTCAAGCTCATTTCCCCTTCGAATATATATTTAATTAATACAAATATGCCAATATTCAAATACGATTGCTTCGTAGAATGATAGGCACTTAATTGGCAGTTGATCGGTATTCGCACCTATCTACTTAATAATGACTTAACACCGTCAAGTTACACGTATAAACACGTGATACAAACACGTATACACGTATATACTTCACAAAAATAAATAACGCAATAATAAATACGAATGTATCACATTATATACCGATCAATCGTATTGGATACCCTTAGTGGCGTTCTCGACAGTAAACAACGACTCGTTTATCCTTTCTCCCCAGCGTCGGTACACGCAGAAACGAGCAAGGAGAATGGAAATTTGCCCGGTTGCAAGAGGATGGCAGTGTGTGCGGGAGGGAAGATGATACGTGCAAATCACCATGTAGAATCGTATCCTTCCTCCGGATCTCCTGTGGAGCACGGGCCGCGTTATATATTCCGATTCGATAGACACGTTTTTCCAATGTCTGATAGGAAAATGGCTGACTCTATCGCCGCCCCGGTTTCGGATTACCTGCTCGCCGGAATAACGACGAGAGGGTGGACTGTTACCACGGCCAGGAGGGTGGTTGGAAAAGAATTTCCAATGGATATTCTTCTTGAAACTCGTCCTCGAAATATCGATCCTATCGATCCTCCCAATACCCCTTTTATGTATACGTACATGTGTGTAGACGTGGCGAGGAACAAAAGCGAGGACGTGCGGGAAAAAAGAAACACGGCCGAGCACGATTTAAACGATTTACGAACGTGTCTGACGACGATATCTTCGGCCGTTCGCAAAAAATAGATAAAAAAATAAAAAGTAAAAAATAAAAACCGGCGGAGCTTCCCTGTTAACGAGCTTTGCGCGTGAACTTTTCGTCAAAGCGACGCTCAGCTCTATCCGTGAGGAGGAATCCTCTCTCTCGAGGAGGAGGAGGAGGAAATCACGAGGAGGCTGCACGAATTTTCGCCGTAAATATTTGAGAAGGACAGATTACCCTGAGAAGACTCGGCAATCATTACTTTGTCGCATTGCACCAGACACGTGTATACGCCAGTCTTTGAAGAAACTACTTCGAGAGGGAGAAGAATCGCGATCGAACTCCAGTTCAATCGAATCAATATATCAATTTTCTTTTCGTATCTAATCAAGGCCATCTTTATTCGCGACATCGCCCGTTCCATGCTAACTCTCTCGTTTAACGAAATCCGTGATGCGAGCGTACGCATCGTTTGAGATTTCCTATTTTTACGGAGAATATTCCATTCCCAAAGGAAGAGAGAAAAATGGAAAAGAAGTTTTCCACGTATCCGATTTTTGAACACACACACACGCTCAATACAAGCGTTGGCTCAATTCGCCAGCCATTTTCGATTTCGTTGCTTTTTATGCCTGTTTCTTGCCGCTTGTTCTCGAGTCTGTTAAAGGATACTATCCAAGAACGATTGATAAATTCTAATGAAATTAGATGTTAAAACAGGATTGAGAAACTGAACGGTATCGAAGTAACATCGAAAAATATCTCGCATGTTTCTCGCGAATTTCTCTCGCATGGAGCGCATAGCGCAGAATGTCAGCGGTTAGGCCTGCTGTTTCTTTCTCCTCGATGAATTTCAATGAAAAGCCGCACACGAGGCAAATCCTCGTCGCGGCGCGACGTCGTCCCGAGCTCCGCAGTTTCGGGCTGACCGCACGAGTCGACCATCGGCGTACGTTTTGCGGTCGCTGTAAATTCGTCACTCGTTTCCTAACGACCGCAAACGGGTATGATTCGAAAAGCATCGCGCGATATTGCGCCCCGTTTTCTTCCCGCTAGGGGATGTCGCAAGGGTTATTCCCATTTCTAAATTGAAACACGGCCGACCGAGTTCCGTGCTATGTTTCTCTCACGAAAACCTCTAGTTTTTTCCCTTTTTTTCCAATTGTTCGTGTTCGTCGCCGACACCGCACCGTTTGAAAGGTCAGTTTGTCACGAAATAATGACACGACATCGTCATCTGGCCGACAAACAACACGTCGATGTAGACAATGATTACTTTCTTTAAAATAGCACTTCACTTCGGCTATTAATCATCCTCAACTTTTGCTTCTTTCTTCTTTTTCTTTCCTTTTTTTTCTTTTTATACGTCATTTCGTAGATGAACCTTTTGATAGATATACAAGGTTAATCATTTTAAGATTACACTGTGGGATACACTATGTATTTGAGGAAGGTGAGGAAGGTAAGATTTGGAATTTGTATTATACAGGAATTATATATAAATGAAAAAATAAATACAAGCGAAAGAGTGGAAAATTTTCAGCGGATTTTTTTCGATAGATATTTCGAAATGCACTCGTTATTACAGTTTATATATGTAATATATATACACAATATGATATCTCTTCTCACTCGGATGGCTCGTGTCGCACAAACAAATATGAAACAACATTTTTCCACGGTAAACACATAAATATGGTTTGAAAATTTTATTTTCCCCCCACCCGATGCATGGACAATCGAGTTAGTGAATTCACGGATATTCGCATAAATAATACTTAGCGCCGAATCCCAGATATTTGAGCAATAGTATCCGGCAAATTTCAACATTTGTCGATGGGGAACGTGGATGCACTGTATCAAATATACACGCGTGAATCATTGTTGAATGGGTTTTCGACAGTGACACATCACCTTTCCGGGGCCACTTTCCTTTCACCATCTTTTTCCACCACCAATTTTCTTTCATGGGGGTCGCCAACACCACCGAAAAGGGACGAATTTCTGTATAAGTTACCGAGATGGCAGATACGAATGACATTTTCATTCATAACTATGCGAAGCAAGTCTTGATAACAAACAGATGCGAGTGAAAAACAAACAAAGAATCCACGAGCTTCCACAACCTCATGCATCAACCTCATCCTCTCCCTCGGAAAAGGATGAACTATCGTGGCACGCTTTTTCCAAACGTGCCAACCCACCACCCTTCCGCCAAACCAGTTTCCAGGATAACGAAAGAAAACGAGGATACACTGGCGAGAAACGTGGAAAAACATCGAATGGCTATCCAAGAACTAGATTTATCAGTTATATACAGTTCGGCGAAAAAACAACATCGTATACTCGTCCTCGTCTCTTTCGCTTTCGAGTTAATCGGATATACGTGCGTTTCTTTGATCTCTTGATATCTATAGGATGTGCAATTATCCTTTTTATCCTAGTTCGTACCAACGACTACTTTTAATCGCCTCCAAATGTCTCGTCGACTCCGAATATTTGAAACTCTAAATTTCTCTTTTTTTTCTAGGGCCAACTTTAGACTAATTTCGACAAGTTCAAATCAATCGAAACACAGACAGGAAGAAAAATAAGAAAGATCGAGCGAGGATGTGACCGTTTAAGAAAAATCCTTTCGATTGCAAGGTCCCTGCGAATCTCTTTAATTATATTTCACCGCGACGGATATTTTTAACCTTCGCAAATAGGGACGATACGACACTGGATACACCAGGGCGTTGTAATTAAATATACATCAAAACGCGTTGCGTGTCCGGACAACTCGGCGCAATTAACCTCGCGGAATTAAAGAAATAGCGCGCCAGATGTCTCTGGTGAGTAATGCGGGAAGAACGCTTACACGTTGCGGCCTTTGTAATTATATCTTACAAATTAAATTATACCCCCGCTGCAGTCTGATTAAGAAACCGGGAACCTGTTAAGCTGCTTACGCTTTTGTCCTGTTGCACAGTGTCTCGCCATTTCCCATTCCTCCCCTCCGAAAGGGATTCGTTTCGAACGTGAAAACTCGAGATCGAACATGTTTTCGAAAGAAAGGAAGATTCGATATCGTTTAAAGAAGCATCATTCCTTCGTGCAAAAATTCTCCACCCGATATCGTCCCGTTAATATTATCCATCCATCCTGCTGTTCATCGTCCGTATTATCACGCTCGACGATCGGTAAAACGCAGAGCTATCCAACCGAGAGAAAATACCCGTATCGATTGCTGTTCCGTCGAGTGGATACACACCTCTTATTAAAATACACGTAAATGATACGCGATCAGCTCTTCCGTTGATCGCGGTATTAAATGGGCGACGACCTTAACGCGTTTGTTCGACGCGTTCTCACGCCTGGCTCGTAGACGTTTTCGTTATTGGTATATACGCTCGCTCATCGAACGCCAGACACAACCTTTTCCACTGATACGATATACTGTAACGTTTGGAGAGGGGAACGTTGGCTCTGCATGACTTTCATTTCGACGGTATTACACACCGCGAGAGAAGTACACTTGTCTGCTCGCGTGTACGTGTTCCTGGCATGATCGACCAAGTTGAAGTATATACTGGCTCTATACTTCGTTTCAATCCGTTCGACGAGATATTAAATTTCCCATACGTCTGCGAAGGTGTTGCGACAACACACGGGGGAAGGGACGAACGTCTCTGCCTCGAACGTTATCCTGAAACGACGCAGTAACGGCACGTTCCGTTTCGACACGCGAATTAACATATTTCTTTCCGTCGTTGCGGATAAATTCTGAAAACCTTTGCTACGCTCGTGGAGATCCTCTACGCTTGGAAACGCTTTTGCTCGAATAAGGCCGTTTGAAATAAACGAGCGATCGAGTTTAATGAGTCTCGAGTGCACAATATCGTAGGGTTTTTTCTTCTTTTCTTTTCTTCTTTTTCTTTTTTTCTAGAAGAAGAAAAAGAAACGGAGGGGAAATAACGTATATATCGAACGAGTTAAACGTTCGCTCTAATGATGCTTGATAATATAGCGGGAAAGGAAAGGGAGGAAAAAATGCACACGGTCAACAGAGAAATTCGAATTTTATTATGGCGTTCGATATTTCGCGTGTCCCGAACATTGCCCTTCTTTTCTCCGATAAACTATTCGAAAAGAATGCGTTTAGTTCGCGAAACTTGGTTACACACTTTTCCAAGAAATTGTCGAAAGAATACTGCAATTGAATCGATTGGACATCGCGTTCCCGTGAAAAGACTCGATTAATTCTATAGAACCGAACATTTGAAATAATCGAAACAGATAAAAAGATCATGAATCGAAAAATCGCGCTTCGTCGATATATTGGAAATTTATTCTAAAATATCCTTATAATCTCTTATAAAGACTCGAGGGAGAAAAATTCACGCTTCGGTCAAATGGTGGAACGGAGGTCGCAGGTGCGCCCCTCTGAAATTTTTTTCCACCCTTGGTTGGAGGAGGCCGATGAAACGCTCGTTTCAGAAATTCAGGAGCAAGCTTGAGACGCGACAGCGGGTACATATTAAAATCTCGTGCACGCTCGCTCTTTGGCGGAGGTAATTCGCGGACCGGATTTCGAAAGTTATAGGTGGCCTGGCTCCCGAATAGAGTATGGCCATAAAAGTTCGCAGCGTGGTCTGCGGCTCGGTTTCGTTTCAGCGTTCCCTTCATCGCCACGCTCGAGCCCGGCCACCGGCCTGGTTGAATTTCACTCAACGACTCTTCTCCCCGCGAAAAATCCGCTTCGCGTTTCTCTACGTTTTTCCTCTCTCTCTCTCTCTCTCGTTTTTCGAGCCTTTCTGTCGATAGCCGACGACCTCTCGACCCCTCTCGGGGAGGAGAACTGTCGTCAAACGGAACATTCGCGCGTGAACGATTTCCCTATGCGCAGGCCATTGATGGCCACTTATGAAAAAACCGCGTTAACTACTTACAAAAAACCAGCCCAGACTTGCTTGACCCCTTTCATCGTGTCCACCGATCCTCGTTTCCCGCTTCACTGCGCCGAAAACGTGTAAAAACTAAGGGGAGCTTAAGGCTTGATCAACGCGAATTTTATATAATAAGGGAGCTTGAAATCTCGAAATATGCATCTGAGAAAAGAGAAATGGGAACTAGAAAAATGCGTGGAAAATTGTATAGGTATGTAAAAGTGCGAATTTTAAGAGATTTATTTATTTTAAGGGATGGATTGGATCTCGAAATATAATTTGGAAAAATTATGGAATTTAAAAGTGGGGATGACTTTTGATTTCTTCTGAAAGCGACAATTCGATTATGGTTACACGAAAAATTGTAAAAATTCGCCAATGAATGGAATATCGACGTGTAAAATTCTGAAATAGTGGTTCGAGGTGTAAACGATTTGAAAATTTTGTTTCGAGAAACGGGAATTATAAAAAAGTTTTCGATTTTTTTGAGAGCATA
This sequence comes from Apis cerana, assembly GCF_029169275.1. Lineage (NCBI taxonomy): Eukaryota > Metazoa > Arthropoda > Insecta > Hymenoptera > Apidae > Apis > Apis cerana. The sequence goes on from NC_083860.1 coordinate 9,774,246, forward strand.
ATTATTATTGCGTGGGAAATTACATAAGTATGTAAAAAAGTTCGTCAGTGTGAATTTCAAGAGATTTAAAGATGGATTGGATCTCGACATTTCGAAATATAATTTGGAAAAATTATGGAATTTAAAAGTGAGGATGACAATTCGATTATGATTGCACGAAAAATTGTAAAAATTCGCCAATGAATGGAATATCGACGTGTAAAATTCTGAAATAGTGGTTCGAGGTGTAAACGATTTGAAAATTTTGTTTCGAGAAACGGGAATTATAAAAAAGTTTTCGATTTTTTTGAGAGCATAATTATTATTGCGTGGGAAATTACATAAGTATGTAAAAAAGTTCGTCAGTGTGAATTTCAAGAGATTTAAAGATGGATTGGATCTCGACATTTCGAAATATAATTTGGAAAAATTATGGAATTTAAAAGTGAGGATGACAATTCGATTATGATTGCACGAAAAATTGTAAAAATTCGCCAATGAATGGAATATCGACGTGTAAAATTCTGAAATAGTGGTTCGAGATTTAAACGATTTTGATAAGAAGAAAGGAAAGGAGGAAAATTTTGATTTCTTAGCGAATGTGTTCGATTATGATTATATGGAAAAGTATGCTTATAGATGTAGTTTAGTTTGAAATGTTACCGAAGCAACATTGGAACGATTTCGAGGAGACAAGAATACGGTGTCTGTTACGAACTTCTCGTTAGAACTTTCTTCCTCTAAGTAGGAAAATTTGAAACAAATTCGAAACACCCGATCGTGCCTTATCACGTCTGCAGCTAGATAGTTCTCAGGAGATAGAATCTTCCGCTTAAACTGTAACACTCCCAGGAGAAGAGGGAATTCCTACTCGTAACGCCTTGCTTTCTAACTTTCTTATCGACCGTGATAATACGTTCCGATCTATCATTAATTTAGTCTACAAATCTCGAGAGAAACTCATTTATTATCATTTTCCCGTAATAAAACCATTGATTTGATATCTCTGTAACTTCGATTCAACAATTTTATTATCAAGAGTAAAAATATTCCCATTGAATTATTTATTTACGCGCAACAAAGATTCTTCGAGAGATGTGAACGAATTTAATTTTCGAGGTTAGGGCTACGATATCTTTTTTTCCTTTTTCCTTGGTTTTTAGATTTTAGATGTCGCGAGTTATTTGCAATTTTAATAAATTCGAAGGTTTGCGAAACGAAATTGTCAAAATAGGCAAAGTAAACGTCGTGGAACGATTTAAACTATCCACGATTTCAGTCGATCGACAAACAAGTATCGTGTTTTCACCGCGAAGCAAAGAAGGATCGTCCGTCATGAAACGGTATCGAGCTGTTTACAATTGGTCGACATCGATTACTTCGTAGATAATACCCAAAGCTCGAGTCAGCCGTTGGTACAACGAATCGATCTTCGTGATCGGAGCGTTATCGGCCGCCTAACAAGGATTAGGGTATCTCGAGTAGTATCGTTCATCGACTTTCTTGCAACTCCGTTCCTTATCTTAGAAAATAAGAATATCCGAGGGAACGAGATACTTTTCCGCCCCCGATATCGGGAAAAATCTAACGCTATCTCGAGCCTTCGTCAAAATTGAGGATCGTTTATTGAATACTCGTTTCCCCGGCGGCTTTATAGACACGTATTAATAAAACTCGAATGCTTTTTTTCGATCATCATCTGTGTTTACCAGGCCAACCTCGTATTTCACCGAGCTTATCTTTATTTATCGTCTTTATTCGCCGTCGAATTCCGACCGATCCACTCCCCACGGGATTAAGAGCTTAGAGGTATCCTCTTATACGCCCGAATGTAAAATATATAGGAGGAAATCTGACGTGTCGTTGTTTAACAATAATATATAATTTTCCTCTTAATAAATCGGTCGCTTTGGTTTTCAGTTCGATTAATGCCCACACGATCCTTACATATATATTTCCGTTTTATCCCACTCTCATCCACGCGTATTACGCGACGATAAGTTACACCATTTTATGTGTACACAGTTTTCAAGTTTTAGAGTTTTATCGGTAGAGCGGGCCACGCGTACAGTGATTTATCCCGCCATTCCTCCTAAATCGATCGGATTTAAAGCAATCGCTTCGAAGGAAATCAGTGGAAAACGGTGTGTATCACGCGCGGCGCGTTTTTCACCACGATCCGAATTCAGTTTCGCGTATCCTCTCCTCTCCTCTCCCTTCTCTTCCTTCTTTCTCCTCGGAAAATTTAGCGGCGAAGAGAACGCACTCGCAAAATTTCATTCGATCGACTCAACCTTTCGTACTCTTTCCATACTCTTCTCCCAAATTTTAATCAAACTTCTTCGCGACTCGAACGAGATTCAAAAATCACCGAATCCCGATGTAAAATATACAACTCTATAAAGCTGATCGCTCCACCTTCTTCCCTCTCTCTTAAAACAACTGAACCGAAATCACAACTCGAATTTCAAGTTTTGTCGCGCGCTCGAACGTTTAAGAAATCTCGAGATGCCGGCGTTCTTATTATGCAAATTTAATCCGAGGGTGGATAGTTTAAAGAGCGCAGCCTCCCCCCCCTCTCTCTCTTTAATACCGCACAACTGTTGTTAGTTTGTGCGTGGTGCAACGGGAGGAGGAAACAAAAATACATTGTTTGCGAAACTATGAACACCGCTTCGAGCGTGTTAAACGGTATAATCCGCTCTTTAATGGCCAATTACCATACATTATCTTGGCGTGGCCTCCGTGCTCAACCGTGCCCCGCCGTACAAAGGGGATGAAATTATTATTAAATCCCCCGCTCGAAGCTGCATCGTCCTAAAGGACGACTCGATATCATCGACTATTTTCGCGACACCGGTGTTTCTGATACACTCTGATTCCCCCGGGCGAAACTGGGTCGAACCGCAGCATCACCAACCTCGGTTTTAAATTGATATCCACTACATGCCCGCCGAATATCTTGACGCGCGATCGATGGATCGTTGTAAGTAATTTGTATTCAGCTTCGGTCAAATTTAGAAAGAGAGATTATTTAGAATTACTTGGAATAGAAGAGGTTCGATTGTCGCAAAAGTTGTTGCAAATTCAACTCGATAGAATTTCTTTGTCGCTTGTTTAGTTATTTTAAGTTGATCGATTAAATGATTAATTTTATGTAAGTTTTTTATCTTTAATTGAAGGAGAGATAAAATACGTATACTAGAATTGCAATCCCAATTCTAATTATGCAATCGCGTTCGCGATTATCCAAATTAAAAATAATTAAAACGTAATGAGAATTCCTTTATTCATTCCCGCCGCAAACAAATATTTTCTTCTTCATTCGATTATGAGTGATTTGATTAAATAAAATATAATAATTTTCTCCATCTCTTAAAAAAAAAATCACTCTTTTGCAATTTTATCGCTTGTTCTCCTGGGATTGATGATATCGTCGAAACATTGACAAATGGACGCCAGAAATTATCCAGAATAGCATGTTTAATCATTACGTATTAAAATAATTAATTTGTTGATGCCATTTATTAATGCGAATTATATTTAACCAACTTGAAAAAAAAAGGAAACTGCAAAGAAGGGCGAACATATGCAATTTTGTGTAATCGTTAATTATCTACAATGATTAACGCGTTGGTGAAATGAATTGGAGAATTAAATTAGCATAAACAGAACTACAGGTGATTAATGTGTAAAAGTTAATGCGCATTTCGTATGGCAAATATAATTTTATCGACCAACGAGACAAGAATTGATCATTCAATTTCTTCGCCCTATATTTTTCTTTCCCTAATCGCTGAGATTTCTTGCATACAAGAAACTTTAATTTAGCTCACGATCGATATACTGGGTGAATTTTCTACGATTTCACGTGTGAAATAATCGCAATTTAATTGCTTTTGAAAAACTATACCTATAAGGAACTTTATCTGATCTCGTAAGGAGAATCGTTTTACAAGCAATAAAAATATCGCAAGCAAAAGAAATTTCCTTCGTTGCTAAGTTACTATCTTTGCCTTTTATAATCAAATGTCAAAAATTGGTTAGAACTGGCCGCGTTTTCAAAGTTCAGTTATTTTGCGAAGATATCAAGATTAGCTCCGAATCGAAAGTTTTTCCCCATGAAAGTTCGTAAATTCGATCAAAAATACGATAAAAGAATCGAGAAATCGACGATGGAAGAATAATTTGTGATGCAAAAATATTCATATACCTTTGATACTCTACGTTAAATAAATTTCTATTGTTGTAACGATGTAGGATTTTATTCTTTTTAATATATTCAGAAACATAATAATGACGCTGTAACGAGTCATTGATATTGTAAAATTGCAATTATTATAAGCCATGTCGTACTTTCAAATCTTTTGTGAATCGAAATAATAAATCGTGTAATAAACCTCTGTCGGACGAAAGAGTTTAAAATGCTTTCCACTCCGCGAGAGTAACAACAGACATTAATTGTTCAACACCAAGGCTTTGAGGAAAACGAACGACTGCTGTAACGTTGCAACAATTTTCATTGATTTTATTACACGGAAAAATATTAAAGGTATATTTATAAACGTTTTAAAACGTATTTTATATTGTTCTCATTATTCTTATATTTTATCACGATTTTTTATTATTTCTTTAAAACCGTCATCGGATACGAGCTCTAAAAATATATACGAAATATTATATTTACTTTGTCTCGTCAAAAATATGCAAGTGAAATAATGTGACGTTTATTTATCGTTAAAGGGATTCATAAAACAAAAAAAAAAAGAATAAAAAAATAAAAAATAAGTAAAAAGAAAAATTGGAACATTATACTATACGTACTGATAGAAAATTCTCTATGTGCGAGACAACGAGAAGCAAGTGACCTGCTCGTTGATAGATGCTCGATAGGGAGGAAAATTGAAAAGTGGATGGTACATAAAAATATAAGCGTAACATCTTCGAATTAATAATTTCGTACATCGACGATTCCACACTTTTTCTTCAATCTGTGGAGCGTAGGAACGTTCATATACTCGAACTATAACGACCAACGAGGAGCATTGGAGGGTCTGGTTGGTTCCGAAGCGACGATACCCGGCCTTAAATCGAGTTTCGGTTCGAAGAAAATTGAAAGGCGAAATCTCGAAGAGGAGGATGACCCAGAACGTCGTGGAAAATTGCTGGAAGACTGCGGTTAGATGGTTGGCCAGCGGGAGGAACGAGAGAGTCTTTGCCCTTTTATTACGTTATAATCTTACCCTCCACTAGCATGGGGGAACCAGTGGCATGGACATTATCCAATCTGGAGGGGGGGAAGGTCGATACTCCCGGGGACTCCACCCTGCTCTGCTACGCCTATGTATTCGATCGCTCGATCGCGAACCCGTATGCGCTCGCCGGATGTAACGTTACAATGGCAAACAAGCGGATCGACTTCGCCTGCTTCGTGAGACGTTTCGCGTTCCTTTGTTCCTTCGATTTCCTTCGATCGAGAGAAATAAACTCGGGTGGAGAAACGTTTGAATTGCCCAACCTTTCCAATAGGAAAGGAATTTTCGTCGTTCGTGCGTTGGCTTAAAGTCACGATCGTAGGAAGCTCGTAAAGCAACTTATCTTCGACCCTTAAAAAACTCGTTTAAGATGACGCGTACCTTTTTTTTTTTTTTAGGAAGTCATAAAAATTAAATAAAATATAAAATTAATAATAATAAGAGAAGTATTAATTGGATTAAAATAAAACGAATAATATAAAGAAAATAATGATTCGGATCAACTTTGTTCGAAGAAAAGACACGAATGGTTTTTAAATCAATTCGATATATCGTTAATGAGATGGATATAAGGGTAAAATTCTTTCAGAAATAAATATATTTATTCCGCAATTTATCTTAACGTTCGATTAAACCTTGGATTAAACGTTCGATTAAAATTAGGGAAACTTTGAAACGCTATAACTCTAAAGATATTTAATTTCCAGAAAACAGGTGAACGATCTTCAGAAACGCCACTTCCCGAGATCATCTCATAAAGAAAAAGATTTTAATCGTCTGTTTAAACCCGATTAAACCTTATTAAAATTAAAAAAGCTTTGAACCGCTATAACTCCAAAGATATTAATTTCCGAAAGACAAATGAACGATCGTTAGAAACACCGAACCTTCCTCTTTGAAACCCTTTTTCATTTATCTCGACACGACTTCCGATTCCCGAGATATCGTCGTGTAAAGAAAAGTGTAATTTTTTAATCGTTTAATATCTTTATTTTTATTCTTATTCCCTTACTCTCACCGACCTATCTCAATTCCAGATATGATAGACGTAATTCTTAGAAAAACGTAGCATTCCTGGAAGGACATAGTACACATTTCCAGGAAAAAAAATACGAGTCATTGGATCCCATTCACGATTTTCGCGCCACCGTCTTCTTAACTTCGAATCCTCATATCTCGGCAGCCGATTAAGATATCGGAATGAATCAAAAAGCATTTTCAATGGCATTTTCCTCTCCGTTCCAACGATATTTTCACTTTTTCCTCGTATTTTTTTTCATATGTATGAAAAATATAAAAGAAAAGTAGTTTTATTCGTGACTTCTCGCGATTGCAAATAATCTGTTGTCGTGATAAAATAAACGAAGATTTAAATTTATCGACGGAAGGATTAATTTCCTTACTTGTTTGTGAATATCGCAATTGAAATCGAGATGGTTTATGCGCGATAATTAAGCAATTAACGCCCAAAGAAGTACTTTTCTTGCCTGTGTACCGTAGTTGGCGCGGAAACAGCGCGATTTCCGTTCAACGAAAGGAAGGCAGTGGACGATGCTTATTGTTCCAAAGGCAATTTCTATTCAGAAGTTCGGAGGGTTGGTTGAGATTCAGGAACAGGACTTCCTACCCTTTTATCGCTCAGACACGATGCCGTCTAAGTGTGCGAACGAACGCCTGCCAGCGTTCTCTCCTAATTTACAAGATAATTAAGAAACGACTGATTCTGCCGCATCAACCGTTGCGAAGAGTATTCGCATTTCGATACGCGCTTTCGTGGAATCGAAAATTTATTAGCAAATTAAAAGAGTCGTCTCTCTTGAGAAATCGTAAATCGTTTTAAAATTTCCCTTTGATAAATCAATGCGTTGAAAATAACGATTTATCGATTATCGATTCCTTTAATCGTAAAATCCTCCCCCGTTTCATTCCCCACCTAATTAAATTATAATTCCTCAAATGTCGAAGATGTATCGAAAACATTTTTCTTTCTTTTCTTTTTTCTCTCATATTCGTTTCGTTGGTGGCTTCGATACTCGTTAAAATTGAATTTCGAAAAATTTATACGAACGCGCCTATATGATATATACATTGGAAAATTCTGTATGGAACAGATCGGTTAGAGGAGGATTAATATTCCCGTAAATGGAGAGAAACAATATGAAACGGAAACCGAGTTCATAGAAAATGAATTTTCGCAAAGAGACAAATGCGTCTAATACGTACTTGTGATGTAAAATTCAACGACGTCCTCCGCTGTACACCTCGTATACGGAGATAGGGGAGAAAGCTCGCATTGTTTATGCGGTAGATCGGGATAGTACGTCATTTTTCACTTAGCATACCGCTCCGTTCTCATTATTCTCGCACTTGCCATATCTCTCGTCTACTTACTTCGGTTCTACAATTAATAACGGGCCATCTCCTTACGTTGCCGTGAGAAAATTACCGAATATTCCTCTCGGTAATTTAGAAATTGCAGGCAATAATTCAAAAATATTCCCTTCCCTGGATAAAACGATTTATTATTTTGTCGCATAAAAATAAAAATTTCTTGATGGATCGCGAATTTGATTAATGATAACAATGCGATGTAGCGTGGCTATGTAAATGTGATTAATCGTGTAATTATGAAATACAGTTCGTCTCGTGTATTCGACGCGCGATTTTCGAATCTCGCGATGGGATGGGATCTCAGGCGCGTTGGCGAATGGTGCACGGGATCCAAGAATCGGGACACGAGTGTTTATCTTGCAGAACGCGAGTGCGCGCAGTGAATCTGTCGAAAGATAATAAATAAATAAAAGCTGGTGATAATTCGAAGCATCGATCAATTCGTAATCATGATATGTAAATGATCCTTATTAATTGGAAAATTTTCGCGACCCTTGGCATATATATGAGATTCTTTATTAACATTATTAAATCCACTATTATTATGTTTGCGACATAATCCGTCAAGTGTCAAATTGGATACAAAATATTTTTAAAATAATTTTAAAAAATTAATTACGATCTTTGACGTAGTGTTGATAAATTTCGCTTCAAATTTTACGTTTAATAATCTTATAATTGATTATATCTTAATAATTGACCAATTTTGCTGTGTTTGTTCAAATCCTTCAAGTTTTTCTAGAGAAAAAAAAAAGAAAAATGTTAAAAAATTTTCGCCCGCCCTAATTTGATAGGTATGGATTGAACAAACTAATCAAAAAATTTTAAATTAAGATGGGGTTACCGCCACGTTGCTGACGTGCCCCAAGCTTGCTTATCAGCTGTTTAAACCCATCCAGTTAAAAAAAAAAGGGTATCGTTCTCTATGCATATGAGCGAATCCTTAAAACTCGAAGCCGCTCGTAAAACTTGACAAGATAAGATACGTATCTTGGAGAAGGTGTTACGATTCTCCTCTGCTTTTGCATGCGCAATTCTTTTGGATAAATTTCCAAGGTAAGTGAAAAAGGCACAGTAAAATCGGTATAAAGGAAAAGTTTATAGACACCGTTCTTTATCGTCTTATTTTAAGATTTGTAAATGCAAATCTTTTATTTAGTCTCTCTTTTATTTTTCTCTGAAAAAATAAAGAATCACGGTGTTTAAAGGATTTATCCTTTTAATGTTCTATTCGTTTTCGTTCGATCTCTCTAAGAAACGTTTAACACGCGATAAAAACTAGATTTCTTGGCGTATATTTCGGTGACTAATTGGAACTTTTGTATACCGACAAGTACGTGGATTTACGAGCTATTATTTCACGACCCAATCTTTCCATATCGTTCGCAAGATCTGGTATTTTATGATCGTTTACGTGGTTAATTGGTGATTATATACTACTTCTCGCAAACGCGACCCTTACCATCGTTGAACAAATTTTACGCGACCTTATACGATGATATTTATCGAGGCGAATTTATAGGCAAAAAATTTCCGTTGCGAAAATTCCTCTATTTTTTCTTTTTTTTTTTTTTTGCTATTTACGAAAGTCATTTCTATCGAGGATGATTATTCGTCGAAATGGAGTTCGTTAATCTTTAACGAATTCAAAATCTCTGCTCAATCTTTAATAATTATTATTATCGATTATAGGAATGATTAATAACGATGACTACGGATATTATATTGGAACGAGGAAATATATTATATATTTTTGTAAATGCGAGGGAAAGGTTTGAACAAAAATTTGATCGACTAACATTCTCTCTATATTTTTATCTATTACTTCTATAGATATAAAAATCAATTATTCTATTATCGTTCATCTTTCCATTCTCCATTCGTCCTTATGAATTTTTTCCTGAAGGATTGCACGATTGGAGGAAATAAGCAAACAAGTGCAAAAGGGGGATAAAGAAGAAAATCCATCGAGGCTACTTTAATTCGAAATTGGTTTCCTCTTCTCGCGTCTGCTTTGAAGCTTTTATTTTCTCGTAATCTCTAATCTTTCCAATCGATTTCAACTCAATCACGCCTCTCCACCGACCATCGCTTCCTTCCCTTCCTTCACGCTTGTCCATGTTTTTCCAACCCACCTCCCATCCACGATCCTCCGCTATTTTCCCGATCGTTCGGTTGTCAGACCAATAGTGCCCCGTGTTGGTCTTGCTCTCACGAAATAAGCTCTCCTTTTTTTTCTTTCTTTCTTTCTTTCTTTCTTCCTTTCTTTCTTCTTCAGTTTGTTTGAGATAATGCGTCGATTGACATACTCTTCAGAAACTTTGTTATTTTTTCCTCTTCTTCGTTCTCACTTCAATATTTCCATTCTTTCTCTTCTAGAAATTCCATAGTTTTCAAAGAAATTTTATTATTTTTCTCTCTTCTTTATCTAATATTTATTTATTATCCCACTCCAATATTTCCACTTTCTTTGTTGATCTCAATTATTACCAGAAGTTGAAAAAGTTCTCAAAGAAATTTTTCTCTTCTTCATCCTCGTTCCAGTGTTTCCATTTCCTTTGTTGATCTCAATGACTATCACCAGAATTTCAAAAAGTTCTCAAAGAAATTTTTCTCTTCTTTATCCTCGTTCCAGTTTTTCCATTCTTTTTTTCTTCATATCAATGACTATCATCAAAATGTCAAAGAGTTCTCAGAAAAGTTCTACAACTTTTTCTCTTCTTCGTCCCGCATCATTTTCACTTTCTTTCTTGATCTCAATGATTATCAAAGAATTTCAAAAATTTCTCAAACTTTTCAGAGAAATTTTAGTATCCCTTCTCTTCTTCGTCATCTTCACAATATTTCCGCTCTCTTTCTTAATTCCAATGATTATCATGAGAAATTCAAAAAGTCCTGAAAAAAATTCCATCGCTTCTTCTCTTCAAAGAGTTTTCAGAGTTTGCAGAGAAATTCTATTTCCTCCCCTCTTCCTCTCCCTATCCTCGTTCCGAGTATTTGCATCCTCTTTCTTGATCCCAGAGATTACCACGAGTTTCAGGGAGTTGGAAACGATTAACTCGATAACGAGTGGAAATGCTTGATATTATTATGGTGCAATACTCGGCCAACCGGCGCACCAAACAAAGACAATCCGTGCACGGCCGATAATCGTGCGGGACTCTCTCTCTCTCTCTCTCTCTCCACGACTTGGACGTTCAAATTCTCTCGGCGTCGGGACATCGTCACGTCCCTCCGTGCAACTGGCGTCATGCGGTGTGAAATTACGCTTCACAGCTTCGAATCCGAGCTTCCAAGTTGGCTCGAATGATCTCTCGACGAGCCGTCTCGACGACTCGATAAATGCACCGTTAATAACCATCTTTATCGAATGAATGAAGGGGGGAAGAGAGGGGTGCGACGATCGAGTTTTATCGAACGAACTCGATTTCCAAGGAAGTGAGGAAACGAGAAGATAGTTTATCACGATTGGACGACGTTGGAGGTTGGCCGAGGGAACTCCCAGGAAACACGACAACGTATTGATAATACCTAGAGAAAGAAGAAAAAAAAGAGAAAGGTCTCTTTATCCGATTGCATCGCGCACGTGATCCGACTGTTCAAAATTGTGCTGGAATCCGACACCAGCATTCCGTACCTCGAAGATAATAAAAGGCGCGGAAAAGAAAAAGGGAGAAAGGAAAAAGAGAGAGAGAGAGAGAGAGAGAGAGAGAGAGAGAGAAAGAAAGAAAGAAAGAAGGAAAGGAAAGGGCAGCGTATCGCGAATTTCTTGCACGCGAAATTATCATCGTTTTTATCAAACGAGAGGGAGGTAAGTAAGAGAAGAAAAGAATAAAAGGACGATCGTAATGACGAGTAACGAGCAATTGTTCGTTGGGGAATGCAAAATGTTTTCGAGGAATGATAATTTTAACGTTGTCAGAATTGTTCTTTTGATAAATGATCGATGTTAAGAAAGAATATTTTTCTTTTCTTTTTCTTTTTTTCTTCAAAAGTCGAGGTATGAAAGAAAAAAAAGGAAGGAGAGGTAAGCGGGAATATCAACTTGTTAAATATTCATTGTTTTAAGATGCAAATCTGGTTTAAATGAGAAATGTTTAGATGAGAAATTAAATGAATTATATTCCTAGAGTTAAATTAAAAACTCAAAATTGATCGATATGAAGATATCACAAAATTAATCGTTGGAAATATATCTCGTGATAATAATCATTGATAATTAAATTGTATTTTATCGTCATTCGCGGTTTTCTTTCTCGTTATATGCCAGAGACAGATTAATATGCTGGTCAAAGAGTTTCTTTTAAAGAATATTATAAAACGCTGTTTCGCGTGCGGCTCGCCTCGAACCAAATTTTTGAGCAGTTACTAATTTCGGTCTGTAATTAAGCTTAATGGCCATTTCTCGAGCTTCTCTAGTTGCAAACTTCGAGACTTCCGCTACAGTACTTGGGATCGTTGTTTCAGCTTCTTCTGGCTATGGAATAGAAATACTATCCACGTTGAGAGAAAAAACAAAGTCTTTTATTTTGAAATTGATACACGAACACGATGAAACTTGTGTCATCTTTATTTTCTATTTTATATATCTATTTGCAAAAATTAAAAAAAAAAAATCCCGTAAGGTACAATTAAATGTAAAACAATATTTTTAAAAAAAACGAGAGAATGGTTATAAAACATATAGATGCAAAATAAATGAATATTACCTCGGACAAATTTCATCAAGATAAACACCGAGGTGCATCGCACAAAATAAACATTTATCCGTTTTCGAGGTTACGTTAGAAGTTGGGAGATATTATTTAACTGGTTTGTTGTCCTCATCGATTAAACGATAGACGGTATAAAATGTAAATGTATGTATATGTAGCTACATCAAATACAAACTGATCGGCCGAAAATGGGTAAAACAAGATTGGACAAATCGGCTTGGCCTTTATATGAAAACGTGCTTTCTGCGTACATCTCGTTGTACAACACCCACGCCGAATTACCTACTGAACAGCATTGTTTTCGCGGACAATACAAACAACCCTTGGAGGTTCGTGCGACAAGCACCAGCTAACAGTGGCGCTCAAACCCCTATTGTCGTTTAAGGTTGATTCGATTTATCAAATTGCTTTACAAAGTAATTCTCCTTTGCCTTTCCTATTCGAAGAAAGATTTACAGATCTCTCGAATTTTTTACTTTAATTTTGATTTTAATTTGATCGATGATATACGTATGACAGAAAGAATTTTATTATTTTCGTAACAACGCGAACATTTTAATATTCTGTGTTATTGTTTCTTTTTTAAACAGTTTTTGTTTCTTTTTTAAACTGTTATTGTTTCTTTTTCAAATTGTTATTGTTGAAAACAGAAACGTGGAAAAAAAGGAAAATCTTTTAAAAAAATTCCTAATTTTTGCGAATAATAAATATTAAAAAGAACTTTTTTTTTTTTACAGAATTTTTTTACCTTCCAAAATAATACGGTAAATTTTGTGTCGGTTCCAAAACGCGAATTTATTTTGACCTAAATTTTAAAGGATATTTTTATAAAAGGTTCGTACATGCAGTAAATATAAGAGAAGCCACGTTTTCTTATCTTTAATCAATATTTTCTACGATGTAATTTTTCGAAAAGTGAATATTTACCTTATAAAAATTATAAAATTCCATGAAAGCAAATATATCGTATTATTTTCTTGTAACGAAGAAAGTTATTTTTTATATATAATAAATGTTTTGAAACAAATGAAAGGATAATTTAAAAAGAAAAAAAAAAAGAAATAAAATTAAATTGATAAAATACGTACTAACACGCGGTAATATTGTTGGATGCATTTGATCTATAAGTTCTTCAAATACGCGTAGACATGTTCTGACATCATTTGATAAATAACCTTTTTTAAAATGTCAAAACTTAAATCCTCTCCGCTCCCATTTCCAGAAGATATTAAACTAAAATTTTTTACCAAATATAAACTCGAGTTACCACACATACACAAGCACTCACTCACTCACATTCACACACATTATAAAAATATAAAATAAAAATATTCATTTTATTCCTGAAAAATATTCGTTTATAACTAAAATCCATATATTTTTCTGCAAGATCGCAAAGAATCGAGATACCAACATGGAATCAATCGTTAAATCAAATTCGATCGAATATCCACTGTAAAAGGAACGAAACGAGCGTTTCACAGGACGGGAAGCTCGAGTTCGTCATCTCACGTTCGATTAAACATTTTTAATTGCTTTCGTCCGATTAGCGAGCGAAGCGAACACCAGACGGCAGCCTCTGTGCCAAATTTCTCCGCTAACCGCTTCAAAATCATTCGCCTATCTATCCACCCTTCCCTCTCCCCCTCCACCTTTCTCCTCCACCCCTCTCCTCCACCCCTGATGCGGTGCCCCTTTTTCTTTCCAATCGACGGATTATTGGAGTTAATCCAGCGTCGTCGACAACCTCCGACCGATTTCTGATTGACTTTTCGCCCTATCGGCTACCCTGCACTTTTTCAACCCTCCTCCCATCCAACCCTCCCTATCGACGCTGTAAAACTGCACGACTATTGCCTATAATGAAATAGGGCAGCTCTGTGCCCACTTGGACGGTAATTAACGGCAATTAACACGTTCGTACGGGGGGGAATTCAGGGGGAGAATCGGTTCCGTTAGAATTTCAACGAAGATGGCGCAACGTGGGAATTGGGAATCGAGTTATACTGCTCGGTGGACAAGCATGCACGTTTACGTTAAATAAATTCTGTTAAAATTTTCCTCCCTCGAATTTCGTAATTGTTGAACCCTCTTTTTACCCCTTTTAAGAGATACGCAGGCAGGTATAATATATCGAGCGAAGGGTAATTGAAAATACATCTCCTTTCGGAAAATAATTATCTTGCATCGCGATGGATCGTAGGTTCTCTGAAAGGAATACATTTTCCTTCTCTCCTTGTAACGAATCTCTTTTAAATTTCTCCTCGAAATCGAAATTTAATCTCGCTATCCCGTTTTAGATTTTTCTTCGTAGAAAGGAGAGTATGTATATATATATATATATAGATAATCGAAATAAGAGAATATGGATAATCGTTAAATAGAAATCTTCTACCGTGTAATAATTTCGTTACATAAATTCATAACGAGGGTATCGAAATAGATAAAGAGTTAGCAATCGATATGGAGAGAATGGATGATCAAGTGTTAAGTATGAGATCTAAAATTCATAAGAAACTGTGTACTGTACTTTATATATATATATATATGTATATCTTATATAAGCAGATGAAGGTTGCCAGCCGTTACTACGAGATAAAGCATCGATCGTCCAGGAAGGGATGGGGTTTATCGCTCAATTTTTGCCGGGGTATAATAATTAATTCTTGTGCTTTCAATTCTCGCGAGTTTTTAAATATGCAGAACATCGAGGAATAACTTTTTCACCTTGAGGGATGGACAAGACGAAGTTGAAAGTTAACATTCGGATAAAATTATAATTTGAAATCTGTCCTTTTTATTTTAAAGATTGTTCGCGGAAAAAGGAATAACAAATAGAAAAAAACGAGCAAAGAAGTTCGCTGCCAATTATTTCGTGAAGAATTTCGTGATAATGATGAAATAAAAAGACTCGGAAACAGGAAATGACCGACTTCTAGAAATTCATAGTCGATTATTTGATAGAGGATTTCGATGAAGAACACGAACGAAGTAAATGATTCAGAAATAGGTGAAATGATAAGCGATACGAGAATTCGATAAAAAATTGGAGAAATAGGGATTAAACGAGAGAAAAGAATCGTAAGAATTCCAAGAACGAGAATATACGCGTGAATTTTTTACAGAATTTTCTAAATAATCGAGAAGACACAAGTAGAGAGAAGTTGTACGAGTTTCAAACGAAATTATCATACAGGATATTCTTACGTTAACCAGACGCTTGGCATAAAGAACGGCGAGTTTGTTCGAAATAACTCTTTCGGCGTATTTCGGAGGAGGGAAAGGGGGAAAAAAGGGAACGGCAGGTTTATAGCCGCGTATACTTGCGAACGCGGTGCACGAAAATCCTCTTAAAAATTCTCCGGTATAATTCGAGTTATAACGGAGGCGCATGTGTGCATCCAGAGAAAACAAAAAGCGCGGGATACACGCGCGCATACGAGAGCCACGTTTTTATACAATTTTTATATCCTGCGGGCCGGACTCGCCTCGACTGCGCAAACTACAGGATATAAACCGTGGCGGAGATTTTGCGCCCTGTTTAGCCGACTGCAAAGGTTGGCGAGATTAACGTGGTTAATGCTGTATCGGTTTTCATTCTGATGTTCGTATCAGAAGGTAAAAAAAAAAAGAAAGGTAGAAGATGTATACGATATATATAAATTGTACAGTAGACCTTTCGATATTTTCTTCTAACGTAAAAGTTCTTTCCTTTTTATTATTGGTTTTAAGGTTATCAAGATAAAAATATTGGAGAAATAATTTATCAGTTAAGAATTTTTCTTCGATTAAAAAGAATTTTAGAAAGAGATATTAAAAACCCGTGGCAAATTACCAAGATAGTGTAAAAATGTTTAATACGCGCGCCGCTTTCGTGAATATTTAATACTTTCCAGTATTTTAAATCGCTTCCATCCGTTTGCGTCTCTATACCTAAATTTGAATAAATAAACGGTGTCCGTTTCCATGCACGAAATATTCCGCGTAAATAATTACAATTGAAATCCCTTTACCGCGTCACCCTTCTCAAATCTAAATAAAAGAAGAATCGAACAATTATCAGAAACGTGTAATTTTGAAAAGATATCACGAGAATCAAGGTTGAAAGATGCAGAGATATCCCATCGCGTTATATGAAAATGATACACGAAATACAAATAGAAGAAGAAAGAGTTGAAAGGTTGGAAGAAGTTGAAGAGATGGAGGAAGTCGTGAATTCGACGAGACACGCCCTCGCTTCGCTTCTTCCTCGAAGAAAGAAGAAGAAGAAGAAGAAGAAGAAGTCCCACCAGCACCCTTAGAAGAACCACCCTCGCTAGTAAACCTCATACTTTTCGCTCGATGCTTGGAGACTTTTCGAGGCTTTTCCAGACCCACTGGACACGCTTCGACTTCCACGTGAACGCGTTAAGAGCTTCGACTTCCACGCGGGTGTCGCCGCCGTGAAAAATCGTCGCGCGAGCTTATCGTCGAACCCATATCCAGAATATCCTTCATTGTCGCCGTTCCGTATCTTCGAATGACACACTGTTGTCACGAATATCGCGAAGAAATATTACCGTCGATCCAGCGCCCCATGTTTAGAACGATGACCCTCGATCGGGAAAAAAATGTAACGTCTATCCGTCAACTGATATTTGTTCAATCGATATTAAAGTATGGAAAGGCTTACCGATAGTCATTTGTAAGGAGTGACGTTTCGTTATGTTGTGTGTTGTCTATATATTTATATCCTTTTTATTTTTACTCGATTTTTCAATATACAAATACATATTTGAAAAAAATATTTATTAAAGACGTGTGAATCGTTATTATAATCCTTATATCACTACTTGTCAACTTCATCCCTCTCATTTCAGAGGGTGAGAAACAATTAAGTTTCCAATTAATTAATTCGTTTCTTAATTTTTATCGTCAAGGAATATGCCAGTCATATCTTTCCAATGAATCAGTGGTTCCTTAAAATTTCTGAATTAGAAAAAGATATTCTTCAAATTCTTCGTACAAATTAATCGAGTTAGCTTGAGTTCAAATCTCTTGAACGACGCGAATCATTTATATATTTCACTCACTCTTCAATCAATTAAACGAGGATCAAGTTACCATCTTCAAGTTTCTAATCCACGTCGTAACAACGCAATGACATCTACCGGCAGGAATCAAAATTTCTCCTACGACGTCACGACGTGCGATTTATCGTGTAGCAAATCAATTATCGAACATTTTTAAATAAATATCAACGAACGTAGCCTAAGAATACAAGGAGAGAGAGAAAATATCATCTTCGTATTTTTTCGAACTGCCTACTTGATGCGGATGAGACGCGTAATCGAAACGCTATTCGATACATATGTAGCAGAAAGCCGTGGGAGGACGACATCCACAAAATGGAACTATTTTTCACGGAACAGCGAACCGATGTAACCGGAAGAACTTGCCAGTGAAAAATTTAACGTTCTCCTGGCTGAAACTGCAGTTTCACAGTTTTGATCGAAACGCGGCGATAACTCACCCCGGATTTACAATCCGTACTTGTTTCACGGTGGCGAGCCGAAACGGGCAACAGGGTCACGAAAAAAACTTCGGCCATCCCCGATGCTTCCGGGTTCCATTCGAAACGAAACTAATCGGACAACGCTTCGTCATATGAAACCGCTTTTCTCCTCGATGGACGCGGCAAAATTCTCGAGCATCGATCGTAAAAAGTTGGCGAACGTTTCGTTCCTTCGTCGTTCGTTTAGGGGGGAAAGGAAAATCGATGTTGGAACCTTTTCCTTTCGATTTTTTCTTCAATCTTTCTTTTGTGTATTAAGCAAAAAAGGAATAAAGATACGATCGATGCAAGAGAATCCAAACGAGTCGTGGAAATGAGAATAGATCCTTCGCATCGAGCTCAGTTTCTGCATTCGCGGTTTCCTAATATATGTTTGGAGCAATTGGGAAATTAATTAAGCCGTGTTGGATGAAAGCTCTCGTTAACGAATCAGGATATATAATAATTAATATACCGACTGAATAGAAATTAATAATGTGAAGAATGATGGAATTCTTTTCGTGCGGATGACGAATGATCGGATGATGGATGAACAAGGCCATTGTGTACGTTGGAATATACGAATTGTAAGTGAGCAACGATCTGGATAATGCGCACACCTGTTCCTAAATAGCGGGATATTTACGGAAAAATGATTAAAACCGTTAGAGAGAGAATTGAATATCTATATATTTTTTTATCTCGAAAATTTTACTCAATTTTCGATTGAAAACAAAAATTATACCGATATCGATGTAATACTATACAATTTTCGTACAAATTTCTCTGATATCATAGACGGAAAGCATTCGATTTTAATCTATCAAAGGTACCAGTATACCTCGCTTTTTGTGACTGTGTGGGCGTGGGTGACCCGATACAATACGAATCGGGTGAAAATCGAGCGAAATTCAAATTCCCTTCTACCTCTTTCACCCGAGAGGCATCGATACCTTCGTTACCCAGGCTAATTAAAAGAGACGTGCGAAATCGCGTAAATTTTCTGGCATATAATTAGGAAAAACCGTTAGGGAGATGAATCCGACATTAGAAAGGAAAACGAACGATTTCCATGATTCCGGGTCGGAAGGGCGTCGTTCGGATTCGTTTAAATCAAACCCATCTCCACCGTGCTTCCAAGTAGTTTATATCCTTCCGAGTGTATCTTTCGATATTTCACTGGATAAACATCCTACCCCTCCGTTCTTAAGTGAAAAGTTTGAGGGAAGACTTTGTTCTTGAATTCTTCTTGCTGGACCACTACCGAGAGCTGTTTTCATCCTTCGTTTGATATCCAACAACAACAGAGATCGCGCGATGAAGATAAACCGTTTTCAAGGGAAAAATGAATGGAAGGTCGTCGCTGGATAACCGGAATGAAAACGCAGATTGCACGGATTGCTCGATCGCCTTTTCCTCCCTTTCGTTCTTCTTCTCGAAAGAGGGAATGGATCAATTCCACTCTGTTTGTCTTTGAACGAGATAGGAATTTATGGAGGCGCGGCGCGAACACTCGGCGTGCTGCTTCGATGGGGAAGATGGGAGGACGGCGTTAAGATAAGACAGAAACAAATTTTCGAAGCCAGAGGGAGGGAGGCGGATGTTGCACGGGGAGCGTGGGGAGGGAGCGAGGCACAGCCAGGCGAAAATTCGTCGGGACAAAGACTGATGTGGCGTGAAGGCTGTCTTGCTACGCGAACTCGCTCCTTTAAAACCTTTTTTAACCGAGCAAGCAGGATTATCCTTTTTACGCGATTTCCATCCTCCTCCTCGCAATTTTATTCGAATATTTTTTATCGTGTCGTTCGGAAGGAAGTTCGTGGACCAGGACGACTTTGATCAGGATATTGTCTATGTTCGCGCAAACGGAGAAATTATCTTACTCGAAGAAATTCCTCATAGAAATCCTTTTAGAGTTATTATCTCTATTAAACGAAGTTGTTAAAACGATGTTGAAACGAGAAGACGTTTTTGAGAGTTTAATTGTACATTTTTGATACACTTCAGTTAGAGCTGATCCCAAGAGTAGCATACTCCAGACTCAATGGCAACCAACATCATCCCAGGAATTGAGATCCTCCTAATTGAACTAGGAACACGAGCATCACTTGCAAGAGAGAGCCTCATGATGATTACCACGTCGTAATCTGACCGTCGCGACACGACACCTGCTGTGACATTCTGAGAGATCCCGCTCTCTTATACAGTCCACTCGTCTTTAAGAAGTGCACACCACTTGTTACAACATCTGTCGTACGACATTCTACATCCACCAACACCATTACGATATTATTACTGCGCGAACAAGTGTGTCCAAGTGTGTTTTGAAATTGAACTTAAACACGCGGCTGTTCGCAGACACGGAGACGATTCTTCCGTTCTTGGTTACAGCGTATAAAATACAAAAAAAAAGGAAAGAAGAAATTGAATTCGAGCGCCGTTTTGCGCAAAAATAACCGTAGATTCGAGGCGTGGAGAGGAAGAATAATTGGGAAGCGGCGATTAATCGATCGGTTATATTGGCCCTGGAGAGTGGAGAGAGAAAGAGGAGAGGCGAAGGAAAAATAAACGCGCTCGCCGGGATCATCAATCTCGGCGCTCGCCTCGCCGATTCGCCTTGAAAATTGCGCCCCCTCTTTGCGAGAACAGGGGTCCGCGAGATAATTTTTTCGCTCGCGGTCCGAGGAGTGCGGCGGACAGAGGGAAGTAACGCCGGTGGCGCGTTTCCATTAGCATCGGTTAAAAGTGCTTTCCATTAGCGTGGACAGGCCACGGGAACAAAAGGGGTTGGTTCGAGTAGGAAAGGCGGGCGAACGAGGATGATGATGCCTGCCTGCCGTGGAGCAGGAGGAGGAGGAGGAAGCGAAGGGATGGAGGGCGAAAGGGCCGATAGATAACGGGGGTTCGGTTCTGGCCTGGCTGGGAGGTTAGGTGTGCGCCGACTCGAAATAATATCGCAGCGCGATGGGCCCTCATCAATCACAGCGCCCCGATGAAAAGGCGCCGTGAAACTGCGCCGTGAATAAGCCAGCCAACTCGGCTCGCTCGGCTAACGATACGCAATTCTCCTCCCCCTCCCAACTCCTGCGATTATCCTCTGTGAACGTCTGTCGAAAGAAAAATAAGAATCTTTCCATCGATGGTGGAAGAATCGCTTAAGATGAACACAATTTCACAACAGGTGAAATAGAGTTTGTCATGAAATAGAGTGGAGTAGGATTTAATCGGTTACAGTTGCATCCCTTAAATGATTCTATGTTTTGCAATTGCTTTCAGTTGGTTGATAGGTGAAATTATGAATTAATTTTAACTTTTCCTATTTTTCCACACAACGACGTATCGTGGTTAACGAGGCTCGACGGTAATCGAGACGATGGGAACGCATCGACGAAGAGTTTGCCACGAGGCAAACTCTTCTCGTCTCTCTCTCTCTCTTTCCCTTTTGTGTTCTTCCTCTTTGGTTGCTCGTTGCCGCCGCTCTTTCCCGGTCTCGGCCTTTTTTCCCCCCTCGACACACGACACACCTGTCAACACTCCCTTAATACACGGGCCACTTGCCTGTCGCTGAATGGCCCTCGAAATCTTTATTTTGCGGAGGCTTACGCGAGACTTGTAAAACGAGGCCTTCCGACACGGAGAAATCGTCTTCCCGCAGTTTTCCCCTTCCTTTATCCACGCGTCGCGTCGTTTTTCCCTCTCCTCTTCTTCCTTTCGCCGCCACGAGCTCATCGACGATCCAACGTCGCCTCGAAGCCATCTACGTTTCCGCGAATATTTCTCTCGAATCGATCGAGAAGTTGGAAAATTTTCGCGAAAACCAAGAAATTGTTCGAAGAACAATCGGATCGTTCCAAACGACGCTCCTCGAATCGAAGCTTTGTCGCGTTTGTGCATCATTAAGTCTCTACTCCTTCTCTTCTCCTTATTGTGTACACACCGTCTTTCGCGCAACAATCATCTCGTTATGACAGCGTTGGGTTAACAATGCGAACGACCTGAGAATTTCCCTCTGGTTTACAGATAGCAAATAGAAGTTCACGAAACGAATTGTTCGAAGCGCGATACCTTTCACCCTTCACTCTCTTTGTGCCGGAGAAATATCTTCGCCGACTTGCTTAATGTAAACCGTTGTACTCGAGTACTTTAGAGAAGTACATTCATTCAACCATCCCAGGTTGAAAGATTCGCCGAGAGAAAAAGAAAAAGGTATCGGCTCGTATAATTAAACTATGCAGCAGGAGGCAGCCGCGCTTTGTCAACGCTTTGGAGACAAATACGCTACGCTTGCTTCTTTCCGTTTATTCCACCGATTTATCCTTTCGTGTTCTTTCTTTTTTCTTTTTTTTTTTTTACTCATTTGCTTCAGACTTGCTCGATCTCCTTTCTACATATTCCGCTCGTGCGACGATTGTAAATTATAAAAAAAAAGGCGTAAAAAGAGTTTTTAACGCGAAATTTGTGTATATTGTGTATATTTACGCTCGAGGACGATAAGAATTGATATGAAATATCGGGGATTATTGAACGTAGCTCGATTTTATTTTCTACTAAAATTTCGTCTTCATATTTTATCTCGGTTCGGCTTCAGCCTGTTACCTGTCCTATCCGTTTGATACATCGAGATACGGGTAACGATTCCTGTCTCTGAAAACCCAGAACAACCAGTTCTTTTGCCAAGGAGGGAATAGAATTTTGTATCTAACCTTATGGAAATTCGTGGTCGAAAATTGGTCCCGTAAATTACGTTGCACGATTTATGAAGATTTATATGGAAAGAAAAGAATAAATAAAAAGTACGATGCATTGTGTTTGAAATATAACGATTCAGTCGTGCATTATTAAATGCTGACACGGTGGGGACGCTAATTTAAACCTAACCTAACATCAAGGCTTGGGGAAATTGTTACGACTTCCCGTTAGTTTGAAAGGGTGGTTAAAACTGGTTAAATATAATATGGCATCGGGTCACGCGAAATTCGAGTTTACTTCGAAACTTTGGATACATTCAAATGTTCGAAGGTTAAATCATTCAGGAGTACGATTATTGATGCCTCGAAAACTCACGTGTTTCGATCGATATTATTCGAAAGATCGAATTAGACAAGAAATTAAAAGAAGAAGAAGAAGAAGAAAAACTAGTTCTCCTTCTTCGGGAGAACTGACTCTAATATTGGAACTAGATATTCCCGAACGAAATTCTATAACGTATTGACATATGCTCGATTCGAACGGCCAACACACGAGCGTACATATTTCAACTTGTGTGAATACCTCGGTGTTACGCTATCCGGAGAATTTTATATCGAATGTGCCAACAACATAGGTGGATATCATTCGTTATCCACCTTGAAACGTAACAAGAAACATGTTCATACGTTCGTCATCGGACATTGTACGAAATGATATCGAATCTTTAACGTCACGAAGAAACAATTCGTGTTGTAAACGCGATTTATCATCGGAGAATATGATCGATCGATATTAGAGATACTTTTTTTTTTTAGTATTCATAGTAATTCGAACATATGGGATTAAATCAACCACGAAGAAAAATTTGACGACCCGTGACGATAGCAATCGCTTTTAAATCGTGGTTCGGGGATACCTGTTGGAACTTAACCGCGATCTTCTCGTCCAACTACCTTTTATGCATCAACCTCGAATCAAATCAGTTCCATATCCCTGAGAAAACCTCGTTCCTCGGGATTTTACTATGGTTTACTTCTCCATTCGATCTATATATAGATATTCTCGTCTCCAACTTGTTGTGCATTTCTCTCTATTCTATTTCTCCTATTCTATAATGTAAGATAAAGAGCATTGGTTATTTTCATTATTATAGCAATAGCAAAATTAAAATATCTTAACACGACGAACGATTTTTATCATATAGTGTTTTCACTTGTTCCCCGTCGTCTCGATATTTCTCGATCGACGGATAAAAGTAATTGTAGCTTTAAATTAAACCAGTGAAACGTTCCAGCCTGTATGAACGATTCCTCTCTCCGCCTCCCTTAAATCTCGACGCGAAACGTTCGATTTCCTAGGAAGGAAACGATGTTGATTAAAAAACTTTTCAACCACAATTCTAAACCTGGCCAACGCGGCCCCCTCCCACCCCGTGTATTTTAAGACCGAGCCTCGAATTTTTGGCGTGCCGTCGAAAGAAGGTGACGCCGCCTAAAATTCTTAAAAGCCATAGTTGGCAAGTTTTAGCAAGGTAAGGCGCGAGACGCGAGGCGGTGTTTCGCGAATACCAACGTCCTCGCGCAACCACCGTCACCATTTACTCTTTTTCCTAAGTTTTCGAACTTTAAACTTTTACGAGAGAGAAAGAGAGAGAGAGAGACGACGACGAGTGCACACTTCTTCATCATCTTACTCGCGGTTACACACCTCGACAAACACGTGGAAAAGTCGGCCCCGCTATTAGAAAAATGGCGCCAGTTTCTACTCTACTAAAAATCTCCTCGCAGATCTCTCTCCCTTCCCCCCTTTTCCTTATTGTTTACGTTCTTCGTGGTTGAAACGTGGCCTGACACGTGCTATTTTCGTGCCCTCGCGTCGAAATTTCGACATCCGTGTATACCTCCTTTCGTTCATTTCTCACAGCGAGAGAAAAAAGAAATAGACGCGCAAGAAAACAATCGATCTAAATTTATTTTTCCCAAGTAACGCTACTTGATATCTTAACGGTTCATTAATAAAATCTTTTATCCTAATTTATTAAGCTAAAGTGTCGAAGAAGTTATGTTTTTCGCGTGGCGGAAAAAGCGAAATACGGATGATCAACGTTATTTAATCGCGTATCTTAGCGTATCCGCATCTCTGATTCCGGCCAAATTAACGCTTAGAGCGGTGTAATCAAAGACGGAAAAGCGTAACACGCAAGATTCGTGTGGGCAGCGTAAATTCATTACTCTACTCTTCGCTTGGTTGGGAACCGTCGAGATTTCGTCGGTGGAAATTCCTGGACCGGGAACTTCTCTTATTGAGGGAACGGTGGCCGGATTTAATCCCGATATTCAATTCGGCCAATCTGCATGAATCTAGAGCCCCTGCAAATGTCTGCGAACTGTTGGTGTCGATCGAGGGCGTTAATGTCAGATACACAGTTGGTATCCCGCATGCCATCCTATCCGGTATAACCTGATGAACTCGTTGGAAAATCGTTCACCATTCTCCTCGGATAATTTGGGATAATTCGAGGAGAAATAATTCCAAGATATTGTTGCCTCTTTATTCATCGATTCCCTAATCTTCTCTTTAGAATAGAATTCGAGTGGAGTATCGCGCGAATTTTGTTCCAGATTCTTTTTTCGACCGTTTGTTACATCGTATAAGGGATATTTGTACGATATTTCGGACAGAGTATTGTCTTGAATCCATCTTGAATGTTAGAACGAGCAAGCAATACTAAAGAGCAACGAAGAGAAATGTAGTTTTCACGGGATTATCGTTTCAATTTTTTTATTTATTTAAAACACCCATTCGAACAAAATAATCGAATATTCCAGCTGCGTCGTACCTTTGACGGGGAACGAATGAAAAACGAATTTCCGTTTACCGATGAAAATAAATTTCATCGTCCGCCCCGAAATTGTGGCCTTTGACTCGTTTCGAAAACGACTTCATCCGGTCTGACGGAAAATTATAATGGACGATAGACTTTGATACAATTACACCGACCGAGGGCGGATAATTGAAGCAGAGGAGGGGGAGAGAGAACCCGTAATCGGATTACAGCTTGAGAGAGAACGGTAATCCCAAGTCTCGAACAATTAAATTTCTTCCGTGACTCGTATGTCTCTTTCTTTCTCTCTCCCTCTCTCTCTCTTTCTGGCAGATTTCCAAAATATGGCGGACACAAGGCTGTTCGCTTAGAACGAACGGTATTCGGGTATAAGAACGCGGAGAATGTGGATGATGGTTCACAGGGGAAGCGCAGCGATTCACCGAGATGCTTCAAATTTGCGGAACAACGTTTCCGCCCTTCCACAGGTATATGCTTACCCTTTTTGCCTCTTGCTCTCTCTCTCTCTCTCTCTGTTTCTCTGTTTCTCTCCATCGAGCAACCACCTTTGGTAGTCTTTCCTCGGAGAGGAGGAATCGGATAATTCTGGGATAATGGAACTTTGATGAAACTTGTTCGCTTAAGTCTGGCAAAGGTAATAAGAAAGACGAGAAGAATACGTGAAAAATGTTTTGCAACAATGTTTCTTTCGCTGCGATGTCGTCGTGTTTTTATTTTCCGCGTCGGATCTTGTAACCGAGCATCGGGATGATTCGTGAAATTGGACGAGCGTTTCGATCAAGGAGTTCGGACAAATTTTCGTGAGAGAAGCGAAGATGCATTTTTCAGCTTGCCGAATATTCTTTTCGCGTCTTATCAAAGATATTGAGATATTTCGAATGATATTTTTTTCGTTGTGAAGAAATAACTAAGAAATAACCCCCCTTAATTAGATCTACGTTTCGACCGCGCAAACATCCCTTTTACGAATTCTTCCTTTTAATTTTCCACGCAATCGATTAACGATGTCTCGAGCTCACCGAAGATGACGATAACGCGCGTTTTTTCCGCGTCTCGTTTCCGCGTATCAGGATTCGGTATCGTCGGTTCCATCGGCGATACGTGTCGCCACGCATGCAGATGCGTCACGGTCGAGCGGGTCTCTGGTTTCGAAACTCCGCTTTTCCGCTCCTCCCTTTTTATTCCCCAGATACCGAGAGATACCGAATGTCGCCATACGGGAACCTTTGGCCGGAAGTGTTGCCGGCCGTGCACGGATTTGCATGATATGATAATTTTTCTCGATATAGCGGGAGGGAGGGGTGGAGAAATGACACGGCCCGTCGCCATGCCAGTCATCCCGAATACGTACACGGCCGCGCGTATCGCTGTGCATACGAGCGTGCGAACGGTATAACAGGGGCCATAACAGGGCTGTGCTAACGGGCTGATTTTGAAAGTGTAGCGTCTAGTTACATTGCGCTTCGTGCCTCGTTTGCATTTTATTATGCCCAAGCCGCGAATTTAAGTGGTTGGTGGCGCGTTCACTGGGAAATGAAAAAGATATTTCGGATATTTTATTATGTAAACGATCCTCGATGACTCCTAAGTCCTTGAATAGTCAATTCCGCCCACGTATCGAACCGGTTGAACGAGTTTCGATGAGACAGGAAAGACGCGAAGGATAATTACGAATTAATGAAACGACAGATTAATGGTATCGGTGAAATTCGAAACGAATTTTGAACGATCTTGAAATGATCTCGTTGCGATAAGTTATACATCCAATGATAAAATAAGAATGAAGAAAAAATAACGAACAATTTTCCAAGATCGAATCACTCGCACAGGTAGATAGATACGTAACGTATTATTTTTCACGTCACGAGCCGCGTAGTTTAGAATTCGTATCAAAAAAAAAAAAAAAAAAAGAAAAAAAGATATAATCCGTTCCAACTTGAAACAGATGGACAACGAATTTCCATATTTCCTCGCGAGCGGGGAATTCGCGAGAGAGAATAAAATATATTTATCCGTGCAAAGAATATTCGCGATACACGCCCCTCCTTCACCCAATTTAGGCAAATTGACGTGCACTCGACGAATCGTTACAGCAATTTGCATTCCCCACGCGAGGAGGTCTTACGCGAGCGGAGCCAGCCAACGCATCTCGTTACGCTACCATTAAGCTCACGTACAACGAGCAAACAAACGGTTCGCGAGAGATCTCGTTAATCTTACGGTAACAAAGCCGTACAAGCATCCTGATGTCGAGGAGGAACGGAAGTCGTCCCTATATATTTTAAGGTCGAGGAGGGATAGCGGGGAACGAATGAAACACAAAGATTGTTTCGCGCGAGGAGACCGCGTCGAGACGTAATGGAATATATACAAGGAGAGAGATTCTAGAGCTCTCATTTTACTCTGAGAGAGAAGAGAGAGAGATTCTAGAGCTCTCGTTTCACTCTGAGAGAAAAGAGAGTGAGATAGGAGAGGGAGGAAGAGAGAGAAAGAAAAAGAGAGAGAAATAGGAGAGGGGGAAGAGAGAGAGAAGAGAGAGAGAAGAGAGATTCTAGAGGTCTCGTTTCACTCTGAGAAAAAAGAAAGTGAGATAGGAGGGGAAGGAAGAGAGAAAGAGAAAAAGAAAGAGAGATAGGAGAGGGAGGGGGATAGAGAGAGAGAAAGAGAAAGAGAGAGAGAGAGAGAGAGAGAGAAAGAGAAGAAGAAGAAGAAGAAGAAAATAATAATAATAATAAAAAAAAGATAGGGCATGATAGCTATCCGTATTTCTCGACTATCGCGGGGAATTGTTACGCGAAGAGATAATAAACGCACCACTCGCCACCATCCCTGCGATATTTATTTCAAAAACGTAATTTACGGGAGACAAACGCTATTCATTTCTTCCGTGAAATATTGTTTTTCGTGTAAGAGAGACGTGGAAGTGGAATTGAGAATTGCTTTTGTCTTTCGAGAAGGGGATGGAAATCGGTCAGATCATGTTGCGACGTAATTTTTAGAGAGCGGATTATTGATTGAAGTTTATAAAAAGAGAAATAGTTACAATGCGGTTATCGAATCAATATCGAGATGCAAGGGTTAATTTTACTTGGGAACGTGTAACGTGTTATCTTTGGCGTAATTAATCACCGATCGGACAAAGAAGAGAGTATCGCGATAAATCAATCGCTATCCACAACGTATAATCGTCTATGCGATTAAAACTTTTCTCCTAATTATCCGTTGTTCGATATAACTAAGAAACATGGTGTTTCGGCCCTGCTATCGATCTAGCTAGCTATATATATATATATATATAGAGAGAGAGAGAGAGAACGTTTCAATGGACCGAAAAACTCTCCCCGTCTGTTACGATTCCAAGTTTCACGGTGGCAAGGGACGCGCGCTCTGTTTGCGAAGGATCAAGTCTACTAGGAGGGAAATAATTTGACGTCGGGTTCAAATCGTAT
Organism: Apis cerana; assembly: GCF_029169275.1. NCBI lineage: Eukaryota > Metazoa > Arthropoda > Insecta > Hymenoptera > Apidae > Apis > Apis cerana. Next base: position 9,803,102 of record NC_083860.1, read on the forward strand.
TTAAATTTCACACGAGCTTTGAACGTTCCCGGAACGACGGTGACACTCCCTCGAGGGAGAGCCGAGCATTGATCAGAACCAGCCACGTAGCTTTCAATTTTAGACCCCCTCTACTTTTAATCCGACAATTCTTCGATTCGATACAGGATAAGGATAAAATTAAAAAGAAAGATAAAAAAATTCTTTCAAAAAATCTTCCTTGATCGTATAAATATCATTTGGATTCTTCTTTTCTCGATTCTCGATTCTCCTCGTAGCGGTACGGAGGAATAAAGATAAGAATAAATCTCTTGATGATTTGTATATCGTCATCGTTACGTTCGATTGACACAGATCTCGAGTAGACGCGATTCGAAGGAGAATACGAATCGAAACCGCATCTTCATCTTTCGAGCGTAACTTTCGAAGTACGGGAACGAGAATAGAAGAGGAGAAAGAGGAACGTGTTTGCACGATTTTCTCTAGGGCCTCCTCTCCCTACCGATGGAACGATACAACGGAGACGCCGCTGCGACGAACTTTATTTATCCCGAAATTGCGTGAAAAGATAACATCCTCAAAAATTGAAACCCCCTTATAAATTAGAAATCAACCAAGTTTCCTCGGGGAGCGTTATTCGCTCGGTTCCTCCCCGAACAGAAAGAAGAAAAAGAAAGAAGAAGAGCAAAAAACTTTGCGTTTATGTATCATCCGTTCATTGAAAGAGCAAATGGTTAAATATTTGTGGTTAACTTGGACAACTTGCGAATGGCAACGTAATACCAATTAAAAAACATTTCTCTGTTCCATGATTCGATTCTCTCCCTCTCTTTTTCTCTCTCTCTCTCTGTTATTGATAGAGAGAAAGAGGGGCAGAATTTCGGATGGATTCGAAACGATTTCGGATTCGCCACGAATCTAACAAGATACGTCTCGTGAGAAAAGTTTTCACGAGACGAAAGGAGGAAAGAAGAAAGGGGATGGGAGGAGGAGGAGGACCGATACGAAACTATCTCTTTTTCGAGTAAACTCGATGTAAACTCATTCCATAGACGAGAAGAGTGTCTACCCATATACAAAGTTTCGTAGGCGAGAGAATTTGATAGACACGTATGGAGAGACGGCCCCAGATCGTGGTCGGGGTGCAAAGATCCCGCCTATCGCGAAAAATCGGGCGGATATTTTCGCCGTTTGCTCTCCCACGGGTTTTCACACACACACACACACACACACAGAGCAGAGAACGTATACAAGAGCAGAGATCGGCAGAGGCGGTATGTAAATCGTAAAAATACTCGGTTGTTTGCGGGATGGGAAGAATAAGGAAATCGTAGATTCGCGTCGCGTTCGAGATTTCCGCCCGGATCTAGTCTAAACTCCCTTTTAGAGAGGACGCTTTGTGCACACCGTTTGATTAATAGCCTTTCTTCGGGAGAAGGGAGGGAGGGAGAGGGGGAAGCCTATTCGGATTATATGGAACGTCGAAAGATGATCGTGGATTCTGTTGGTCTTTCCAACATTATCCACGAAATTACGATGGAGTCGTTTATTGGAACGTGTCGACAAGCTGATGGGATAATACGCTAGTTACGATAATAGAGATCACTGGTTGATTCCCTCGTTTCCGTCCCCTTGTACCCGCGAAACGGCCGTGTATAATAATGAAACGTTCAAGGTGATTCTGTTGATCTTTCCAAGATCAACGAAATTACGACGGAATCGAATTTATACCCGAACGTGTCGACCGAGCCGATCGGATAATCTGCTCGAGTTAAGATAACGGGTCACCGACCTGTCGATTCTTCTTCCAATCTCCACGAATTGGAACACGAAATTTTTCCACAACTCTCTCCCGTGTTGATCGACAACGTTAACATCAATTCTCTCGAGAATGCACTCGCTAGGATCGAATAGAGAAACTATTTCCAATGAGGAAGAGGCTCGATATCTCTCCTCCTTGCGAGGAAACGACAATTTATACGTATTCATACATTCTCTTTAATTTCTCGTGGGTGGATTTATTTATTTAAGGGATTGATTACGATTACGAAGGAAGGAATCGGGCCTGTAAATCTGTGGGAATTCCAGCACGGACCTCGACAGGAATCGGTAACCCTCCCACGGGTGTGTTTATCTAGCGGCTGTGCCCACGCAGGCGAACAGGGGCGAGGCCTTATCTTCTATCGGGGATTCCTCAGGTTCAGAGGCTAGGGGGTTGGCCGACGGCCAAAATGGTAATGCAGAGCTCTACACTGCCGCGGCCCTAGTTCACGAATCACATTTCCCAGTATTCACTTTTCGCTTTTCCGCTCGCCCTTCTTGAGAGAGAGAGAGAGAGAGAGAGGATGAGAATGAAGGCGCGAGAAGGAAGGAGATAGAAAGCGGAGGAGGATAAAAAAGGCACGAACACATTGGGGAAGTTGGTTCATTCGGTAGGTTGGAAAAAAAAAGAAGAAAAAGAGCGGCGTTTTCATCACGTTAATCATACCGCCGTCTCTTCTCCTCGAACATCATGGTCGATGACCGATCAAGAGAGCACATTAGCGTGATCGATTCCGCGGTTAGACGCCTTCGCGTTTCTTCCTCTTTCAATAACCCCCATGTTTTTTTTTTTTGGAATAATTGTCGCGCCACAATTTTGACGCGAATTGAATTATTTTAAAATCATCATTCGTCGATCTCTATTTAAATTTTGTTCCCAGCAATTGTTCGAAATTATTCCTCCTAGCCGTTAAATTCTACGTAAATGTTCGATGATCGAAATAAAATTTGAAATTTCTTATCTTTCCACATTTCGAAATATGTATAAGTTTAGAATTTCGTTACAAAAATTTTTGTTACCAGGGCACTCTAGAGAGAGAGAGGGCGAGGATCTATGTATTTTGTATGAAATAAATACATATAAAAGAAATTCACTGGAAAAAAAAAAGAAAAAAAAATATAATCGGATACAGACATTAAAGTCTGCGAACTCGAAAAACGAAACAAAATGGTAGAGCCGTTTCAACTATAAAATTAATGCATGGTTAAGCCGAGCTTAAGCGCGAGAAGCTTTTGTAATCGGCGAAAAAACGTTGGTAGGGATAAAAATAAGTCGAACATTTTACTAATTCATATCCCGTCATATAATCCTTCCCTCCCTTCCCGTCCATGAATTATACTTCAGAACTCGGCGGTGTAATGAATGAATTTCCATTCTGGATCGAAAATCGTGTCGAAAGAAAAAAAAAAGAAGAAAGAAAGAAAGAAAAGAAGAAAAGCGTACACCGTTTTCGTACTATCGTACTATTTAAGAATGTGGAAATGGAATTTCATTATTACCTGAAATCGGACTCGTTTAAAATCGCGACTCCATGTAGAACGCGGCGTTGGTATTATTGCGTAATAACAAAATCGTTTGACAATAGTCGCATTGAAAATGGGTCGAATATGCCCCTGCATATTTCCTATCTCTCCTTTCATACGCATTGATTAAACTCGAAACGCGGATTTACTTCCATTGAAAATACTATTTTTAATCCCATTCACGCGATGACGGATAATCCGCCGTTCGATATTTAAAAAATCGCGATATTTAAGATCATCGATTAACAATTCTCTCCCAAATTTATACTTACTTTTACATAACCTTATTCTGCAAAACTTGCGATTTCACCAGAATTACAATTCTGGTTAAATATTCTGATGCTGATTAACGACGAAGGAATAATTTTTCGTCGTTCAAATTCATAATTACGATATTTAAGATCGTTTTTACTAACTCGATCGAATTTACATTTATTTTTATCCGTCTAAAATTACCAGAATGATAATTCTGGCAAATATTACACGTTGACGGAATAACAGATTAAATAATTGCGACATTTAAGGTATCGATTCTGTCAAATTCATCCTTTCATAATTTAATCAGAACCACATCTCCACCAAACTTATATTTATACGTTCCTATTACATATTCCTATTATTCCACGAACTTTGTAATTTCTTCTCTCTTTTTTTTAGCGTGAAACGAACCTCGTCGAAAATAAACCACCCATCTCGAAGGGGGTAACAAAGTGAAGAACGAAGAACGCGAGGCGAGTTTCAACCGTGAAAAATCCGCGACACGGTCGTCGAGATTGAAGGTTTCCGAGGAAAAGTTTCCGAGCCGGTAAATACGGCCTTTGAGGAATATCCATCCGCGGGAGGCGCGGCGGAGAATTTAATTTCGACGATACACGACCGTCGATTATGCCAGTCACAAATATCGCGTTGCGGTGGGGGTGAAAGGGGGTGTAAACGCCCCAAAGCCTCGGGAATCAGACTCGAGTCGTTGGACGATCGATAGGTCGTATGGTGGGCGACGTTTCGCGAATTAGAGGCACAATGGTCGAAATGGAGGGACGATAGGTTGGAAATAAAAGAAGAAGAAGAAGGGAACTTTAGGACGAACGATCCGGATGGGTTTTGGTTTTAGGTCTGAAACATCGAGTTCTGAGTAATAGTAGCGTGCTTCCAGGGATATATATATATATACACGGAGAGGGGTAGGTTCGTAGGTTCGTTGAGTGCTGGCAGATGTATCTTGGCACGGTACCAATGGCTCTAATGTTATCCGGCAACGAGGAGAACCGGTTGTAGATGAACGGCAAGTAAGGTATCGCGAAATTATCGTTACTCAAGAATTTACTGCTTAACAGCAGCCTGCCAAGCGCCTAACTTGCTGTCAGACAGAGAAAAGAAAGTTTTTTTTCCTTTCTTCGCTGTTTAGTTTCTTCCGTCATTTTCTTCCCTTTCTTTCTTTTATGCTTTTCCTGTGCAATTTGGAAGGAACTTGTTGATAAAGCTAGATTTCTTTCTCGTTGAATAATTATATATATATATATATATACGAGTAATTTGAGATTTATATTTTTAAATCGAAGTTTTATATTTGTTTTTTGAATTATAACCAATTAGAGACATGTAAGGAAAGAGAAACGTTCGATACCGATTGTTATTTATCCAGATTTGTCTAGAAGGAGAGGCTTCTTGTTATTAACGAAATGACTAGTATAATTTGGAAATGAGAATAAAAATCAAGAGAAAATAAAATCGTTATTTCTCGCGTCAATTGCATCCAATCTTTGATCCAAGAGATAAATATTTCTCCGCGAATACGCTGACCTCTCAATCTGGGTCGAGTTTTACCTCTTAACAATTATTATTTTATTCTCTGACCTAGCATTCTTTCGTTCGTTGATTGTTCCACGGTGAAATACCGAATGGAATGCTACGAGGGACACTGCAATTAAATAAACGACCACCATAAACCCTGTGCTTCTTCTCCACTTAAATTTCACCGTGAGCATTCCCTTTCACGACGTGTATAAGATTTTCACGACGTCCCAATCCCGATGTTTTCTACGTTCCCCTCCTCCCTCCTCGCCCCCAATTCCATTATTTCATCGTATGCCCCGTTGTTGTCTCTTTATCTCGGATCTCTGGTCTCGAAAAACTTTTTCACCCGGCACCGTGACTCCGAATCGTCTCACGCGAATCGGCCATTTTTCTCCCGTGAAAAAGATGGAGCAACAGTGGATGGAAGAAACTGTCACGCGCGCGATCCCTCATCCGTATCACCGGAATAATTGAATAACAGGAGTTCCGATTTGAACGATCTTTTATCGCGATAAAAAGGGAGGAATTTGAAAGAGATTTCGTCGAAAGAATTCTGCTCGGTTCTCCTTCGTTCGAGACGAAGCATTTTACTTTTTTCTTCGATTCGAGCTATCTAATCCTGGAAGTAAATTGTCGGACTAAATACTGGCACACGGTTCGAGTGTTGAAAAAGAAGGAAGCGATGTTTAGATTCGATTTCCATTGGTATTCGACTCGAGTGGAAGTGTGTGTGTGTGTGTGTGTGTTCCAGTTCCATTAAAAAAAACGACAAACGGTCGATTCAAAGACACGTGCGCGCACACACACACACACACACACATATATACAGATGCGCGAGAAGGAGTTAGTTTGAACGGCGGAAGTTCAGGGAAATTATCAGGGAATAATAGATAGTTAATGAGGCTGGCGGTCGATTTTAGAGAGGATATTCAAATTCGAGGGAGCGAATGGTAATATTAAGAGAAATTGTAGGCCAAGTCAGTTACGGTTCACGAAAAGTTGGCGGACGATCGGCAAGTTCGTGAGACACACTTCCGCCCGGCTAGACGACTAGTATTGCGAAAGTTAAATGAGAATGAGTTAGGCTGGCAACAGGCGATAAGCTCGCCCGCTTCCTGAATCATGTCGATAATGACACGCCATTGTATCCGTGGAAACCTTATGAAAATAGGTATAAAAATGGGAGGACAATTAGATTCGGGACAATTAGGAATTTAGATATATGGATATTTTCCATCGTATTTTTGTCTCGTCGTTGAAACAAAAAAAAAAAGAAACAAACGTAATTTTGTTCATCTAACGTTTAGATTACCTGCATCGATGATAATTTCTTTATTATTTAATTAGCGAAACAAGAAAAAAGTATATAATTTCATTCGTATTTCTTTACTAGAGTGTTATTTTTACTACTATACTTTATTATTATTATTATTAAAAAAGTAATTCTAAGCAGTTTAGGTTAAATTTGGACAAAGTTTAAGCTAGGTTACATGGTTAAGATCGATCGCGATCGGTGGCCATATATCCGAAATATTACTCCATTTACGTTATTATTAATTACGGTTCAGACATTCTCCCGCAAATAAAATTACGAGCAAGTTGGCGGGAAGGCGGTCGCGTGTAATCTAACTTCCCTGAAACAATAATCGTTACGTGGAATCGAGAGGTAACACGTCGGTGGTTTCTCAAACGTTTATCGAATAATAATTTTGACGTTGATCAGAGAGTAGAACGAAATACCTGAATTATACCCCGTCGAAAATATTTGACAGTCCGCGAGTCGTAAATCTACCGTGTCAGAGAAGAATAGAAAAGCGAGAGAATCGCGACTCCGCTTTCACCGTGATTCTTCCATGTAAATATGTTTACCAGAGAGAAAGCTTTTCGAACTCTTCCTCTTGCGTCACGGATACACTTTGTTCCATTGTCAAAGATAACGATCGGTCAACGAGCTTTTGAGCTTTCTTCTCGCGTGGAGATTTATTTTTCAACCTACGTGGATGTCTATATATACGTTTTTCGCCCGATTCGTGGATCCCAGCCACACAGAGAGAGAGCGTTTGACAGCAGATGTTCGATGTTCTTTGATCTTTGATTTTTTTTTTTTTTTTTTTTAAGATAAACCGATCTTTAAATCTGATAGGTAGAATCGAGAAAAGAAAAAGAAGTGGATTACGAACTGGACTGGAACCGATCGTAGAAAAAAGCATTACAAATTCCATTAATATTCGTATAACCATTTCGAAATACTCTAAACTTTAATTATCCCCAGGGGCCGGCCATCTTCCCTCCTAAGTAAAGCGAAATGGAACGTTGAATTAAATAAGACACGATAAAGCGATCGTTAAGAATTAACGGAGCCACGGCTCGTACAGTATCCGATCGCTCGAGTAATTTTCAATCGATCGGGGATCGATCGACCGTATCTATTCCCCGAATTATCGCATCGAATCATCGCAAACTGCAAACTGTGCTTTCCCTTTAACCGAATTTTCCACGATAATCCTGGATAATTCTAATTCTAAAAATAAATTTCAAACACAAGTCTATGATCGATCAAATAAAATATAAATACATCTTCCTGAAAAATTATAAAAACTAATTTATTCCAAATTACCGAATTTACTTGGATTCCAACGCGAACGTTTCGAAATTAGCAAACGTCTAAGGCAGAACGCGTCTCACGCGTCTCGATTATCCCCTTCCGCTCAAAAAACCGAGCCACCCTCCACCCTGGGGCGCGAACAGCTTCGTTAGGTAGCGGCCATTACGTAGCGCCAATTCAACAGCCCCCGTCTTCTTATTTTCCATGCGATGCGCCGCCACGAATTGGATTTTTATCAACAACGAACCAGCCTGAGAGAGAAAGAGAACGACAGAGAAAGAGAGAGAGAAGAGAAATAGGGACGAATATGAAAGGGAGAGGGGAAGTGTAGATTCGACCCGTCCTCCTCGAATCGAATAACCGAGCTGAACCCTCCACGGCCTTCTCGCCGTGGAATAATAAGGACTCCATTCTCTCGAGATCGAGAAAATCGATCGCACCCTATCACGTCCATCGCGCATTATTGCCGCCGCCTGTTTCCGACAACCGCCGCTGCCCACCTCCTCTCCACGCCTACGCCTGATTGTGGCTACGCTTGACAGACCTACCTACCACTCCAAGGGTAGGTAGGCAAGTAGATAGGTGTTGCCTTTGGTGTACAGGGGTGGTTCGTGTCTCCCGTATATACATATATATACCATCCTATCGAAGAAAAAGAGAGGAGAGAAATTACGTTCTCGGTATGGGATCGGATGGGAAATTGTCTGTTTCTTCTGGAGAAGAAAAAGTTTGGACGATTTCGTTTATCAGAAGGGAGGAGGAGTAAACGAGGAGTTGGACAAGGAAAGTTCCGGGGGTAAACTGTTCATAACTTGGCCACAATTCCTTTAATGGCGCGACTAGTTGACAAACGAGCGAACTATTCGAAGAAATGGGTATGATGGGTAACTTTCAGAGTAGAGCATTTCGGGTTATCGTGGATATGCGCTATATCAGCGGTGGGAAAAATTTGTGTGAATTTGTTGGAGGTTCGGTAATTGAAGTTGAGGTTTAAGTTTATCGAGTAAATCAGAAAATCGTGGAATTTCGAAAATTGTTCTTTAGAAGATATGTAGTTGGAAGAGATACTCTAAGTATTTTAGTTAAATTAAATTAAATCGTATTCCGTCTATTCCGTATTTAATTTAGCTTATAAAAAAGAGGAACTCGAATTCGAACCTTATTCTCAGCTAAATAAATACCGGATTATTATCGTCTGAACTTAATTGAGCAATGTGAACATTAATTTGTATAAACCCTCGAGTTTGCATCAATATCTCTAAATATCTCTAAACGTTTCGCTCGGGAAGCAATTACTCGATTAATATCTCTTAATCTAGAAACTCCGCGACCCCCTCATCACAGAAGATAGAGTAATTCGAAAATTTAATACGTAATCCGATAAGAGATTAACGAACGTTACAGCATCTTTCTCGGAGATTTCAATTTAAATCTTATCTTCTATCCAAGAATAGATGCACCGTCTTGGAATCGTTTTAATATCCCATTAAATCTTACCAACGATACCATAATGGAATTACAAGCAAGGTATATATTTCGATCTGATTTCGAAATTCGTAATTGCGATTCCCTTTTCGGATCTCTTTTCGGGCGACGAGTGGAAAAAATCGTCGTGGACCTGATCATCGTCGAAATGAAAATTAATATGATATATCACGCCGTGGACAGAATTGTCCCAGCATCCACCCATCGTTGGAAATACGTGACCCCGTGTGTAGAGCCAGGCTTAGAACAATCTTTATCAAGTTAACCTCACTAACACGCAATCCATCCATTTATACATCCAGCGCGAACCCTTCCTTCCTCTCCCCTCCCCTCCCATATCTCTATAAGTAATTGTGTCGTTCGAGTATTCAAAGTCGGATTAACGATAATGACGAACTTGTTCCGGGGATTATGCGGCAACGACACGAATTACATGCACTTTCCTGTTACAATGAGAACGTTTAACTCGATTAGAGGGTTGAGCCTTTCACGGCTCGGTATCGTAGAATTTTTAACCCCCTCCCCTCTACCCGAGATTCATTAAATATTACCATTAAGTATTAATGGAAAGAAACCAGGCAAATCGCATTTATTAAAACTTCATTCTCTCTCTCTCTCTCTCTCTTTCTCCTTTTTAGGTTAATGGGATTTAAAGTCTCTCGAACAAGCAGTTCGATCAATTTACCTTGGAGTATATTCAGCTCCTGTGATTATCGTTTTTTTTTTCAGAATTTATTTTTCCCAAAGGGTACACAATCGATCGAAGTAGCAGATTCTCCCGCGAATCTCTCATTTTGAAACTTGTCTGGCTTTGTAAAAAAAAAAAAAAAAAAAAAAAAAAAAAAAAAAGGTCGAAGGGATAAATCAGAAATTTCGAGAGGAATTTTTCATAACGAGGGGCGCCTTGGTGACAAACTAGCGGTAGAATTTCGAATGGAACGCGTATTAGACAATTTACACGTGCACGCAGGAAGTCAATAAAAATATCGCGAGTCCTATATATTTCTATGACTGGGAGGATAACTTTATTGCGGCGATACCGTGATTGTTACGACTTTCATATTTTCACGGGCGTACGTACCATACCAATGCATACCTGTAGATTCGGTTGTTCAGTTTCAGCTGGAAATTCTCCCGGTCGTAAAAGCTACTATTCGAGAAATACATTGACAATACCGAGGGGAGGAGTAAAACAGTGACAAAAGTTTATTGCGTATACGATATATATATATATATATTCGAAAGTTATAATAACAAGAACGAGGACAAGGGGATAATTTGAGAGTAATAAGAGTATCCGTGTTTCCCATCAATTCTAAATTTATTTGGTTTGAACGTGCCATTCGCAAATATTCGACTAATTAAAAATAGATTAACGCGTGAATACGAATGAATTTCTATTTTAATTAAAAAGGAAAGAAAGAAAGAAAATGATTTTTTTTAAATTTTCTTTCATTTTCAAATCATTCGTAAAGTATTTAAATTTTAGTCCGAGCTCGCTTTTTTTAACTTTTTTCAGTGTCTCTAGCCATCCAGTGAATATTATATCCGCCATAAGTCTCGTCGCTATGATTATTACCATCAGAATTGCCAACGTAGGCGAAAAATCTATCGTAAGGACGAGCGTCATATTTCACAATTTTATTTTTATGTTATCCTCCCCTCCTTCACTCCCTGGTTCTGTAACGATGTCCCCGTTCGCCATGATTTTACTATTTTTATTCCTTTATCCGTTTGATTAAAATTTATTTTATAAAAATCGATAAAATATCTGCATTATATCCCGCTACAATTTTGTAACGTATAAATCTGTTCTTTAAACTGTTTGATTCAAATTTATTTAAAAAATGAAAACCAATGAAAAGTTGAATCCACGTTGAATGAAGTGATTAAAAAAAAAAAAAAGAATCGAAATATTGTACTTCATTCTGAATATTATTTGTATTAATAATATTGTGTAAGTCCTATTGTTGGAAAAATTTTTGCGCGAAATTTCGTTTTTTCTTTTCTTCTTTCATGAAAAATGAAAAAGACTTCATTATTGGAAACTGAAATTGGAAATCAAAAAATTTTTTATACCGTTGGAATTTTAGAGATTACGTGCCATCTAATTACCCATAATATCCATTTGACGTTGAAATTGTAATATCATAAGAGAGAAGTTTATTACCCACGCTTTGATCGTGTCAATTCATTAATATCATTAATTAGTAAATTATTACATGCAAGAGAGCCTTGATAATGCATTTTGCACTATGTGCAATAGCTATTATAATTAATCCAAATTAATCCAAACTAATTCGTATACAAACTAATCCAATGTTTACAATGTCTAAAAAATCTAACGTGAAGATGTTATTATTATTTACTAATTTCTATCAATTTTATCCATATTAATCTCTCTTTTAAATAATCTATGTTAAAATTATATAAAATTTTCAAAATCATTTGAGAATATCTTCAATTAGAGACATGATTGTACGGTTCAAGAAATATGATGAGAAATCGATCAATTTTTTTTTGTGCAAACCGATAATGTACTTTTTCTTCCATTTATTAGAATATATCGTTGAAACAATTTCCGATTCTGTTGATTCTCGATCGAACATGGTCATGGTTCGTTGTTTGTTCCATATCAAAAAGGATCGTGTGAAATAGCGGCAGTTGATTGAACGTGCCAACAGTATAAATTGTACCGAGAATCATTCGTTCCAAATCTCATTATCTTCGTTTCCAGTATTACCGAAATTATTTATTCATTTAGTCGATGAAAACTCTCGCGAATTTTAATAGAATTTCCATGGCATTTCTTAATTAGGGAAATAAATCAACACTCGCTGCATTTTATTTAATGCATCTCTTGCAGATTATTCAATATAAAACGCAAATTCTATCTCGGGCATATAATATTTAAAATTATTCAACGATATAAGAATCGAAAGAGGGGTAAATTCAAGAGTATCGAGCATTCATAAAGCTCGATGTCTACAAACGTCAGGGAACGTTTCATGCAACGTTTAATCAAGTTTGAAATTGTCAAAGTGAGAAACGAAAGTTTATTCATTGAATCGCTTTTTTACTTATTCATACGTCGAAGTTAAAAGTTTCGTTTGAAATATTGAACGTGTACGAATACGTATACGTGCAAGTAAAATCGTCGTTACTAACCAGGAATTGAATAGTTAAAACGAAGTGAAACTCGAAAAACGAAGACAAGTTTCAAACAAAAACCACCACTTTTGTATACGTGTGAAATGCATAAAAATGTCGTAATTTCTATTATAATTCAATGTTAAAATCTTATCCTCTGCATTCCAATTTTAAGTATCACTCTTATCAACTTACAAATATACTCTTACACGCATTACACTGACCGCGAATGTATTTATTAATTTTCCAAAGAAATTTCAAAAATTAAATCAACGAAGATTCAAAAAAAGATATTTAGAAAGCGAAGAATGTTTCATTAATACGAAAAAGAAAGGAAGGAAGAAAAGAAAAGAGAATGCAGAAGATTAACAGAAAGTTCATCAAATTATTAAAATAACTATTTTCCTGGTAAATATTAGCGAGTGTATTCGTTCTGGACAAGTGTGAAAGCGTGGAGGAGGATAATGGACGAGAGGGGAGATCGTGTAGGTGTGGAGCAAGGAGCCGACTCCATCCACTTCCATATTTCTTTCCCGAGGAAAGCTTATTTCGCGTAGTCGACTCGTAATCCATCCGTTTACTTCGGTAAGGATTGTATCGATCCGCGCTGCGCGTTGCGGCGCGCATTCGTACACGGGATGGATACGCGTCATTTGTGCGTGAGATGTGGACTCGTGGTATCGTGTACCAATCTGGATATCTGCACTGCACACGTTTTTACACGTTCCCTTTATTGAAATATTTACTTCGAAGAGTTAACTTTCTCAGTAACGACACCAGGGCAAAATAATAAGTATTTGCCGGTAGCGGAAAGTTCGACAAAATCGAACGAATCGTCGTGTTTCCGTTGATTCGAAATACACGGTAGAATTCGTGGTTAAATAATAATTCGTGTAAATATAATATTTTTGTTCTTCGAGGACGTCGAATCACGACGGAACGAAGCCATGTATTCTATCGAAATTTACCACGGAGGGAAACACGATATCTCGTGTTAAAGCGGGGAAAACAATGACGTAATTGGAATATGGCGAAAATTAATCGACACGATCCTTACGAGGAATAATTACCTCGTCTCAGGAAGATCTTATTTCTTTATTTACCAATTTATTATTAATGTGTTGTTTTTAAAATATAAATATATTCTCAACACGATTAAAATAACGCGGGGAACTATTTGAAAAATGTTTTAAAATTACTGCCATTGTTTGTTATACGCAGTGTATATAATAACAAATATAATGAGAAGCGAAAGATTTTCGCTTGCCAGTTTCATTGCAAATATTGAACAGAAAATTATTATTATCCTTCCGCCCTTCCTATTTCAAACTGGATGAGCTCAGAATAGAGGTAAAATAATTATCCAGACGAAACGCAAATGATGGCGTAAGGATGGCGAATTTCAATAAGCTAATTATTTTAACGAGCTTCGAGTGGCACATTTAATCGTGGCAAGAATCGGCGACGCGAAAACGTGCAGAACGTGGAGAATCCATGCGCACATTCTACATATCGTTTTGAAACGGGGATAAGTTTTAACGCGTATATCTTGGCTTGGTTGGAGGCGGAATTATGCGTTTATATTCTCGAACGAGTTCCTCGTGAAATTTTATCGTCGTTATAACGCGACTCCCCTCCATTTTTAACGATGCTCGGTGGAAAGAAACTTCGCGATAACTCCCTGTGGATAAGTTTAGTTAATTAATTATAAAACTCGCCCCCGGTCTCGCCTTACGAAAAATTCATTCGAAATTTGAACTTTGGAAGAAAAATTTATCGCAATAAAGAAAATATTCGAAAACGTTGCTTCTTTTTAATTACATGATCTGCGAAGGAGAAAACATTTGCTCCTTCATTATCGTTCCAATTTTCGTGGAGAATTTAGAGATTATCGAAACTTATTTAAAATTGATAAAATAGAATTTACGAATCGACGAAGAATATTCGATTTTAATTCTTTGTTTCGAATTTTAATATTTTTTTTTATCGGTGTTTGTTAGTTAATCAAATCGATTTTATTATTGGATTTCCAATATATGCTGGTTTATTTTTAAAACGATTAATTTTTAAAACAACAACAATAAAAACAATAATTTGGATCTAATGAAAATAAAACATACGAGTTCAACAACTGTATATAGATAACAATAATCTCGCAGCAAATAAACGTTGTCATTTATCCGTGTTTATGTCCACCATAAGTGCCGCCTGAGTGGTCATTTCCTCCATAATTGTGAACTTCCGCGAAGAAACCTCCGTGAGGATCCGAGTGGTATTTAACGCTTCTCACGTTGCCCCCAGGTTCGTGAAGATGATACTCCCCTTCCACTTCTTTTCCTGTAATTTCGAAAACCAATTTTCCAAAAGTTCCGAATCAAAATATTCTTGAGAATGAAAGGAAGAAAAAAAACTTTTAAAATCCGACAGACAAGCTTGCTCGTAAGTTATGTATAAGCTATTAACAGAAAGCTTTGTTGCCCGAAATTATATCTCGCCGCCTATCATTTTCTCGCCTTCGTGCTCGATCACTGTTTCGTATAATCGCTAATCGCGTACCATCGCGTTGCTCTTTCTGCCCGTGGTAATCCTTCGTGTGCTTGTCGTCCACGCCGTACGCGAACTTGTACTTGGGATGGGCCCTGTAGTCGTGATGGAGATGCCCGTGTTTGCCCTTCCACGTGATCTCTTCGTGATGGCCCACCACTGGCCCAGAGAAGTGATGGAAGGAATGAGCGTGTCCACCACCTCCCCCGTGTCCGTGTTCGCTGCCAGCATCTTCGTTGTCTGCAAATCGATCAAAAATATGAAATCACTTTTCCACGCAGAATCCTTTTCACGATGGAATTTAAGGTGAGATAGGAATTATATTACTACGCGTTATTATGATTGCAACGGTCTATTATACGCACCTGGATCGTGATAGCTCGTCGATTGTGCGACATCGAGGGCGAGGGCTAGCAGCAAGACCGCAGCAGGGACGAGGAGCAGGCTCTGAAATCGAATAATAAAAAAAAAGAAGGAAAGGAAAGAATCTTATAACGGAACGCGATGGTTAATTTTATTCGCGAGAATTAATCGAAACGAAGAACGGAGCAGCCCGATGGAAATTTCAATCATGGACGGTGGGGGGAGGTTGAAATTGCAGAACGAGCATTATTCTTTGTCGTTGGAACGGTAAACGGAAGGCTGGGGTCGCTTTGCCCGATCGCATAAAGATCTCTGGGACAACACTCCCTTCTTGCTTTACGATTACGACTTCGTAATACTTTGTCACGGATCCCACGATCGATTCGTTTTAGGGAAGGTGGGCCAGCCCACACCTCTTTAATCAATAACATGTGAGACTCGAAATTGGAACGATCGATCGTACTCTGTCTCCCTCTTTCGTCGAAACGTGCGAATTTCCGCGGAGGAATCGCAATCCTCGTTTAATTGTCGTTCCTTGACGGATCCCGTATCGATCAAACGATAGGTTCGAGCCTTTGCCTTTCGAGAAAGATAATTTCGATACCCTCTTCCTTACCTTCGCCTTCGACTCCATTTCTTCTCCCACGAAGGATTGCCGATGGACTGTTGCGCCGGATCGCGAGAATCCTATTTTATAAGAGCGTTCCACCGAAAGGAAAGAAAGAGCTCGTTAAAGCATTAATTTGTCCGTCATTGCTTGTCTCCGATCCCGAGAGGTGGTGGTGAGAGGTAAATGGTGGAACGTTCCTTCGTCTCAAAGTCGTCGCAATGGCTCTAGTTTTCGCCAAGTCCATTGATCGGTGTCGGCGGTGTTGCGCTTCGTGACGTAAAACGTTGATAAAAACCGATTGGAAAACGGACTGAGAAGTTTTTAGAATTTCGAAATCCGTCACGACGACAAAGTATCCGCGTCTCGAAGTTGGAGGATTTTAATTTCCTATTTTCGGAAATTATCGAAACTATGGTATACACGGGGCGAAACGGGGCGTTCAACGACGCTTTAGCAGTTTTAATCAGGGTGAAAATCTAGCGATAATTCGAGAGTTATAGGGCTACAATTATTCCCATGTCGGCTTCCACTCGATTCCATTAAAGAAATCCGTCCCTATCATACGTACGATCTGTAACTGTAAATTAGACCGTCAAGATTAATGAGCAATAAATTGGCCGTTTTCGACGATAGAGCGAACGAGTGTCAATATGTCGCCTGAATAGCCGCATCCCAGTGTGGCAATACAGTTTATTGTTGAATTTATTGCATTTCCGCGTACCGCTCGCTCGCATGATACATTCATTCCTGGTTGAATTGTAATCTATCGATTCGATGGAAAGTCAAATACTCTTCTCTTTCTTCGCCCAACCAATTCGTCCCTCTCCCTCGCACACGTTCTCCCTCCCATCCACTCTCCAGAAATATATCTCTTTGATTCGATGATAATATCAGCGATGCGCGTTGCTAACGGATAATATGAAATATTTTTGACGGATCGCCTCGTGAATTATTAACGGATTTATCATGGAACGTTGTATTAGCGTTACGTTTATTGCGTTATAAACTTTTTTTCCGCCATTATGTAAATTACGTTGCTTTATCACTCGTGAAACTTAGGTTTTCTTGATTCCGCCCTACTCCTCTCTCGTCTCTTTCTTGTCCTCGGCAACCTATTGGAAAAAGATTATCCACGGTCCGATGATTAATTAGAATAAAGGTTTTGCGCGTTGATAATACCTTCAAAATTCTTTCTACGCGTATCTGCACGCCGCATATTTTTCAACTTTTTGAAACAAAGTGTCGGGAAGGAAGGGGAATTGAGCAATCTTCTTTTTCGCCGTTCGAGTTGTGCAACCGAGAAGCGAGCGGCAGATTTGGTGGGATCAATTGGCGCGGATCGACAAGGCAAATTGCCCGTTCGAATATTTATCCCTTCGCGCGAATTCCTCCAGCTCGTAATCGGCGAAATTCCATATCGGTTACGAACGAATTATTAATTCAAATGCTTTCGAATTACCCGTGAAACTCGCGATGGATACCATCGTCAAACTAATATACATAGTTTCCGATGATTACAAACTATATAACAGGGAACTAAATAATTTACGATGGGAGCAGTAAAGTGCATTGAACAGAACAGTTGGTCGAACAGAAGTTAAGCCGGACTTGGTTCGTGGAAACTTGATTTCAACGATTAATGCGATTCCTCCGAAGCAAGAAGAACGGGGGTAATAAGGCAAATAAGAATTTTTGGTTAACATTGTATTAATTACAAAACTGTACATGTTGTATCATTGGAATTTAAGCCTCTCGTGTGTTCATGCGTCTAATTAAGATTGGTTACATTGGAAAGATTTAAACGCATTTTAGATATTAATCGTTATAAAATTAACAATCGTTAGTCTCACAAGGGATTAATTTAGTGATATCCTTTCCCTCGAACCTGATTTTTATCTACAGAAAAGTCTCGTTTTAGCAACCATGTCGTAAGAAATGTGAGGGCAGGGCGAGGTGAGCGCTGGGATTAACGAATTTTGAATGGCATTCGTAGATACAGGCGCGGTCCACGTCCCTTCCGAGGATACTATTCCAGACTCTACGTCAGACCTGAAAATAACGGTGATTTCTCATGTTAAATTCAAAAGTATCGATCGTCGAACGAAATTTTCTCGATATAAAAGCCACTGCTATCTACTGCGCAGACTGAAACAGTACGACCGCTGGAAACGTAATATCCCAAGAGTTTCACTATTAGAAATCAGCTATTCGATTCGGTAGATTATCAGCTCGATACAATAGTAAGTCGACTACGATGCGATATTCCAGCGATTGTTTCCCAGTTTCTACACAGATTTAGAGCATATTCGTGTCGTATTTCCCTCGTAAAAACTAAGAATTACTATTGTGGCGTAACGTTATGAGGCCTTACGTCTTGAGAACAGGCGAATTATAAAGAACGAGAGGATTCACTGGTGGAGGTCTAAGAAGAACGACATCGACCCCGGAGGATTGTAGTTCACTTTTTAATGCCTCCGCAGCTCCCTCCACGGCTTTTCTCGACGCGCTGTACGCCACCAATCCTGTTCCACTTTTGCTACCGTAACTCGTCGTGGAATCGCCCAAAAAGAGTATGCGACCTACAAAAAAGAAAAAGAAAAAAAAGAAAAGAAAAGAAAGAATTTTCTCGCGATCGTTCGTGGAATAAGGAAGGATCGAATAAAGTATACGTAATTTCAAAATTGAAGCCAGACCTCTTTTCGCGCGTAAAAGGGGAATGAACATTCTGACGGTCCTGAGTGGCGCCACCAAGTTATGTCGCAACATAGATTCCCACGCCGAACTCGATTGTCTCTCTATGGCACCGGGTAACGCCAGCCCGCCGGTGTACACGATTGCCCAGAGACCTGCAGTTAGCAAAGTTGAAACTTTGGTGTACTTTAAGTGGTCGCTTTCGGATAACGTGATGGATAACGAGGATGGAAGCGTGTCTGGCGTGAAATTTTTTACGATTATATCTCGTAAAAGGGGGATAATAAACTCTATTAAAATTGAGAAAAATTTAAACCGCTATAACTCGCAGCATAGCGATTCCAAGTTAATGGATGTAACACCGTTACAACTACCGAACCTTGACCTTTGAAACGGTTTTTCATTTATCTCGATACGACTTCCGGTTCCCGAGATATCGTCGTTTAAGGAAAAGCGTAATTTTTTAATCGCGTTTAATCTCTCTCTATCCTTCTGTTTCTTATTCCGACCTCTCTCGCTCCTCCCATTGACCTATCCCAACTCCAGACGAATAACAGACGTAATTCTTGGAAAAACACAGCGTGCAATTTCTGAAGGACATAATACACGTTTCCAGGAAATATGCAGGTCATTGACTCCCGTTCCCATTCATTATCTTTGTACTGTTTCAAACACCGAGAATACCTCGAGTAATAATTACTTATATCCAGGCAACCGATCGAGATATCGGGATGAAAAAAAAAAGCATTTCCAATGGCACGATTTTCTCGATTTTCTCTATTCTCTGATTGGATTTTGACGATAAAATTTTTAATTTCTTCTCGCGTTTTTTTTTTTTTTTTTTTAGAACATTTACAATTTAGCAATTTTGGTAATTTACACAATACGACGTTATATATTTACGTATTAATATTTGCACACGTTTTAATTAGAATAAAAATTGAAATTTTTCTTTTTTACCTCGATTTTAGAGAAATTGAGAAAGCGAAATTGAGAAAGCGAAAACAATTTATAGCCGAGTATCGAGTTTAATACGATTACGTTATAAACCGTAGGGACGTGCAGATTGCTGCGGGTATACGGGAAACAACGAGAAATATCGATAAAAGTAAATTCATTTCATTCGGTGAACAGTTATCAACGACCGTACGATGGAATTGTTTCTTTTAACCGAACTGTTTCCAGAAAACCGAAAATGTTTTCACGGCTATGAATCTTTACGGTCAACGTATCAGGAAATCCTTATTCCCTTTTCTTCCCTTCCCTTATATTACCGGATTAAACTCGTCGTATCGCGTCTACCCAAACTAGCCGAGATCGTGGCCAAAGAAAAAACAATTATCGATCTCTGAATCGCGAATTGACGTCCCTTTCTTACGTTCCTCGAATCATCGTCGTTCTTTGGAAAATTTCGCATGCATCCTTTAGACTCGTGTAATTAATTAAGGATGAAAAATGAAAAAAACGCGATAACGAGAGTTAAAAATGAATGGGTTCTCCAATTTGATGGAACCATTGAGAGCACGAAAGTATTTCTGGTTGAACGAAAACTTAATTAACGTTCCTCGTCCGGGGATAACACGGTTTTTTGGTTAAATAAGGCAACTCATCCCTTCGCTCGATATCCCTTCGCCAGAGATAAAAGGGCCTTCGGTGATCCTTTTTCCCCTTCTTTTTAAAATTCAACCGGAGAGAAGAAGCGTTCGACTCTCGATCGACGCTCGCTGTAAATTCGTGTATCTGGTAATTGAAATTGGAACGGAGAGAATGGGAGAAAAGATGGGAAAATGAACGGGATGCGAGTTTTGGGCGAGGTTCAATCTTGGCCGTATAGCATTAAAAGGGGGATATTGCTTGCCATCTTCGCCGGCCGGAAGTTTCGCCCGAACTGCATCCAAACAAGCGCGTAAACTGTCCTCCCTCGTTGAGTCCAGCTCCAATGGCACGATTTGGCCGCGAGCACGTACTTCCGGATCCTGCGGCTTCCTCTCAACCGGATCCTCCTCCCTTTCTTTCTGCTGCTCTATCGCCCTCAAAATTTTCATCGACGGCGAATTCCCGGAAGGATCCAGCAGACCGACGAATACCTGAACGGACAACTCGTACGATATTAATTATCTATCTATACACTCTTTTCCTCAACAATACTAATAATAATATTTTTTATTTTCGAACCTAATCGCGACTCTCGTTATTATTATCGAATGAATACAATTGAAGAGGACATGTGCCGGAATATCTCGTTGCGAAGAGTTTATTTATTTGAAAGTTCAGTTCGTTAAAAGTTATTATCCCTTTAGAGAATCCGATCAAAGTTGAATGAAAAGAAAAAGAAAAGGAGCGCTTCGGTTTATTCGATTGAATAATGTAGAAAGGAAGAAGGTGTGAGAGTAACGAGAAGTGACATAAGACGTGAAAGCTGAATAGAATTTAATAATAATAATACCTTGTAACCAGCCTCGTAGAGTGCAAGGGCTATCTGTAGGCCCAGCGAGGTATCGCAGCTGGTCACCAATACATGACGCTTAGTACGCGTCTCGTATTCGTCGTTGGCGTTCCTCGATTGGCGCATTAGGTAAGCCAACAGGGCTGCGACTATCGAACAGAGGGCCAATATTTGTAGGGCCAAAATGGCCCCGGTTTCAGCATCCATCCTGCCCGGGTAATATTCAATCTGCAAAGTTACATCTCTCTGTTATGGCACAATTCAAGCGAGACCGTACGACGACTCGCTTCTCCACTTCCGCAATGCGCTGAAACAGTTTCTCCTCGTCGTTACGGTACAACTTGCTACTAAATTTTCGGCTACGAAATTTCAATTCGCGCGCTGATACGTTTATACGCGCTCAAAGCTACGGTTAACTACTCCTTTTTGAAGGACAAATTTTATCAGGACAAATTACATTCTAACTTGGACGTGTACGCCACGAAATTTATTTATTAATTTTAAGAAAGTTTTTCTTTTTTTAAAGAAGAGGTGTAGAGGTGTTGGGCGTCGCGTTTACGGAAGATTCTTAATGGCGTTTTCATGAATGAACAATGATCACTATTAGAATAATTTTTTCTTCAGAGAACATTTTATCGCATCGGAGAATTAATTATCGCGAGTAAATTTTACGCACACTTGTGAAACTTGTTTTCTGCGTCAAAGCTTTTCAGTTAATAGGTCATTCCGATACGAAATTCTGAACGACACCCAAATTTTGTATAATTTATACGATAATTCGCTCCGATATTTTCGTGATTTTATGATAATAGAATTTCAATTTCATTGCACAATGCTCTTCTATGAATTTACTCGGTACTCGGCCGATATTATTTGTATCAAGGTTTGAACGATAGCACGCGACTCGTATAAATCCGCCACGAAGCGTAATTCTGTGCACGAATGCTGTTGACAGCCGATCAATCAATAATAATGCCATAAGGCATATAGTATATTTAACCTAGACGATGAAATAGTTGATACAACGAATCAACCACTTTCACATATGCGTATTTCACAGAATCGTATTTATTTCGTTCAATCGAGGAATTACGGATACACGAATCCGTGTATTCGACGATTATCGATCATCGTACAGCAATATGGAATGGAAAAAAAAAATAGAATACGTTTAAACAAAATATTTCTTTCTCTCCCTAATTTTTCTCTTTACTTTATAACTCTATATTTTCTCGTTTCTTTCTTTTCTTCTTCTTCTTCTTTTTTTTTTTAACCACAGAAAAAAATATAGCTATGAAACACTCAGGTTTGCCTCACATTTTCCTATAATTAAACTCCTTGACAGTAACGAGCAAGATAACGATACCTTCAAAAATTAAATGAAGAAGCTCTTGTATCAAACTTTATTTCGCCTCGTCGTAAAATTTCCTAAAGTTTTCTTCACCTGAAATAACTCCTCGAAACTTATGGGAATAAATTGAACGGAATTAAATTATCGAGTGTGATTATTCAATATGTATAACCCAAGATGATGGGAAACAAGTTTTCATCCGTTTACCGATTAAATTAATTTTGTAAATAAATCCGATAATTAATTTTCTAAAACAAGTTTTTCGTCCAAATTATTCATCCGCGAAGGGATATTTCTCCCCTCCATTCCCGATTAATTTCCAGTTCTAAGGCCGTTTCGAAAGAAATTTCAGAATGGAAAAGTGTTGGTTCGAATCCAAGCCCGATTAATCGCGATAACATTCGATGATCGGCAAGGTTGGAGGCACGGCCACGCGAATGTATCGCGACGCATCGCAAATTCTGTTTTTCCCGCGAAAAGTGAAGGGTGATGGAAAGGTTTTTGCAATGGCTCGCCTTTCTAAACTGTATCTGGGCTCAGCGAGGCGTGGCCGTTTCTGTTTCTTCACAACTGGCCGACCGATCGATCATCATCATCGTTGTCGCGAATATCGAATACCAAATTTGAGAATATATTTATCGATCTTCGAAGAATCGTCGATTTTTCTCCAAAGATATTTATCACGCGTTCATAAAGCGTAAGAAGCGCAATGAGCGAGAGTTGCGAAAGAGAGTTTGTAAAAAAGTTTACAATAATCGTAATTTTCATCTCGAAGATGGAAATATAATTTGACGATAAATATCGTCCAAATCGGGATCGATCGGGTTTTTGTCTGTCGATTTTTGTTCGACAGTTGTTCGACGATGAAATTAACCAAGAAATTGGAAAAAAAAAATCTTACTTTTGCTCGGGCGATTTCACCTATTTCGAACGATATATTTGGAAAGCGTATCATCGAGAATTACATCGAGTTGATGCTCGTCGGATATCGAGGATTTTGTTTTCAATAAGAGTTAGACTTCGATTTCAAACGAGGATTCAACGACCTGATATAAATTATTCAAGGAAAGTCCGCGGCGAATGATAAATTACGCTTTTGCCGTTTGAACGCAAGCGGGAATACCGTGTGATCATTTGAACGCTTTCATCCGTGCCATTGGCCGCAATTGATGCGAAACCTTTGACACGCGGTTGCGTATACTTATTACATTACCGCAATAAAAACTTTAAGTGGATTTAATTTTTTTCTCCAAACATTATGTTTCATAACTGGTTATCTCCGATCGTTTCATTCACTCGTCAAAATGATGACGAGTTTTAGATTTTTTTTTCTCATCGTTCGCATTTATTAGAAGTGCGTATATAAATATTTTTGCGAAATTAATTTTATTTTTTCCTTCCGAAAGAATTTCCACCTCTTCGAATGACTAACGGATAAAATTTATTATTAATAAAACAAAAATTTATCATAAATTTTATATAACGAAAATTATAAATATATAATAAATCTCTCGTTACGTCAAAATGCAAAGGAATTAGAAAGATTTTCTTTCTTTCTTTCTTTCTTTTTTTTTATTTATAGATACGCGCAACGTTCGAAAGCGTTTTCAAACGTGTAAACACGTGCTATCTACGAATGGTTGTGCACAATGAGATTGTGTGCGAGTCTCGATTGCGTGCCAAATCATGGCGGTTAACTTTCTCTGGAATGCAGGCGGAGAAAGAAACCAAGCTGACGGACAGGTGGCACAAAATTATGGAAGCTTATCCAAGAGATCGCGAATACTTACAACGTTTTTCTCCAATCCAATCTTCAAGACGAGACGCTCGTCGTTAATCTTGTTTATTTATTTTTGAAATCGCGTTTCACGATTAATTAACATTTAATTCATTGCGCGATAATTGTTCGATAATTATCTCGATCGTTGTTTCTTTAATTTAAAAACAAGAGATTTTTTTTCTTTTCTTTTTCTTTTTTATACGTAATATCTTAAAACTTTTGAAACGAAAGGAAACTGCATGAAATTAACATCCACGATATCGCCAAATTAAGAGAGAGAAAACAAGGTTTAATTATTTTAATCGTGTTGCGATTGATAGAAACGCGCAGAGGCAGAGCTTTGAACAGTTTCTTTCGTTTTAGAAAGGCCGGAGTAAAACTGAAAGCGCGTGAAATAAATTATCCAATTTATTTTCCCTTAAATAATAAATCCAGATATCATTAATAATGCTACACCCCTGCAATTCCATTCGAGCGGAACGGAGTAAAAGGCGAGTCGTGTTGACATTTATTCGCAAACTAGCTCGTTCCTTCCACGAAATACCTTCGTTATGAAGAAAAATTGATTCGAACTCTACATTTTTTATTCTTTTACAACTTGAAAAAAAGAAAAAATAAAAAAGGTACGTACATTGAAACTTGACTTTCCGACTGATATTCAGCTTTTCTTCTTCTATTTTCCTTCTTCCCTTATTTTTGCATTTCAATCGCCAAAAGCGTGTCAAGATACGTGCGAAGAAAATTAATTCATCGATTATCACTTACTTAAATATATACTCGTAGTTTCAGGATCGCACAGAGGACTATCCTTTGCTACCTCGTCTATCAAACAACAGTAATCGCGATTCCATACCAATGAGCAACTACCTGTGTCATGTCTATTAATCGCTAATACCCAATCATCGTGAGGCATGCACCAGCTGTCATGCTAGAAGTTACACGGATTACATATACGCGCAAGTTAGCACACACGTGTCCCAACCGCATATGGACGAGTATCGACGACGATCGACGTAATATTATCGGTCCTCCTTTCGGTATGCGCGGACGAATCACGTATCGTGGTCGCATTATCGAATTGCGAGAGTTTATTTGCCCGTGCTAATTTCAACGGGAATGTAGAAATATCGATTAGAGGAGGCTTGGCCTCTCCTCTGTGCGCTCCTTCTGATCCAGAATCTTGCCCAACAATCCCAGCCTCTGGCTGCGCCCGCGCGATGGAACATTGCAACGTTCCATTACCTGACCGACACAGATCTGATTAAAATAATCCTCGTTGAAAATGGAGTGTCTCGATAATCGCATATTAATTAGACAATCTTTAAAACGAAAACGTAGCCTCGACTTCAAAATCCGACTAAAATAATTCCGAATGGAAAAGCACTGATATACTGATCAAAAAATTAGGATCATTCGCGATATTCTTTTCGTGTTTTCAAGAATGTAAGCTTTCTGCTCGTTCCATATAATTTTTTCTTTTGCAAAATTTAGATTTATCCCTGTTTCCAACCATCCTCACTTAACTTTTAACAGGTTAAGAAGGATTAATACAACTCGTTCGAATATTGCAATACGTGACTATGTATCCTAGTATTTATTAGTTGATCCTCAATCGTCATCGTAGAGGAATTTTATCGCTCTCATAATACGTAAACAATTTGTAGTAAAAAAAAAAAAATAAGACGTCATAACGTACTAATCCAAAACGTAACACTCGAGGATTGATTATCGAAAAATTTCCAATTAAATTCAGGCTGAATTGAATATTTTCAAAAAAATAACCGAGAAATTCTTCTTTTCTTTTTCTTTTTAATCGTACATCTGAACGATCGTCCGCAATTAAAAAAATCTCGGCGATGATGGATGTAATTATTATCCCGTCCTTGGACCGCGAAACATTCAAATTAACACGCATCGAGGCTTCCGCTACATTTTTATGCGGGCGGTTGAATCCCGCTAGAGAATTAACCCAGTCCGTCTTCGAACGATGATTCGAAAAGAAGGAGGATCGGCGAGGAAATTTAACGGAAGCCTCTCAACCGCGCATTTCTTCGTATAATTGTCAGAGATATTTCTGGCTCGTTCGAAGCTCACGGGATCGTGAAAATCGTGGCTTATAAGCCAGTGGCTAACAACTGCGTAGATACACACCGTCCAGTACACAACAGTAAACGTGCAACGGTACTCCACGTTGACCGCGAGTGACCGTGTGGAAAAGTTAAATACTTTGCGGTTCCTGGATATCGTCCATTAACGTTTCGTACGATAATTATCGTCCGTGTTCCTGTTGCGCTTTGCCGCGCGATCAGATAACCTCGAAATGGATAAACATCCTCGAAATGCATCCTCGAGAATTAACAACTCTTAGAAATTTTATCGTTCATAAAATTTAGAATTTTATCGATTCTTCGATTTAAAATTCCTCGCGCGAGAATGATGATGGAAAAATCGAGAGGAATTCGGAGGGGGGGAAAGGGGATATCGTTACGCAAGTAATTGATACGCGAGGAGGAACGATTTCGTTCGCGATTATATAACTAACGCGAATCCTTGGACTCGATTTTAGTTTTAGAGTTCGCGAAGATATCTCGTCCATATATTACCGGCCACGATACGTACTTAGAAAGTTGCCAAGTACTTTCAGTTAACTGGAAAGTTGAATACGATTTGTTTCGTTGAATCAGATCTTCTCTTCTTCTTCTTCTTCTTCTTCTTCTTCTTCTTTTTGTATAAATGAAATATGCAACAATCGAACAATTTTTGTAAGAGTGAATTTCTTACACGGATTAAAACTCGTACGAATCAATCGTTTGGATTGAATCTTGCGGATTATTTTCAGCTAATAAAAATTCCACGATTTCTTATCTCGAATTTCCAATTAACATTTTGCAAGATCTTAGCCTTGTAGGCATCGTGTGAGCTTTCGCGAAAGGAAGTATCGTTGCAGCGTTACACGAACGACTCGTTTGCTTCGATTAGCTGTTAAACGAGGATCGTCGCTTCCGCTTCGAAACTTTCCGATTATCGTTGCTGGCGAACCGTGTCAATAGAATGAGATGGTCGAATAAGATTCTCGATCGATCGAGCACGATGTAAAATATTTAAGCAGCGTTTAAAAATTATCCATCGAGACGTCTTTCCATTCCCATTTTTGGTCAGGTTCCTCCAAAAAATATATTTGGAAAAAGGTTATATATTTGGCAACAAGAATTTCTCTCTCGACTTTATCTGATAAATAATTAATTATAACGCGCATTGACTAAAATATTCCATACGAATACCTGTAAAGAATCTGCTAACGAATCAACATCGTTCAATATTCATGTTTCGACGTGCAATTTTTTTTCTTTCTTTTTCTTTTTCTTTTTTTTTTTTTTTCTTACACGTTACACTACTACTCAGCTCCTCGATCCACGCTCTAATTCATCCTTAATTAACTTATCGCTTCATTGCAATTACGGGTGCGATAAGCTTAATGTTAATCGCGAAATTTCTATTAGCAGATCGTTCTCGCGATTTTTAATGGTAATCCGTGATTAATCTCAAAATAATAATAATAATCCAACGATACGTTTGCTCGAGTATCGTACAACGGTCGTTAAATAAAAAAAATTCCAACTGTCAATTGTAAAAAATTCACTCTTGCAGCAATCATAAACAAAAGATGATTCGCGTGACTCTACTCCCGTGCAACTTTTCTTCCTTTGCCACAAAATTTCGTGTTCCTCAATTCGTAAATTTCGTTCCCTACGTGCACTCTTCTTTTCTATCCCGCAAACATGTTTTATATTTACATTAGACCGAAATTCATAATAAATAAAACTGCATACTATAATAAAAAGAAAAAAGAAATACATGGAATTATCTCGTATGTTCAATTAATCCGAAAATCGTTGTTGATAATAACAACGAAGAAAAGGAAAAAGTCGAAGTAGACGCGAGTAGACGATTGATTACTCACACAGAGAATCGATGATCGGCAAGAGTTTGGGGACAAGTGAAGCAGCCACTTCGGTATTCGATGAACGGTCCCTCGGAAAGAAAATTCGGTGGACACGGAAAACGGACAGAAAGCGAGGGAAACGGCGATTTTACGAGCACTTGGAAAGTACCGGCGAGCGGCAGGCCGCGACGCGTGTTTCTACGGCACAACTGGCTTTCGAGAATTCCCGGTTGGAATGCCTACGAGGACGAACGGTATAAGATGCTTCGACGCTTGCCGCCTCGACAAATGGAAAAGGAACGGCCGAACCATCTTCGCCGCGCCTACAATTACGTTTGCCCGTTGTCTATTCCTCTCCGCGGTCCTCCTCGGCCTACGCCTATGCCCACGGTTAATTTCTAAAGAACGTGGCGTTTAACGTGCCTCGAATTCCCTTTCGGATGGATCGCCAGTCTCTCGAATTACCTCCCAAATTATTACGCGGTCGAACGCGACCCGGCTCCCCTTCGTTATGCAACGAAATGACGAACCACGCGAGATATTTCTCGGGCCTGTGGTGGCCGGCGCGAGATATCACGTTACGAATCGTTTGTTGCGAAAAATATGCACAAGTTCGCTGACAAAAGTTGTAAAATTCGCGAGTCGAGAGAGCTTGGTCCGGGCAAAAGATATTAATTTTAATTTGGTTTAGATTGAACGGTGATGATAGAGTCGAACAGGTGTGGTCGACCTCCTCCCCTCCCTCTTTTTTTTATCCGCATGAGAACGTATGGCGGGGATCGTTCTCTTGCGGATCCGCGCGGAATCGGACAAAATGTCGGTGAATTCGCGATCAATTTTTTGCGGAGGAGAAAGATGATGGTTTACCGGTTGGTTCTTAATGAGAAAGGATTTGAAATTACGTATAATGGAAGGAAGCTTTAAGCTTGTGTAATATGCTGTAAAGATGGAAAAGATTCGCGTAATACTTTGATCTCCTTTGTAACGAAATATAATTCTTCTTTAATCATTTTTAACATTTTTTTTCTTTTAAACGAAAATGTGATTACAACGGTGAAGTTTTAACAATATCTACGAGAAATCCTCTTGAAGAGAGAGAGAAAGAGAATCGATCAGTTTTAAATTGTGCAAGTTCCATGACGACGTTCGAAGCCACCAAATGCGTTATTCGAAGAAACACTAACGATTGCAACTTGCGAAACGTGTTTTTCATTTCATTCGGTTAATCTATCGTCGTATCTTCCGTCAAACCCTCTACAAAATTCTAGTCCGCAATGACCTACATACTACTTGATCGATTAATTTCACTTTGACCTCGTTCTTTTTGCAAATTACGAGGTTGGTTATAAATTATAATACGATAAATGATAAAGCAAACGTGGGAAACGCGATAATGGAAGATCTAAATTATCGAGTTACAACGGAATATTAGAGAATTCATTATTAATTTTATGGGAAATTACAATTGGTACTTAAATACTTGGCAAGCAATATTAATATTAACGAAACGTTTTATTATTATATGATATTATTATGCCTGATGCTATTTATAAACAATTAAGTTTGCATAATTTATATGTATATAATGTGCGTATATATGTATATATAAATAAATAATGATCGCTGTCTCCATTGTATCTAATTATATTTAATATATAATTTTATAGATTTTAATTGCGAATCTTAAATAAAATAGTAACTAACATTGAATAAAATTTCAGTCACGACTAACCCCTTTCAGTACTGTGTCATCGTGTGACAATGCCGTACGCAGACAGAAAATATTCGTTTTGAACGGGAGCCGAATATTAATTTATCGAATAAGTTCATGCGTGGAATTCATACTGATATTCGGTGTCTTACAAAATTAAATTAACCTGAAGAAATTAAATTACCGAGATTGAATGGTATGCTAATTAAAAAGTATTATCTAAATGAAACATCGCGTGATTGCATTTTAAATAGCTCAGTATCAGTACTTGCACTCCATATAATATGATATACGAATATAAATTTAAAATTAAATATATTTAGAGCGTACAAAAATAATTTTATGCAAAGATTATATGATACGTACGTCTCTCCTTATTCTACGATTACGAGATGTATCAAAATATTATCGTATGCTTAAATTTTAGTATAGAAATATCAATAGTGACTTTAATAGGTGTACAGTGGCAGCCTGATGTCACTAGTCTAGTTAAATTGCTATAGTGTATGCCGTGGTGGGGCGGCGTCCATGTTACGCATGGTCTTCTCGTCCATTTCCTTTTGGAACTCGAAGGTGGGAGGTTGCTCTGTAGTTCTCGGTTTACACTAGCAATCGTTGCTTCATACTCGCGTAAATGTTTCAATTAATTACGATAAAACGCATTCACATATTCGATAAAATTGTTAAATCGCCTTTGTTCCGCGATCCGCTAAATTTTTATCACAACGTAATTCGAGAAAATGGCTGAATCAATAAAGAGTGAATACGCAAGCCACGTGGCGAAGCAACTTACCGAAGAAGAAATTGTAAAGATGCAGGCGCAAAACTCGCGATTAGTTTCCGAATTTCGAGCCAATCAGTTGGAAAAAGACGCGAAAAAACATTGGGATCTATTTTACAAACGAAACGATACTAGATTCTTTAAGGACAGACATTGGACTACCAGAGAATTTAACGAATTATTGAATTTGAATACGAAAAATGAACAAAATGTTCTTTTCGAAGTCGGTTGCGGTGTTGGAAATTTTGTATATCCCTTGATCGAAGATGGATTGAAATTTAAAATGATATTCGCGTGTGATCTCTCTTCTAGAGCCGTGGAACTAACGAAGGTACATATTTAGTTATTTATTGATAGCTAATTATTCGCTATTTTGTTTACCATATATATAATTATATTCTTTGCAGAATCATTCGTTGTACGATCCAGAGAACATGAAAATTTTTCAAACGGATATTACAACAGAAAATTGTTTTTTGGAGGTGGACTGCCCGGTGAACATTGCAACGTTAATATTCGTTTTATCGGCTATTCATCCGAAAAAATTTAGGAAGTAAGTTATTTTTTATATTTTTTTTAGAATAATTTTTCTAATAATGATTTGCAATTCATTATAAAATTTATAATTCATTTCAGAGTCGTAGAGAATTTATACAACGTTCTCGATAAAGGAGGAATCGTGCTTTTTAGAGATTATGGTTTATACGATATGGCTCAACTAAGATTTAAACCTGGTCACAAGATCAGTGAAAATCTTTATATGAGACAGGATGGTACCAGGTAAGATTTCTTCATTCCTTTTTATTATAATCAACATGTACAAAATTACAGTGATATTTTATTTCAGGACATATTATTTTTCAGAGAAAGAAGTGTCAAATTTATTCCAATCGGTTGGCTTTGAAGTATTAACGTGTCATTACGTTCAAAGACGAACTGTAAACTTCAAAGAAAAAATCGACGTACCCAGAATTTTTGTTCAAGGAAAATTTGTAAAATTCTAATAATAACGGTATGTATTCATAAAAAAAAGAAAATAAAAAAGCAATGCGGAAACGCTGCCTAATATTACTAGGTCGTAAAATCGTTCAGGCGTTAGAAATTTGTGTTTTAAGATAGAACGTGTAACTTGAGACGTTTCAGGGGAGATAAGGAACTCTGAGCTCTCCTTTAAATCTATATACATATACATATATATATATATATATATATATGTATAGTTATGACAGCTGAATACGTATATATACGTATATTTCTGCAGTTTATATTATAATGGCTTCATAAATCGATGTTATCGCTTTATGTTTTCGATCTCACTACCATTTTGACTATTTTTTTTTTTATGCATATAATGATGAAAGCATAGTTCAATTGATTTATAGTGAAGAATACTAAAAATGTCTTTCGCTCCTATCTGATAAAATAATAATAATAATATGTAATTGTATTGAATATAAAAAGATTTTTCATGTAAAAATGTATGTACTTGATGTTTCAGGAAAGGTTCCATGGATCGGTAATTGAAGTATCGTTGCAGCTATAATTGGTAAGTATTTTTCTTTTTTCTGGAAAAAAATATAACATGTTTGTAAAATTTATTCGCTGTTTAAATAAATATATTTTTGAAAGAGAATAAAAATTAAGTATCAGACATATACATACATATTTTATCTCGAATTACATAGTTTTAGCGAAAATTACGATCCTGTTATATTTTATTCATTCATAAGATATAGAAAATTAAGAAGATATTTTGATTGAAAATAAAAGTTTATGATGAATTCATAGTTCAACCGATTTTTAATGAGGTATATTAAAAATGTCTTTCGCTCCTATCTGAACTTTTTTTAATCTCAAACATATTGTCTAAACGTTATACTTTTTATTTTACCTTCTTTTTTTTGTTTGTTTATTTCAGGATGCTAAACACTGGATTTAGATTATAATATAATAGTTGAAGGTTGTTGGTAGAAGTAAGTATTTTTAAATTATGATTATATTTACGTTTGTTATTTTTAAAAAAAAATTTCTCGTTACAAATTTTATTTTTGAAATATAGAGCTATTATTTATTAGTCAATATTGAATTTTAAAAATCAATGATGTATTTCTATAAATATGTTTGATTTTTCATGATATGTATACATATTGAATTTCGTCACTACCGCTGAGAATTAAAATAATATTTCAAAATTATGATATTATTTATATTAGTAAAAAATAATATTGTTACTTTTTTGCAGGAAGAACTGAATATTTTAAATAGGAAAAATTAAATATAAATCTCCGATCATAGGTAAATAACTATTTCATTTTAAAAGATCAAACATTATTGATAAAAAAATATTTAAATTATTTTGTTACAATGATGTAAAACATTTGCAATGATTCAATGATTACATTCCATTAGCTCTATCTGAAAGTTAAATTTCTTTTTCTATTCACAAAATAGAAGAAGATAACTGGTAAAATTATGTTCCATTTTTATGTTTCAGGTTATAAAGGAGAATTTTGTCATATGAAATATATAATGTATGCAAAATATATTTTATTAAATATAATTTATAATGTTGTTTCTAATAAATAAAATTTAACACAATTTAATTTCTATCTTCATTTTTATATTCCTTTCGTATCAATAAGAACTCGTTGCATTAAAATTTAGAAAATATATCGTGTATAGATATCGTGTTCCTAAGAAGGATTTGAAAGCGAAGCCGCAAACACGAATAAATTGCATTGAGATTATTAATTAAGCAAGAACACTCCATGTTCTAATTTGCTTTGTATAAGTGCAATATTTAAATATATGATAAATCTAAATAGATAGCAATGTTTTTTACATTCTCTTCAATAATTATAAAAATATATCGATACATATTTTAAGCAAATTAGTTACAAAAAATTAACATATGCTTATAAATTCATAAAATACGATTTTATTATGAAAAGCGAATTAAATATATGAATAATTATTATCTAACCTAATCTGATCGAATAAATTAATTTTGAATGTAGACAAAAATCATTTCGTTAAATATAACATTTGATCCAATTAAAAAATGAAAAAAATATACAGGTTTCGATTTCCTTAAAAGATAAATAGTAAGAGGTGATGAAGGTCATTTCAATTTTTCTGACCGCTATACCGATGTTTTAAATTGTGGTCAACCGATAAAATGCATGCATCGTTAAAACATTTTTTCATTCGATCGAAAAGTGTTAAATTTCATCGTTCGTCCATATGCTGCAAACAGCACAATTAGAAAACTGACCTTGTAAGGACGCGATATTTTTTGCTTATTTGGATTCTTATCGATTCTTTTCATCAGATTTGAGTGTAAACAGATTAAAAAGAAAATACCAAATAAGAAACTATTTTATTTGAGAATGTAAAAACGGATTCAGAATACGAATGGAATCGTACGTAATCACCAATTTACCAAAATCAGACAATACGCATGCATCGAATAGGATGTTAGGCAATGGTCAAAATTTCCCGAAAAATTTAAATTCAAATCGTCCGTATCCATTTTAAATTCGATTAATTGTTTTATGATCTAAGATAATTTTATATCATCGTGAAAAATATATTTTTTAATCTCATTCTTGGATCGAAATTTAGCTTTTTTTTACTACGTCGTATATAAATTCACATTCCACATATATATATAAATATTCTTTGTAGAAATGGTAAAAATTAGCAATTCCAATTAATTGGATCTATCACAATACGAGCAAAATCGTAACCAGAACATTCCTCGACACTCGCAAGGACACGATGATTAAGCGCCATAAAATATTCAGTTGCTTTTTCTTTTATAGCACAGGTGGTGCGGTTGATTTTATTAACCGGATGTTCCAGAAAGTACTAAGTTTGAAAGATATTTTCTGCGAAATCGATAGATAAAAGCAACCGATATCTTGCCGATCCGGACACGTCTAATCGAGACATTTATTATTGTTAATGTTTTACAGAAAAATCGTTCTTCGATCCATCGTTTTTCATAAAAAAATAATGATATATATACATACGTATGTATATACATTACGATCATTAAGGTTCAGAGAACTCGTTACAACGTCGTACGAGGTAAAACACTTTCGTTCGTATTTGGCCGATTGCCAAGGTCCCTTGCTTCACCCGCGTGCCATGCATTGGAGGTTATACACGGATCTGCTTCAGGAATACCTGAACGAGATTGCTTAGCAGACCCCGTCGTCCCTGAAAGCTTCGATGGCACACGTACTTACACAGGCGTATATGGTCTCCGGTAAAGCAATAGGACGTGCAACAACCCCGTGCAACATCCACCAGCTCACGCACACACGCAATGGTTACACGCACCACACGCGTGTCCTCGTGCATTGATCGGCCAGTGACGCGCATAGGAGGATCTACTCGCCAGGTATATAAAGGTATCCACCAAAAAGCCAGAGCATCATTCACCTCCAGTTCAACACACGAGCTGATCTCCAAAGATCTACGAAACCTATCAACCATGAAGTGCATCGTTGTAAGTACTCATTACGTATCTAACATTCGATCTAGATCTTCCATGATGGGCCTATGTCCCAATTTCTACCATTCTTTATCAAACTCCGTACTTACAATTATTATCGCAACGTTACTATTAATCATTCGATAACATTTAAACGTCTATTCCGTGCAATATAATTTCTGTGCAATAATTTGTCACTAAAAGAAGCGAATAAGACAAATGGTTAAAATTCTACAATTTACTTCTTACTTGCTTACTTACTATCTTCGTTCTGTTTCGTTCCATCTCGTTAAATATTACCATATCAAGATTGCATTTTGTGTAAATGAAAAAGAAGAAAAGAAAAAAGTCGGTGTGTTTGGTGACCATTGCTATTTATTTCCAGCTTGTTGCTCTGTTCGCCCTCTTCGCTGTAGCCTTCGCAGAGGCACCCAAGCCTGTCCAACCCGATCAGGAACAACCCGTCGAAGGAGAGGCATTGAGAGACAAGAGAGGCCTGTTACTAGCTTCCTACACCGCACCAGCAGCATTAGCACCAGCGCCAATCGCGTACTCTTCTTACGTCGCCCCGGCAGCCCCAATTAGCTACGCTCTGCCATACGCTTACCGCGCATACCCCAGCTACACGTATCTGGGTTAATTTTAGGGGTATTAGGGACAACACCGAGGGACCTTTGTGATCACGACTAGGGAAATGATTATACGGCAATTGGAAGGATTTTCGAGCGAGTCGTTTAATCGACGCTACTTTAGTTTAAGTAAATTTAGAACGATAGCAGCCGGACGAAATTTCTTTTTTAAATGTTAATTGCTCAAATTATTCGCATCGTATCGAACATCACCGATCTACTCAACCTTTGACAATTCTTAATACACCGTTCCGTTGTATCTCATGATGTTAAATACAGAAATTGATTAAGCTTATACTTGTCGTACTTCGTCAATGGTATCATTTTCCTCGTCCAATCTCCGCTTCTCCAAATTCCACTTTTGATATAAAATCGAAGAGAAAGAAATCTCGCTTACCAATATTCGTAGGATAGCATTTGGTTTGTCATATGATCTATAAGGGATCTATGATGCAAATTTCACCTATCTTACGCGATTCGTGATTAGATTATTAAACATGCGTCTAATGTTCCATCTTTAATACGAGCATGGATCGTTGTTGGTGTGCATTGTTGGTGCGCGTTAGACTTCCTGTTGAACGGCGAAGCAAGCAGTGACATCGACGATGACATCATCGGATGGCAGTTTGGCGTTGTAACTCGATCATTTAGATTGGTATGAAGTCATTGGAATAGAAGCTATCCCTTGTTCATTGGCCCATTGTTTCTGCTTTTATAAAACGTGTGCACGAGTGAGCAACGTGATCACGATCGATATCGTGGAAAACAAAATTTAAAAACGACGAATCTTGCAAATTTCTCGAATCGCCAATTTGACCCGCTGTCAACCAGTGACGCTGGCGCAATTATATAACAGAGATCCTTTTAACGAGTCAAAATGCGTAATCGACGGGGCTACATTTGAAAAACAACATCGGGGAACTCGAGCACGCGTGACTTACGTGTAAATGGCAATTACACAACAGGAATATATTACTATAAATGAACCCTCGTTCGGTATTCTCGTTCGAGGCTTGATGAGTTTAACCACTTTCACTGAGGTTTTGAAGAGTTTGAAAGCTTTGGAGGATAAATACGTGATGGGAATGGTATCCTAACTTCGTAGCACAGCTCGAAACGAAACACGAAACCAGTTAATAACCGGAGAAATAATTTTTCATAAACGGGGACGACGGAAATTCTCTGTCTTTCCGTGGAGAAAAAGTAATTTACGTTAAGAAAGTGCGAAGGAAGGAACGAAGATAAGGGGGAAAGGGTTCGATTGTATTCGTATCGACGATCTCAAGCTAGGACGGAAGCTATGCGTCTTTCTCACTTTCGTACAGACTTTCGCGTTAACGATCGATACGATACGAGTAAGCACGAGTGCTTACCCCTCCTCTCCTTTTTTTCGAAATTGAAATTTATTTTTGGAAACCGATTAATATATTCGAAGAGTCACGAGAGGACGATACTCTACATCGATATGTGTAACATCGATCCGTAACAGCATTGCCTAAGTGCGATCGATGAAAGCCAGCAAGAAAGTCTATTGTAATTCGTGGATGGTCGCGACCCGACTGTATTTATACATGTGCAGGTATGGCCGTGGTCTTTAGTCGGTGCGAGCCTGTCCATCCTTGAGGAAATTAGTTCTTTTCTCCCCAACCCAGCTGCCCTGATTCCATGCTCGAGAAGACTGTAGACCAGTTACTAGGTTAGCTCAGGGAAACGTCCGATTAGTGCGGTGATACAGTGCGATTGGATTACAAACCATGAAGTTCCTCCTGGTAAGTATACCACGAAAATTAACGCGATTCTTCTTCTGGACGACTCGCTTCAACAATTTTTGCGACGAGTTGACAAATTGGTAAGATCGAGCAGGGGGATAAAGCGGTTCGTTTTTTTCAGCTCGCTTGTCTACTGGTTACGAGCTTATTATTATCCGTCACCGCGAAAACCGAGATCGAGGATGCCCAGGAGAAGCCGGAGATTACGAAGTTGGAAGTAGTCGATCTCGGCGAGGGCGAGGGCGACGTGGACGACGCGGAAGAAGTTCAGAAAAAGAGGGATTCGGGGTATTCGTACAGGAGGCCGGCCAACCACGCTCTAGCCTCGAGGGCTCGTTTCCAAGTTGGACAATCGAGCCACGGAGGGCGCATAGTTAATAGACATCCCGGGCAAATAAATAGACCGGTTACGAAATACGGCCCACCCGGTTATCAGAACTCGTCCCCAACCAGGCTGACTTCGTTGCACGGTCAACAGCATCGGGATAAATTGCAATTCCACGGGCATTTAGGTCAACAACATTCGAGCAACTTCGATGGCCGTCCGGGAGGTGGCCTCCCGTTCGAGCAGGAAATACCGAGTCCGATCAGACAGGTCGATTTCGTGGAACCGAATCCAATATCCACGCAAAACGACGAGCCGTTTGCCGGCCATTCGGCCAATTACTTGCCTCCCCACAATCAAAAGTTACCCGGCCCTTCCACGCCCCAGATCTTCGCGCCCGTCCACCAGGGGCAGCAACAACAATTGGTGAATTTTCATAATCGGGACGTCGCTCAGCCCCAAGGGCATATATCGGACGCTGCCCTTTTCCTCTCTCAAAACGCTCAAGCCATACAACAGCTTTACGGCGCCCCTCCGAACGAGCAGGACTTCGCGCCGAACGCCGACCAATTCCTAGGCCACGCGAATCAAGTGTCACGAAATCCGAACGGGCAGCTCGAAAATTTCGAGGCAACCTCTCAAACCCCGCAAAACTTCCCGGCTCCCCTGCCGTCTTACGCGTCTGGAACTCTTACCGCCCAAGAGACGTTACAACAGATACAATCCCTCGAAAAGGATAGGCTGATCGCCCAGTTGCAGCACGCGCTCGCCACCCAGTCTCAGCCACAGAACGTAGCAGTGGACGTAGCTGGAAGGTACGCTCAAAATCAGCCTGGCTTCGTTCAGAATCAAGATCTTCTGGCCTCCATCGGGCAGCGAATCACCAAGTTTCACGGTTTAAACGCGCGACCGAGCACCGTGAACTTCGGTTCCGGAAACACAGCTTTCAATCAATCACCTTTTTTGCCAGGGACGACCATCGGTCCGGGGTTTCCGCTTAGCTACGGGCCACTGTCCACCACCGTTCGGCCTTCGACCACCACCGCGACGACAACCTCCACCACGGCAACCACCACAACCGTACAACCCCCTCAACCGGCCAAACCCGATGGAACCTCTCAAGTCGCTTCTTCGCTGCCCGCGCCGCCCGCGCCGCTTCCCGTTTACGGAGGATTCGTTCCATTCCTAGCCGGCACCGCTTTCCTCTCCAACGTCCCGTCCTACGGCCCCGCGTTCCTCGCACCCGGCCCCCTCACCCCCGTCCACTCCTCCTCGTCCACCTCCTCGCCCACCCACTTCGGCCTCCCCATACCCACCGACCACAAACCCGCGACCGGAAACACCCCCGCGCCACCCACGTCCTCCACCACTCCCCCCGCCAACCGACCGGCCTCCCCTCCCACCTCGCTTCATCCCGTCCCCACGACACCCCTCCACCCCATCGCACCCCTCCACCCCGTCACACCCCTCCACCCGGTGCAACCGGTGCTCCCTCCAACGACACACGCGCATCCCCCGTCGACCACGAATCCCGGCTACGGATTGCAAACGGCGGTGATCAATCCGCTCCTGTACAAGCCCATCAAACCGGTCTATCCGTTCTACTATTACCAGAACGTCGCGTATCAAGTACCGAAACCGTCGGCGTTGCCGACTTATCCGTGGAGCTACGCGCCGACCTATGCTCAAGCGAAACCGACCCAAATATGGTAAATGAAACGGCGCATCCCGTTCTTAGCGGGTTAATTGTGCTAGCTTGCTTCCACTCCTCTTCCCCCTCCTGTATCGAGACTGACTGTTTACCCACGCGGAAAAGGGAACCCGAGAAATTGAAGAAGAAAGTAAGTGTGGCACTGTGGCGGCGACTCGCGTAGACGTTTTGGTTTAGAAGATAACGAGATAAAGAGAGAGAGAGAGAGAGAGAGAGATGGTCTCGTTATTAGCTCGTGGTTGAAATTTTAATCTGGAATTTATCGTTTATTTATATACACGTTGCATGGTATTTTTCTTTTTTTCTTTGTTTTCTTTTTTCGATAAGTAGATAAATAGTTAAAGTTGCATGTACGGAATATCAGGAATATCTTATCGGTTCTTATTTGTTGGTACGAGGTTTATCGGTACGTAAGGAATAATTAGAGACAGGGTTTTTACTTTTCACACGAAGGTGGGATAAACGGGAAACTATTCGTGTTTCTTTTATTTATATAGGTTAATGTAATTTTTAATGTGTCCTTGCTCGACAACGCGTCGAATTTAACACGCCGTATCGATTTCCCATGCGTTTGCCTTAATTGCGTACGATTTCTCGATTGAACGTTGTACATACGCAAGTTTTTATTTATTGTATCGAATAAATATTTTTTTACTTCATCGAGTGATTTTGTTTTCTATCGCTCCTTGGTAATAAAATGAAAAAGAAAAGAAAAAAGGAAGCTGATTATAAAAGTTCTGCTTGCGAGTCGAGTGATTCTTGATCGAACGAAAGAGAGAGAGAGAGAGAGAGAAAGAGAGAAAAAAGTCAATTGCAGGCGGCGTGCTCGTTTCGCCGGTAAAGAAAGTACACCCTAGAAAAGCAACTGTCTCCATTTCCGGCCCGTAAACCTACACCAAAGAACTCTCACCGAAGACTTAATGGGCGTCCAATCGATCTGCTTGATCGTGACCTCAAAAGTCGTTCGATCATTCTAATCACGATCGATATATTCTCGACCAGATTAATCGGATTATTCCGGGCATACATAATGAGTTCATCCGCCCACGAGCATACGCATTACGATTAATATCCATTTTCTCTTTAATTTTGAATAGAGCTGCGTATCAAATACTAGGCAAATTTAATTTGGACGATCGATTGGATTGAATTGTTACAATATTAAAATATTTATACCGGAGTTGTTGCTCGTTATCCGATAATTTTTATCCTTAGTCAAGATGACAAGTAATGCCGGTGAGCAATTTTAACTTGAATTGAACTTGATTAAAATTTTTCAGAGATTTTTTAACTCTAGATCAATTGTTTAACGCAAACATGATTCGTAATTGATATTAAGCTAAGATTATTAATTACATTTCTCAGCGCCCAATAGTTTTAAAATTACCGTATGCATATATTATCGCTTCGAGTCACGTTCAAACGGAGTTGGCGGTTAAAATATAACCATTAATTTTCTCCAAGATTGCGTTTACACACTCGCCATATATCTATTTTAACACGCTTGTGCATTTGTTTGTTTGTTCATATTTTTAATTTCGTAAAGGCTTATGGGTTTATGGGTTTACGATTTAGAGGCTGACTGGTTCCCGTGCACTATAAGTGAATAATATCCCGGGTAAAAAAGGTAAATGGTTGTTACCTTGTGGCGCAATGCAGGCACGAAGCCTGTCGAAGAGCCGTGTGGCCGGGTCGGTTACACGATTATACCGCTAAACGTACCAGATTTCTACAAATATAGAACAAGTGTAATTGCCTACGAAGTAGCCGTTTCATTTTCCGTAATCCGGCAAAGGCGGAAAAGGAAAAAGGGGCACGAGCCACGAAGAAACGCGGCCTCGGAATAGAATAGCGGCTACTTTACGATTCACACAGGTGTCAACTCACTTTCCGCGACTGACCCGAATCTCAATTTACTTTTCGTTTTAGTGCACTACTACTCGTTTCAACTTGGACAACAGTCCAATTCCAGTTCTGGGAATTATTATTCTTATATATGTATATATAAAAAGGAACGGTTTATATTTCGAGAAATCTAGAAACTAGATGAGCGGAACAAATAATAAACAAGTTTAATATCCTGTTAACGATTGTGACTCGAGCAGTAATTTAACGTTACGCCATTTAAAATTGTACGAATTTTTTTTACGTACATACATTTACCGTATAAATGTAAAAGAATGGAGAGAAGAATATCGCACGCTTTTTGCCCATTTCGTTATGAATTATCATCTAGGTAACGAAAGTATGATATGTACGAAAGTGTATCTAACTTTTTTCTTTTTTTTTTTCCATAGGCATCGAGCTTTCTCGAATAGACGTTATTTAAATAATAAACACTCGTTTGCAAAATGTTGACAGAAAATTTACCTTCAGGTTATTAAGCACGTTTACTTTTCATGCAAACAATGTTAGTCCATGCAGGTTGTGCACCATTCCGGGAAAGCGTCTCATGTTTTTCGTTCCAACCACCACCATTTCCACGCGGTCTCTTCTAAAGAAAATTGAAGCTACAAAATTCATTCGTACGTTTAATCAAGTTACCGTCGAATATATACGTATACGTATGTTCAACAACTTCTTTTAGTAAAGAATTATTTATTATATCTCCCGTTTCGATTACCGATTATTCCATTTAATCATCTAATCATTTATATTTATAAAACGCGTCCTTAATAACACGTTTCCTTCTCGATACTCGTGTCTTTAATCGCTTTTTCACAAAAAACTCGAAGTTTTTGTCTCCCCTCCCACCGCTAATTCGCTCTGGTTTCTACATAAGTTGACTCGAGACGAGGCAAGAATCGGCAGAGAATTCGCCTCATCTTTTTTTCGTTCGCCTACAGGGAATTGCGATGGCTAACTTCCTTCCTTCGTCCCACGAGTGAAAGTAAAACGAAATCAATCGGAGTTTTCAGCCGGAGCTGGATAGATAGTGGACGCACGCCGGATGGAAGACGTCGTATCCTTACATTTTATCGCGTATTCTCGCTTCCCGCGAATCTTTCACCATTTCTTCGGTCTCCTCTCAAACGACGCGATTACAAGGGCGCAGCAACGTTTAAATCTTGGCCATTTTTTTTTCTTGCCCACTGTCACAGGGCATTTCACTTTCCAACATCGAAATTGGCTTTCAGCGGAGGCTTTCCGAAGGAGGAGAACGCTCGCGAAATCAACCACACCTTCACTGCTCCTTTCATGTCGCGCCACAAAAGACTATTGAAAAACGGTTGTTCCTTGCGCGAGAAGAATATTTTCCTGGGAAACAAAAAATTTCGTTTTTCCAGAAAAGTTCGTATTCTCACTTTTCCGTGTAATATTATAATGTATTATAACGGCAAATGGAAAATTTAACGGTAAGCTATTACTTCTGGCACAGAATTTTCGTGTCAACGAAAAGAAGAAACGTATTTCACAGTTGCGCTTCGAGAAGTGGATGGAAAGGCAAAAATGTTTCGATAAATATAGGATACAAGGATGAAGACGAAGCACGTACACGAGATGATTTAATAAATTTCCGAGGAACACGCTGATAGTTGTCTTCTCGACGTTGGTTAATTATCCGTCAAGAAGAAGTTTTAATTAACAAGATCCGCGCTCTGGTAGCGAGTTATCTCAGAAATAATTAATAGGAAGCGTGATATATTTAAGAAGAAAGTGCGTATATTTCCAAGATAACCGTGGTTTCGCAAAAATTAATAAAAACGATGATATTTTAAGCGAGAATGGAGAATTTGCCTGTTTAACGAGGATATACGAGCTGATACAATTTTTCTTTCGTTTCTTCCTAATCTCTCGAAAAATATGTATACGCGTGTAAACAATAATTAGCGTTGTATCGTTATCGTACTCGATCTCGAGGTAAATCTTTTTTCTTCCTTCTTTCCAAAAAAAAAAAAAAAAGAAAGAACGATCGAGTTCGCTTAACAAGGAAACGTGTTTACTCGAAGAGCACAATGCTCGATAAATAATCACTTTTACCGGGACACTCTCGTTTACAAATTTTACATCTAGATTAGACAACCCGATGCTCCGAAGGAATACATTTGGTTGCGAAGGTGGTGGTGCACTAGTACCAACGCGGGGAGATTCACCTTCACCTAGACCTTTCTTTCACCATGTAAGAGGGGATTTGTATATAAAAGCTCTCTTCTGGGTAGCAAAGGCACCAGAGACCACAATTTCACTCACATACCCGTTCCTTACTCGACCGACAAACAACTAGCGTATCGAAATAATATCTTGTTTAGAATCAACATGAGATCATTAGTAAGTCCATCACACAAATATATATATATACACGCATATAAGCTTAAACAAATTTCTATAAAATAGATCCGTTTCTGATCGAGAATTCTCCAAATTTTCATACTCATCCGATTTTCACTTTTCACTAGGTGATTTTGGTGCTGGCAGCCGTGGCTATTGCCTCGTGCAGAGAACCGAAGGGGGACAAACGATCGTCGAGATTACCGTTTAAAGGGAAGCGTGGCATCGTCGAGTACTCCGGAGGATCTTACAACTCTCCTCTCATAAGCTCTGGATACACCGGCGGATACTCGTTGGGCCATTCCTCGGGTATCCAAAGTTTAGGAGGCGGTTCGATGGGATACTCCCTGGGATCCGGAGGACTGGGGCACAACTTGGTTCAAGGGATCGCGTTGGGAGGGCAGCACTTCGGAGGGCAATCGTACTCCTCTCCCGGCCTCGGCTCCCTCGGCGGTGGAGGAGGCCTGTTCAGCCCACCGTCCAAAAATGGCCCGGTCACGTTTGGCGTCCATGGAGGAGGTGGTTCTTCGTCTTCGACCGGTTACCCGGCCCCGGTCTACGCGACAGGTCACGGACTGTCGGCGTACGGCAGCGGCTCCTCTCATCAAGGGATCAGCCTTTCGTCGATGTTAGGATCCGGTCACAGCTCCGGCTACAGCCTGCC
Organism: Apis cerana; assembly: GCF_029169275.1. NCBI lineage: Eukaryota > Metazoa > Arthropoda > Insecta > Hymenoptera > Apidae > Apis > Apis cerana. The sequence continues at coordinate 9,847,548 of NC_083860.1, forward strand.
GGCTTCGTCCCTCGGCTCGGGCCACGCCGTGTCCATCTCTCCGGGTTACGCGGCCAGCGGGGGTTTGGTAATCGATTCCAGCTCCCTTGGAAAAGGATCCTCGAGCTACAGCCTCCCGCTATCCTCCTCCTCCCACGGAAGTTCGCCCCTGAGCAGCCTGTCAGCCTCTAGCTCCTCCAGTTACGCTCTCCCGATATCCTCGGGATCCTCTCACTCCGGCATTTCTGCCCTTCACTCCAGTTCCACAGGTAGCTACTCCCTGCCGGTCTCCTCTGGATCCATAGGGGGACACGTAAGCCTCTCCGGCGGATCCTCGGACAGCTACTCCCTTCCTGCCTCGTCTATCTCGCACCCTTACGTAACATCCGATGCTTCCTCCTCCTCCTCCTCCTCCTCGGGAAGTTCCAGCTACTCGAGTCCGTCCTCCAGCTATTCCGCGCCCGCTTCCGGATCTATATCCAGCTACTCGAGCCCTGCCTCCTCCTACTCCAGCTCGGGTTATTCCAGCACATCGAGCAGCTATTCCCCTATCTATTCGGTTCCTTCGACGTCGTACGGTACCCCGATGGAATCGCACGGCTCGTACTCGAATCTGGCGCCCAGATACCTCGAGTATCCCGGCTCGAAGAGCTACGAAGATTCCACGAGCAACAAGTACGACACGATTTCGTATTCGAGTCCGAGTGGGAAGTATTAATATCGTTGGTAGGAGGATCGGATGCTCGGATGTCCGCGAGAGGAGGTGGATCTCGTAGACCGATCGTGTCTTGACCTGGGTTCTTCCGTGTCCATCCATCGATCCATCCGATCGTATAGGATGCCGTTCTAATTTATATATTTTTACGTTTCTAGAATTAATTATATTATTTAAAACGCCGTTTTGCGTATTTATATTAATTGTGAATTAATTTGTACGAAGAGTTCCGCAACATCGATATTTCTTCGTTCGATATCGATGTTCATAGTTTTATACATATTCTTGTTTGTAATAAAGCGATTCCTTTTTGTAACCGTTTCACTATATCGTATGTACATATACTCCTTTGAAGAACAATCTAGCGGCTTTCACAATTTTGATCATCGATTTCGTTCTGAAATCGATCGAGAGTTGAAAACTCTCTTCGAGAGGATGTTAATACATGGATAAATTTTTTAAATTATAATAATATTTTTTTTCGGCCATTAATTTTATCATTTGGTTGTGTAAAGTATCATTGTTAAAAGATCTTTTTATTCGTTCACCTTTCGCCGTGAAAGTTATTTCTCGCGAGAAAAGAATGATCATTCCATATAATAAAGATGACGAGGGGAAGAAGAAGGAGAAGAAGAAGAAAAAAAGATCACTTTTACTCTAAATCCTGCTCCAGCGGAATGAGCGAATTCCTTTCTAAACTTTTGTTCTTTTTGGGAAAGTATCGGACGAGTCGTGTACACTGAAAGCCACTGCTCGTCCATTTCGGACCGGTTTGACGCGATTCATAAGGAAACTGTTCTTTTTCCCTCTGCCCTTATTTCTATGACGGCAAATAAAGTATTTAGCCTTCGATATTTTCATTCCAAGAAAAAGAAACAAAATTTGAATTTACAAAAAAAAAAAAAGAAAAAAAAAGAAATACTCGAGCAAAGAACAAATTGCTTTTCGTTTCGCCTCGAAGAGGAATAATTTGTTGCTTTCTTCTTAAAGATGAAATTTAAATTGGTGAGAGAATTTAATGTAATTCCGTTTCGATCCTGAATCCATCAGAATATTCTTTCGAAAAAGAAAACTTGTAAGCGGAGGAGAAACTTTGTTTGCTCGTAAAGCTTCGAGAAAGTGTTTCACGAGGATAATAAAATCGTTCAAAAAATCGTTCCCTTATCGCTCGTTCCATTCCTACAATTCCCTATTCGTTATCGACCTTCGCTTCGCTTCACTTTCCAACAAATATTTGTCTCTTTGAAATTTATCAAAATGCTCGATTATTTTTTTTTTTTTTTTTGGCAAAGTCGATCAATAAAATCGATCGATGTTTATCTCGTATTCGTTACCGAACGTCGTTGTATGACCTTAATAATATCCTTTGTCGAGGAGCAGCGAGTAAAACCTGTCGCGCAGCGTAAAACAACACCCTCGCAGAAGAAAGTGGCGGGCATCGTTCTCGAGCGTACAAGAACGACCCACTTTTCAACGATCGCACGTGCGCATCGATGGACAAACATGCATCCTCGTCGAAAAAACGACACGGAGGAGCAACTCGAGATCGTCGGGGGATCGGCCGATTAAAAAGCGTTCGATCTGGAGCCGGGCTAGATCGCAAGAAAGTTGTACATTTCACTATTTTCCGACTGGTTCGACGAGTGACATACTTGCGATTCACTCTTACGCCGGTCGAACACGTGCCTGGAGCGAAAACAGGGAAAATCCACCTCTTACTCCTCCTCCCGTCTTTAATAACCGCTATCTCTCTGATATTTCGTGCAATTTCTAGCGCGAGGAAATTTCCACGTGAAAAACGTGGCGGGTAATAAAAATGAAAATCAGATTTACGATACGCGTTTCCTTTCATCCGGCGAGTCTCCGCTATTGGAAAGATCGCTTTCCCAAGATACGGTGTTTATCGACACCGTTACCGACCTTGCATCGATTAATAATTCATCGTCTAATAATTTTTCTTCCAATTTGTACAAATCATAGATACACCTTTTCACACTTCGTTCGATCACTCAGAATCGAGAAAAATTAAACTTTCCTAAATCGAATGTATTTTTAAAAATTGCGAGCTAATTTCAGATGACTCTTCAAAAATCTCTTAAAAAAAAAAAATCTTAACAAAACGCGCACGTATGCGTTAGAATAAAATTTCAATTCGTAGATAACGAGGATAGCGATCGTTAAAGAGAATCTACGAATCTGCTCGAAAGATGTCTCCCTATTCATCGAAGCGACGCCGCCGATTCGGCGTGGCGATCGAGGGCGTGGTCCCCGCCCGCCGTTGCAAATATTCGCGGCAACATGGAAGTCGGCGGTGAAAGTAAAGTCGACGGGACGGATGGATGGGCGCGAGTGGGCCGCGAGCCGATTCGCAGGAAACGTCCGCTTCGAAAGGCGTACGACGACCGGAACCGAACCAAGGCATCCTCAAGCTGCGTCGTTTTACTTCCGTGATCCCGCCGCGTTCCGACTCGCTCTTACTTTTTCCTTTGCTTTTTCGAAACAAAAGAGACGGATCCGCACTGTTATCGCGCAGCGATCGCGCGTTGAAAGCCATCTCCTCCGCCTCACATTCTCTCATCCAACGCGATCCGAATTATTTAAACGCCAATAATTATTTAAAGTTATCTCTCCACGTCCACGTTCGACATCGAGCTTTCACGCGTCCCTATTCGTTTCGCGTGGCGCGGTTCTATCTCCCGCCCACCTTCACCTTGGAGACCAGTATCTTTTGCTCGAAGGAGAGCGCCGTTTTAGCAGGTTTCACTGAACCGGGCGTGCACCGGCCACTCGCCTCGTATCCACGTATCTACATATAAGAACGGAGAAACGTTAAACTAGTTTTCGCGATTTTTCAACCGGCCGAGTATAAAGGAGAAATTCAATGTCGGCCGATGCATCATTAGACGTCGCGGCGGCGCGCCGATTCGATCTTTCGTTTCGAGTCAGAGAAGCGTGAGTGAGAAGCGGTGAATGAGAGAAAATACATTTTAATATATTTAAGATCGTCGACCGGGTAATCAGCGAGACGGGTCACTCGATATGGATTTGCTGGTCAGTATTCATGACGGTCGGGATTCGGCGATGATAATATTACTCTTTCTAAATTAACGAGTCGCTTAAAATTTCAGCTACTGTTCCTAGCGTCGTCTGCGGTTCTCGTTCAAGGGTACGGGAAAAGCAACGACCCGAACGACGAGCCGTTTCTACCGATATACCCGGTGTACCCTTACAGCCCTAAATTAATTAAAAGAGGGACGGAGAAGGAGGCCGTGGCGCAATTATCCGCGGAATTATACGCGCCGAAAGTCGACGCCAAGGACTCGTACAGCGCGAGCTACAGCGCCCGAGATTCTTACTACCCTAATTACAACTCGTACTCCAAACTCCCCTCCTCGCCTCCTTACGCTTTCTACGGATCTCTTCCGTACCCGAACGATCCTTACACGACCCCCTACAATCCTTACTCGTACCCAGTTCCTTCACCCTCTTACTCACCTCCTATCCCCTACTCCTCCTCCTACCCCAATTATTACTACCAATCCCCCTATTATTATCCCAATTACTATAACCAGCCTCTGTTCCCACCGCCCCCGTTGCCACCGCCTGTCGCCGATTACGCAGACGGTGGATACCCCGAGTCGGACGCCAAGGAGAGGAAGCACGGCGAGGACAAGAGTTACAGGGGCAAGGACCACCACCAGTTCGTCGACGGGGCCAATTATATATCCGCTGGTTCGAAGGATCTCGACGGCCAACCGACGACCGCGTACAAAGCGAGCGGCGTCCAGCAGAATCAGCTGGAACAAACGAGCAACGTGCAGCATCTCCCTATCCCGTTGCCGAAAACGACGTACAGGGTGATCAGCGTCGGTGGGCAACCGGTGGGCCCCGATTATCCATTGCCAGCGTCCTACGCGAAAGCTCAGCAACTGGAGGAGCTCGCGACGACGAGGGGTCACCACGATTGGGTGAAGGTGTTGGCGAAGAATTTGAGGACCGATTACGGCGGAGTACTCGACTCGAAAAATGACGACAATCAGAACGACGAAGGGAAGGAAACGAGATACGTCCCCGTCTCGAACGCGATCGCAAACACTGGCCTCGCTTACGTGGTGAATCCTAGCGTTCTTAGGAAGGTGAACGTCGGGCAAAGGAACGTTGGGCGGATCGTTGGAAAGACTCGGTTGAAGAAGGAGCAAGGCGAATCGAACGAGTTCGACAATTACGAGAGCTCGGCTTCGCAGGATAATCAGGATTACGACACCGCTTCGAGCCAGACCAGCGACACCAAACAGCAAAATTACGACGAGGATCAGCCTTATCGGAATCAAAATTACGTTACGCAAACGCCTTCGTATAGCGGTTATCAGTATACAAGTTACGGCCAACCGCAGACGATCACTCAGAGGCAAACGCAGCAGTACAAAAGTAATCTAGATAACGTGAGTTTTGGCGCCAAGACGAAAAAGGCGTGATGTATTTTCGGATATACCATACGGTACAATTGTGGTTTCTATTTTTTTTTTGTACTCTTAGTTGAATAAGATTAACGTTGTTACCTTTTTAGAGACACGTGTTAAACAATGTTTGCGCACTTTTCTAGCATATCACACGAAATACCTCTTGCAATATTTTAAATGTTATGTTTGACACGATATTCGTATCTTCGTGTTCTTTTCGTTCGTTCGTCGATCCTCTAAGCGATGTTTAATCTTTGACATATCACGACGGTGATATTTTTTTTGACTCGCATCAGACTTTTACGTCCTACGCATATGCAAATTCTCTATTCATTTTGTTACTGTTAATAATAAAATATCGTTGTTGTTTCTTATGAGGTTTTCGTTCTCTCCGCTTATATATACCTATAATCCCCAGCATCGAATTTCATTGCCGATAATAATTTTGTCAAGTGTCGATTTATTCTAATATCCTTTCCATTTAAATACCAACTAGTCTCGAACATGATGGTAATATTCATCTCCTCTTACCGCGAGCATAGTCGATTCTACGATAAATGAACACGTACCAATTCATTATAAATTTTTTATTTTTAATAATAATTTTGCCAAATGTTAATTAATATCCTTTCTACTTAAGTAATCAAATCATCAACTATGATCGTACTCAAGATTTCCTTTTATATCCTATATATTCAAATATATCATAGGTCAACGATAGGATACGATAGATGAATCGATTTTTCGTTAATTCATTTTTCAATAACAATTTGTTCGATAAATACATATCGATTCGATTTTTATTAATAATAGCATCAAAATTCTCTCCTAAATTTTAACTCGTTCTTCCATAATTCGATGAAACTTCCCTTCTCCAATAATAACTTTGCCAAGTGTCGATTTATTCTAATATCCTTTTCACTTAAACAATCGGTACAAATTACAGAAATGATACTAAGTTTCCTCTCGTTCCACCTTATTCTTATCACCGATAATAATAACCTTTTCCATTTAAATAATCAACCACGGTGACGCTGCATTTCCTCTTATTCCAGTCTCTGGAAACGATGGTATTTATAATGCACGTTTAAAATGCACATCAATTCGATTTTCTGTCAATTTTCATTCTAATAATACGTTTCGAATAATTAACGGACGATATCCAGAACTTGGCCATGATTATATACAAGTTCGTTCGAGTCGTGTGGGTCGTCGCACTTACGGTGAATGCGTTTTCGTTTCGATTCGATCGATTTGGAGGAAAGGAGGAGAGGAACGATCGAATGAAAGGGAACGTCCGGTCGATCGTTTGGGCGCGGTAATGGAAAGGGGAAGTGAGATCGCGATCGAACAGGAATTGAACAGGAATCGCTCATACATTCGTGGCAGGTGAGAGAGAGAGTGGCGAGTGTTGGAGAGTGTTTTGCTTTATTTTTCTTGTTCGCGTGCGAGAGCAGCGGCGCGGGATGGTCGAAAAATAAGTAAAATCGGACGAGCCTTTTACTTTCTCGTCGCCGGATTTCGGATCTCGATCCCTTATATACACCATCACTCGCGAAAGCTTCACGCCATTACCTGCCCGCATTACCTCTCTCGCTTTTTACATTAATTCCGTTAAACCGAAACTTTTCAACTGGCGAACGTTATAATTACTTTTACCTTTGAAAGGGAATTTCATTCCCGATTCCGTTTGTCCCTCCCCCTTCAATCGCCCCCTTTCGATTTAATGTCGATTCGGAGGAAAATTCGTTCGATTTCCCACGATTCCACTCGTTCGTTTCGTTTCGTTTAATCTTTTCAGGAGGACAACTTTTTCTTCTTCTCCGATTTCCCGTAGAAATAAGCTATGAAAGTAGAATTTATCGAGATCAGCAGCTATGCGCACAATTTTCAAGCGAACTTGCACTCTAAATGCACAGAGAGAGAAGGAAAGAGAGAGAGAGAGTAAAATTTAACCGCGTCAAAGAGTCTTACAAGTGTTGCTCGATTTGTTTGCCTCTGTCGCGACGAAATGGAGATCCTAAAATCGTCAAAGTAAGCAGACATCATCGTTGCACGCTCGAGAAAGTTCCTTGACTTAATTGAAGATAATTTTACCGGAGATACAAGCCAGCCGGTCATCGTTTATTAGATCATTCTCTCTGCTTCCACACCCAGAATGCGGATAGAAAGTGTTTTTTTCCCTCTCTCTCTCTTTTTCTCTCTCGTTGGTTCGGACACTGGTTGTTGATTCGAGTGTGGTGGAAAGGGTTTGCGGAAACACGCGAGTTTCAATGGCGAGTTTCGTTCGTTACAGGTGGAATGGGATTGACAAAGAGATTGATGGACTCCACGAGATCTCCTTTCCCTTCCTTAATTGCTTACCAATTTTTCAAAAGCTGTTTCGAATAGCGAAATGTAAGCCTTTCTTGTTTGCTGAGTGCGTTCACGCCTCGACAACCGTTTCGCCTCACCTTCCTTTCTTAATTTTTCCTCGCGAGCAAAAAATAGTTTTAACATGGTGGATAATCGAATCCCTTTAATATCTATCCACTTATGTAAAATTTAAACGTATGTTTCTTCCAAAGGAAATATATTTATCGTTCGATTGATAAAAATAATTAATTTGATGCAGACGCGTAACATTGTTCGTGAAAGATTGACAATAATAAAATTTAATTTCAAATTTAATAAAGCACGGTAATTATTTCGTTGAAATCCTCTTACACGAAACAATGGAGCCAATCTCGGCCATCATTAACTTTTCCAACGATCGTTACGTCCCTTCTTTTGAATACATTTACCGTCCCTTCAATTGTTCGAGGAAAGTATATTCTCAAATATCTCAACTTTACGTCTTAACTTTTACGTGAAAAATATAAAAAATTATATTTCTCATTCATTCGTAAATACGTCCCTATAAATATTTCCATCGACGTTGTTTATCCACGTACCTATATAAATATGAAGAATTATACTTTTCATTCGTAAATTCTCGTATAAACGTCCATATCTCTTCATTTACATATCCAGAGATATACATATGGAGATATTTGCGAAATAGGGTCAAACAAGTCTATATATATCAGCGTTATACGTGTATTTATCGGGGCGCTTTGCAAAATCCGTCGAACACGATACGAGATGGGAACGAAATCACTTTGTTGTCTAAGACTAAGACAGTACCAAGGATTAACACACGGAATAATTAATTGCACAACTTTTGGGAAACTGGGGGAATGATTTATAAGAATATTGGCTCTAAGACGTTTACTTTTTACGTTCCAAATGGATCAATCCGGATGGAAAAGATCCGTTTAATGAACAACTTCTGATCTCCCCGCATATCCTTCTTTCTATTCACTTTTCGCGACACGTTCTCACAGGCAAACGTGTAACGACCGTAACTTGTTTTTCTTGGATTAATGGCCGGTAATTATCGTGGCCGGTATCGTGAGAATTCGCATATCATTTTATTATATGGAGAAAATTAGAAATTGAATATCTCTCGAAATTGTATCGATTCCTTAACGATGCTTCTTCTCCCTTTCGAAAATTAAAATTATATTTTACTTGAGAGATCGACGGTATAATAGTTAAAAAGAAGAATATATCAAACAAAATATTTAATAATTTAAATAAAACTTTGGATAAATTTTGGATAAATGTAATAAAAATTCGTAATTTTACACTTGTATTTATATTTCCACAATTTATTTTCCTTTCTCCTTCCATACAAATCTCGTGTACTACGACTTCTAATCCTGAAAGGGATGACGGTATCCTTCACTCGTATTTGAATTCTGCGTATTCCTAGTAGTTCACGAGGGCCACGAAAGACGCTATGATCCACGAGTGAAATGTGCCCCATCAAGATATACATACACAGTCTGGGTAGGGGTAAAGGCTATATAAGAGAAGGTGAATCTACTTTGGTTTTATAGTAGAGCTAGAATCTTCGGGTCGCGGTCATATCTTCTGAAATTAAGGCAACATGGTAAGTGTGCCTCTTAACAGTTAATCATACTTTATGCAATTGTTCTGTCCTGACCTAATTATACTTTAGAAAATTTAGAATGCTATTATTTGAGAAACCGTGATAACGGATAAGAGAGGATATCGTTCATTAATGATAATCCGGATTGTTTTCAAGATACTTTATGTAATTCCTTTTATTCCGATTTCATTATTCTTTAGTGATTTTTGAATTAAATTTTTTTCATATAATATAATTTTAAGATTAATTTTGAAAATTTAACGTCAATCAATCGTGGTTGATATGGGAAGCAGGAAGAGAAACTTTTACTTTTGTGTCTCGATGATGAGATACTTACTTATAGGGAGGACCACTCCCCATAAGCATTCAGGTAGAGCGTATAAAAGAGTGCTCCTTGCCGGATGTTTGACCCAGAACTTGGCGAGCAGTGAAAGTACATCTCGATTCAAGATCATTTTTTACCAATAATGGTTAAGAAGCGAATATACGATCGAGCTTAAATAACGATTTTAATTGCGCATAAAATTTCCATTTTAATTTCAAATGTCGATCTTCGATGTTAATTAAAGACTATATATTATACGTAAAAATTTACTATTTACAACTTATACGATTTTCATTTATCTTTCAGAAATTTTACTTGGTACTCGGTCTTCTGTGCATCGGCGTGAAAGGCGAGAACAAGATCAACTTGGAGGACATAGAGAGGGATAATTTAAGAGTGGAGGGTATATCGAAGTCCGGAATTGCACGGGTTGAAGAGGCAAAGTATCCTACGAAGCCGGAAATTGGCCAGCAACAGTATCAAATACCGTATCGTGGGCCAACCAGTGCACCAGTCGCATACGTAACACCATCCTCGGCGCAAAATGTAAAAAGGATTTTTTTATGGAGGCAGATATCGCAACTTATACATACGTTTTAACGTGCACGATTATTTGTATTTGTCCAGCTTCCTTCGAACGCGTACGTTGCAAAGGACCAAGTATATCAGCAGCAAAATAATATTTTACCCGAATTACCACAGCGATATTACAACGAATACCAACAACAATCGTCATCACCTTCGAAAGGAATCGTGCCGAACATTTATGAGTCGCAACAATTGGCCTATCAACAGGAAGTGAACATTGGAAATCAATTGCAGGCCATTCGGCAGAAAACGGCCACGGCAAAATTTGAGAAAAATGTGAACAAAGGTATTTACGTGATTAACGTGTTCGTGATAAATCGCGATATACAGAGCTAAGGTTTAATTTTACCTCTCTTTAATCGAATTGTATCTCGTAGAACCAATATACGTCGATATTCCAACCATGCATCTTTTGACTTACTATCCGAATTTGGATGTGAATCCTGCTAAAAACAGTGGATTCTTTCTACCCCAATTGACCACAACGGCGGCCAATCATATTTCCATTCCACTCTACGCAACAACGATTGGTCAAAAGCCAGCGATCACTCCTGTAAAGCAAACTTATCAAATTCAGTACGCCCCGAAATACAACGCCGTGCCTGGCGCTTCTTCAACCAAGGTCAATATCCAGCGAACAATATCAAAAAGAAAAAAGAGAGAAGAAAGGAATTTTTAAATTCAAAATTTTAAATTCTTCTCTTCGCCTTTCGAGTTTCACGAAGTTTCGAAATTACAAAAATTGCAAAAATGTTTCGAGGAGAAACGTTTCTGGAATTTTCTGCAATTTTGTCGTAGTTTCTCCTAATATATCCTTTTTCAGGTGACGAAGAACGCGGTTTACTCGGCACCCGTTACTTCAAAGAAATTCACCGGCACTCAGGTATTGAACGTGCCAGCTTACGCCCCTCCGCTAGATCAATCGTACGCCCAAGGAAGACAGCTTTTGTACACACAGGCGTACATTGCTCCGTCTCAGCCGCAGTACGTTTCTCAGCTAGTGTACGCTCAACCGGCCACGATTTACATGCAAGCCACACCGGTTTACACCGACGTTTACGCACGTCCACCTAGCCACGATCGGGATAATTCTTTGCAAGGGAAATACGCAGCGCCGATCGAGCATACGCAGCTTGTCGATACGCAGCTATCGAATCAAGTTCTCGGGGAGCAAAGCAGCCAAGGCGTGACTCAGAATTACGTCAAGGTTGGTAGTTGATACTTGAATATTAAAATGGAATTTCAGCGGAGAGAAGGTGCATATAGTTTATGCTATAGCTGGAATTTTGCGAGACGAATCGTGTAATTAATTAACGTGAATTTTGAACGAAGAAATTAGTCGTAAATCTGGAGACGAGTGTGCGTATACATCGTTTAAAATAATTTAATATTGAATAGATTGCTGAAAGAATGGATTTATGGAAATATTATTCTCTTGAATTGGCAATAGGTTATGGTAAATATGAATCTTTTTTTGGAGATGAATATTTATCATTTAAAATCATTTGCTACGGAAACGTTTATGTATGGATTATTTCAAGTGCTGCGCGAATCTTGCAAATATTGTTTTCTTGAATTGGTAATTAATTATGTAAATGAAAATTTTGAACAAGGAAAATATTATTCGTAAGATAAATCTAAATACGAATCTTATATTTTAAAATAATTTACTATTGAAAGGGTTAAATTTCATTTCTTTTAACTACATTAGATATATGTGAATTTTCTCTTGAATGAAAGATTTACTTATAAATATGCATTTATAAAAGGATTCAGAAGGACCAAACACCGACTTGATGCCACCTCAGGTGCCTCCGCAAGATTTCAAATCTGGCGCCACATCTCTGTCTCCTGTCCCTGCGCAAGACGAAGAATCTATTCCTGAACAGAATCAAATAGGTTCGTCTGAGCCCAGATCTTTGTTGGATTCGTACATTCCGAGCAAATTGATAGCAGCTCACGACTCTTCCAGGTACGAGATCAATTTCAAAAAATAATAATTCAATATCTTTCATACTTTTCATTTAAAAAAAAAAAACTTACAATCGAAACGTTCGTTGCAAGAAATCAAATTTATCTTATCAAATGTTTATTACAGATATCAAGAAAGGCCCATACAATTGGAAAGAGGGTTCCTTCCATCGAAAGAAAATTTTCTCTACAAGAAGCGTAAAATCGACTAAAAGAAATCATCCATGGGAATTTTTTTCTTTATCTGATAATCGACGATCACGATGGTCAGTAGAATGAGTTATACCGTTAGCTTCGACGCAGACGAGCAACACGATGTTCTAAAAATTTCTCAACATTAATTTCGACGTTTATCTTTCTACTTTCAAGATCGTGATGCACGATTAGAAATGTAAATCTGTCTAATTGCACGACTAAACTTAAGTGACAATAGATGACATACATCGTATCTTTCTACGTGCCTCTACGAGCCTCTTTATGGAGCATCGATATTTAAAACAATTCATGAGCGAGTGAAGTCATGCCATTAATTATATTATGTGTACAAAGCGTGGTAGCATCTAGTCTTTTAGTCGAAGATCGCTAGATCAACGTTATTACTTGTGTTTAACTTTGTTATTCTTTTCACTTTTCTATATACCCATGGGTGTACGTTTTATATACGATTTTTTTAATAATAAATTCTTATTAAACCAATCGCTGTCCTGTATCTCATCGAATTCTGATACCGTAACAAGCTTTACGCCGAATGATAATTTGAAAGAAATTATTCCCGATTGTACGTAAATTAAATTTTCAAAAATCCTGTCTTCCTATTTCTTTTGACGTTAACTAATTCATTAGTTCAGTTCCTCGATTACGAAATTAGTCGCAATATCGATATCGCTTCTTCTAATAGAGATTCTCTGACATAAGACAGCAGACACACTTGTTTACGCATAAACCGCACACCGAAATGAGAAAGCGGATGCTGAAGAAGCGGTCCAATGGTGTAGGCTTTCGAGAAATTATTATTTGTCCAGAAATAATTTTCACCGATATAACAAATAAATAAATAAACCAAAAGAACGTATATATATATATATATAAAATAATAAACAATCTATCCATATTCCCATTATACATTTTATCGACACGTCGACGCAAATGACGTAATATCCCAAGTATTTTCGTAATTTCAAAGATCCGTCTAATATCTCGTAGCATAATTAGATGAACGAAATTACGAATTGGCAAGGATATGCAAAGCAAAAGCAACGATGATTAATCGCGACCCGTGACGGGAAGTATTATCGTGACCTCCAACTTTCTTCGTGACGAAATATTGGATGAGCACACGTGTGCGTCTCTACGCTACTGGCACCTGTCTTTCCATATGTATCGAGGAACGAGGAATGTCAGTGTGTTACACCGGTGAAACTATAATCGTGGTGTCCCTCTCGCGGTTCAAGCGAAGGCATATAAGGTGGGATGTTGCCGCCACTGCTTCATCAGTTCCAAATAAACGCGAGAAGTTTAAGGTCGGCCGCCATTATGAAGATCCTCGTGATACACGTAAGTACGAGAATCTCTCCTCCTTTTGACATTTTTTTTCTTTTTTCTCTCTCTTTTTTTTTTTTTTGATCTTTGAAACATCAAAACAAATATTTGCCTTCAAACTTTTTGCATCCGAAATGAAAGTTCAACTTTGTCACGTTTTGACAATCAATTTCCTAGCTTGAACAAATATTCTTCCAACATTCGTTATTTATCTTTTTTTAAATCTGTGGAAATTTAACGAGTCACACGCGACGACGGGACAATTTGTAATGCCTAATTAATTTTTATCTTAAAACAAATATTCTTCTAACATTCGTTATTTCTCTCTCTCTCTCTCTCTCTTCTTTTCTCTCTTTTTTTACATTTATGGAAATATAAGGTGTCACACACGGCGACCGATGATGATCAACTCGATATTTCTATACAGATTTCGTAATAAACCAGCGACCTCATTTATGCGATAAATGTAAATTTATGTAAATTCATTCTTGCATTTATAGTTTGGAAAATTGAACGTGTCGTACTTGTCATCTGGTCGACACGATATTTGACAATTTTATATATATATTCGAAACGTAGCCCGCATTTATTTATTTATTTTTATCTCGTCGATGGATCAACAATCTAAAGATTCACGTAGATTCACTTTTCAGAAGACGCGAATCGTGGAAACAGAAAGGAATAAAATGGTTTCACGTGCGCGGAAACTATGGGTTTTCCCTTATCTCGTTTATGAAGGATCATCCCTATTAGTTCCTCCAAATGTTCACGATAATAGTGCCGTTATTTGTATGCGTTCTTCGTGCACGTTCTTCAACTTATCTCGCCCCATTTCGCTTAGAGATCTCACGAGAGAGATACACCTGCTATAATTCCAACTATTGCGATCAGCACAGCACAGTGTTATCCTCACAATTGTAATATTAATAATATTAAAGCGCTTAAAATGAAATTTAACGAAATTAAACAATAGATAATAATTATTTACAATCTTCTTTATTCCATCCGTTTCATGTTGGCCCGATGCGTTAAAGCAAACGTGCAAATTCGTTATTTTCACCGTTAGAACTGAATTCTTTTGGTCGACGAGATAAACCAGACTCCTCTGGCTCCGGTCATTACGGAGAAAGTGTTTCTTATTTTCTTTCGTCCACGCGAGTCCACGGCGGAGAGCAACAACACGGCAGATGCTCTTGGGCGAGTCAGTGAAAGTCCTTGAAGGTATTCGAGGAATAGCGGCTCTCGAGCTGCTCGTAAAATCTGTTCGGTTTTACGGTTTATTATTAGGTAACCGTTCGCTTCTCTATCGAGTAAAGAGTAAAGTGAAAATGGCGCGAAACTGGCATTCCTTCACCGACATTAATCACACATTCTATACGAGGTATACGTCGGACGATTTCCAAAATCAATTTCTATGGTAATCCGTCCGAGAGAGGAATGGCGGAATGTTCGCTTTCACGTATTTGCAAAATAATCCTCTTTTAAAATTATCAAGTGAAATTAAAAGAATTGAAAGGGAAAGGAAAGAATGGAAGGTTCGAGAGAAATATTAGAAAAATTCGTAATAAAATATATCGTTTCCTCGTGGAAATAAATTTTAATGCGAAACGCGTGACTCGTGTCCCGAGGCGCGTATATTTGTCGAAGAAAGCGGTGAAAATCAGAGGAGAGCACCGGCAAGAAACTCGTTATTCCCCTGACTCGTCGAACGGGTGTTTGGCCTCAACTGTGACCTTGTAGAAATTCACCACTCTTTCACGCCAAGGTCGATAATATAATGATAATAAAACTCTCGCGAAAGAAAGCACGATTTCCCCTCCCCTCCTCCCCGTCCCTCGATAATTGCAACGTTAAACGTTCCTTAATAATTAAAGTAAAGTAAAGGGTAGCGTGACACGAGCGTTGTACGCGAGAGAAGGCAAAGGAAGGGAAGTGAAAGCGAGACATTAACATTAGTGGAGCATCGAGCCAGTAAGATCGATCGAATCAACCTCGTCTCATTATTACAACGCGTTAAACGAGTTCTCTCACACGTGCTCCGTCACTTTCAGATTCCTCTCATAATTGCTCTCTGCTGCTCTCTGCCCGACGTCTCCGGGAAGCCTTTGACCGTCGACGACGACGAGGACGAGGATGCGCACGAATACGAGTCGACCGCCGCCGCCGCCACCACCACCGCCGTTTCCCAACTGGACGACACCGTGAAATTGGAGGACACCGTTCTGAAGGAGATCGATGCGAAGGCTGGGGATCGGGTGCGCGACAAAATGCCGATTTTGCCGCCTATAATTCTGCTCGACTTCGCCAACGACACGAACGAGAACGAGAACATCACCCACGAGGAAAAGTCGAAACGAACGGTGGACAATGGTCTCGGTTACGGGCTCAACAACATCCAGACGAGAAGATACAATTACTATTTCCCAACCGGGAAGAGTGGGACCACGGTGAGCATCGAGGAATCGATCAGCCCTTTCCTCCCGAAGACCATAATCGAGAGGGTGCCCGACAATCACAACCCGCAGAAAACGTCCATCAACGTGGTCCACCACAACTCTTTCGCCATGTCCACCTCTTTCTCCGAGATAAACTCTCAAAATGAAAGGAACCAGCACAACTTCGACTACCTGAATCTTCATCGATCGACCAAGCCCCAATCCCTAATGTTCGGATTACGCACGAAGCCTCAAAATACCGCCACCAACGAGAACTATCGACAAACCTACTTCACAACTTCGAAACCGGGTGTTCTGAGCTCGTTGGAAATTCAAAATTCGGGATATACGAGGGACAATGGAGGGACGATCACCACGACGCAATCACCGGCGCGATACGTGACTCCTAGCCAGATAAACTTCGCCAGGAATCAGCAGAGGGGTTCGTTGAGCTACGTCACCCCAGATCCCCTATTATTCCGTAACGGGGAAACTTACATCGGTCGGAATCACGTTCAATCCAATATCAATTCTCACTCGGGCTTCGCTCCCGCCCCTCAAAGTCCCATCGTGGACTCCTCCACCATCTCCCCCCTGACCTACAATCCCCATACAATCCCCTCTCCATTCCCCCCCGGCAGCCAGCAGCGAGATAGGAACGCCATCCCCAAATACACGGTGGAAAATGGGGTGCGTTACGAGAACAAAGTATTCTGGAAATACCCGGACGGCAGGGTGTCGGACGTGCCGCCGCCCACCTACGTGGAGACAACTTACCCTCGAGAATATCCCCGCGAGTCGTTGACGGCGCGGCAATCCGGAAAATCCCAGGATTCCCGTTCGATTTACGAGAGCGAGATGGGAGTGGCGACGCCCGAAAACAGCATTCTCTCGCAGAGGCCGATGCAATTCCCCGCGATATCCGAGGAGGCAGGCAGAGAGCCAAACCCGTACATCTCAGCCGAATCTTTGTCGACGAGTTTGCCCCAGCAACAAGTGTACCGGTTGAGTTATCAGAACCTGGTGAGCCAAAGGCAGATCGCGGGCCTGGCTCAACGGCACAAGGCCAACGCACCACCTTCGTCCCACTCCTCCCCGTTGGCCAAGGTCGGGCCCAAGTCCGACACGAAGAATTACCGGCAAAATTTGTCGAGGTACATGGTGGACAGCCCCAACCCCGAATACACGGGCAGTTACACGACCGAGGCCAGCGTCAACGCCACTACGCCTTTCTTCTCGTCGTCCAACTCTATCGCCTCCGTAACGTCCAAGTACGGCCCCAAGGTGCAGAGTTACCTGGACAAGGTGTTGTCGGGCAGCGAGGAATCAACGGGGGAGAAGAAAAGTTTCGACAACAACGATTTGAGCAGCTACTCCAATCTGGAATATTCGGATCTGTTGAATTACAACCCGTCCATATCGGAGTATATAAGGAATCCTTCGTCGATATTGAACGTCAGACCGACTTTCGTGCAGGCCGGCAACTCTTTGATACCGGTCATCATACTCAGAGTGGATGGGGCATCTCCCATTCAAACCAAGTCCACGCAGAACATTAATCTGAAGGCTCTGTTGCAACGATACCTGGTCCAGTACGCTAAGAGCATTCAGCAATTGGCCGTACCTTCCGCCTACAATGTTGGAACGACGGAACGATCGTTCCCCAAGCGTCCCGCGTACGGGATTGAGAAAAATCCTAGCCTCGATCTGATTCGATTGACCGAGGACGACGCTCGCCACTCGTCAACTTACAATTCGAATTCGTACGTGGGGAAATCGAGCTACGAGACGAGTAACTTGGAAGATTCGAAAGATTTTGCCAACAATCGTTACGTGGACGATTCACGGGGCAGGCAGAAGGTGAAGAACGTTCAGATAATTGACGATCCGAGATTCACGAGTTACAAAACTAATTGAAAAAAATTTGAAAAGTTTGGATGCAAAGAGATGTAAAATCTAGATGTACCTGAGAGTGACGTATCTATTATTTTGTAAGGAGCCTTGCGTTGTTGAAATTGAGAAGAACGAGATGTAATTGATATATATATATATACATATCGTTTAAGGATAGTATTTATGATTATTTCGGGATTGTGCAATAATAAAGTTGGACCTTCGAAATTTCGAAGATATGGCACGTCGTTGCTGCTGATTGACCAAATTTTTCACTTCAATAAGGTACCTTATAAACTTAGTCATTAAGGATCTGGTACTAAACGATTTACGCTTTTGTATACATTCCTATCTTTTTAATTGAATAAACGTTTTCATCGAGGCAAATATACCTTTTATTTCCTTTCTAAATCTGGATCAACGTTATATTTGTTGCGATATTTTCACGAATTCCGCGAAAATTAGGAAAGAAATTTCTCTTTTGAATTCGTTTTATCTAAAAAAAAAAAAAAAAGAGTCCATCGTTCGTCGCGAATTCTAAACGATAAAGATAATTTTTTTTCTTTTTTTCGTTACTTTCAATTCCCAATTTCCATCGAAATTTCCTCGATAACACCCAATATCTCCCTGTGATTAATAGACGTTCAGCATGCTCATCTAATTAACCTGAAAGCGGTCGATCTAAAATATTCGAGAAAAGTAAAAACTCGCGTCTAATTTCTAATGAAAACACCCGTATATATCTCGCTTGTACTTTTCTCGCGGTGGAAAAAGGCAAGCTCGTAAATGTGCCTAAATGAATGACGTTCGAAACTCGTTCTTCGCAACACCGACGTCGACATCAACATCGCTATCGAAACAACAAACTTGTCTCGATGCATAAACACGCAACGAAATCTAAATCTAAATCTAACGCGATAAAAAATAATTATTCTCCAACGCTCCAAGACAGCGTCGAAGGAAGAAAAAAAAAAAAAAGAAAAAGACTGTTGAAATATTCGCGAAAGGAAGGTAATTAGCATTAATTATCTGTTAATCCGTAGGCGAACAAGCAGAGATCTGCGATGGTCGCGTAGGGCGCGCTTAATTCCACGTTTTCACAATGAAAGGCAAGGATAATATCTCTCCTCCTCCTCCTCCTCCTGTACACGGAGCAATTAGACGCGAGGCATTAAACTGTGACGATTGTGAGCGCGGTCGCGAGCACAGAGAAGAAGAATGCTCGGTATCATCGGCGTCGGCCATTTCTATCGTGCCAGGCCGGTTGCATCTAGGAGGAGGTGGCGCGCTGCGCATAATGCGTGTGTTTCAGAGCGCATAAAACGCAGCGGGGAAACTACTGACCACATCCGAGGCGAATCTTTATCCAATTACGATTCTCCTTATATCTGATGGCATCGATTCCGTTGAAAAAAAATTATTATTGTCCGAAATATGCGCAGGTACCATCGTGTGATTAAATGGCACGATATACTCTATTTGAGCGGAGCGCAAGTAACAAGATAGATCGATTTGTGCGTGCGTCTGTACGTGTGTGCGTGTGTGGATATCGTTCTGATTGACTTAATTGGTAATTAAAAATATTTTTTTTATCGAATTTCAAATGCGTGGAATGTGATCGATCAATGTAAATTTTCTTCTTCTTTTTTCTTCTTTTTTCAGTGAACGGCTGGCGCGTTAACGATGGACGGTAGTATCCTGAGCAGAAAAATGGACAAGAATTTTCCAACGTTGGTCGCGTGTCGCGAATGAAAGTATCCTCTTGATGGTGGAGTACAGGATAATATTTAGAACGATATTTTTCACTTGGCTACCAGAGTGTATAAAGAAAATCGCGTGTCTACTATGTGGCTCAGTTCTCGCGTGGAGATCCACCTCGCAAGGTCTTTTTCGGATTACTCGACACAGGGGATCGGAGTAAAATATCGTGGTCGGGATCATCGATGTGCTCTACGCGAAGCTCAGTGAAATTCGGCCCATCTTAATCGTGGTTTTCTGTTTTAGGGGGGCAAACGGTGCTCCTACCATGGATAGGAAAATGTTCTTTTATCTCGTAAGTAACGCGATGTTATGTATAAATATTTCTAGTACAAGTGTAAAGCATCGATCGATTCCGTGTGAATTACGACGGAGTTGGAAGACTTTTTTCTAAAAATTGTGCGTTATTTTTTTTCTTTTTTTTTTTTTCTTGAATACGAATCGCAATTAATAAATTACGCTTCCTTTATTCAACTCGAAATCCCAATGTTTCGCTCTGTTATTTTCTCGAATAAAAAAAAAACACACGGGAAATAATTAACACGTCGAGGAAGGAATTATAATAAAAGTAGTACGTAACGCTGTTTAATATTTATCCGAAAAATTAAACATATAACATCGATAAAATTTATAGAGTGTATCCAAATAACAGACACGTAGATCGGTGTAATTGGAGCACTTTCTTTCTCTCTTCATATTTGGACACCAGAAGCCTTCCCTAATTTACCTCGCCTCGAGCCTTCCAATCAGAGGAAAAAAAAGATCTTACTTTCTTTCGGCTGAATCGATGACTGAAACCTCGCGCATATCGAGGACCGTTTTTTTTGAAAGTAGAACAGAAAATCTCTAAACGTATAAAAACCAATTTCCACTCGTTTCTTGACTTATTAAATCTTGACTGATTAAATCCCATCCTATTTTCAGCATTGGTTAAAAAAAGAAAACTGATTATTTCACCAACCGTTGATTACAAATTCGATCATAGACAATTTTCAATTATACGATAATTTTCGTTTAGAATGAAAATTTGTCGAAAGATTCGATCAAATTGTTTTCCAAATCGGTGAGAAAGTTTCTATGGATTTGCTCCCGTGCACATTCAGTCCTTGATTGTCATAATAGTACACGCATGCCTCGCGCATTTTACTTTTCCAGCCTGCCCGTTTTTTTTCTAGGTCAGTCCCCTTGACTGCCACTTATTTTCACCGATCATTCCGTTTAGCGGTTTCGTATTATCTTAAATTCCCGATTATCGGTTTAGCGCTTTCTTCTTTCGAGGATCCTTGCACGTCGTCCTCGCCAACTCGAACGAGTTTTACGGGGACGCGTTTAAGTAGAAAACGCGTGCAATTAATCCATGTGATCATCCATAATTCTTCCAGTTGGAAATTCTTCGGGGCAGCGAAGGGGTACAAACCGAGCGGGAAATTTAAAAATTTCTCTCCTCGAGCATAACGATCGTTTAATAGGAATAATTATTTCATATATCTCGTATAATTTTGGTTAAATTGGGATTTAATGAATAACCGGCATTCACTCGATAAATAAACGTGTCGTCGTATTGGGTATAAAATTCGAGATATGCGATCATCACCTACGATTTAATCAGATCCGAGGCAATTCGATTTGAAATTTAAACGAGGAACAATTATGCGAAATAATATTTCGACCTGTGTTCTCAATATTCGGAAAATATATGAAATATTAATTTGCACACGGAATAATTTATTTTCAACTAACGAGTGATTTTGTTACTCGCTCGTTTTCCGAAATCGAATGAACGAAAGAAACGATCGTCGAAATGATAATCCCGGATCGGAAAAAATTACGACGTTTCAAGCATTGAGGATTTTAATTAAACAAATTCCATATTTAACGGAAAGGAATAATCGTCGAAATAATTTCAAACAAAAATCATCAGATATTCGAAATTATCTCGGGTAATTATCACTTAAATTACACTATCATTTCCAATCAATATATCATTTCAAGAATTTTCACAAATTTGATTTCAATTTATGCTCCCCTAATAATACAAACCAAACTTTATACTTCCATCCATATCGAGTTTCCATCATTTATTAAACTGTTTGATTAAATAGGATCGATTTCGATTAATAAATATTTCATATTCGATGCAGATCATTCTCTTATCTTTGAGCTGGCCATTTCAACAAATCTGCTTTCAATTTATACTTGCCCAATAATACAAACCGAGCTCTATCCATATCGAGTTTTTATCATTTATTAAAATGTTTAAATAAAATCGATTTTGATTAATGAATATTTCGTGTTCGATGCAGGTCGTTCTTTTATCTTTGAGCTGGCCATTTCAAAAATTTCCACAAATCTGGTTTCAATTTATACTTCTCCTTTAACTAAATTTTATCCGTATCGAGTTTCTATCATTTATTAAATTGTTTGATTAAATAGCATCGACCTCGATTAACAAATATTTCGTGTTCGATGCAGGTCGTTCTTTTATCTTTGAGCTGGCCATTTCAAAAATTTCCACAAATCTGGTTTCAATTTATACTTCTCCTTTAACTAAATTTTATCCGTATCGAGTTTCTATCATTTATTAAATTGTTTGATTAAATAGCATCGACCTCGATTAACAAATATTTCGTGTTCGATGCAGGTCGTTCTCTTATCTTTGAGCTGGCCACGCGTAATAGGTGCAGGGAACAAGAAGGTGGATGAGGCGGCGTTCGATCAGATAGCAACCGCGTCCGAGAACGTGGCGCAAAAGGTGGCGGAGAAGGTGGAGCAGAGGCGGGATAATTTTCGAGACCAGTTGATAACATCCATGATAGACACTACTGTCCACTACGAGAATTCAAACGGGTTCGTGCCTATATTGGTACCCACGGCATCGCCGTTCGATCCGCGCCAACAACTCGGTCGCTCCGCTCTGGAAAAAGGAAAAGAAACGACCAACGTTACTTTGAACAATTCTTTGAACGAGAATGAAAACTCGAGCAGAATCGAGGACAGCGGCGAGGAAAAGGAGGAGACGAAGGAAACGGGGGAGAGCGACGAGTTCGTGAACGACCCCATGTACTCGACCGAGGCGAGAATACTGCTCAACTTTTCTAATTTGAACGCGAATCGTAGATCGTTCGAGTATCAAGGCAATCAAAACGATTTCGATCTGTTGAAAGTTAGGAACGATACACCAGAGATAGCCAATTATCCGAATTTGTACGAAGAATCGACGGGCGGGGGCAAGATTCTGGACGAGCAATCGTCGAAACGGTCGAGAGGTCAAACGAAGGATCGAAAGTTAGAAGGGTACGTGGGAAATTACGGTATGGTCGTTTCGCCTTCCTCGAAAAATAACGAGGACGATTACAGCTTTTACTATTCCGCCGACTCGGCCGAGGATAAAGAAAGAAAGAGGAGTCACGATAGGGAGAAAGTGGGTGGCAATTATGAACAGCACAGATACGTCACGAGATACGGCGGCCAGAACGAGCCATCCGCTTCGTCCTTTCCAAGGCTGAACCAGGAGGTCAACGTCTTTCTGAAGACCAACGTCAAGAACGACGTTCCGCCATCCTCCTCCTCTCAACTAACGAACAGCCACAAATTTTCCAGGCCCGTTGTGGTCGCCGAACCGAATTACAACAAGTTCGATCAACCGTCCGGAATATCCGATGTCGACGCGGACGATTACCGAACTTCGAGGATCATCGAAGGGAGCTCGGAGGTGTCGCATCGTTACACGATGAACAACAGGGATGGAAGGTTCGAAAACGACGAGGATTCGAGGGACACGTCGGACGACAGCGATTACGTGGAATATACGGAGAGGCCGAGAAAGGTGCAGCAGAAGAATAGGAGGCGGCCGAACGGGAACTCGAAGAGGCTTCCTAAGGAGCATCGAGGCTCCGTGGACGACAGCGCGGAGCAGGTGAAAATGAAGCATCACTCGTCGAGATCTAGGCAGGCTCATCGGCAAAGAGTGAGAGGGGGGAACTCGTGGTCGGACGAGTCGGACAGGCATCAGGAGCAGGAGGACAGCTACGAGGACGTTAGATACGACGGCAGATTATCGGAGACGAGGCACGCCAAGTCGCAGAGCGTCAAGTTCAAGCCGAGCACCAGCTGGAACCAAATATCCCCGAATCTGGAGATATCGCACTCGAGCGGTATCGAGATCGACCAACTCGAGAAACCGAAGCTGATCGTTCCTGTTAAAGTGAACTTGGTACCTACGAGCTTCGACCACGCAACAGCGATTGGGAGCAGTCAAGGGTTCGACGTCTCGAACGCAATTTTGCGCAATATCGTTTCGTCGTCGGCCAACGCGCCCTCGTCCGCGATAAATCCTGGCGGAAACGAGGGGAAGATAAGGGTGTCCACGCCCCTTCCAGACATTATCGTCGGCCAGGGGAACTTTCGCAATTCGATGCACGCGGTTCTCCCGCAAGCGAACGGCCAACTGAATAACAGATTCCCCCCGAATCTTAAACCGCAATACCTGTCCACCACGATCGCCCCTGTTTTCACGGTCAGCCCCAACCCCAATTTCCAGATTCAGGACGCGCAGGACACGACTCGTACAAGTATCGTCGATCCCTCGAATCACATGTCGACCAACAACGCGCCACGGCTGATACTTCCACAGCCGACCCTTCAAACCCTCTCGACGCTGGTGCAAACGCCGCTCACGGGATCCGATTATATCCAGGTGAACCCTCACGGGATGCACGGCCAGAATCCTATTAGCAATGGTAATTTGCAGGTGCAACCGCTTCCAACGTTGCCCACCGTCGCCCCAACGGCGCACGCAATACCGGTCACGAAGATCAATCTGATAACGTCCGAATCGCAAGGCAAGAACGCCCTCCTTCCGGAAACAGACACGAATTTCTTGGCCACGGCCAGCCTGGCGGTCGGCCACAACGATCACGGCCAAAAGCCGAACGATAATTCTTATTATCTGGAAAATTCGAACGGGCAGCAAATTGTTAAGCAACCGGCTCAGCTTGTGCAGCCGGCCGGCTTCTACCCTCAGACGGTCAACGTTCCGCCGTCGAGGGCGAAAACGACGTACGTTCAAACGACCAATCTGTTGCCGGCGGTGTTGCAACCTCTGCCAACCTACACCACCCTATCCGCGAGCACCCCTTCCGTTCAACCGTTTCGAGTGGAGGCGGGCGGGGATCAAGGGCAACAATTGGCGAAACAGAGCGTAGTCGGGGAGTTGGAGAACGCCGCTTCGAATTCGAGAAACGTCAAATTCCCGTCTCTCGCGTATCAAATGATCGATAGCGCGGGCAGCCACAGCACCGATAACGTTAACACGGTGAACGGTTTGCCAGGTGTTGCGGGTATGATAGGTAACGGCCATCTACCGCACGTGGGGACGAGGAACGTGGAAATCGTAAATCCGAACATGAAACCGAGCACGTTTCCCGATGCCTCGATAATAAATACCTACGAGACGATGCATTATCCGGCTGCAGTTTTGACCACCTCGATACCAATGTTCGCCACGACCAGCTTCGTCACCGCCAGACCCGCCCTCCTCTCCTCGACCGTCGAGCCGATGCAAAACGCGGCGGCTTCGACGACAGAGGCGCGCTCCGTCGACGACAATCGAGCGTCGAACACGAACGTCGACCCGACGAAACCGTACCTGGCCCGGGACAGGCCTGTGTACAATCCGCTCAACTTCGTGCCCAACGTGGACGTGGTGAAAAGTCAGAACGCCCTCAACAGCAAGCTGCACGCAGTCGAGCCCCTTCAACAGAATCTGAATCTCGTCCCGTTGCTGCCGGGTAGCAACTTCTTCAAGCCCAGCTTCTCGGCCCAGAGCGAGAGCCTCGTCAAGCCGAAATTGAACTCGGATCTGCAGGCGTACGCGGAGCAGATGTTCAAGGAGTCGCTCAAGACCATTTACAACACCCAGAAATGGAACAACGACAGGAAGACGGGGTTGTACAATCGGTACAACATCACCGATTCCGATATAGCGAGGTTGAAGAACGAGTTGCAACGATTGAAGGCGTCCTTGGATTCCAGGAAAAAGAAGAACCACGATGCCGATCCAAGCGAGACCAAGGTGAGGACGACGGAGTTGGCCAACAGGAAGCCGGACGAGCTGATGGCTGCGTTGGAACAGATGCTGAAGAAGAATCCTTCCGATTCGTTGCACAATTTTCACGGAACTAACAAACCTCATCGACACCGCAGGCCTAACGAAAAGGATAATTACAGTTTGGGAACGACAGGTGATCTAAGAGAGAACAAATACGAGTTTTTGACGCCGCCCCAATTGAATTCTCATCGAGGCAAGAATCATTTCCAAACCGTTGACAAACCAGGGAAGAAACGGCCTGGCTCGAGCAGATACAAGAGTTACAATCATCAAAATCATCATCATAATCATCATCATCATCATCAACATCATCATGGGCCAAGGTCGCATCCGAGAAGTAATTCTAAAGCGGGAGGTATCGAGGCTTCTGGGTCGAATATCGAGCCGGTACGCGTAGACGGACTCTCCAAA
Organism: Apis cerana; assembly: GCF_029169275.1. Classification (NCBI taxonomy): domain Eukaryota; kingdom Metazoa; phylum Arthropoda; class Insecta; order Hymenoptera; family Apidae; genus Apis; species Apis cerana. Next base: position 9,873,707 of record NC_083860.1, read on the forward strand.
TATGGAAATATCCACGACTCGAGACAGTTCAGGAAAGGTTCGCCGTTAGATTCTCACCTCGGTTCGATTTCGCCCTTCTCTCGCGAGAAAATATCTCATTTTTCCAAAACGGGTTTGAAAGGGGTGGAGAAGGGGAAGGAGAGCGCGTACAACAACCCCAAGATGCATAATTTTTACGGGATGTTGATGAAGAACAAGCAGCTGCCCGGCGGCGATACCCCGAACTATTTTCGGGACAAGGATCAGTTGAAGCAGTTCTTCGAGACGGAGAAGCAACGAATGCAACAAAAGTTTTACGACGACGCTTTGAGGGATTATTTTAAAAAGATGTCAGATTTGGGATACACCGGGATATCCAATTCTCGGATATCTTCGCCGGAGAAGAGGAAAGTTTGAATTTGTACAAAGAAATTCTAAAGAATTCTGTCTTTAGAGTAAATACACTTCTTTAATCGTAGAAATTGGCAAGATAATGAAATACGCAAAAAATTTGATACGAAGTAGACGAAAGTAAGTCTATCCATTATTTTTTCTTTTTTTTTTTTTTTTGTATTCTATTCATTGTTAAATTGAAAGAGAAACGACATCAAATTTACTTTTTGCCAGAGATCATTGCAATATTGGAGTTAAAGAGAGTTTCAAATTGAGACTGAAAGAAAAGTTGCAATTGTTTACTTTTAAGGTGCTATCGTTTGTTGTATATATTTCTTGCTATAAATGAAAAAAATATGAGTTTACTTTTATTCTTCTTTATATTCAATCCTACGTTCCTTTTACCGACCTTCGGTTACTTTTACTTTTCTCTTCGGAATGGAACAATGTGCAGAAAAGCGTGAGCAGTTTTTCAAAACGATATCGCAATAATATGTTATAAGAAAACGCCAAAAATATTTTCTACTAGATTAAAAAGTTAAATCCGTAAAAAGACTACGATTTCGCACCATTGATCGTCCAACAAAGATCTGCCAACTTTCTGCCGAAAAAAGAAAATGAATCTCTGTGACGTAATCGACGCCATCTTTACGCTCCCGTTTTTTGCGAATTATCGACGCGCTGATTCTTCTTTCAATTTCCTGCGCACGTTGCGCCAATCGTGATGGATTCAATTTTAAACAGAGACCACGCATTGGAATATATCCGTTAACTTTCACTAGAAATTATAGTTGGAAAGCAATTAGAAACTTTTTTCTTTTCGGCCTGCGACGCGGCTGAGAATAATATGGTCGAGCAATTTCTTGGTCAGTTAATTGTATTTCCGGTGAACTTGATCGTTACTTCGGGTCTTATCTTATGATTTCTCTTCATCCCTTCAAGTACGAATTTCAAAAGAAGATAATCATTTTCACTTCTTCTTCTTTTTTTCTTCTTCTTCCTCTTTTTACGAATACGAATCCCTTCGAGCACGTTTCGATACGTCTTGTTCGTCTTGTTATTTTACTTGTTGAAATTCAGTCGCTCGAAAGTTTCGTTAAATTTCTCGAGTGATCGAAACTTTTTAAATCTCTCGAAAATCTTAAGAAGTTTTTAAAAGTCTCGAAAAACTTTCGATAATTTTCGTTCGCCCTTTAAAAATCTTAAATGTCGAGATACGAAAAGAAATGCAAAAGAAAGAAAGTAGAATTTGAAACTCGAAGTACGAAACGAATTGGATATAATTTCAATCGTTAAAAGATATGTAATTCGCTTTCCTCTTCGATATCGCTTCGAAATATCGAGAGTCACGGGTGACGATCATTGACTGCGCACTAGGTATGCAATCGAGGAAATATAAATTAACGAGGAGCCGGGTCGTTGACACGCCGTCGGTTAAACACGCCGGGAGAGTCGCGCGAGATTTAACTCGAACGTTTTTCTCGACAAGGTTTTTTGCCGATTATAGAAAAGCCAAACCCATTCGGTTGTCTCGCATCGCTAATCGCCGAATATAAAAGATCTCGAGGATCGTGCGTCGCAGACATTTAACAGGTAACATTGGCGACTATCTATCGCGTCTGTCGAGCTGGTGGTTCTATCATGCTGGTACGTTCGTTCTTCTACGATTTCGCTTGATTCAAAATAATTAATAATCGTTAACGATTGTTCCTCGATATCGATCATTTATATCCTCGAATATATTCCAGATTATTTTCACCGTTCTACTTATATCGGCGCTCAACTCTGCTACAGGGGTTGAATTTTTCAGTGCAAGTTTCGCGAGACCGAGAAGAGGGATCGTCGAGACGAGTCACGATGACGGTAAACCTCGATCGATCGATGTGGAGAAAAGTAGTCCAAGATCGAATTACAAAAATGCCAAAATTGTAAAGGAGCCGCCTCCAATTGGTTCTACCGATCCGCCAATGTACGGTGATATATTTAAACAATCATCGCCGTATATTATTCCACCGTTCCAGACTCAGAACGTGCCATTCCTGCCGTATTCCGATAATTTATTTACCATATCTGCCGGCTACAAAATTGGAAACGACGACAATTTTGGCAAACCGGTAAACCAAGCAAAGATATACAACCAGAATGTGGCTGCAGGTAAAGTTTCCAATTAATAATAAATTAAATCTGGTTCAAAACTTTCCTGTATGGAAGTCGATATTTTCATTTTTGGCCTCGTTCCATTTAATTATCATATTTAATTTAACGGAATTTTATTACTTATAACTGAAATAAAATCATCGAACGAAGAGTTAATCTTCATGACTCGATCCCTTCTTCTTTCACAGGTACAAAGTTACAAATTCCAGTGTACAAGACTAATTATCCAGCGAAATCCAGCGAAACGTACGCGCCAGTTTTCCAAAACAAGAAAGCATCGTTTCTCGAAGGGCAAAAGAGGGAACAGTTTCCCTCGTACTTGTCCAATTTGCAGAACCAGCTCGTTTTGAAGCCAACGGTGGAAGACAATCGGTTCAATTTCGGGGAAGCGGAGACGCCCGAAAAGGTAAACACTGTTCAGCAACTGGGCTCCCATTTTCTGTCGCCGTTTCTCAGTTTTCAAGGCCAAGTGATCCCTATTTCCACCGTGGCCAACAACGCGCCGTTCCCGCGCTACAAAGGCGCAGCAATCCAGGTTTATCCAACCGTGGCCGGGTTTTCAACCACGGCTTATCAACCCCTCCAGGCACAGCAACAATTCCAATTTGGCCACGGTATCGTCCAACCTGTTGACAATTCGGGGCGCCCTCCTAGCCCGTCGCAGGAAATTCGATCAGACGTGGAGATAATCGACGAAAAGAAATCTAGACCCCCGCCTAGGAGCGATGACGACGACGGCGATCGAACTGATGACGACGACCATGGTTCGTTAATCGTCGATGATTATTATTGAATTTATTAATCGTGTCATTTGATCTTTAATTGGAAAATTTGGAGAGAGAGAAGGGGAGAGTAAAACTGATTTCCCGTTTGAACAGATTACGCCCCTCCCGAGAGACAGTACGAGGCAAATTCACAGGACGATGATTACGAGGTTAAGAGTTTTAAGGCGCCGCTGGCGGAGGGCGACTTTAAGCCTTCCACGTCGTTTCCATTCAAGGAATACGACGAGAAGTTTGGCAGATATTCGAATCGTGATAAAATAGGGGGGGATGAGAAGTCGGTTTCGAAGAATCGTGATTATTCGTCGTCGGGCGACGATGACGACGAGTCTTCGGCCAAGTATCGATCGGAGGACACCTCCTCGAAAGCTTTCTACGATCGGCAAGAGGAGGAAGAGGGTGAATACGATGACGTGGACAAGCCACGTGACTACGAAAGACGGAGGACGAAAGAGGAAAAAGATTCGGAGGACGAGGAATTCGATGCGTCGTATAAAGCGAAATTATCGAAACAAAGTAAGCGTCCTTCTCTCTTCTTCTTTTTTTTTCCAAGCTAATTATTTGTAACGCGAATAAATTGTAAAATTCAAGAAATAAAACACGGGTCGTCGAAAGGAGGGAGGAACATCTACGAGATCGAAGATCCTTCGAGCGAGGGAAGTCAAAGGAATTTCAGGTATTACAAAGATACAGGAGGGTATAGCTCAGTACCTGAAACGAAGGTATACGAAGGAGGTTTTGGATATAAAATATTTGGAAGACGTGCGGTATTATAAAATCCACGATTTATCTGCGTTGATGTTCAAAGTACAATTATATCCGTTCCAATTTTTGTTGTGTTGTTTGTATCGTTACGTTTGTTACTATATACACATATAGAAACGTGTTACATAAATCTACGTTACAATAATTAAACGATTTTTTTCATTTTCATTCAATTATTACATCTCACATACAGAGAAGCAAATAGAATTTTCAATTTGAAGAAATTTTGACATTAAATAAATCGAATAATTCTCGATTTAAGATACATGGCCGGAAGTATCCGTGGTAATTAAATTTCTACGAGTTTCTCGTTCTCAAGTAACAGCCTTCCGCCGGGTAATTGTACAGTAAAGCTATTTTCATTAGTCAATAAATATAATTTTGTCGCGATACACCTATTTTTACATTCGCTCTTAATAGCCTTAATTGATCTTCCCGTTGCACCGATTCGATTCGATTCGATCGTTCGAGCGTTCACTTACAAATGAGAATCCCTATATATACTCGCTCCTCTCGAGCTGGACAATTCAGTATCATCGATAACACCATTCCACGCGATTCTTCCGATATGAAGATCACCTACAAGGTAATCCATCTCTTCCAGTTTCTCAAAAACATCGTAAAATCCTTTCTTTGATCCCCATGTATGGGGATGATAATTAAAAAACCCCTTTCTTTCAGATGGTCGTTGTCTTGGCTTTGGCCAGTATCGCGAGGGCAAAACTGATATCGAAAAGGGGAAAAAGAAGCGTGGCCGTGGTGGGACCATCCGGCTACGACTTTTTTGGGGTGGCGCCAATCTTCTCTACCGAATCGTGGTCACCATCAACTGGGTTTGGATCCGCTCCCTGGAACCCTTCAGGGACACCCGACATACCTTTGACACAAGTTCAGGTTCAAGCCACACACGACGTTGCTATTCAGGTACGGTGCGTTAACGATCGAAGTGTTTTTCCTTCCTTTTTTCTTTTATTCTCATCGAATCTCGGTCGAATCCAGGCATTGAAGGATCCGGTTGACGGAACTCCTAGCGTCGCCTATCCACCAGATGTATTGAAAGCTATTCAACAGGCTAAGGAGGCAAATCGGAACGTAAATTGGGCGCAGCAAAAGGTGGCAGAGGCAAAACAGACTACTATTATTCAGCAGAAAGTCGCACTTGCTAAAGAGGCTGCTGCGAGGGAGGCTGCAGCGAGGTATTCGATCTTTCAATTTTTAATCTTTATTCGGGAACGAGAAATGATATATTTTTTTTATTAAATAAAAAAAATTGATACGTTAACTAATGTATATGCAGATATATGCTATATACCCTGAATAACAGCACCGAAGCGCCATCTCTCGAGAACTGGAGCGAACTAGAATACTAGACGATACTCCTCGAAACGAAATATCAATCAATTCAAAATCCTTTGTTGCTTCTATACACAGATCGCAAGAAATTTCGTCAGCTGCCGAGGCCGAGGCAAGAGCAAGCGCAAAACAATTGGTGGCCCTGCAACAAAGATTGGCGTCGTTGAAAGATGCGGTCGCAGCTGCCCAACGAGTGGCCGCTGCGAGGGAAGCAGCTGCAGCTGCCGCCATTCAGAGGAACGCCGCTGCAACGGCTGCCGAGTTGCAAAAACAGGATGTCGACAAACAGATTAGCCAAAGCGAGCAAGAAGCGAAGGTATGATATGTATTCACGATCGCGTTGAGTTTCGTGTGTAGACAAAAGGCGCAACGAGAACTTTTATTTTCAGGAGAAAGATATAATAGCGGCCAAGGAGAACGCTGTCGCGAATGCCGTGCAACTCGCGGCATTGCAAAAATCGTCGCATCACCCTTGGGGTCGATAAACTCTCCCTCTTCTCTTTTTCTTTTTTTTTTTTTTTCCTTTCAATCTTCTTCTTCTTTCAATAACCACCTTTCGATATTCCCTCGTTACATCGACGAAAAATGTAATCACGGTGACGGTTTGTTCTCGTTATTAATCTTTTTTACACTTGTTACGTAAAATAAATATTTCGTTATATGATGTAAACAAAATCGATCGATCGATTAATCCACCATCCAAAGAAAAATGATAAAAATGTGTGCAACGACCATTATTCCATTATCTGTTTAACCTCGCTCACCTTATTCACGATCCTTCCTCGAGCGAAAGATTACTTAACAACGTTCGATCGTGGCACACTTGTAATCAGAGATCTGCGACTCTGCGGCAGATTAGCTATCGGTCACCGCTTCCTTTCACGAGAGGTTGCGGCCGAACGGGGAGGTCGGAGGTCAGAGACCCCGATTTCGAGATTTCTTGGACCTGGCGTGAGACAATGGTATCGGCGACGGTTTGTCGCACGGAAATGGGAGTGAAAGTGACCAGTGGGGTGAATTCGTTTCTTTGACCGAGTATCAAAGAATGCGAGAATCGACGTGTGTGTGTGTGTGTCTCGAGCCGCGGACAGAGCCGACACACGACATCGAGAACAACGATCCGATTTTTTCCTCTTTTTTTTTTTCTTTAAAGTCACCGCTCGTCCAATCTAGGAACAGTATCGGAAATTTCCTTTCACCCGCCTCTCTTTCTCCAATATCCGTAACACCGCTCCATTCTCCCCTCGTCCACTCCACGACCCTGTCAGCCTTCCACGAATCAAGAGTAATTACGTGGGAAGAAAGTACGTTCGATCAAAGTCACTCTTTCTAGGCTTTGGGCGTCTTCCACGTATTTGCTCCTTGACCGTTCACCTGGATAATGGACCTTTCTGTCACCGCAATGAAACAGAGAGAGAGAGACATCCATTTCGCGTAATCATTTCGAGGGATGCACTTTGCCAGCGATTATAAACGAGTAATGTAACGAGCAACATTTTCTTCTTAGAAGATGAATTTCTTTTCTTAGTTTAGAGTCAAAGAGAAAGAATGAAATCTTATGGATTAATAATAGGTTTTATGTTGATAATGTTAGAAATTTTTCGTTCTCGAATAAAGATTCGTGGAACGGACGATGAGAGCGTGCTGAATAACAATAACTAAGCTTGTAAAATTATCGTGTTTCATCGGAGGAAAAGAGAAAAAAATTGGAATAGTGGGTAAATATCGGGTAAACACGACTATTATTATTATAACGAGACGCTTCTTTTCGACTGATGTTTTTATCGATTCAGTTTTTGGAGGAAGGGGGAGGAGGGATTTACTCGCTTTTTACCTCGTCTAGTTTTAGTTCTGCTTTCCTTCTTTTTTTCTTTTTTTTATTGCGCGTAAGGTGAAACTCGAGCCGTAACTCGAATTTTTTAATAATCGGTGTCCCATCTTCTACGTTTTAAAATGTTAAGGAGTCTTTCTCAATCACGCTTTATTGTTTTTCACGAAGAGAAAAGTGGCATTGAAAATAAATAGCGCGATATTTCCGTACCCTCGCTCTTGTTTTCCATTCCATTCAGAGCTCGATACGTTATTGCTCTCGTTTCGAGAGAGAGAAAGAAAGAATTTCATTTCATCAAATAAGGGAAAACGGAAGAGAGGAGATCCACGAATAGGAAAAGAAATCGATCCGAACGAGCGTTCAGGATCAGGATTGCTGTGCATGGGGCGTTCGTTAGAAAACCAAACGATGCATTTCAACGGAATTCCTCGAGCCTTGGACTCGAATTGCCCCTCCTGATCATAACGTATTAATCCGAGGGAAAGTGAAAATAATACAAAAAAAAACGAAAACAAAATAAAATTTACGCCAATAGTAGTAGGAGGGAAAGCTTAGAAAGAAACTGAATGAAACTCCAGTTGTACGCGCCAGTTACAAAGATCGATCGTAACTTCCAATTTCCTCCGGAACGGTCGCGGTTTCGAATCCCGTGACGGTTGACACGGAAAGTAAAGTAAGGTGCTTACTTTGCCAGGAGCAAGAGCGCGTTTCGAGTTTCGACCCATATCGATACGGACTCGTAAACGGTTTCTTACGGTGTTAGTATATACGAGCATGCAAGTCCGGTTTCCAAGGAGAGAGATCATCCGCGCCTGCCGGGTAGGGAGAAAGCGTATAAAAAGGATCGGTCCATGGACGAGCTCTCGCAGTATCCGTATACGTTTCTACACCCACTGTTTCATTGGTGGTTCGAAAAAATGCTTCCTTGCTCCCCTGTAAGTAAATCGAGGAAGGGATATTACATGGATATATTAGATCGCGTTATATGAGGTTCACGAGGGGGGATCCTACGAGAGAGGAAGAGAGAGAAAAATAGAGGGGGAATATTTCGAACTGATCTTTCGAATTCAGCCATCCGAGCACGGTGAAAAGTGACTATTCGCGAATACTCTTTTCTCCATTCCCCTCGGTTCCAATGCGTATTTATTCGCGACGGTTCGTAAACCAACCCGTCATCCGTGCGGGCTTCCATCCGCGACCTCCACTTTTGTACTCGAGATCGAAGTTACGATCGTGCGTGGACGTATACGTGTGATTTACCGAGGTATCAGTTGACCGAGTTTAGAAAGTGGCAGCTGCTGCTCCGAAACAATTGAAATTTCGAATCTCTCTCTCTCTCTCTCTCTCGCCTCCACTACCCTATCCTCGTCCGGAGAACTCTCGTTAACCTCGATGGCGGCTCTTCACCCCGCCTTTCCACAAATAACTGATAAATTATTTCAGGTATTGGTCGCGCTTCTGCTTGCATCGCGATCCGTGGTAGGCAGTATCGAGAGTAGTTCCGGAGGTTGGCAGGGGTAAGAGGTCGCTTGGCGCGATGAGAGCACGCTTCTCGAGCTTCTAAATCGAGCTTTTAATCATTGAACAGGATATCGGGTAGCGACTATGGAACGGGACACGGGGTGGAATTGGTCGGGCACGGGTTGGCCGGTTACGGTTCGTACGGTGGTGGCGGGGTCGGTCACGGGTTGTACGAGGGACACGTCCAGCATCATTATGCGCCGGCAATACCCGTCAGCCAGCACGTGGAGATTACCAAACCTGTGCCCGTACCCGTTGTTAAAAATGTCGGTAAGTTGATTACAATTCTTGTCTCGATCGATCGGGGACTCTTTGTTGACTCGAAAGATATCTAACCGATGATAGAGATTATAATTGTAAATATCTAATAATATATAATTATCGAAACGTCGGGTGTATCTGGAGTATATACGATAAAAATTGTTCGAATAGCATCTCAATTAGGACTTTCTATGCGACCACAGGTGTGCCAGTTGCTCAGCCAGTGGCGATAGGAGTTCCACATCCGGTCGCCGTAGGAGTACCACAGCCTTTCCCAGTTCACGTACCGGTCGCGAAGCCGGTGGCGATCCCCGTGGTGAAGACTGTGGCGATCCCAGTGGAGAAAAAGGTTCCGTTCCCCGTGGAGAAGGTGATACCTGTCCCGGTGGAGAAACACGTGCCCATAACGGTGGAGAAGCACATACCGGTCCCCGTGGAAAAGCCTTATCCCATTCACGTGCCTGTGTACAAACACGTGTTCCATCGGGTCAAGTCTCACGGTTACGGGTGGAGCCATTAAAAAGAAACTTATTTTAAGGATATTACGCGTATAAACGTAACGTGTATTTAGCTCGCCCGTGTCGGCCGATCCACGAGAGAAGAGCGGACGATGATCTTCCTTCCGCGAGTTTCGCTTCGATTACGCTTTACGCTCGAGCGTAAATCGAGCGCAAAGGATGCGTCAGGAAGGAATGCGACGAGATGAGATTGTTCGCGCAAATAAAATAGCTATTCTTTAAAGCTGTTTTCGTCCATCATTTCGTTCATTGTTCGTATATTTATGATTTCGTTACCCTGTTGTACCAAATAAAAGATCGATTATTAACCAGGGGATTGTTTATTTACACTTTCCCCCCCTTTCCCCGTGTAACAGAGTTACTCGATCGATTACGCGCGAGCCTCTCCCTCTCTTTTTATGATGGGCCAGAGCCATCCATCAGAATTAAAAGAAATAATAGATAATTGTGACTGGTATACGAGAGGAAGGATCCATTTATTATCTTCTTGCCGATCGATCTCCATGAACAGTGTGTCACGATCGAATAGAAATTATATAATTGGGAATAGGCTGCTTCGATGCGGATTCGCACTCGATACGCGATGAATAATCGAAAGTTGTTTATAGCCTTGGCTATGTTTGAGCATACGAAGGTTTATTTACGTCTCTGTAAATTACCACGCATAATAATTCTTGCATTTTTATATAAGAGATAGCCGTTTGATTAAATCGTGTTGATTTCCGAGAGAGAGAGAGAGAGAGAGAGAGAGAGAGAGAGAGAGAGAGAGAGAGAGAGAGAGAGAAGGGATTCAAGTCACGACACCTCCTATTATTATACATTTTATTCGTCTCGTAATTATCATAATTTTCTGGATAATAACGAACAGATAGCGCGTTTCGTGCCTTTAAGTGCGTTCGTGTCTTGGGAATCTTCGTTATGCTCTCTCCACAAGCTCGGCTAAATTCAAATAAACAAATAAGTGGAGTAGATTGTAGTGCCTTGGATCTTGGTATATATAAGATTGTCATTTGACGATTAGGAGATTAAATAAATAACAGAAACGACTTTTGCCAGATTCTTTGTAACAGCGAGATAGTGTAACAATAAAAAAAATAATAATAGTATTATATTATTGCAATATAATATACAATTTGAAAATTTTTTTAGACGAGAGAAGTTAAATTAAGAAGTTAACGAAGCTTGCAACTTTTATCAGGTTTTTAATTTAATCAGATAAGGTTCTTCGATATAATTACAAAAATCTGTAATAATATAATGTGACGAATATTTTATTAACAAATATGAATATTAATCATTTTTCTTATTTTTCGAGATAAAAGATAAAATTGATCGAAGGATTATTCCCATATAAATTTAGCTTGTTTTCCAAAAATGTGTTTTAATGTTGTTTTTAGTTTACCTTTCGTTTTTTTAAAATTTTAAAAATTTTTAAGTTGTTTTTTTTCAGGTTGATTTTTGTATACTTTTAAAATTAGTTTTTAGATTATTTTTTGCAATTTTTTAAACTTGCTTTTTATTTTTTTTTCATCCATTTACTTTATTCGTTTATTATTTTTTTTTTTTTTGTATATTTTTTTCATTTTCCATTTTATATTTGTATGCGCTACAGGAAATCGGATGTCACGTGTATTACCATGTGCACACACGAAACGTGTTCAACCATTAGAAATTTTCACACGTGCGACATGGCGTGTATTGGAAATTCACTAAACCACATTATTCTCTCTGTAAAGGAAAGTGGTCTTAATTATTCGGTAAAAGAAAATCTTGTTGCTCTCAAATTCAATTTCATAAAATTCAAAATTCATAAAAATATAATCAATCAGGGAAAAGGAAGGAGCGTTACACGTATTCAAGATATCAAGAAATCAAAGCGAACGAATTCGTGTTCGAGAGAATTTGAATAAAGATTGGATCGTGTCGATGCTATGAGTGACAGGCGGTGATGAAAATTGTGAACGTACGTATTGTGGGCCACTCACCTATGAATAGGAAAATGTCTAATTCGTATGGTTGTAAGAATGGCCAATACTTACGACGTGTTCGCCGAACCGATGCCAGGGGGAACACCGATTTATCTCAACGAGCCGACGGACTAAACTAAATCGCCGACAGTGAAAGGCCCGATGGTATATTAAGACGGGCAATGAGCAAAGATGTATCAGTCGTTTGAAGAAACTTCTGCAAACTTCTAGCAGCCAGGTGTACAGTCAAATATCGTCTAAACATGAACAAGATCGTGAGTAAACAATACGAGTATAATCACATTCACACGATTCTTAGGCTCGACCAATATAACCAATCGACTAGAAAACTCCTTCACACCTCCTATCTCTTCTTCCATCTACCATCCATATAAAAAAAATCTGCCTTTTCGAGAGCAACCAGACGAGAAATCCAAATCGAGTAACGTTTATATCCATAATTTCCCTACTCTTAAAATTTACGATACAAAATTTTCTCGAAACTCGATCGAAAGAACACTTTCTTCCATCTTCTCAAACTGATAAATTTCCAATTTCGAGAGACGAACGACCGTTCGAAGGGAATCATATCGTTTTCTCCTCCAATGTTCAAAATACCCTCCCATTCGCCAACTTGAACTTCACCTTCACGCAGGTGCTACTTTCCCTGGTGTCCTTGGCCGCGAGCGCACCAGTGATCGTGCAAGATCACCACCAACACTTTCAGCCTCAACTTCACGGCGGTTTCCACCCTGTGGAAAGGTCTGACCAGGAGAGTCTGGGCACGTCGTCGGGTGGTAGTTACGGAGGCGGGGGTGACTACGGTGGCGCGGGCGAATACGGCGGTGGTTACGGAGGAGGGGATTTCGGCGGGGGCCACGAAGCCGAATTTGGCGGGGGCCACGGCGGGGGCTTCGAGGGATCTTCCGGGGGGCATTTGGAGGTTGGCGGTGACCACTCGGATTACTCGTCTCTGGGAGGAGGTGGCGGGGGCCTCGAAGGTGGAGACGAGGGTGGAGTTTCGTTGGACGGAGGTCATCACAGTGTAGTGCAAAGCGTTCCGGTGTCGGAGCACGTCGAGGTGACCAAGCCTGTGCCCGTCAAAGTGGTCAAACACATCGGTGAGCCTTTTAACCTTAGGAATTCTTTTTTGCGAATTTTGTACGTTCATTATCACGTTATCGTCGACAATAAGCTGTGGCTATTTTAATTGATGTTATTTTGTCGTGATTACGTGTGTATATTTAAGGAATTTTTGCTCCTTAGGGGTACCAGTTCCTCAAATCTTGAAGATAGGTGTACCCCATCCGGTGCCAGTCGGTGTTCCTCAACAGTATCCGGTAGCGCATCCGGTTCCAAAATTGGTGCCGGTGCAAGTGGTGAAGACGGTGGCCGTGCCTGTGGAGAAGAAGGTCCCTTTCCCGGTTGAGAAGCATATTCCAGTGCCCGTCGAGAAACCGATCCCTATCACGATCGAGAAACACGTGCCGGTGCCGGTTATCAAACCGTACCCCATCAAAATACCCGTGTACAAGACGATCTATCACCACGCGAAGAAGCATTAAAATTTCTTGAATCTTAAATTTCTTAAATTTTAAATAATGCGACTGATACGGCTGTAACACGGTTTTATCGCTTTCAGGATTTCGATTCCATATTGAACGATCTCCGATAGAATAGCGATGAATTTTAAACTTTGAGGCTTTTTTTATTCTCTTCTTCGTGTATATAGTACATATATATATATATGAAACATTGTTATCATTGTTGTTTTTATAATTTTATAATTGTTATTGCTTTACGTTTTCAATAAAAAAACATTTGGAGAGAAGATTGTGTACACTGTTTTGATCAAAATCGATCGATCACCTGTGATTTCAAGACAATTTCATAGTTCGTGCACGTCAGACACGCTCTATCCTATTACGCTCCTCCAATCGATCTTCAAAGAACGAAATTATAGAGTAGAATAATTGCAGTTTACGTATTTAATCTGCAGAAGCTTTAGAGATTCGTTATTTCGAGAAGATTGTGAATATATTTTCCGAAGAGAAATCGGATAAGTCGAATTGAAGGAACACTTTCCACTCGAGGATAGATGGATCGAACGAATTTTTTTTCCGGGAGTTGGTGGATTGCGGTCATCGCACCTCGACGATAGATACATCGAGGCTTAACGCGCTCGAGATCGTAATCGAAACTTTCACTCGCATTTTCGATGCATCAGCAGGATAGATTCCGTGGAAAGTGAGCGTTGGGAATGCACCAGTTCCAGGGATGAAAGGAACATTTGATCAGGGTAAATGAACCGTGAACAAAGAGGAAGTTCGTCAAGGTAATCAATTAATAGTCCTTTATTACCTTTATGTCCATCGTTAAACGAAATAAGGAATAATAGGAAGTGGGATGATTATCGTAGCAAAAAATTGATTGCGGATGATTATTATAAAACTATGAATTTTTATGCAAGAATACGAGCAATTTAATGTTTGCGTAATTAATTCGTGATTAAATGTTAAAATAAGTATTCATTAAATTATTACAACCTGTTTCGAAATGATGCGTTTAAAAGCAATATGCGTCAGATGCGTCAAGCTATTATTATTGAAATATAAACTGGCTATACCGGGAATAATTTCGTAATTTTTTAATTAAAATATCTTTCGAATTAATTTCTTTTTCATAATAAAAGTTGCGAGAATCGAATAAACTTGTTAAAAAATATATTACTTGGTTTAACGAGAAATTTATTCTCCTCCATCTTCGTAGAAAAGATTAATTATTCGAAGACGTGTTCCTTTGGTCATTTTCATTTCGAAATATTTCTCGATATAATTTAAAATTTATACAATATTGAAAAAAAATATTACGGACGCCACGTATCGAACGGTAAGCCGATCAATTAAAATTCGAATCGATATTAATATCGATAATAAAATTATATAAATTATCCTAATCTCTCAGTAAACTATATTCCTATAACCTAATCTATTCCAATTTATCTAACTTTTGCTCCGACTTTTTAATATTATTCTAACTTAAACCTATTGATCCAACTATTCATTAAAAAAAAAGGAAATTTTAACTAATCTTATCTTAATCTTTATCAATACACATGATATATATATATATACACGATGATTATATTTAACAGCAATTTAATACGATAAGATAAGAATATATACACACACACACATTGTTATATATAATACAAATACACATTGTTATCAATGCTAGTGCAAACTCATTAATATATAGCTTCAGGCAATCTACAATTCATTTCTCTCCGTATCTTTAAACTCCATCGTTTTTTATTACTCCACTTTCATGACCATTTAATCAGGATATCCCAGGCATCAACATGTATTTTACATTTGCAATTAACGTATCGGGTGACTAATCGGTATCAGGAAATAGGAAGTGCTCGATCGTAAAACGTAGCCGATGATAATACTCCTTCGAGCAGGATCTACAATCGCGTAGATCGATCCCGTTCCTCGCTTCTTTTCAGATTGATTTTAGAAAGGATTGACGGACGGGCGGACGAGCAATTTTAATCATCGGAAGGGGAAGTATTCGAGGAAAGGAAAGAAGAGAAAAAAAATCGTTGCTCATCGCTGGGAAGATGGAAATCCTGGTATTACGTAACAGGTGGCAGACAGGTATACGTATAAGGTGTTTGGAGAAATGTAACACGATAGTGAACGCGTCGAATAGGATTTCGCGGGGATGGTGGGGTTGCTTGTGTCCCTAGAGCAGCTATATAAAGTGTATCAACGCCGACGATTCGTCTCGAGTTGATCTCTTATTCACCTTGCCTTCGCGCGCGCGTCGAATCCTTCGAGTTAAAGGAAAAAAAAAAAGAACAAAAAGAAAAAAGAAATGGAGAAACTCGTACGTACGGATTTATTAACGACGATCGAGTCGAACAAATTGCGAATTGGGGAATATCCAAGGTATTACAATTTTTCGTTCAAGAGAAACTGTTTGGTTTAAGGTTATAATCTTGATGGCCGCCGTCCCCTGCCTGGCCGGGGAATTGGAATTGAGCGGCCACGGATTGGGCGATCACGGATTGACTTTGGGAGAAATAGCAGTGGGCCACGAGGGTGGAGATATTGGCTTAGAGGAAATAGGTTTGCTAAACGTTTATACGTATCTTGTCGGTTTTTGGGCCACGCTGTAACGTAAAGTCTCGTATCATTTCGCGTTACTTGTTAACAGAGGAGCACGAAATTGGGGAATACGGTGGGCACGGTGGACATTATGTGCCGATTGTGAAATCGATTGGTGAGTTTTAATCGATCCTAACCACGAGATTCGATTTTCACGCTCAATTTACAATCGTAATCGATCGCGCAAACAGGTGTACCGGTTCCGAAGAAGGTTCCTATATTGATTCCGAAACTGGAGGTTGAATCCGTTCCACAGAATTATCCAGTTCCTGTAATCGTACCGAAACCCGTTCCTTACCAGGTGAACTCGCGCAAATGGAAAAAGTTTTAATCATTGAGAAAACCTTCGTTAAAGCGTTAATGTTTGTTTTTTCCTTTTTTTTTTTTTTTTTTTGTTCGTCATCTTCTTCAGGTGGAGAAACAAGTGTTCAAGAAGGTGGAGAAGAAGGTGCCCACGCCCATCGAGAAAATCATTCCGGTGAAAATCGAGAAGCCGGTCCCATTCCACGTGGTGAAGCACGTTCCCGTCCCCGTGGTGAAGCCTATTCCAATTAAGATTCCAATTTACAAAACGGTGGTGCACAGCCACAAGGGCCATTAACGCGTTTGAAATTGCGTTGTTGATTGTTCTTCGTGTTAATCGTCGTTGCGCACGGCGCATCATCCAAATTATTCTTTTCCTACGTATATACATTACGTTATCCTTTCACGTTCCCCATCCCATCCTTCATAATTATGCGTTTCGAAATTATTTATTTCGCAAATTTCGCGTCGTTGTTAATTATCATCGTTTATATTTTATTGTTGTAAGATTGTTATATGTTAATACAATAAAGTAATATTCGATTTATTCCAGATTCCCTTTATTTATTCACACTTTATTAATGACATTCAATAAAATTTAATCATTCCATTACAAATTCATTGTCAAAATAGCTTCATAAATCATTAATTATAATATTTCCGTATAATATATCCATCTACTAAATAATAAAATTGTTTTCAATTCATTACACCTGCGAATTATTCATTAACGTAGCGTGGCTGTTATTTCGTTTAAAATTGTAATCCCAATTAAATTGTTAGAACAACAATAATTGTGTTTATCAATAAATTAAATCAATTAACCATTAATTACGTATTTCATTTTCTATATTCCATCGAACATCGAAATTTCTTCGGATTTATACCACGTAATCGGAACGCTTCGATCGGAACTGCATTACCAATTAAATCCTGCAAGGAACGTGTCTCCATTGAATACGTTATTTTCCCGATCACGGCTGTAAATAAACAGGAAGCTTTGTGCCGCGATATTACGTTAACAGAGCGTTACGATTATTGGATTTGCGTATTTCGCGACAACCAAGGGATGGAAGGGGATGGGGAGGAGAAAGGAGTTGTGGAGCGTTCGAAGCGAAAGTCATCGTAACGATTCCTTTCCTCTGTCACTGACCTTTGCAAATTCGATTGTGCGACAGCGCGCGAGGAATCCACTGCGAAGAAAATATCAACGCTCACCAAAGTTGAAAAGTGAACGTAGTAGATCGAGCATAATTGAAATTCTTTATTCTCGTCGCAAGATAATCGAATAACGTCGAAAAATGAAGAAGCAAGTTCAAAGCCGACTTTCACTCCCCGTTCTCTCTCTCTTTCTGTCTTCGTCATAATTTCGAACATCAACGAAATGGCGAAAGAATTATCGACGAAATTAAAATAAAAAAAGGAAACTCGGAAGAGTCGCGATGGAGTGAGTGCAGTCCGGGTCTCCTTTCTCTGTCTGAGAAGATCGCATTAGCATAGAAGCGCGATAAAAAAAGAAAAAAAATACCGGAAATAAAGAATAGTTCGCGGAAAGAGAGTGTGCGAAAGTGTGGCGTAAAAGTGATGTGCCGTTTCGTTGATCTTGGCAATTACAAAGTCGAGGCGAGGGTGGCAAGTTTGTTTGGCAAAACGGCGTAAGAGATTCGAGCAATGATAATGATATCGTCAATGTATTATTTCTTGCTTGGGAAAAAAAATAAATTAACGTAATCAAACTTTATATATTATTATGGAAAAATTGGAAGGTAAATAAAGGATGGAGGATAATTGTTCGCAGGAAATTTTAATTAATAACGTTAACAAACGACATTCTCCGATACTTCCGACTATGTTTTCCCACTTCATTACCGCGCTCTCGTTATCCGCTCGTGATAATCGATTAAATTATCCTGAAAAAAAGAAAAAAAAAAGAAATGTTCCGAACGGGTTGCTTAATTACCCGTTCATAGCGGCAGGACTTCCTCTCACAACTCCTTTCGCATGCCTCTCTCGACCATCTTTTTCCCGCTGCTTCTTTGTAACGATATAACGAGCATTCATTGAACAACATCTTTCTGGCATGTGTGCAGGAATGAAGAAAGAAAGAGGTGAAAGAAAAAAGTTAAGAGAGAAAAAGTTTTCCGGCGAAAGTAAAATTTAAAGCGTGGCAAGGCAATCTCCTCCGTTGAAGGTTTTTCTCGTTGAAGAACGGGAGAGGGAACGAAGGAACCGTTTTCTTTGTAACCGTATTAAACGTTACAGAAATGTTTCTGACATTTTTTTAATCTAGATCGCAGATTGGATTGGGATCCTTTGAAAAATCTTGTTCGCGACACGATAATCTTTTTTGACGAGCAACGTCTAGAAAATTATAAAATTACGAAATCTATGGTAAATCATTTCGATAATCGAGGAATAACATCATTATTATTAAATATTATTATTAAAACTTATTGGAAAAATTTCAGAGGAGAAACGTTTCGTTTCTTATTTCTTCTTTTATGAGCGATCGATCATTTATCTTACGTTACTATTTAACGAACACTCGCTCGAGTGTTGAAGATAAAAAAGAAAAATGGATTGAACATACGAGCTTTCTTCCACGGTGGTAACACTCGATTTGCATTTTTTAATAGACACTCGCACAATTTCTCTTCGAGTTTTAATAGGCAAATGATAATAAAAAAACAATCGAAAGAGTCACTTTCGCTTCTTCGTAAAGGAGAACGCGCTTCGAATTTTGTTTTTATTTTTTTTCCCCCCGCCAAATCGGGAACAAAAGAGATCGTGGGCGTTGTTGAACTTTAAACGTCGAACAAATAAACGTGATTTCTTCCGTTGTTTCGTTTAAGTAGCGGGAACGATAATTTATTCCATCCAAGATGGCGTGCATCGCGTGCCATTAGGGAGATTAAGTGCCGCTTAATAATAACTGTCCAAGGTTGTGATAAATAGTCAAATAAATCAAACAGTTAAGAGTTAAAAGACCGATCGGATCGCTTTCGTTTTCGAGAAGATTCGCTCGAGGCGTGATTAATCTCGTTTAAAACTGAATTAAGTGAAATAAGAAGGGCGAATTGTAAATACTAGATTTGGCGTAAACGTTGTCCCTGTCGTGCGATGGGATAACGGAAATTTGAACAGTAACTGGAAACAGTATACTCTCGGAAATTTAACCGAAACTGAGACAAACTTTCCACGATGAAAATGATAGCTCATCAGTACCCTTGTTTCTCATCAAGAGATATTGTAATACATATTCATATTCGTGTTTACATTGAATTTGTGTCGTGACAGATACATTAAAGTTAGAGATCCATCCTTGTCTCCGGAACATTTTCGATTAATTTACATTTCGCGATCGAAACTTTGATCCACGATCAAAGATGGAGAACAGAAGCCGAGAAACGTTACTTTTTTTTCTCTTCTTCGTCGTATATCTCTCACGCTATAAATTGAAAACACGAATTAACAATGTCTCTCTCCTTTTTTTTCCATTCGCCACTTTTCTTCTTCGCGATTAATCCGATTGTTGAAAGTATTTCAACAATTTACCCTCTCACTTTCGGATGAAACGTAGAATCTAGATCGAAGAGAAAGATAAGCATGCTTTTTTTTCTTCTCTCTCCACACGTATCCCTTCTTTGCGATAAAAAAAAATCACAATTTTTACGGGAGCAACGATCGGCGTATCAGATCGATTCTTTTCCTTTTTTTCTCTCTCTCTTTTCATCGACAGTCCTTTCACACGGCGAACGCGTTTGGACTTTCATTTCGTCGACCCGAAAACTTTGATCCGCTTTGAGTCTGTTTACGCCGGTACACCTTCACTTCCGGCATATATCATAGATTCGCAGAACGGAAACGACCATGACTGATCGATCAGGCGAAGAAATCGAAGAAATCGAATCGGCCTTCATCAGACTCTCGAGCGCATCCCGATCAACCTTGCCAGCCACGCTAGATTCCAACCACGCGTGGAACGACGTGTGATAATTTATGCGAGGTTCATCGATTCGATCCTTTCAAACCGTTTCTAAATACGGCCATCCCGTTCCTTTCGAATTCCTCGTCGGATCCAGACGGAAATATCCCTCAAGATTTTTGTTCGCCGCATTCGTTTCCGGTAAATTTGCGGTTGCATCCGAAGTCACGTTTGATCTTCCGCTTTACCGCAAGTCGTCGAAAAAGATTCTTCCCCGCGGTGTGCTCCGTATTCTCATTTCCCATTATTATTATTCAAAATAGTAATGATGGATTTTCGTTTAGATTCGTTTCTTATTTTTAAATTAATCTTTTTCTCGCGCGCGAGACGAGCGTAATCTCTTCGTTGCGATACCAAGTTAAATTACTATTCTTATCAAGAAAATTTTAAGAATGTCGCATCGAGGAATATCTTCCGTCGAAACGATTGCGATACATTTCGAGCGTGATCCATCGAAAAGAAAGTATTACCCGAGCGAGATAACTTACACTTCCCGCTCGGCCCGTAAATACACGTAATTTCGTCTTCCGGTTAACCGTAGACGGAGAGCGGTCAATGGAAAATGAAACGTTTCCCATATTCATAGTACGTACGAGGTGTAGCGCAGTTTGGATCGATGGTTGGCCGGTGTACCGATATATCCTGGAAAGGGTCGGGACTCTAGCGGGACGGAATCGAGTGAAAGGTGGTGGAATCGATGTTACTATATAAGCTCGGGATATTCTATTCCGTAGTAGACACTCAACGTTTTGTGCTTAAACAATATACACCCTTCGTTGGAAGCGACCAACAACTATGAATCATATCGTAAGATTTATGTGACGATTGTTTTATTAAATCTGAATAAACGATGCTCTTCGTTCTGATCGAATGAAAATTAACCGCGAGATTTGAATGAATTAGAGAATTGGGGAAAAAGAAAAGGAAAAGAGTAGCAGAGAGAATTATCCGAATGTTCGCAGATCGCCTTCTTTGGTCTCGCCCTGGCGTCCGGAATCGTTTCCGCGGGATACATCGACGAGGATCATGGAAGCTCCACCTACGAGGAGAAAACTAAACCAGTGGAAATTCCTATATACAAGAAATATGGTAAATATTAAGGGGAGTGATATTATGGATATTTAAAAAGAGTTACGTTAAATGATGTATTCGTCGATATGCGATATTGCAGCGATCCCGATTCCTCATCCCGTGCCGGTCGAGATCCCGCAGAAGATCGAGATTCCTATTCCCCAACCTCAAAAGGTCCCCGTCGAAATTCCGCACCCTTTCCCGGTCGAAGTCGTGAAGCACGTCGAGGTGCCGATCGAGAAGCCGGAACCTGTTATCGTGGAGAAGCACGTGAGTAAGAAAGAAACGTGGGATTAAATCCGAGGAACGTGCGAGAAAAAAGAGAAAAAAGAAAATTAATAACTAAATCGTGTATCGTTGTAACGTGTAATTTCGTTTCCCAGGTACCTTTTGTGGTGGAGAAGCCGTATCCAGTTTACGTCGAAAAGAAATTTCCCATTCCGGTCGCCAAGCCGTATCCAGTTCACGTGCCAGTTTATAAGCACGTATTCCATTACACTTCAAAGGGCAAAGGATGGCACTAAGGTGATCCTCCTATTACTCGCCCGGGGATTGTTTCTTCCACGGAGTGATCGTTTTACAAGAGAGTTTCTTTCCACCTGAAATCCAAACTTGCTTAATTTCAACGAAAATCCATTCGTCGTCTCGATCGTTTTTTTCTTTTTTTTCTTTTCTTTTGCGAAGAGAGAATCTCAAAAAATCGAAAAGAGGAAAAGAAAGAAACGAAGATATTATTTATAAGTATTTGCAGATACTTTTGTTACTACTTTTTATACTTGTTAAGTTTTTCCTCCCTTTTTGTTTCTTTACCAAATAACATGTACACTTGTTAATAAATCGTATTGAAAAAAAAAAGAAAGAAAGAAAGAGAAACAATTGCCACAAATTTTGTTCCTTGATTGAATCGAATAATCGAACCAGTTTGCTGAAAAGAGCAGCAGCGGATGAAATACGTCTACCGGAAGAACGATACCGCTCTCTTCCTGTTGTTCCAGACGCAAGAAGGAAACGCGTAAGATTCGTTTCTTCTCGTCATCCGGTGTTACGAATCTACTAGAAACGCTGTTAGGAATCCTGCGCGATCTTGATTCGTCCATAATGAGCCCGACAACAGACGCGTTCCTACACTCGCGCCGTGGCAAAACCACTTTTACTCCGAGATACACTTTCACTGTTCCGCTAGCCGAGAGTATCGTGTACAATTCTAATCTTTCAAGCGACCTCTCTCTCCCATGACCACACCCCCTCGTGGGTCTACGCCCTCGTCTCCCGTCGTTACTCTTTGTCAAAAAAGGAAAAAAATAAAATGAACATCTCTGCGGCATTCCACCTTGAATCGAAACATTTTGTGGGCGACGCGCTCTCTTGTTTCGCTGGAAAAATGTGTACGTTGGAAGGAGAGGAAAAGTTTCTGTTCCATTCGAAAGTTGCAAGTTTCGTTGCAACGAGATGATCGATGCGCGATTTGAAGGATTATATGTTATGTGACTGGTGCGCCATCTAGATGGACGATCGAGTTCGTGTCTACGTATATTGTAAGCGTTGTATCTATAATTCAAACTCTTTATCAAGGGTATTTGTGATATATGAACGAGTATAAAGTCGGATAAAAATGATTTGTATTTATTGGAACGTTTTGCATTAATGTAAAACGTCGAGAGGTTATATCGAGGATCAGGGAAATTTCGTCTCCTTAAAATTCGCACAGTTGTTCAAATGATTGAAAAAGAAAAAAAAATGAAAAGTATCCTCCCACGCAGTACACATTCTTCGCTTAGAAATTGTAATTAAAGACATTCTTCTCGAATCGCGTGTTGGATATCGATCTCACGGCGGCCGACATTAATTGACAAATTGTTAAATATGCGAATTAGACCACGACAGAGCTGTGTTGTATCTCGATTGACTAAGCTCGATTCTCGATTGTCTACTAGAAAGGTAGTCACGCTTAGGCATAATTAAAACTCTATTTACTTCTCTACCTTGTAACTAACTAGAGAAATAAAATTAAACACGTCTAATTACTCAATATCCTCGAGAAAATCGAGGAAGAAATAAGATACTTCCTATCTCACCGTGACCATTTGTTCGCGAATAATATTCCATTCCTGCCATAAATAGTGAAAATCGAAAGTGGTTCGGTATTCGTGGAAAACTGCTCGTGGTATCATAAATTTCTTTCGACACATCTTTCGTATCGCTCCCTAAATATAAATTCACGAATGAACGAAACGCAAAACTCGATCGACCAAATTTTAAGATGGCAATTAAAGAAAATGAAATGCGAAAATATATTCTTTAATTGAGAAAGTAGCTTGCTTGCTGTGTAATAAGAAAAAAAAAGAAAAGAAAAGAAAAAGAAAAAGAAAAAAATTGAATAACTTGGGAGGAAGAAATGGTCAGAGACTCGATCATAGGCAGATGTAGTATATCTTCGCAGACAATCGTGAAGCGATCCTGTACGTGTGGGAATGACTACAACGAGTAATGAAGAGAAGGGAGAAAGTGACGTTGGTATATAAGCACTTGGCCGTGACTTTGAAAGCATCAAAGTGATCGTGGCGAGTTAACACTGCGAGTTGCACGCTCAGAATTTCGTTTTAGCGTGGATAAAGGTGCGGGGATCATGAGAGCTATTATAGTAAGTTTCGATCGCCGATTTCTCGCTTTCCACTTTTCCACATCGATGGAATCTTTGTTAAAAAAAAAAAAAAAAAGAAAGAAATTGATTAAAAATTAATCAGATCGGATCATATCGTCGATAATTTTTCCCCATTCGCGACTTAAGAATTATTATCGAATTAACGAGTGATATCGTCGATTATATCATTATAGATATTCGCCGGGCTAATTACATTGGTATACGCTTCTTACGAAGAGGATCATGGCAGCTCGACATACCACGAAATCTCCAAGCCCGTGGAAATTCCAGTTTACAAAAAATACGCCATACCTATTCCACATCCAGTTCCAGTCCCCATTCCTCAGCAAATTAAGGTACCCATTCCACAACCGTATCAAGTCGAGGTACCAGTACCGCATCCAGTGCCGATAGAAGTCGTGAAACACGTCGAAATTCCAGTGGAGAAGCCTGAGCCTTATGTGGTGGAGAAGAAGGTATGGTCGAACGATGGGATTTTTTCATTTTAAATTTTTAACACTATTAAATATTAATAAAAAAAAAAAAAGAAAAAATTACTAAATATCTGTTTGAAAAAAAAATCACGCGATAACAAATCTCTTCTTTCTAATTTTTCATTTACGTTTTCACGTTTTCAATGAGAGGAACAAATGAAAAGGGTAAAAGAACCGGTGAACGTTGAATATTGAAACGGAAATTGAATTATTGATAACACGACGAAATTTGATAATATCGAGGGACGTGGATATAATTTAATCCCCATATAATTTAGCGTTAAATTACTCTCACTTTGATGCTCTGGTGTATATAAATACTATAATTTAAACGATAATTGACATTGATGTCACACAGGTGCCGTACGTTGTCGAGAAGCCGTATCCGGTGACGGTGGAAAAGCACTTTCCGGTGCCCATCCCGAAACCGTATCCAGTTCACGTACCTGTCTACAAACACGTGTTCCATCACCAAAGTAAAGGAGGTTGGAAGCACTGATTTTTGTATCCATTCTTCCAAACCAACCGAACGACTAGCCAAATATAACTGAAGACGGAAACATGCCAGTTTTTCGGCATTATGACACTTGTATATAGATTTGTTATATAGTCAATCTATTGTTACGTTGTTTACGAAATAAATTGTTTTTGTTTTTATATATAGATATATATATACATATAATGTATATTGTTTCCTTACCTTTTACGAGATTTATCATCCAATTCATTGAAGGAATGAGCAATGTTCACCTTTTTCTTCCATATTTTATATTAATCGACGAAGACATAAAAATTTTGTTTATCTAGATTCTGATAAAATAATCCAGAGCTATATCCTTCTTGATTAATTATTCTCAATCAATTAACACGCGATATTATACTATTAAATCACATCAATTTTCGTGAAATAAAAATAAAATACCAAAGAATCTTCTACCAAAATTTGTCTGACTTGGAGAAAGTGAAAATTGGCCAAGATTTCTATTCCTGTTTCCACTTTTATAAAAATATTGATTAACAACCGACCATCGTCGATCTATCCATCAGGCAGTTATACATGGTCGTAGTTAAACACCAGATAGGTCTTAATAGCAGATAAATCGTGGAATGATTCAGTGGCGATCGGATGAAAATCGGTAAGAGAGACACGTATAAATTGGTTTAGGAAAATAATTTCAACCGTTTTTCCTTTTTCTTCATTTTTTTTTTCTCGAATTTCCGTAGGCGACACCCGAGGCGATCCAATCACCGTCGCCTCCTTCGGCTTTGTTCGTACAAAGGCCGGCCAATGCAGCCGATAGGACGCGGTGTGGCAAATGACGAACGTGCGTGTCCAACTACGACGACATAACAGGGCTGCCCGCCCGAGGTGCAGAATTTATTCAGGAAATACCGACCGCTTGCATCATAGGCTCGACCGACGACCGCTTTTTACTCCGCTTAAGGGTATCGCATTGGACTCGGGCGGGCAAGAAACGTGCCCTGTTTAAGTGGTAGCAAAAGTTTATAAGACCGAGGGACACGCACGACGCGCTTTTAGTTTCGCCCGGGACATTAGAACCGACGTTCGCCACGTGGAATAACCCGTCCAACAGAGGATCCGAAATCATGTTCAGATTACTGGTGAGTTCGGGACGAGGGACGAAAATTATGAGAAGTTATCTCGAAAATAAGAGATTATTGAATTTCTCTTTCGAATCGCGGAGAAACGCGAATTTTTAAAAATCCACAGAATCAAGTAGTTCCATTCGATCAAAATATCGATATTATAACTCTTGAAATTCTCCTCGAAGAGAAAGAGAAATCTCGTAATACTGTATTCCCAACGTTTCTTTTCTCATTCTCATCAATCGATTTTTATTAATTTTGTAAACCTTACGGCACACTTACCGTCATCGTGGCCTTCGAGGAGGCCTTCTTCGTGGAAAAGGGTAGAAATTCTATAAATTCTCATGTATTTGTCCGTCTCTCTAGATCCCGTGCCTGATATGGCTGTCGAGCGTCCGCTCGGAGACGGGCGTGAGCATGCACATGCCGGAGGGCATGATGGAGGACAAAGCGGCGATGAAAAGGGAGTCGTACTACAACCCGTGCCCTCCGACGTACGCGCACCCGATCTCGTACTCGCCGCCGCCGCAGATTTACGTGAAACCGTACGTGCAGCAGGCCCCGTTACAGTACATCCCGAAACCGAGCATCACCTACGTGAAACCGTCTCCGCCCCCCGTGATCGTGCCGCCCGTCGTCAAGGCAGCCCCGGTAATCGTGAAACCGATCGCCCAGCCGAAAGTGGTTTACCCGATCTACCAGAAACCTATGATATCGTACGCGCCCATCTACCAGAAGCCTATCTACTACGCGCCCATGTACCAGAAGCTCATGTACCAGGCGCCCAAGGTTTACCTGAAGAAATACGAATTGCCGGCGATCACCCAAGTGATCACCCAGAAACCGCACGTCTCCTATCCGATCCAGTATCACGAGCCGAAGGTGGTCCAAGTGCCCGCGCCCCAGATCAATTACGTCAAGCTCGCCCAACCGATCGTCCATTCCCCGCCTGTCTACCAATCGGCCGTAAAACCCTACTGCCCCTAAGGATACGAGGATATTTGTCGAAGGACGAATGTTCGAACGAGATCGGTTGAATTCGAATCGCAGCGATCGAAGATTCGATCGTACTTTTTATTTTTACTTTTTTTTTTGTTTGTTTAGTTATTTAGTCTCGAAGAGGAGGGGGGAAAACCGGCAGAAGTTTCCTCCCTCCCTCTTCCCCTCCGTCGAGAACTTCTCGAAGCGGCAGCCTTAAAGCCGTGACGCCACCGACGTTCGTACTCGAGCGATAATTTAGCGAAATCGCGCCACGCAAATTATACAATAAAGAAACGAAGGAACTGTCTGAAATCTAGGTGTTCAATGTATCCATTCACCCTTGTCCGCACGTATCCTCTTCCAACTTTTCTCCTTCCTTCGCTCATTCCGCAATCATTGCCGCTTCTTCGATATCTGGGAGGACTCTAGTGGCTCTCGTCGCGACAACGAGCGGCAGGATTGAAACTCCGTTAAAAGCTTATACCATTCTCCGTTCTGTGGAGAGTCGTTACGAAGGCGAAGTTACGATGGCCGGCTGATTTTTCGCCCGAGAACTTTGCACCGCGTGGAATAATGCTGACCCGCGTGGATTTCGTAACAGATGATCTCTCTCTCTCTTTCTTTCTCTTTCTGCAACACGAGGATTACGAGTCGATCGGGGATACAACGAGATTGCTTCTCTCTCTCTCGAAATCTTAATCCAAAACTCGTGGAAACTCATTTTCCGATGAAACTTTCCCTCGATATTATTCCTGGTAAACCGAAATGGCGTTGCTTCTACGTTGGCCGTGTGTACACAGTGGTTCTCGGCCACTCCATCGATTTCGAGATGCCGCTTTTCCACCGACAAACCTTTCCAACCTCGAGAAGCAAACTTTGCTGGTCGTTGCTCGCGGGCAATCTCGTTTTTTCTGCTTCCATTTCATCATCGATGTTAAAGGTTAAATAAAGAGAGAAAGAGAGACAAAGAAAAAGAGATATATATATATACTTTTAAAATCGTCAGGTTTTTCCATATACATTTCACCCTGTTTCCAATTACGTGAACGTGCAAAGTTACGCCACGACATCAAGGTGATCTACTCACAATATATATCGTTTCTAAGTTTGGTAGACTTGATATTACAAGAAATGAAATTGATCGGCGATTAACTTTTGATTCGATGTAATGCACTCCGACAATAAAAGTTGCTAGATTTAAAGAAAAATGCAAAGAAAAAAGAAACGAGATAGATGCGTATGTGGCAGGAAAGCTGGGAGCCTGGCTCGAACGATTCAACGCTGGCAACGAATTTCCAGCATATCTTCACCTTCTATCGGTCGACTAGGATTGCGCCAGTTCGGTGGCCAAGACTATGTAAGGAATTAATTACGAGCCGGTCTTGCTTTCGATTCCCGATTATTTCGATGAATCGCTCGTTTCCTCACCCATTCGCCGCAATCCTATTACGCAAGTCGGCGGCAATGAAACGTGTAGTTGCGCGGATAACTGACGGATACGAGGGTGTAATCTTTTCGTTTCCTCGAACATCGGTTTTCGAAATTCTTTGCCAATGTCGTGTATAAAACGTGTATACTCGCGCGGAGATCCTCTAGTGGAATCTTTTGAATATTTCTTTTGCTGGACATCAGAGGCATTCGTTATGAAGTACTGTCTGTTGGTGAGTGACGTTGTTTATATTAAGTTTTGTATCAAGTCGTGCAATTCAGTGAAATGCAAAAATTTTCCTGTAAAGAAAATTCTCGATCCAACTGTCTCTTTCGGTTCATCGTAAAATCTGGTTGCAGTTGTGTCTTGCGACGATTGTCGTTTGCCAAGCAAAGAGGATACCAAGAATACCCCAACATCCATATTTTCCCAATTCGTTTCCCAATTTCCAACACGTTTATCAGCCGCGCAATTATCCGAACGAACTAGGGGATCAGCACATCGGGGCGCCTTTCTTTGGGAATTATAGAAGGCAAGAAGAGAATGCGGGCAGAGGGAACACAGGGAGAGAAGAAGGTGTGCGGCAGGATTATTACGATCATCGAATTCCGATCGACGGTCAACCGAATTTCGTTCACCCTTTCGCAGGAGGTAACGAGTAAAAGTTAATAACTATTTGTGAAATAATATAGTAAACTTTTCCTCGTTTTCAGTCCCGTTCGACGATATCCCTGTGAACGATGCGGACTTCAGAGGCCGAGACCTCAACTCGCCCCATCAATACGAACGATTCGATCATGCGCTCAATTATAATCACCAATTGTAATAAAATTCTCGTTATCTTTAAGTTGGATTAAACGAATATAGAAATTGAATGGCAACCGACTCATCGTAGAGCTAGCAATCTCTTTATTTCTCCTCTTCTCTTTACTCCTTTATAATTCAATATATATATAATATATATTGAACGTTATATCGTTATAATATAAGTTAATATAATAATTTGTGTAAATAACGTTATTAAGAAAGAAAACAACGACGTGATAATGATTAACGCTAGGCTCCCCTTTCTCTTCGAATCTCATTTACACTTTATATTTACAATGCTTTGTTTTTTTTTTGGGCTCACGATGTTTTTTTTTTTATTTTCTTTTTTTTCTTTCTTTTTTTTACGACTTTGGACCATTCGATGCGAGGGTACCGTTTCGAGACGGGAGAAAAAAGAACGAATCCTCGAAACGGGTGACTTCTCGATCTGTAGATCATTCCATGATCGAAGTTATCTCT
The DNA here is from genome assembly GCF_029169275.1 of Apis cerana. Classification (NCBI taxonomy): domain Eukaryota; kingdom Metazoa; phylum Arthropoda; class Insecta; order Hymenoptera; family Apidae; genus Apis; species Apis cerana. The sequence goes on from NC_083860.1 coordinate 9,903,208, forward strand.
AATGGCGGCCGGTGTTCTCCATAATTCGCTCTATTCGGCCGTAAAAAAAAAAGAAGGAAAAAAAAAAAAGAAAAAACGACGTAGAATCATCACGACAAATTCCTTTTGGCATTTTTTTTTTTTTTTTTTTTTTTAGGCATGAAATACATACGCTCTTTGTAGTCGCTCTTTATTCTCACGCATCACGGTACGATAGAATTCGGTAATAGCGTTTAACAATCGAAAAATATTGAAATCGACGAATCACTCGGCACGCTCGAACCTCGTGATCCGTTTCTCATTTTATATTTTATGTATATATATATATAATAAATATATATATAATATATATACTTATTAATATGTAAGAACTTGACTAGATCACTTTAGTTTTTTTATTGACTCCCTTATTTAGTCTAGGTACTTGCTCGTGCGACGACAGAGAATATGAAGTGACAAGATGCTTTTTCTTCTTCTTCTTCTTCTTCTTTTCTTCTTTTTTATAAAAAAATATTCAGGAGAATGAACTAGAATACGATTAACGCGGCTTGTCTGGTTGCTTCTGGTTCCCAAAAAGTTTTTGAGAACGAGGCTTGATCCCAATTCCAGTTGTAATTAACGATAGGAGCGGATTCTATAAATCGCAGCAGCACCTCGGGTTCGTGAGAATTTTGCCAGATTATCCGTCGATCGGCCATCACACGTAGCATTCGGTTTTAGGGCCCAACTCGTACTCCATTTCCTCGTTGTTGTACATATCCATTACCTGAAGGAATATTGTTTTCAAATAAACTTGTATATTTGTAAATTAATTGGAATAGATTATTCTTTCAGACAATAAAAATCACTGTATTCCAAGGGATAAGCGAATATGAAATTTTCGAGGAAGAGCGAAGATGACCAGAGATAAACGGAGAAAACGTTACGTTCGCTTATATCATAAAAATTCCTTCCTAGAAAAATTTAAAAATTACCGCATTCATGTCTTTTTGCAATTCCTCCAATTGCTTCTCATGGATTACTTTCAGCTTCTCCTTCTCCCTGTTCTGAATCATTTGTGCGATTCTCCTCTCCTCCATGAATTTTTTCGTATTGTTCTGCTGCTTCTCCCTAAGCCGGCCCTCCTTTATCCCCCGGGTCTTCAAAGTTTTATCGTTCATCACCTCCCTCGTGCTCTCCACGGACAGCCTTGCCTGCCTCGCGTTCATTTCTTTGATCTCGCGCTCGTGCCGCGCCGTCAGCTGTTTCTGCTGAGCCAACTGAGCAGCCACACACAATTTTCTCAGAGTGTTCCTCCGCTCCTCTAAATGTGAACGTATCAGGTCACGTTCCTCTCGACGTTGCCTATCCGCCAATCGAGACCATTGAACCGTTTGCTCGGAAACTTCTCGACGAACGATCGGATCTCTCGACAGCTCTGCTTTGCTATCGAACAGAGAAATAAAACAAAAATTTAACTGGGTGGAGGAAACTTCGCTTTAAAAGAAACTTTTTCCGACTATTCTATGTCGTAAACTGTCCAATAATTATCCCCCTCTTTCATTCTTTCTTCACTTTAAAGAGAAAGAAATATTAACCACTACTTCTGTTGTCCAATAATCACCGACTTTTTCATGGTTAAAACGATGTTAGTGGAATATTGGAGAAAACAAGAAAGTATGGGACTAGTCAGTGAGGCTTTCTGACTTTGTTTAAAGAGAAACATCAGAGGTCTATATATATATATATATATATATATATATATATATATATATATATATATATATATATATATATATATATATAGAAAAGTAGGATATATATTTAGCACGTGTTTCTGTTTAGAACAGATAGAAGCACAGTCAATAATCAAGGAAAAAGTTCCTCGTTGCATCAGTTAAAAAAAAAAAAAAAAAGAAACAAATCACGTACTTTTTTCCTTTGATAATCTTCTCTATCGCTGTGCAATGTTGTTTCTGGACGGTAAGTTTCTCCTTTTGATGCCTCTTCTTCAAAGACTCCAAATCCTTCTGCTGCTTTCTCAACACTTTCTGATACCCCTTCTCTTGCCTCAACGATTCAGCCGTTATGGGATTGAATTTCATTTCCTCTAAAGAAAAAAAGAAAAAAAAAAGAAAGAAAGAAAAATCCTCATAAACCCATTTTTCTACCATCCAATTCCACTGAATTGAATCGAAAATGAATGCGATTACCTCGAGGTTTAGGCGCTTCCCGATGATGAGCGGGCGCGGAATCACAGTGCCCTTTGCTGTCGCTCTCCTCTATCCCAAGCCCACGCATCTTATTCTGAGACGCGTTCTCCGACTTCTTGTAGGCCCGTGGCGCCGTGAGCGCGTCCATAAGCCCTGTTACGTTCGACCCCCCAATTCGAATTAAAAATATCGAGAAAATATGGCGTCGAGACGCTTACCCTCGTACCCGTCCGGCACGTAAATCTTGATCTCTATGTTGCAGAACAGCATAGGCAGGGACATGGGGAAGTTCGCCTCTGTTCTCAGGGATATGTGCCTGTATCCTGACTGTAGACCGTCTAAGGGGACGATCCTCTGGCCCAACAGCTTCCCGTTCGACTCGTCGTAAACCGCGAATCTGAGGGCGGCCAGATCCGGCAGCACGACTTTTCGAAACAGGAAAGGCTCCTCGTTGTAAACGGGATTCAGGCCGTTCGCTGGAACCACCCTGGTCCGAAATTCTTTCCTGATCGTGTCCGTAGGCAGACCGTACATTTCCACCTCCACGTAAGTGCCGACCTTCTTGTCGGATAAAAATTGGCCAGCGATCACCTAGCCAATGAACAAATGCCAAAAAAATTCTCTCAAAGTCAATCTCTTTCTGTTTCACGTTTCTTAATCGCCTTTCGCTACGGTTTCGCCAGTCATTAGTCGTTAGACAGACTAACTGAGAACGAGTTTCGTCTTAATTGTTGAAAGTTAATCTAATGATAGTAGATTATTATAGTATAACAATGATAATATGGTATAATAATATAATAAGAGTAGTGTAAGAATATAATTATAAGGTTTATAGTTCTTATAATTAATATTTAATTTAATTTATAACTGTTGTAATTGATATTTAATTTAAATTAATTTTAAAGAGTGAAATTTTATGAAATTTTGTGAACTGAATTTATGATGGAATTAAGCGAATCAGATAAATAATTAAATTATAAAATCATGATATTACAGTAATTAATGTTGTGTATCTTGTTGAATATCTTGTATTTTCTTTTCTTTGTACTTTATTTTAAAAATTTATTTATAAATAAATAGATCTATTCCCGATATCAAAATTATGACGATGATACGGTTATATCAAATCATGCAACAGCATGAAAATGGGAAATATGATGAAAAATGATTTGATTTTGGAAAGTACACTGTTGAATAATTTTATATTCTTTTACAGATTGAACAAAATACGCATATATATGCAGAGAACTAATCGATAACTGATCGGTCACATTTCAATATTCCGTGAATTTATTAAGAAGCATTTAAAGATTTCAATTTTATAACGGATATGACGAAACATCTATTTTAATTTAAATCGTTATAAATCGTGTAAAAAGATATTGAGATCTCAAAAACATCACTGCTTTTAGAAGTGTTAATAATTTATTCATAACAGTGTATATTTATAACTTTTCTATGAACGTATTCAACATTAAAATTAATTAAATTTTTACATTGCGCAATAGCAATTATAATGATAAGATAATATCGAGCAATAAAACTTTTTAAATAGAAAAATTATGTGTCTGTGGTTAAAATTTCGAGTAAAGTTAACTGCTTACGTTACGATGCTTTGAACGAATTACAGTCGAGTAACTTTATCCTTCCCTTAAAATTTTCCCTTAAAAGAAAGGACTATCGATTTTGAATAACTCGATATATAAACTTAAAGAAGTTCTTGGTAGCAATCGTAGATTTGGAAATGCAGACTGTTTCTATAAATCAGAATTGGGAGAATAATTTCGAGATTACCTGAACGCTGCATTGGGTGGCGATTACACCGTCCACAGGGCTCTCCGCGAACGGGTCGAAGCTTCGATCGGCACGTCTCATGAAGTCAGGTTTGAGTAGGTAGCCGGAGGAACCGTTGTATTCGAACTTGCCCTGATTCAGTTGCATGGGCAGGTCCGCGGTTTGGAAATTCAACGACACCATTTGACAACCAGCGTTCCAGAAGACCTGTTTTCAATCGATCGATCGGTTTTGAACGAGGATTTTAGGCACGCGGATCTCGTGGGGATTACCTGTGGCATGTAATTCGATGAATCCGCTCGGGTGCCTTTCGGATAAATCCGGCTCATTTGCCGCTTGTTGTAATTGACGAACTCGATCGCTTGGGTCTTCAAGTAATTGAGGCCAGCGGTTTCCGCGAAGGAAGACATATTGTGATGAATATTCTTTTCTGTACAAGAGGGCACTATCATCAATCGTCTCTTTCGTTTAACCGTATAACCGAGGGAAATCTTTGCCTTACGTTCGGCAACATCGAAGCCTGGGAACTTGATGGGCTGCGCGTAGTTGACCATCGAGGACAACCATGGATGGACGTTTGTCGTGCTCCCCGTATACGGTGGAACGGGTATGTCCAGAGTTTCGCCTAATCCCGTGCTCGAGCTCGACTGTTGCTGGTTGCCGGTCGTCGACGATGCGACTGACTCGGTCGTCGAAACCTCTTCCTGGAAATCGGGCAAATTTCTTTCTCTAATTGTGACTGCTACCGGGAAATCAATGCCGGGATATAATAAATTTTTTCTTTCTTCTTCTTCAACGAACTGAATTTTTTCTATATACGTATTTCGTACGTAATGGATAGTCGTATTACCTTTACCGATTGTTGTTCAACGACAACAGCGACAGAGGGAGGCGCGCTCGCGTCTTCCTTGACCTCGTCCTCGATGACGAATTGGCCTTGCCGAAACAGTTCCAACTCGTGCTTCTCCACTTCGGGTTTCAAACGTTTGTTCTTTATCAGAATCTTACGTTTGAGCAAATTGGGCGACGGCAGAGGTACTCCTGGCTCCAGCTATTTTATCACAACGATATTCGTTATATGTCTTTTCTCTTTCGGTTCGATAATACGATATACAAGCAGATGTGTAATTCAATCGAGCGATACTCGAACTCCATATTACGGATAAATTTTTAGATAAGTTGGTGGCTACCTATGAGGATTTTATCGATTTCGTATTGACGTATTTAATTCGTTATCGCGAGATATGAGAAGATATCGAAGTCGGTGAAAGGAACAACGTTTTCAATTTCATTCGAATAATAAAACTACGGAAATGAACTCACTGGATAGTCTTTGAGCGGTTCCTTGAGAAGCAGATCGCCCAGAATTTCGTCGCAGTATTTGGCCAATTTGTATTGCTGCTTCTTGCTGCAATGGTTCTCGAAGCTAAGAATGACCGGATATTCCGACGTGACGAACGCTGTGTCCCTCACCGCGTAAATCACGTCCTTGAAGAGAATGTCCGTGCACATAGCTTTGCCATGCGTAATTATCGGCTCCTCGTCCTCCCCTTTTCCATCCCAACAATCCAACTCGACGCACCTTCAAGTTCCACGCGTTCTTCACACGCCTTCACAACTCGATCGTATCGCTCTCGTCCCAATCTTACCTGCAACCGGCCAACAACACCTGTCTGTACATCTCGACGCTGCTCTTCCCGCCGAATTGACGGCCGCACAGATACGTGTTGTGGCTCGAGTTGATGTAATAATGCGCAAGCGGTTGATCCATGTCCATGTAAACGTCCAGCCTGTCCAGGAATACGGGGGCATTTTCGTCTGACATCAGGTACCTTATGAAACCGTCCTTCGTCATCGTTTCTGAAAGGACGTGATTGCTGAAAGGATCCCATTACACGAAAGGTACAAACTAAATTTGAGATACACGATCGATGTTGAAGAGAGAGAGAAAGAGAGAGAGAGAGAGAAGAAAGAAACATTTTCGATGGCAAAAAAAAAAATAACAATTCTTACTTTGATTCCTCGCTATCTCGTTCTGCTCGTAATCATTTATGATCTCCAACGCCCTCTTCTCGTCGTACAACGGGTACAAGATCTCGTTCAACGTTGGATCTCGTTGCTTCTCGTTCAGAAACATGACCAATTGATCGAGATTGATCGTGTCCGCTTTGCCCTGGGTGCTGGAAATAAAGTTCAAGTTCGAATAAACCATCGTCACCACTTTCCTTCATTATTCGCGGAATTACTTACATGGACTGGAACAATTCCTCTATGTCGTTTCGAGGGCAGATTTTGTGGTATAACGCGTAGAAAGCGTCGAAGGTGAAGTCTTCAGGCTCGATCACATCGTTCTGCAAGTTCGGTTTCATCAAAAGTTTCGGCAAGGCAAGCGTACGATCGCTCTTATGCGTGTTTTTCTTTTTCTTTCTTTCTTTTTTTTTGTTTTCGTTTCTCTCGCCTCTTACCTTTCCGCTGGATAGACCTAAATCGGCGAGGCACTGATAAACAAGCTTTTCCGTTTTCCCAGATGCGAAAGTTCTCGCGACCACTTTCACCGGAACTTTTCCATTCGGATCGATCAGCATTCTAAGCCTCATCCAACTGGAACACGGCAAACATTTATTTACTCCTCGAAGACCCTCGTTCAGAATCTTGAGGGAGATCGAGGTAGGGTCATAGGGTCCAAAATGTATATACGTATACATTCTTTATAGAAAAAGTAGAAAATAATCGTATATAAGTATGCACGAATGTAGATCATAATAATAATTTAGACGTATAAGAAAAATTTAAATTTTACAAATGTATTAAAAAAAGGAAAAGTTACGCAAAGTTACGAAATATTCGGAGAGATTAAATTTATTCGAAGGAAGAAAATTACGTTACATCTCTGGAGGATAAAAATACGTTGGGTAATAATACTGCCGTTATAACATATTCTTGATCGCTTTGAAAAAAGAAAAACCAGGAAATGTTACGCGTTCTTCTCTCTCTCTCTCTCTCTCTCTCCCTCGATATTTAAAATCGATATCGCAAATAAAGGGTTTACAGGTGTGGAATACTTGTTTCTGGCTAATTGTTTCATCGCGTTAATGTCAATCGGCGATATATGTGTGTATATGTGTGTAATTGCATTAGGAAACTCACTGTTTCTTCAAGCACGTAAGCGGGCAAACGTTGTTGGCTTTCACGTTGTGCGTAATCGATCGTATGCCATCCAGCCATATCTGTCATGGGACACAGCAAACACGTGGACTTTATTGATCCTGATAATAACTGCTTAACCGAATGAATTGGAAAATTTCTTTTCTACGATCGATTCGTAAATACCCATCTCTCGTATTTCCCCCCCTCCTCGTATAATTCGGCGAATTACGTCACGTAATAGGTGACGCAATATTATCGTCGAGAGAGTTTTTATATATTATTATCCGAACAATTGCAAAAGTGCTTAGGAACCTTCAGGTTCATTTGCTAAATTTTCAAAGGGAAATATCAAATAGAACGGATTACGTAACGAGTAAATTTACCTTGGCCGTAGCTGAATCCGGGCAAACGACATGCTGGTAATTAATATTGGTATAATCTACGCCCGAACAGATGGTTAAACATTTCTCCTCTAATTGCTCCCCGTGCTTTGTCACAAGCTTGTCGTACAGCTTCGGGTCCTAAATTAAAGATTAGAAAACGATTATACAATTTGTACGGTTGGCAGGCGGTTGATTAAGACGAGCGTGCGTTATCGATCCAGTTTCTTATAAACTCTCTTTTCTTAGAAAAAGGGGGATAAAAAGAGCGGGTGGCGTTAAATAATTAGCAAGTGGATATCGAAAACTGAAGTAAAAATGTATTCTTGTTTTTAAAATTAAAATTGTAATTTAAAACAAAAATTTCTACAGTTTATTTGTACGCGAAAGTAAGAAAAGAAGAAAAAAAATATGATAAATATTTTTTTGCAGATCCACGTCGTATATGAAATCGTATATAAAAAAGAAGAGAATAAAATCGTAATAAAAATTTTATCTCCAATAACGAATCGATAGCCGTCAAAACGATTATGTGTCCCGTTGAAATTTTGAACATTTTTCTTTTTTTCTTTTTTTTTCTTTCTTTTTTTTTTTTTTTTGATGAAAAATGGATGTCACGTTCGAAACAGGATGACAATCGTTGGATATATGACATTCTTACCTTTGGTAATCCGCCGGCGCGTATATCGCTCACTTGACACAGCTCTATCACGTCCCCGTCCTATTTGAAACGTAAATACGAAACGTTTAAGCAATTAAACGCGGCAATTAAATGCGCATAATACGATGAAACCTGTCAAGATTTGTTTGTCAAGGTCAAGTTGCAAGATTCTAACCTGATGCTTGGTAATAGATGGATAATTTCTGCAAATTTAAATATTGAAATCAAACATTTCTCGAAAGGCGAAGTTGATCAATTTCGATTTCAATCAATCAGCTTGTCAATTTAATCTCTTTATGAAATGGATTATCATATTACGTAATTAGAAAATAGAAAATTTCTACGCTACTACGAAACAAAAAATTTTAATATTATTAAAATAACGACGTAGCAATAAGGTCGAGAGCTAAATGATTAAAAGACAAATATCAGTTCGAGGAATCGATACGTTTCTCTAGCTTGCATTTGTTTCGAAAGACGCGATGCAAGCTTTAACGCGCACGAACAAAGACGATCCAGCGGGAATTTAGGAATTTTTCATTTAATTTTCCCTAACCTAAAATCAGGCGAATATCTGACACGAATATTTATTATTCCATATTTTCACGTTCCAGTTGCAACCAGAATATATTCCCTTTAGATCCTAAATTCCCAACTCGCCCGTTGGAAAAAAAGAGGGAGAGTATTCTTATATTATTCCGAATAAATCGGAGAATAAATCGGACAGTGAGAAGCAGATTGACTCACCCTTCCTTCGCTCTGCCAGTAGATGAAGAACCCATATTCGTCGACCTTGAACATGCAATTCAGCTCGAGCTCCGTGTTGTCCTTCTCTTCCGACCACCGATCGAACATGCATCCCTGACGGAGGGCTAAGGGTACCTCGATCTGCCAATTGAACTCGAATCTTTTCGTCATCTCTCTCTCTCTCTCTCACTCTCTCAATCTCTCTCTTCACACCGATTCGACCGTATCAAGGGACGCTATCACGCGTCACCCGCTCGTCGTCCAAATCCTGCCAACGACGCGAAAGAAAAAAAAAAAATGATGATTTTCTCAAAACTTTCGAAACGTCAATTTCCAAAACGTCATCCGCGTCCGTGACACGGATTTATTACGGATTTGCACGCGGCAATTCACACGATTACGCGTTCGTAGGGATAAAAGATTAGAGTTTTCAACGCCGTTTAACCGCCGTCTCCACGAGCCGCTGCCCACGAAAGATAAAACGTTTTCCAATTGAACGAGATGTGGTAGATACCAACACTGCTCCCTCGCTCCACTCAAAATAATCGAATTACGTGACTAACCGATCTACATTTAGATACGAAGTTTGGTTTGAAATAATTAATGGAAATGGGAATAGGCGATATTGCAAGATCATATTGCCTCGTTAACGATTCCAACGTTGCTCCGATTCATTACGAAAGCAACGCTTCGTTGTTTCGAATACGAAACAAATCTCGGCCGGTTACTCTTTGATGCTGTTCATTTATTTAAAACGCGCGGCATTGAACACGAGGGGGGGAAGAGGGATCGATTGATCCACGTACAGTGTGTCTCTTAATGGTATTTCTCCGGGCCACAATCGAGTTAACCTGATCGAGAACGAAAGGGAGGGGGATACGTGCCTCTTTAACCTGCATCAAAATCCAATTAAACCTCGTTCACTTCGTTACGCGAAACGCGAGACAGTCGACGTTATCCTAAACAATCTCTCGTCTCGATCCTCGAAAATCGTTCATCGCGATGATCGACCGAATGGATCGATTGTGGAGTCAAGAGGAACGACGATTTTTATTTGTTACTTTGGCCCCTGAGAGCCATCATTCTCCTACGGGAATCGAGTTAATCGCATTTCTCTATTTCGCTTTCGCTGCTCGTGCACGTGGATCGATGGTGAGGATAAAAGAAGAAAAATCGAAATTGTTTTATTTTATTCTTATGCGTGGAAGAATAGACGCAGAACGGGGGACACAAGTTTCCTTTGTACGGAAGAAATAAATACACGTAATAAATATCGTGCTCACGAATTTTTAAATTCGATCTTCTCAGAAACGAGGCGAAAAAATTTTGTTCCACGCTGTTTCGCTTGTTTTCCAACTTGCGGGATAATATTAATATCAAACAACGAGCTTCTTTTCTCCCGCGAATTTCGATCCTCGTTATAAAATGTACGTTATAAAAATGTACAACGAGACTGTAAGGTTAAACGGAAGTGAGGTCACCGAAGATGAAGTCACATCGCCTACGAGAGTCCCCAATTAAATATACACTGTTGCAGGTGTGCAGCACGAGATCGCCGTGAGATTTTTCATTCTTTTTTTTTTTCGATCGGTCGATATCGTATCGAAGCGCAAAGAATTTACCGGCATCGTGGGCACCGATTGACCTTTTATTCCCTAGTTACAAAGTAGGACGAAGCATAGAAAGAGTTTAGGTGAAAAATAGAACGATACTAGAGAGCACACTCTATGCTCTGCCCTCACGAATCTCGAGCTTAGATAATTCAACGTTTCGTATGCAACGAGGTTTCATCGATTAGGAGGATGATCATTTTTTATTATTTTGCCGAGCCAAGGATCAAAATTCGATCTCGTTCCTCGCGCGATCGAAGCAAGAGGCATAAAAGATAAACGGTGAATAATAAATGGTAAAGTTCTATCTTTCGTGGACCGCGTCGAGGGGAAGCAAACAACGCGATAAAACTAGCGGTAAATGGGACACTTACGAACGTTAAGAACGTTTCTTCCTCGCTGGCTTGCACATCTCTTAGCTCTCCGCTTCACCTAGAAAATAAGAAAGAACAAGTTCGGTGAATGCAAGTTTTCGTACACACCTTCGAACACGCAGAAGTCAAGGTCTCGAGATTCTATAGATAGAATTGGTATACAAATTGATTTCACCGAATTTTATGATCGAACTTCGGTATATATTTCAAACCGCTGTCAAACATCGTTTTCCTGTAACTGTTGCCTCGTTTCCGGTCAACCGGACAACCGCCTATCGTTCAATTTCTTTGACACACCGAATTCAAGGAATCGCACGATGCGACCACGAAATGTTATCTTTATTACAATATTTACACGAACGATCGATCAAGTTCAAATATGTTATACTTCGCACAAAGGAGCCGAGAATCGCAGTTGTGTAATACTAATAATTTCAAGTTAGCAAGAAGAAATATAAACCGATAAAAATTAAAAAAAAAAAAATAAACTAATCGCAATTTTCTTCATTCGAAAAACAATTTACCGTTTATTTGACGAGAGAATGTGAATGTTAAATTCTTAATTCTTCAATCTGTCAAAGTTTTTTTTTCCATATTGTAAAAATTGGACATTACGAGCATAAAATGAGAACGACAGATGAAAATAAGAGTACGTGGAAACACTTTTTGCAATCATTGTCTTTGCTCGATGAACCGGCATAGATGGACAGAATGAATGCGACTCTTTTCGTTCCATCTGAATTCTAATTTTCTCTTTACGCGAAAACGAAGAGAGAAAGCTGATAACGCTACTTACTCTACGATAACGCGACCGGGAATAATATCGTTGCTACACGAAACTTTGACATTGCCTCTGAAAATCACAAGAGCGCCGTACCAAACACAGAGAGTACAATTAAACGGGAGTGCTTATCGTTCAAGCTGGCTCAACATTCGGTAAATGGATTTATCATTCGAACGAGAAAGGTCGAGCACCTATCGATGTTTCTCTATCGTACACGGATATCCCGCCTCGGCTTATCTTAGAGTGCTGTTATCTTAATTGACGCAAAAGGAAGCTTTGAAAAAAAGAAAAAAAAATTGAATCGATGACGTTTGGAACTTATACGCTCGATAATTATGTGTAAAAAAAAAAAAAAGAAGAACTTCACGTTCTTTTGTTTCGATTCGAATGTTACAACTTCATTAGATTAGATACCGATCGGAAAGAAAAAGGGAAGAGATCAGTAAAATGTAACGATAAACTTTTCCACGATCGGATATCGATTTGAAGAAAAGAAAAGAAGAAGAAGAAGAAGAAGAGGAAAAAGGAAGAAACGCGAGGTCGAATGTCGAATTAGATATTCGTGAAAAATTTCAGAGATAGATACGGATACAATGGAGGTATATAATGGGTATGAGAAACACAACTGGACCGAACACGAGTACCAACAAAGCCGGCGAAGCACAAAAGAAAAATAAAATAAAGAAAGCGGGGGAATAAGGTCGGGGGAATAAGTATAACGAAACGAACTCGTAGATATTTTCGGATTGCCTGGGTTTCAGAATTTTCAGACGTCCACCAATCTGACTCGTATAAGAAGTATATACCCTGCTATAAATTCTTAAAGATTGACGTTGATTCTGGTTTTCGTCCGCTTATTCCGTTCGTAGGGAAACAAGTCTCCTGGATTTCGCCATTAATCATAGTTAACTGTTCGAGCCGCGTTTTTTCAATTTAGATTTTCACGAATTGACGAATAATTCATAAAAAAAAAAAAAATTGTAAAATGTTGCGAAAATTTCGACGATGAAAATAAGATTGGTAATGATAAATAAATTTAAGATTATGTAAAACCTACGTAACCTATGAAAATAAGTGTAGCGCGGAAGTGTTCAAAACATCGTCCACGTTGTAAGATATTTTTCTTCCCGGATTCGTTCGCGATATTTATTTCTTTCGCGGAATTGATATTTTCAAACGATCCTCGAGTAAACGAAAAAAGCATCGAGAGTACGAGTTTATCTCTTCTCCATTGGCCGCGCGTCAACAAATTGGTCATGGAAGATACAAGCTAAACATTTTAAAATTAAAAAAAAAAAAGATGATAAAATTAAAAAGCGGAGAGAAATTTAGACGAATAACCGTCTCGTATTATATATTTAATTTCTTCACCGTTTTTTTCTTCGCGATTCATCAAACGTGTAATTGATTCTGATAAAATTGAATGACGTCCACACACGCGCGTAATTACGGCCGATTTATTTCCCACACGACATCTCTGCACGAACGGGCGCGTAGCTCGTATACACAGAGGCGGCGCGTAAACAGAGGAACGTTACGAAAATAATGTAGGAGTCGCGGCTCGTGCCGCTGCTTCTTCCTTGGCACGATGAAAACGTTTCTGGCGTCTGACAGAGTAAACGAATTCTTCGAGCAAGAGCGGAGGGGGAAGCCCAAGTAACGACGTATCATAAGCACGAGCGCGCGCTACGGTTTACTTAATGGCAAAGTGGTGATCGAGTATTTTGGTCGTGAAAGCGGAAGAACGCGGAATGTCGTAATATAGCTTATCCCTGTTGATAGTCTCTACCGCATTCGCTAAACGGCCCCTCGTAAAACTTCTCTCGAGCGTAAAGCAGCGTTCTCATCGACTCAACCAAATGGAAAGAAGCTCGATATTTTTGACAAATATGAACGCTGCAGAGGCAAGTTTTTGTTTTCGAACTAGATCTCTAGTGTTTCCATTTCTTTTCGCTTCTGTTTTCGGTTTCAAGGTGACGCTGGAGTTCCTTCCTATCGAGACGCGTCGACGCCGACGGCTTACTTAAAAACAAGAAAAGAAAAACGCGAGAAACGTTGGGACGATAATAGATAAATTCTCCTAAGAATTTTTTCCAAGAATACGAAACAATGATAAAAAAAAAAAAGTTTGATAAATCGTTGCTTCGGTGGGAACGTAGCTTAACGATTTTCGTTCCTCCCGTCTGATCGAGATGTTTGTTTACACGATTTTCCAAAACTCGATTGCACGCAATCGACGCGTCACTTTATTATTTTCACGAATTCGCGAATCGCGATGTAAAAATTCTCGAATTCCCTCAGATAGACGAAGCTCGGTCGTAAATATCCGCCGTGTCGATATACTCCGATTATTATTTTTACGGGAAGGAAAATGAACGTTGAACGAATAATGCAGCGTGAGAACGGCCTGGTTGGATGGTCGAAAGAGAAGGAAGGTTATGTGCGCTTATGCAATACCGCGTAATATCTTCACCCTGTGTTCAACCTCTCGAGATGAATGAAATTATCGCTCCACAGATAATCTAGCAATAAAATAATATCGAAAATCGGGCAGAACAAGTCCGCCCAGTCCGACGACACGACGAGACACCTCCTCTGCCACCCTGTATCCCGCACGCGCGTGTTTTTCAACGAAGAGGAACTTTTTACAAACATTACACGATACGCATTATCTCTGGTGGAATAGGCAGCGTTACACGCGCGCATATGCTCGCGCCGCGGTCGTAAATACAAGGCAAACATTTGCACTTTGATACACGCATAAATGGGACGTTGTTGGAAAAATATTTGCACAGTGGATGAATACCTTGGCTACTTGCGCGGATTCAGAGCGAGCGTTAGAGGGGCAGGTCAGCGAGAATTTGTTCACGCGTTAGATTAATAGGCAAGTGGCTCGATTACGCGGGCGATGGGTCGGATAATTACACGACTTCCGGCACAGGCTTTTGAAGGCCGACGACGACAACGACGACGGCGACGACGAGCACGCCGCGACATTGACCGCTCAATCGCTTAATGCGCTCGCCGGCCTCTTCGAGAAGAATAAGAAATAAATGAGGGTCGTGACCCGTATTGAGCAATAACGCCAATAGGAAAAGACGAGGTTATTACACGTTTCGCAGGTCCTACCCGTTGTAAACTCTCTGATTTGGATGAATCCCTTCGCCCATTTTGATTTGAATTTCTAATTTGGATAACAATTTCGACGAATTTATCTTTATATTTTCCTTCCCCTCGTGATCGTGGATAATTTTTAATTCGTTAAAAAAAAAAAAAAGAACGGAAACATTTCATCGAAAGAATTAGATCGTAACGTAATAAGTAAATTTTATTTTTACGATTGATTCAATATACATCTCTCGAGTATAACTTTCCTCGTCGGCGAATTATTCAAACACGCGCGTATATAATTTATTTGCAACTTATCTCCGTTTAATTTTTCTTTTTTTTCATCGAAACTCAGCGTCATCGTATAAATCATCCGCAAGAACTTGTCAACCTCATCGATCATCTTACGTCAACGATATAACGCATTTACGTTCAATCGAAAAAGTTAACAGACACGCTCGATATCCAACGGTTGAACGGGTTGGGAAAATGTAAAAAAGTAGCAGCAGCGGGGAGAAAATAGTCGCGATAAATGTTGACGCGATCGAGAGACGATTAACAATCCAGAGAATCTCCGTGAAGAAATGGCAATTGCGGTATTTCCGCGTCGCTAACGAGCGTAATTATCCGTGGTGGCTGTTTTCCACGCGGACTCGAGTCCCCTCCGAGGCGAGAAGGTCAAAAGTCGGGAAAGGAGGAGAAATGAAGAGAGAAAATGAGGGTTAAAATAGATAAAGCGGTCGTTGGTGGATTGCTGATATAGAGGACGGTAAAAGGGGCGAAAGGACCAATTCGGAGGCCGAAATCTCGCGATGTTCGAATCCATATCGTCGAAGGTTATGCACTAGCCTCATCATTATCGTTCCCTTGACCTCAAAAATCTTTTGGCTCTGCGATTATTAATCTCTCGCTCGTGCTCCTCTCTCACCAAGTCCCCTCTTAATCGTGCCCGCTAATTAGCAAATCGTCGCCTGTGTGGTTAACCGTTGCGTACGGAGCTGCGATATGCATCGTGTACGTATATCTTGGGATACGTAGCGATGTAGCGCGTAAAACGAAAGACGAGACGAATGAAAGAAACCGAAGGGACATACACAATGCTCGCGTGGGTCAGCACGCATGAGCGGTAACGTAAACGCAACGGGAAAGAAAGGAAAACAGGAGGCGGTGGAGAAGCAGAAAGACGGGAAGGAAGGAAAGGGACGGCGGGGATGGGCGGAGAGAGGAAGCGGTGGGAAATGAAAGGGAGATGGAAAGGTTACGCAAAGAGAGAGGAGAAGAAGAACGAAGGAAGAAAAGTGAAAGGGAAAAAGATATCGCACGGATAGAGGGCCGTGACTAACTGGCGAACATGCGCGCGAGTGGATGTTGTTTGATGTTAATGGTTATCTAGCTGGAAGGAATCTAATTAATTTATTCTGTACGAACGACTATATGAATTGTTCGTTCCAATACGGGAGACGAACGAAACGATCGAGTCGATCGAGTGAGCGTATCACCTTCCGTAGCAAAGTTCAAACTCGTTTCGTTCGCCTGGAAATCGAAGCATTTTTTTTTTTTTTTTATACATATACATCAGATTTCTTATATCCGGGAGGTCTATGAACCGTTACGTCGTTAATTACGTCCGTACTACACGGTATCTGACGTCCGTGATCCTACGTAAATTTCCCTACTGATACATAGTTTATACGAGAGCGTCCAAGGTTCCGGATGAAACGCAATGTGTCTGTGACGTGCAGTAACCATGAACGGTCGTGTACGATGACGGCTCGCGCGTGTATACACACAGCTACACGCTCGAGTCGCGCGTGTATCCGAGCACACATGGGCGTACCACGCTCCTCGAACGAAATTTCTGCAAGGTGTCTCGCTCGCCTTACCCGTACGTGTATGCGTGAAATAACCGGCTGACTGACGGCTACGCTCTCGTGTCGGTTCGATTACATTCTCTTTCCCCTTTCTCTGTCACGGTTCCTCTCTTCCTTCCCCGTTTCTCGCACACACTCGACGCGCGTCACCTATCCGCTTGGTGGTGAAAAAATTAAAAAAAAAAAAAAAATACGAACGGACAGTGTAGAAGAAGCGCGCGTTTCTTCGGCTCGACACTGAACGCCTTTCAGGCGCGGCGGAAGAAACTGACGGTGCGACACCGTCTGTTGACGGGCAAGCCACTAGCCTGGCTCGATACCGTCCTTTTCTCCTGCGCGCATGTGCCGCGCTCCGCTGCTCGGTTAATAAAAACGATATCTGCTTTTACCTTGCTTCCATGGAAATTATTTACGTGAAATCTCGTTTATCGGAACGCGACAGAGAAGGAGCGTGTGAATTCTGATATAATAGGAATTTAATTTCATTTAATGATCCCTGTTGCACGATAATTGGGAGAGTTTCCGTGAAGAGGATATAGATTCTTCTTTTCAAATATTATTTTTAATATGTCGTGTATCTCGTATAGTGCATTTTTGGTACAATTAT
This sequence comes from Apis cerana, assembly GCF_029169275.1. Taxonomy (NCBI): domain Eukaryota; kingdom Metazoa; phylum Arthropoda; class Insecta; order Hymenoptera; family Apidae; genus Apis; species Apis cerana. The sequence goes on from NC_083860.1 coordinate 9,920,462, forward strand.
TATTTGCGTCGTGGATTGAGATATTGGAATTGAAATTTAATGAAAAAATTATATTTATTTTTTTTATCGCGCAATCAAATGGGATGAATTGGAAAATTTGTAAAAATTAAATCGAACAATCGTGAAACTTGAATTACTTGATTGCAAATTTACGTTTCTCGGGTAATTTATTTGCTCTTATTGATTTTGTTTCTACTTGACGCTACTTGAGCGATTAGGTAAGGAAACAAACGTTTCCGTGTCTGACCGCACGGTATGATTCCACTTTGGCATGAAGAATCGGAACCATGAAATGCGTTTCAATGGCAACGCGTTTCGAGAGGTGTATATAAAATTTAGGCGTGAATATCAATTCGTCAAGGTACGAATTATTCGTATATAACTTCAATCGGAAGGCGTGAAAGCGTGAAATTTCGTCTGTGAAAATTAATATTTGAGCCGATTTAAAATTAAACAATCCCTGGTTTAGTTTCAAATATGTGTTCGAATTCGATTAATCAAAATTAATTTTTCTGAATTTTTGTATCAAGGTCGAAAATAATCATTAAACTATATATCCCACATTTTGAAATATGAATCCTCTATATTTGAGACACTTAAACAGCAATGGAGAGAAGAGTTTCTTTGAATATGCAAATCTTTGAATAATGTACCGTACAGTATTTTGTCATATTTGCGATTGCATTTCAATAGGTAATGAAAATGTGTCATAGGATATAAATATCTTCTTGAATAAATAAAGTGAAGATAATTATTTATATTTGCAGACAAATGTGTATAAAGTTAATATTTCAAATATTTCATTCATTTGCAAAGCTAAATTGGCTAAAGTTCAGAACGACGTCATTTGTTTTCAAATATAACTTTTCATTTGATAAAATTATTAAAATTATTCATTTTCCTAATTTTTATATATACAACGAAATTCAATTTCTCCAAGTTCTTAATAAGAAACTTTCTTACTGAAATCTGCATATAAAGTTCTGCTTAATCTTATTAAGCATCGAATCAAAGTTAGTGCGATCTCGAATTGCATCAAGTTACGAACGTTATGAAAGGGTGAAATATATCGATAATAGATATGAAACAATTATAGCACTTACCAGATGTATGTATTGTAGAAAACTTCGAATCTGTAATTATAGATCAGAAATGGAATAGGCGCGACATCTTATGAGATTTTGTATTACACATTTTGAAATATTGAAAAAAAGATCAAAATATATTAATATCTAGCATGTTATAATCTAATAATAAATCTATAATATATATTTAATTATGTAATATTTTTTCAAACTATTTTAACAGATGATTCTTTTTTAAGTGATGAAATAAAATTTTAAAATATCAGAAAATTACTAAAATATAGAATTGTGAAATACTACAATGCAATACATTATATATCCAGCAATGTCCAACAGTTCGTATAAAGAATTAAGTAGTACAAATATTTACCATTGCTTTTCAAGATGATGTTTTAATTTATTTCATATAATTTAATCTTTTTAATTCACGATTATATCTTTATTTTATTTATATTTAAAAAAAAATATAAAAATTGGCTGATTAATTGGTTTCATTACGAGGAAATGACATAAAAAATACAAAGAATTATTAAAATTTTTCTTAACGAAATTAAATAAATGTAAAAATATTTATTCTGTTAAGATTTTTAATCGATAAATTAAAGAACAATGTAAAAAATTATTCAGAAATCGTTGTTTTGAGCGTTTAAATTCGTAGACTAAATATAAATATAGAGGAAAGCATTATGTAGAAAAAGGATGGAGATAGATTAAAAATAATGAATTCAGCGCCATCTGCAGAGTGCCGCAAATGAAACTCATAAAGAAAGGATAGAAAATAATAAAAGAAGGATAGAGATAGAATAAGAATTGATGGCAAGTGCCATCTTTTGGCTATAGTTGTAAACATTTCTTTAAAAATGCTTAAGAGATGGCATTGGATATTAATTCTTACTCTATCTTGCCGTATTTTTGTATTAGAGAGATGGCGCTAACGATCAATTCTTATATTTAGCGAGTTTCATTTGCGGCACTCTCAAGATGGCGCTGAATTCATAATTTTTAATTTATCTCCATCCTTTTTCCACTATCTGCTTTCTTTGTCCACGAATTTCATTCACGCACTCAAAAAGACGACTTCTGAATACATTTTATGCATCGTTCTTCGATCACGAGAACTCTGTCCGTAACAGAACTCTTTTCGAACAAACGTCGGTACGAGAATACTAGAACCGTCTAAAATAATATCGATCGAAGAATAAACTTTGGTTTTTCATACTGCTTCGATCAAACAAAAGATTCGTTCACTTCGTCGATGATATTGACAAAAAATTACCATTACCATTCATCTTAGAGATCAATACTTCTTTCAATTTCTTCCAACGAACCTATTCCTATTCGATCAGGAAGAGTCCAAACGTCAAACAAAAACGTCGGATCGAAATCTTCGAATCGTTTCAATAGGATATTATAAATTTTTCCAATTATGATCCTGCCGTTTGAAATACGAAAGAAATTTCACGTGGAAATTTCACAAAGCAAACGAGTCGGAAACGAGTCTTGCGGTCAGGAAGAACGAAACTCGATACCCGACCAATAAACCAAACTTTTTTCTTTAATGGAAAAGTGTACGCGCAGTAGTTGCGATCCCAGGGGATGCGATTAAACGACCCGATGATGTTAGCAACTTACCGCATCTCGTAACATTTTCTCCGCGATACATCCTCCCTCGTGAAAACGTATTGTGTATCAGTGTCGCGCGGTTAATCTTAAAATAAACGAACTTACCCAAGGTATTTACCGGAACCCGGTAATGTTCCCAGATAAATCTAGATCCACTTCCCAACTGGGGAGGAAATTTCGCTCCCAAACAATGGGAATCACGTACGTGGCGGCGAAATATACGATCAACATCCATACGCTCAAGAACTTCCTCCTTCGGTTCCTCTATTTTCTATTCTCTTTAACGTGCGCACGATCCGATTCGCCTATCCTAAATAAAATCTCCGTGTCCGTGTCTAAGAAAAATATATATATATACATATGATATGACGATATACGTTTGTAAATTTGCAATTCCAATTCAAGTTTCAATCTCAGAGGGAGGGGAAAAAATTGGATCGAAAGGGAAGAGAAGGGCCGAGTGTCTTCGAAACGGCCGTAGCCCTACGTGAAAAAGAGCGAGCGTCCTTTTTCTCTTTCTCGGTCGGACCTGCTAACTCGACAGACCACACGGGTGTAAACCCTCGTTTTGAATATGCATGACAGTTCTCTTTTTTTTTCTCTGTGCCGTCTGCTGCTCGTTTCTCTCTCTCTCTCTCTCTCGGTTCTAAAGCATCCTCTCCTCCCTCATCCCCCATTTCTCTTAACCCTCATTCCGGCTTCGCCCGCTACGAAATTAACTCGCATTCCGAGCTTCCTTTGATGTCACCCAAAGTGTCACTGACCATCGGCGATGCTCGTAGTTCTATATATATGTGTGTGTGTGTGCGTGTAAAATACACGGTCAGAGCCTTTATTCGTTCCTGCTTGATTCGTTTACAATCTCTAAACAAATGTTCTCCCGGCTCTGCTCTTTAGAACAGTTCTAAACTGTGCGCGGAGATGCAAGGATTCTGACGAAATGTTTGCGTAAAATTTAGGATGATTTATGTAGGTGCGCTTGCGTGAGGATTAAATGTCGGCACAGTTAACGAGGATAGAGATAGGGATAATGTTTGAGAGAGAAAGTGCTCGTCTCGCCCATATTTGGCAAAGTAAAAAGGATTCGCTTAATTTTACTCACGGTATTACGAATGGGGAATTGGGATTAATCAGTGTTTGCATCGCGTTTCTGCGTTATTTCCGAGGAAAGCATTATCTGTATGGAGAAAAATTTAGAGAAATTTCTAGTATCTTCCCTCCATCTTCGTGAACAAGTTTGACTCCGTATTATAATTTAATTTCTGAACGGTGGGATTTAAATCTGGAGAAAAGAAGCGAGGAACGATCGAGGGGAGAGGATTCTCGCAACGAGGATTCTTCGGAAAAGTTAAAAAAGAGAAAGAAAAAGAGTCGAATCGTTAAAATTCGGAAGGGAACGCTTCGTACTCCGACAAACTTTCGTCGTTCCATTTCATCGTTATTGCCGGTTTAATATTAAACAACGGCCAGATATTCGCCGGGTCGAAACCAATTACGCTTCGATCGAGTCGAAGAAACGTTGCGCCCTTGGCGCGACATGTTCGTCACCGTGCCGTAAGGATCACGATTTGTAGACACGCATCACCGCGACACGTGTCGTGCACGCGTGTTACATGCATCGCATTGACACCCGCATGTACATTTCACGGAGGGACGTGTTTCGGAAAGGGGCGAAGCCATTTCGTAATTGCTTTCCTTCCCCACCCCGAGGAAAACCCGGCAACCTACTCATCCTCGACACGAGCCACTGATTTACGTCAGTTACGAGACTTGTGCAAACCATTCTCTCTCTCTCTCTCTCTCTCGTCTCAATTATTTCCCTCGATCTTCCCTTTATCTCTACGAATATCTCACGCCCTCTCCCCCTTTTTTCAACCTATCTACCTACCCCTTTCTCCTTCCGTTCGAAATTATTTGAGGAAGAGCGAAGCAAAAAAAGATAGAAAAATTCTGTTGTTGGGAAACGCGTGGAAAAGATCGAACTCGCGTTCGTTTCCTCGTCTGGATTTTCCGGGCTCCCGGGCGAAACGAGGCTGTGGAAAATTATTATTGCGCGCGGTGGTGTTGGGTCGTTTAGAAGGGCGTAAGTAGGGGGAGGGGGACTCGGTTAATCGTCGGATTAACTGCATTAACGTAATTGCTTCCTTCCATGTCCCCTCTGGTACAATGCATTTACTTTCAATTACAGGATACCCACCAATGATGAAAACCCAATGTGTTGGACAGGGAGAGGATACGATCGGTGGCTGTTCGTTCCTTCTTTTCATTCCTCCCTCCTTCCTTTTCTCTCTTCCGTCTCTTTTCTCCGCTACAACTCGATTGGCGTAATCGAATGATCATTTCCTCCCCCGCAAATCGATGCAATTAGGAGGGATCCGCTATTACTTTCAACCTGTGTGTCAATCAATTTCAAAGGCAAATTGGTAAATCGTTCCCCGCTATTTTCGTTAACTCGCCCCGGTTATATGCACACCCGTCACTCGGGAATTTCGATCTTGAATAAAGAGGCATTGTTCGACGTCGAATACGAACGAACGAACCAACGAACGAATCGAATCGAATCGAGTCGAAACTACCCCGCACAGTCGTTTAACTCCATTGTCTTGAATATTATATTTCACGCAGCCGTGATTCACACGACAAATCTATCGAATATATTACCACGCTGGATATTCCTATTCGTGCGCGATACATATTTTCTTTAAAAAATTATGCGCGCATTTCCATAAACGTCAAAAATTTCACACCAGGTTGGGGGAGGAAAGAAGATCGAATCGATTCGACGATTTAAATATTTCTTTAAATTTACACGCGCAATTACTTCATCGACGAAACGTCGTTCATTTGAAGTCGCGCGACACAATAGATTTCCTCGTTCGCGAAATTCAATTCGTTATTAAACTGCTGGGATATCGGCCGAGCGATATTGTCCTCGTTCGTCGTGCAAGGAAGCACCTGTAACGCACGCGTGTAACATGTTCAAATTGGGCGCATGCATGGAACAGGAACGCGGAGAAATTCGTTCCCAAGTGGGAAGAGAAGTCGAGCAGCCGTGGCCCCCTAGGAAATTCTCTCGTCGAATGCGTCGCGCTTGCGAATCCACGATACGCACACCCGCGTACGACACACACACACATGGTTAAAATTCTCCCTAACTTCATACAAATATCGTACACTTGGATTCGTTTTTCGATAATTTTCTCCACCTGATCCAAAATTCTCCCCAGGGGCCGGCCCGACCCCATTCGCAGCTCGACCGTTCCCCCAGCCTCATTCGTTCCGCTGGAAACGTCCCGATGGAATTTGCATCTCAACAGATATTTTCCACCCACGGCCATATAGTTTGATCGAAATAACGCGTGGATAGCCGAGGGCCGCTTGATACGAGCACGATGTAATTTCCAATGCACACGCGCCTCGAAAAAGGCCGATCCACCGATAACGAAGTGGCAAGGAGAAATACGTGTTTGCGTGTGTGTATACGGGTTGCAATTGATACGGGTTCGAATTAGTTGGACTTCCGTTTAATCCCATATGCGTGCCACGAAGCTTCGAGTTTTTAGGAATATTGGAAACCAGTTTGCGCGACCAGGAGATCAAGGAAATGTATAAATGGGAAAAACTGCAGGCTTCCCTCTCTCTTTCAAGTTCTTCTCTCTTTTTTTTTTTTTGTTAAAAGTATTTTTTGTTTCTGTTTTTCCTCTCTCCCGTTCCCCTCTCCCCCTTTTTCTTATTATTATTTTATCGTTCCAATTTTCGCGTTGGAGTCAGCGAATAAAAGTTGAGGACAAGATGCAATCTTGATGGGCCGCGACTCTTCCACTCGACTCCTGCCTCCATTATTCCCTATCCTTCTCCGCAAAATGTATTCTCATCTCTACCTAATTTAAATTTTAACCCCCTTTTATCCCGACGCTACGCGTTACAAGTCCTTTAAATTCCCTGGATCGATCTTTGCATAGTTAAAATCCAATCGGAATCCGGTGATCCGGTTGAATCGCGGACCGTTCAAATTTTCATTCGAGTGTATACGCGTATATTTTTAAAGCTTGTCGATATTCTAAACGAAGATGAATATCCGCGTCAAATTTGTCGCGAAAAATCGGTGGAGATAATTCTTTTTTTTTGTTCGTGTTTTTCTATAAAAAAAAAAAACAAATCACATACCTCGAATCTTCCCAAAAGTCGAAACGAATGGAAATTTTCTCTCCGTGTTATTTTTAATTAGAGAAACGAGATTATTAATTATTTCACGCCGAAAATTTGGAAACGAAAATTCGGGGGAGAAAATTTTAATTACTAATTTTTCATCCGCGTGGCTTCATGGATCGATGAAATTTTTGATTCCGGAAATTATATAGAGAAACGACAAAAGCGTTATTCGCAAATTTCGCGATTGCACGGCCAGGTGCAAACGATTTAACGAGCTCTCGATATTTTTAGCTCGATAAATGCGTAAATTTTTCATTCCCCCGAATTCGAACATACGATTCGAAACGATCTCGAAACCGAACAATTTTATGAGAGGCGCCAGAGAGTGACGTTTCGAGTAATCGCTTAATAGATCACGAGTCGATAGACGCGAGAAGAAGGCATTTTCGAACAAGCACGATAGCCATTATCGTATTTCTCGATAATTAACGTCATCGATCAAAGCGATTCGCAAGAGACAGTGGATACGAATATAACGATTGCGGAACCGGTTTTGCCTCGTTTGGCAGGCCAAGTGAACTCGAACGATCTTGAGAATCTCGTTCCATCGAAGATCCGGATGGAGGCAAGAAAAAAAAAGAAAAAAAAAACTGCGCAACAAAGGTAAAGTAAATTAATTTCTTTCTCTCTTCTATCGTCCTTCCTGACCGATACGTCGATGGATCGACCGGAAAGAGGAGAAAATATACCCTGTGGAAACGTTCTCTTGATCTTTTAATAAGTGTGAGAGAATGGATGGATGGATGGTTTCGCGTTCGCGCTTAAAGGATGGAGAAAAAAATTAGAGGGATAGCGCCTTCAACGTGCAAATGAACGAGAGGTGAATACAGGGGAATAAGGGGAAATAAATAAATAAATAAATAAAATGATGGAGATATAAAATATCGTATTTACAGGTAAACTTTGGAAATGTTTGGACACCTGTGACGCGTTGTTGATTCCCATCGAGCATGAAACAATCGGTATTTGGAAAGAAATATCATAAATAGTATATAAAAATACAACTAGATTGTGAAAATATATATGGAGATATATGGTGACCCTGTGAGAAATAAAAGTTTAAAAACGATGTATTTTTCTTTCCTTTTTTTGTTTGTCGAATAAAAAATTGGATATTACGAAAGAAAATAATTTGAAATTTCTGCTCCAATCTCGTAACGTAAATAGTTATTTAAACATTTGGTACCAATTTTTTTTCGAGTGTTGGCAATAATTGATCGATCAAATTAAATTCGTTTCGTAACTTGGAATAATAATTCGATAACTTCAATCGCGAATCACGATTTTCCATTTCATTAAAAATTTCGTAAAATTCGTTAAAATTATTCATGGCATTAATTCCTCGCCTCCCTCTCTTCGCATTAACGAATCCGGACGCAACATCGGTCATTGTAATATTACATGTTTCTCGTATAAAATATTTCGAATATTTCCACTGTCAATCGCAAATACGCAACTTGAAAGCTACTACCTCCGAGAGAGTTTGTTCGACACCAGTTTCAGTTTTCTCTCCGTTATTTCAACAAATAATCGTACAAATGCAAAAATTGTATTACTCGGTGCTGATGGAATCGCTAATAGTTGATAAAATCGAATGCGATTCAAAAAATAAAATAAAAAAGATACGTGGCAAGGCGCGAATAGGAAATTTTATTTCCTAACGTTAATAACGCGATATATATATTACAATCACGATGATATCCTACACGAATGAATCAACGCGCAACATCGTTCAATGACGATTACTCGACGCTGAATTAATAATGCCACTACTGATAACGATTGCAAGTTCATAATCCGTTCGCTAATTAATTAACGCTATTAAGCTAAATCCTTGCCACGGAAAATGTCATCGTACCCGGCCTGCTCAACGGGTATCCAGGAAAATGGATTCGACGAACGCTATGATATATATTCCCGCCCAGACTCTCCAGTGACGCAATCTAACGCAATTTCGATTGATTCGTTCGCGACCAGCGTGTTGTACGTGTGTGCAACTTTTGAGGTCGCGCAAGAGGTGGTCGGAAAATTTGAAAAATTCCCCGTCCCGGTTCATTTGCTTAAAATACGATCGAAAAATCGAAGAGCTCGGGTGAAAAAGAAGGAAAGGAGAGGAAAGGAAAGGAGAGGAAAATTAAGAGCGTACGTATTCCGTCGAAGATAATAAATGGCAAGTTGGAGTGGATTTGCGGCGTTACTGCATCGATTATTCTTTCTTCTGATTTTTCTATTTTTTCTTTCTATGAATGTTTTACGAGTGAAAAATGATTTAAAATAGGTCGAAAAAATAATATATATATACATATATACGATTTCTTTTGAACGTTGTTCGAATATGGCCGGGTATACATGTCGAATCGAAACTCGACACTGAAGCTTTCATTGATAAAAGGAAATAGAGAGAGAAAGAGATGAGCAAAAACGAGAAAAATACGACAGACTTTTGGTAGGTGGTATTACAATTTGACTGAATATTGGGTTTTTTTTTTCAAAGATAGCCACGGTTAGTTAGGTTCGATTGCACGTTGGAAACGATATCGATTGTTTAATTAGCGGGTACAATAGGCACACGTGTCTAACAATAGAAAGGACTTTCTGCTGGACAATGGATTCATTCGGCCAATTTTCTTCTTCAAAACATCCAATTAAGCGACTTACAAATCGCAATTTACGAAAGATAGCCACACACAGTTGTTGCAAGATGTGGATGTGGATATTTAAAATTTATAATTTTTTATTAATCCTTTTTTCCCCTCGGTTATGTCTAGTTCCACTAGATATTTTTACAGGGAGAAAGTGCCATCTGACCGGATCGACTTCTTTCTTTTCCGTCGCGATTGACAGCTCCCTAAAAAAGTATCGAGTCGAAGTGGCTGTTTAATTATTCATTAGACGCAGATCAACGCGACATCAACAATTAATTTGTTGCCGAATTGTGGCCGAGGAAATTAACGAAATTATCGTAATAATTTCGAAATTTTCTTCCCAATTCTTTTTCACTCGAAATGTTTGAATTATAAAAAAATTATGGAACGCGTGACGTTCTTGCAATTCGGCGTTTCCAACACTCGAGTGTACGAATATAAACACGAATTTCGTTTAATTTTATAGTTAATGAAAACATTTTCGAATCATTTTTCCAAGCGCATTAAACATTTCCCTCTTTTACCTACTTAATTCAAACGTATAAATACGCATTAAAATAATAAATGGTTTCATCTGGCGCAACGTGGCCATAGAAGTAAGGAAAATTAATTAAATAAACTCACTCGGGCCGCAATGAACAGTTACATCGCGTTTCGAATATATATATATATATACATGTACGCGTGTATATTAATCAACTTTTAATTATCTCACTTTTCCACGATCAAATATGCAAACAAAATATAAAAGACATTCATCTTAACGTTATTGTTTCATTTTGGATGAACGTAACTCTCTTTCGATACAATGTCTTATCGAAATTAACGGTTTATTAATTATTAATGTTAAACATCAAGGGGGAAACAAGTTTACAAAGGATTACCGGAAATCTTGCACTTTCTTAGAATGTCTTGGAACGGTTAGTCGACACGCGATGTAATATTGAATGTAACATTGGCAAGACCTTTGCTGACCTTGCGAGCAAACTTGAATTTCAAATGATGTTGAAAAGCCTTTGTTTGACTATCAACTGATCTTAAACGGGGTCTAATCTGACTATAAAGTGACCGTGAATAAACCTTGTTTGACTTGACGAAATCGATCTTGATCGTTCTCGCGATGAATTTGATGAAATGGTCAATTTTGCGGTATATATTTTTTAATAAGTATCCATCGATCCATGAACAGTTAGGATAGCCGTAATAAAATTTTTATCCTTTATGATATAAAATTTCGTAAAGGAACCGTGGAAATAGATATTTTTCCGCTTACTTCTTGCCTGTAACTTAAACGTAACCCTCCATCCAAATATAATCCAAGCAATCTGATCCAGGCAATAAAATATATAATATCAAAAATTATTTACTTTTCCATATATATTTCGAAATCTAATCGCAAATAAATCGATTTAAATAACTAACAATGTATCATCGTTGCTCATCGAAAGCGATCTCATTTAATCATATTTACCGTTTCGAGATCGATTCGGAGTATGACGTTAAATATTTGCCTATCGAAGAATTTAAGAAGCTCCATTTAAGAAACACAGGCAAATTAGATTTGAGAAAAGCGGTTGAAAAGTTATAAACCGATGAGATCGATAGCACTTAGCTCGAGAGCAATATTTGTTAATTGCAATGATCACTGCGTGGTTATGGTCGAAGATAAGAGAAATGATTTATTTCTCTTCGCGAATATCAAAAATTCTGACAAATGTACGTTTTTACATTTCTAAATACAATTCGTAATAATTCATCTTGAATTCGTTGAAATTTTCGTAAATAATATTTCGTAAATAATTTCTTGTGATATACCGATCTCTGAAAACGAGAAGATTCTTTGAACAAATATTTGGAGTACAAACAACGTTTTAGATATACACGTGTACAAATATAATTTACATAATTTTCACCGTTACAACTTCTTGTTCAGTTTCGTGATTGTTCGTGGTAGAAATACATGTTTACGATACGCAATTATCAAACGATAAATATTCATCGGTTAATTTTAAACATTTTGAATTAATTACATCGTGCACGATCCCATTAATATGTTCATTAATTGATGTAAATAGCTCATAATCAATTTTGTCGAATGAAATTCGGATCGATCGACTCAAATTTTTCCATTTCGTTCCATTTCGTCGATAAGTTTATTAGACAGGCGAATAAGCTTTCTCTTTCGAGTTATCGACGTTTCATACGAGGCAAGGTCGAAAGTATATATATATATATATAAGTATGGCTCGACATATAATTTTTATTACCATTTCCATTGCCTTCTTAAAAATCGACCGGCGTACAGGCTTTATGGTTTTTGCTATGAACCTTACAATACCTTTATATATGCTACTATTGCTCCGCAATTTTCGAAGCATTCGTCGAGGATAGAGTAATTTCAGAAACTATGAATAACTATGAACAATAACTATGATCGTTGGTTTGACATTTATATGGAAAGATAAAATCGATGAACGTTTAAATTAAAAAAATGAAAAAAAAAAGAATACGCTGCAAGATTCTAGATTTTGTCCTTATACACGCGAAAATGATACATCAAGCACTTGGCAATGAACTTATCATAGAAAGAGAAAGGCGTCGATGTTCCATGATACCAGATCCAGTTCTTGACCCGAACTGGAAGACGTATACAACTGGAAGAAATGGAAAAGATGCGAGTTACAGTTTTTTCCCCTCGTCTCGTAACTATATAAGAAAGTCGACCGCGGTGATCGAGACGCAGACTATCTTTGCGCGTGGTTGTTCAATTTCACTCTCATCCTCTGGAGCGTTTAAAAAATATCAAAGATGAAGAGACTGGTGAGTTCATCCTCGTCTTTTAAAAACTTAGATGAAGCTTCTAAAAGAAAAAAAAAAATTAAATTTCAAAAATTCTTTAGAGAGAATCGATTAATCGATCGGAAGGAAGCGTTAAAAATTTAAAACTCGGAAATTCCAAAGCGTGAAACCGTTCGGAAGAAAAATTTAAGGAACGCGGAAAACTTTCGAAAGTTTCGCAATCTGTAAAAAAAAAGAAAAATTGATTTCAGATCATAATCGCGTCGATGGTGGCGATCGCCGCCTCATACAGGAAAGGAAGAAGCAGCGTCTCGTCGAGTGTAGAAAACTTTCCGCCTTATCAAAGGCCCGTTTGGCATCCACCGCTGTACGACCAACACCGTTCGTTCAGAGAGCTTTCGCCGAAAACGCAACAGTATCCACCGTACAGGCAGCGATCCAATAGGCAGGATATACCGCCTCGGCCGGAACAATCGCCTTTCAGAGATCAACCGTATCAAGATTACCCACCGTACAGATACCGTCCGTATTACGAAACCGATCCATTCTTTAAAAACGTTTCGCACGGCCCGTCCTCGTACTTCGCTGATGGATCTTCGTATCATCAAGAGAGGGATCAGATACCGTACACGGGTAAACAGCCCTCGTATCAAGACGATAGGCAATTCTTCCGCGATGATTACCGATTCCCAGATCAATACGACAAGCCGATTAACTATTACAAAGAACAATCGGGGCAGCAACAGGTCGAATCGTTTGGAAGGGATCCGGAATATTTGAAGCACGGTAAGCACCTGGAATCAAGAGAGACTTTGTTGTCAAGCTTTGTCGAGAGATTTTCTCTTGCTCCTTTCAAGCAGATCAATCGATACTCGTTTAATGCTCCTCGTTTAGATTACAATTTTCTACACCACAATTGACACCGTTTTCTAGATTTTTTAAAAATAAATTTTCTAATTTTTTTAATTTAGAAAAAGACGCGTGGATTTTTAAGTAACGCGTATCGAAGAATAAAATGGATAAGATAGATTTTAATTAAGGAGAAATAGTTTGAAGCGAATAGGATCGGAAATTTGTTCTAAAAAAAAAAAAGAAAAAAGAGAAAAAAAAGAAGAGGAGAATTTGTTCAATCTTCAGGAAACCATGGTCTCGGATATGCGTTTGTGCCACCCATTTCACCGCACGAGAACCCTCTACCATTGAACGAGGAAACATCGACGACGATGGCACCGACCACCACCCACCAGCCATTGCACCAATCCACCACCGCTGCGGCTATCACCCAAGTTCATACGTCTTCAACTTCCGAGCCGAAAATGGCTCCTCTCAAGCCTTTATATACACCGACCATGCCACCCGTGAAAGCCGTCACCGATAAGGTATTTATACTTTTCCATCCAATAATTTTCTTAAAACGTGCAGATCGATAAATAAAATTCTCAAAAATCGATAATTTGTTTCTCGCTGCTGCTTCACGGTGTTAATATATATATATCCTCAAGAATAATCCGCAAGTTGTTCTTGAGAATTCTTTCAACTCGAAATTGATTTTCCCACAGATGCTCGACAATTGTTAATATTACCAACTCTACAAAAAATTCACCCTAGAGTTGTGAAATTCTCTCCTCTTCCTCGAATGAAATTTCTTAGATTTCCATCCTCCCGTCCCTTTGTTCCCGTTCACGCAATTGACCGATCGCCTCGCCGCGATTAAATCGAGAGTTCAATCCCCCTTCCCCCTCAGGCGTGAAAATTCCCTCGATCCGAACTTCCGCGAAGGAACTTTTTAATCAAACGATGCGAGCCACCACTTCTTTACGACATTCTTCCGGTCCGAGTGCCGTGCGAGGCAACGATGATCTTACGATATGTAAATATCCGATAAAAGTTTGGTCAATTGGTTCCAGCTGGCTGGCCACACCACCACCATCGCCACCACACGCGTATCGACCCCCCTAATTTCTACGGTCACGGCGAAATTGGCCGATTCGACGAGCACCGAGAACAGCTTACCTGTCACGGAACCTCCGATCGTATCTTTCGGACGACAGTACGTAATGCCATTGTCACGACTCGTTACTTGCTCGATCGAATTTGCGGCCGAATAGCCGCATCTATAACCGTTCTCAACGATTTGTAAGAACGTGGCTTTCCGCACCGTCGAATCGATTCCCCGGAACGGAGCAGATGACTCGGATCCTCCGAATTCTTCGATTTGTCGCGACAATTTTCAATTTTGAAATTTTGAAATTTTGCTTGGCAAAGTATAATAATCGAGACTCGACAGTTATTTTCGCGGCTATACGGTTCGTTTCACGGTGATAATTATTCTGAAAAATTAAATTCACAATTATTCCAATTCTTTTCGATTATTCGAGATTGTAAAAGATTAAATATTTCGAGTAGATCTTCGCAAATGGAATAGAAGGAATGGTTTCTCGATCTTTTTATTTTCCTAAAATTAAATCTTATCTTTAAATTGATTCGTACAATGACTGTATTTACCCGTACAAAAAAATAACGAAGGGTACAAGATACATATTCACGTTTGTTCTCCTCACAGGTCAGCGGCTCCAGTCGAGTTTCCAGCGGTCAAATTCACTTTACCAACGTCTTATTACCTCCCTTCAAGTTCAAAGGAAAAGCTCCAGCAATCTCTGCTCAGCTACCTGTTATCGCAACAGTCGAAAGACTCGGTGAAAAGCGCAGCGAGTATCGTACCCACGAGCCACGAATTATCAGATACCTTAAACAGCAATCTAAACAACAAAGTACAAGGCGCGGTGTTGAATTACGTGCTTCCAGAAGAATCGAAGGACGCGTTGAAGAGCACGTTGCAGAATTCACTGTTGAACTATCTCCTCCAGCAACAATCCAACCACGGATCGACGTTTCAACAACCTTCCCTGTTCGAGGCGACGAATCACGCCCCGTTAACCTCGATCGTTGACAGGCCAAAGATGACACTGCCGAGTATACCGATCGCTACTTTGTCACCGGTTTCTCGCCCGTTCTCGCAACCGATAAACTACATCCCGATATCGATGCCAAAAGTGTCCCCGTTCGCGGCTCAAGACTCGTCCCCCGGCCTCCAATTAGATATAAACTCGTTCCCGAGAATCGATAAACTTCAAGGTACGAATCGTTCCTCGAGAGAGAAACTCGCCTCGGGGGATACACGGTCGTTAAGAGAAATTTAATCTCTTTTATCGGCCGCGTATCTCACCGCGATCAACTTTATTAGGAAGCCCAGTTTCTGCTCCCGCCTTCCCAAACTTCTGTAATTCTGAAAATTCCATCCAGTTCCTCTCTCTCTCCTTTCTCGCGGGTCTTCAATGGATTTTCGATGGATATTCCTTCCCTTTCTCGGCTTCCTCCCCTTCTCACTTTTAGTTCCGAACTGAAGGTCCGGATTTTAAGGAACGTTTATTCCGAAGAGCTGTGATGCAACGCGTGGTGTAACCGCGAAATTCTGTTTTCTTGAAAGCGGTGATGTATCTTGCGTTCTCTGCGTTACAGACACGAGTTTACCCACCAGCCTGACCTCGAGCGTGTTCAACAGTTTACCTGGGGGGATAAACGGCGGCATAAGTGGTAGCATATCCGAGGGCGTATCAAATGGCGTACCAACTTTGAACTTGGGCCAGAATTTCCAATATTTAGGCCAGATGCGACCGTTTGAACCGGCGAGGAGTCAATCGTATTCCACAGGTACGTGATATATATTAAAAGAATCATCGACGAAGAGGAATAGAAAGAAGTTTTTGTTTCCATCGTGGTATTTGTCTACGTGATCGTACTGATCCAAAACGACGATCTTGTTGATCTCGATGCATCAGCATAAATGTAGAATTCAGAATATTCTAATGTATCGGTACGATATAAAAATTTGGTTGTCTTAATAATTTATAAATGTAATTTATAAATGTGTTCAGCGTTGGATGATTATTCTGACATATTTATAAATAAAAATAATTTTTACGATTTTGAATATTTAAATTATATCTCTTTCGTTATTATTGTAGCGTCAGGATTGACAACAAAATCTGAACTACGAAATGGAGGATTTCTTTTCAGCAATGAATAGTATAATGTTTGTAAAAATATGAGACACTTGGCGAGTGGATTCTAGAGATTGAAACGATGTCCGTTTAATGGCTCGACGAATTATAAGCATTTTAAGTTCACTTCGGATGAAACGAGACGGAGATAGAACGGTATGACGCGATAAAATGATATAACGAGAAGACAAAGTTATATTTGCTTGTAACTCGTTAACACATCAACGTATAAACGTTTAAAATCCACTCTTCAAAAAAGTGTCCTACATTTTTATAACCATCGTACATGTATACATCTTTTCCAATAAATTTCCCGTATAATATATCTCGTATAATCGATCGGGAAATTCATTGCATCGTGATAGAACTCTTTCCTTTGAAATACTTAATCTTCAAATGACGGGTCTTTGGCGCAGGATTGCAGTTACAGCTGGGCGGTTTCGGAGGGATGGATTACGCGTTGCGCTCCACTAATCCTGCCCCACGTTCCACCAACCTGGGCATTACAAAATTGGGCTTAAGTTTGCCAGAATTTCCACGCTTCCTACGTCCCACGATACCGGCTTCCTACGTTCTCTGAGGTAAATTTTCCATAAACTGCTCGTGTCAAACGATCGCCCGTGAGCTTTCAACGTCTTGTACAGTCCAACGTCTCGTTATATTCACGATACTTCTCGAATGAAACTTCTGTTTGCGGTTGTTGAGAAATTTGTTTTCTTTTCTCTCTCTCTCTCTCTCTCTCTCTCGATATGGACTTTCTTATTCACGGTTACAGCACGGACCTCGAGAAGTTGGTAAATCCTCCTGTCGATGGAGTGAAACTTGTACGATGCTTGGCCTCGATATCGTACAAGTCGTGGGTGTGTTCGTGGCTGGTTTTGCCGGTGAAATTTTTTTCCATCGAAAATTGTTATATCGTTTCGAATACACGTGTAACACGAGTTCCCGTAATCACTCGATGGAAGTTTGTTGTTCAACTGGCAACTACTATACAGACCGTTGAAATTTTACGAAGCTGTGCTGAATTTTTACGGAGCAAAAATTTTTTTCTTCCTTTCTTTTTATCGTTTTCGTCGGAATACGTCGGATCGATTAATCAATTTCGGAACCGAACACGTCGTTACGCTTGAATATATTTTTTGCCGGATGTGATTAAGCGTATTCGTTTATTGAGGCAAAACGTCCACGTAAAAGGCATAACGTGAAAATAATTTTCTTATCGCGTGTGTTGTAGGATGAATTGAAAACAACCTTTGACGAACGAAAATAGAAAATCCATCGTTTGGAAAACAAGTGTTTATTAAAGTATGACAAAGTATTCTAACAGACTGCCAAAGTGTAAAAATTTCTAGGTTACACTGAGACATGTATTTCATAGTATTGTAATCGTGTTGTAATTTAATTTAATAAAAAGATAAGTGTATCTATTTAAAATATGATATAAATTATATGTAATTTATTTATAATACGTAACACAAGGATTATGGTCAATATCGTAAATTAAATATAATACGATCAAATCCGAACAAAGCGATTCCTAACCTCCAATCTATCATTCGTTCTCATTCACTTTGTCACCGTTCGATATTGATACATCGATATTATTTCCACTGTATTTTTTCCATCCATCGTGTTTTTTCAACCGTAATATTCCCAGATTACAATCCCTGTATCTTTCTCCTTACAACAAACCGGTTCTATTCCCCGAATATTCGTAAACGTCGTAGCGCGATTTCGTTGCAGATTGAATTTCGACAACGCTTCGTAACCACTTCTCTATGACCATTGTCACCGAGAATTGCATTGACTCGAACAAATACCACGAGAACATCGCAGACTTTTTCGCTTTCCATTGTTCTCGAAAAATCTGCAGATAGAAACGTATTCCCTAGAGTTTCAAGATAAAAAAAAAAAAAGACCGATATAACGTCTCGACAATTTATCTTTCGCCATGAAATTCCATGAAATTTCTTTTCGATGAAAATTGTGAAACGAGAGAAAAAACGAAAAAAGAATTCGAGACGTCAAATTACGCCATATCTTATTAATTTCGGTCGATCCGTGTGAACGATTCTCGACGATTTACTTACCTTTCGAAATTTTATCCTTTTTTATTCTTTCGATGAAAATCTGAAAATTATGAGATTAAAATTATGAGATAAAACAAAGTTAATTTATACTATATTTTTATTAATTTTGACAAGTGTCCGTGTGTTTTCTCTGATTGATTCTTCGTGTATGTGTCCCATATGTTTTTTGCACTCGCGTGTGAATATGTATACGGTATTGCCATCGGTACATACAGCGTTTTTTTTTTGTTTGGATAATTCATTTCATCTTTTTCTTTTTCATCTTCTTCTTCTTCTTTCTCCATTTGATTCGTCTCGCTTACGTCTAATCGTCGAACTAAAGTTTCTTTTTTTTTTTTTTTCACAATCCCTTATATCTATGCCCTGTATAGACCATTCGTAATAATGATTAAGAAATTTATAGGAAAAAACGTAATCTTCTCATGCCGAAGTGACACACTCTCAAACATGGACACTTATTAGACGTTCCACTCCGCTTATTTATACTTTTTTCTCTTTCTTCTGTCTCGTTCTCGTTCCAAGGAAGTAGAAACCGGCCCCCTTTCTCGAGAATTTCCGCGAAATTCACAATCATTCGTATATTTCTCGCGTTCTTCATATCGATTAGATATATGTATATTTACACAGATGTACAGTGCTACCCTCATATACTCTCGTTACAATACTGTTTCCCTTAGTTGAAATGTCCCGCACGCAGCATTTCGAAATATCCAAAAGAAAAAAAAATGTTTGAGATTTTATTATTATATTCCTTTCCAATGTCTTCATTTTTTTAAATATCCGAACAAAATTCACGTGTGCTTTTAAACTTGACTTTTTTAAAAGTAACTTTTAAAAGAGATTGGAGAATAAAATTTTCTCTGATAATTGAGAAAGTGAAAGATTCTTTTTACGATTTAAATGTTCCTGAAAAATAAAGAAACGCTACGTAGGAGGGCACTTCTCGACTAAACAAGTCGGAGAGTACAGATATCTCTCGTATCGTGTATCGTACACGCATACACGTTTATGTACAGAAGAAGGAAGGGTTAGAAAAATACGGAGCGATCTTAGCAGGATTGTAAGAAAACTTTTATAATGCGTTTATCAAGTGCGTTGCGTTAAAACAATCCGCTAGGCTGTTTGTTGAGCTTCGCTCGCCGTGATAAATACGCTTTGCCTTAATTTTTCTTCTTGTTTTGAATACAATAGTTGAGCGTAAAGATGCTTAAAGAAAGAAGCTTTGGTCGTCGTTTCGAGAATTTTCTCGCGCGCTTAAAACAAAAGAAAAGAAGAGGAAGAAGAAGAAAAAAAGGGAAGAAAGTAAGAAAATAAGGAGATTGGTAAATGATTTCGTGGTATCGAGGGATCGATTTGAATCTTTCGCATTAACGAACGACAAGAAATTTAATCCAATTAATAATCCAATTGATATTGGATTTATTCTTTGAAAAAATAGTCTCTGCGATGGCGTAATGATTCGAATACATTTAAAAGTGAAACTCTGGAAAATTGTCTAGAATTATTTTTCGTTGGTAGACAGTTTTATTTAAAATTATTATTGGATAAATGCTTCTATCTCACTGTTGAAAAATACCCGTCGAGAGAAAATTTTTTAAAATTTTTTTCAAACGCATTTTCATCTTTAACATATTCGTAGAGTAAAATTTTCTCGAAAATTGCTTTTTTTAAAAATCAATACTGCCGACGAATCTTAATGCTAACGTCTAGCGTCTATTTCTGGCGAAAACTAATTTTCGAGAGAGACGCTACAG
This sequence comes from Apis cerana, assembly GCF_029169275.1. Taxonomy (NCBI): domain Eukaryota; kingdom Metazoa; phylum Arthropoda; class Insecta; order Hymenoptera; family Apidae; genus Apis; species Apis cerana. The sequence goes on from NC_083860.1 coordinate 9,940,731, forward strand.
AACTTTTACTCTCAAATGGACTCCGTGCACCGTGAAAGTGACACCGCAGCACCATCTGTCGAATCGAATTTAAATGTTGGCCGATGGAAGGGAAAGTTTGTCGCGCCATTATTAAAGGACAGAAAGTTGGTCGATTTTGACGGCGAGGATTCGCTGTAACGAAATGGATTGACGGGGCTTTAAGAGATTTCAGTTTAAAGAATTAGACGTGAATTAAGAGATTCGATGCAAATCGAAAACGCGGTAAATGCGCTTTTTAATCCATCGCGTTCCGTCCCGCTCGATGGAAATTTCATTCTTGTCGATCGATTCTGTCGAGAAAAAGATTGGAAAAAAGGATAGAAAGAAGGGAAGATCGTCGACGATTCGTAATGCGAGTTCATGATCATAAATTATTATGGGGCAATTTAATCTTGAATGGGGTGAAAGGTAAGTAACAAAACCTAGCTTTATCACAATTCATCGAGAAAAAAGTTTCCCTAAAGGTTTTGCCTAGCACATGCGCACTAGCTTTGTCCCTAGTAATTAGTAATTGCGGTGTATCTAGGTCTTACGAGGAATGTGAACGGATGGTCATCGTTTCTGGAATAATAAATAAGCGCCTTGAAGAAATCTCGCGAGATTCGATTCGAAGGATTGAAAATGAATCTTGATCGCGATGAGCAAAATCCCTCTCTGTTCGAAACTAACTTTTGGGAAATCTTGTTGTTGTTTCCTTGCGAAATTATGTTCGTTCGAAACATCTTGATCTGAAACTTTGCATGGACTCTGTTTCTTTAACTCGTGTTGCGGTTTAAGTAACTTTGGAAGTAAGTTTGCATTTGTGTTTGGTGGAAATGTATTTGGCAAAAGGTGTTTTGCTCACTGGCCTCCTCTATTAACGTTTTATTCCATTATTTTTGCGAAACGAGAGGGGGAATCGTGCGAAATTTTAAATTCAAATTCCTCTCGAAAACGAAGTTCCATTTTGGTTTCAATTTTGTTTGTCAACGTTTAATAGTATACAGGTAGTATTAGAATTTGTAATACCATCCCATAAACGATTCCCATCCACTTACGCATTCCTTCTTAGCAAGCGATCTTCTATTCGCACGTATATCGCTTTACAAACCGATTGCACAGTTCGATCAATTCGTTAATATTACTACTAATTATGTACAAATATACATTGGAAGATTTTAAAGTTATACAACGCGTTCACAGAAACTGATAAGAGTAAAAAGCTTTGATTGTAGTTATTGCAGGATCGCAGGGTCAAACGCGCGAAACAACCGTGTTTCCTGTTGCGTTAACACACGTGTTTTCATCGCAGTCCATCTTACGCGTTCGAAATGCGATCAAAAAGGAATCAATTTTGCATCCCATTTTTTAAGATTCGACTCGATATAAATTCAACATAAATGGAAAAATTCATAATAAATGTCGTCATTGTTCAGCTATTTTCTTATCGAATAATTACATAATATTGCACGTTTAATCGCGGCTGAAATACGGATGATTAAGCGAGAATTTCTAGGGATTCGAGTGAAACGAGGAGAGGAGATGAGTGTGTTACGTACGTTTTGCATACGTATCGAAACGATTGGTTTGGTTTCAAGTTTCGTTCCCTGAGATCCAATTTCCAAGAATTGATGGTAGCGACTTACTGATCGTAAAATAAGGACTTAAATGTTGGATACAACAACAAACGAAACTTGTTCCTTTTCCAAAGTAATCGTAATACGATATTCAATCGCAGATGTTCCATAAACATGAATAATAAATAATTCAGATTAATAATTCGATAAACGATTTCCTTTCTGATCGCATCTCGTGCAGCATATGTTCGATCGGCTCGGATTCGATCGTATATACGGTTACCTGTCGTGTTTGTATTGATATGTTTGAAAATTCGGACGCCGGAAACTTTGGCAGACGTTGGTGGAGATGGGACGTGAAACGGAGCCGGTACAGGTGCTTCTGACGCGTCTATCTCGATTTTCCATTCTGTCGAACGCGTCACCTAAGTACACGATGTTTATCTTTGGAGGAGGAATCTCTCTTCCCCCTTTTTGCCCTCTCGGAGGCGGGATAGAAGCCGAACGTGCAGGCGGATTCCCCTCCCCTCTATCGATTTTCGTTTCACCAACGTTCCAAAGACAATACATAAATCTTAATTAGTAGCTGGAACGAATGGCATTGCGGGGGGGATGATGGATAGATCGAAGAGAACGAGCTAATAATCTCGCTCCGTCACTTGGAGAGGCGAAGTGGTTTTCACCGAAATTGCGAATTTTTTTTAGCCATTGGAAAGTGAGCGAATATTTGAACAGTGCACGTTTGTAGAACACAAGTATTTACGAAACTCGTACAAGAATACAGTGGGTGATCGAATTGTTACGAATATTCGAATAAATCCCGTAAATAACAATTCTCTATAATATTAAGAGAAGTGTGCAAAGAAAAATGTGCATGTGTATTCATATTCACGTTTCACGATTATTCTTCTGAATAAAAAAAAAAAGAAAAAGAAATTATTAAGAGAAGAGTTAGACTGCCTTATCGATATTAAGCGTGGATAACCGAAATAGATAATAAATGATTTTTTAAGGGATATAGGTCAGAATAGGACGGGGGAGGGGGCGCACCGCTCGAACGGCGAAGGAAGCCTCGGAAATGGCATCGTGGATTCGATCATGGACACGTTCGACAGCCTCGATTCCTTTCCCCCTTCGCGCGAATCAATTTTCTAGAATTCGAAAAACACGTTCCCGACGATATCGTAATGCGCAACCGTTGCCTCGACGGATTTATAAAATTCGGGTAAAATTGCGCCCGAGACTCGAGGACTTTCGTTTCGTTGGGAAACTTGTTCCTCGATCTCGTTTCAGAAGGACGAAAAACGGAACGACGAATCTCGAATCACGAAACGATTACGGGGTAGATCCGGTGCTTCAACCGGATAAATCGTACGTAGTACAAAGGCGTGGGATTAGACTGCGCGACGCGCAGGTGTACAGTGACGCGTAACAGTATGCCAGTGGAACTGGTGCTTCGCTTCCTCCGCTTTTTGAGCCAAAAAAATTTCTCTATACCTTACGAGCTACGATAATACTGCCACGGTATAATTCAATATCCAACAAGGTATATATATATATATATACGTAATTTTATATATACTATATATATATCATTTGCTCGTCAAACACGCCTTCCATCGATTTTACGCTTTAACCTGATGTTTATCGCTCCTTTTATTGTTAAACTCTCGTGTTCTTTATTCGTGTTATTTATACGAAGCCAGAGTCGCTCGAAATGGCAGGGAAACGTAAATTTCTCGACGCGTTCGACGCACTTAACGACACATCGCGCTTTAAAACACCGTGACTTCGTTTTTTTTCTTTTTTAATGCTCCGATATATCTATACTTATCGTTAGCTTAAATATTTATTTGGTAATTCAGCTCTAACATCGATGCACATCGCCTCCGGTATCGATATCGAACGAAATGATCTCGCGGCGAGGAAGGTGGACGATGATAAAGTGCCGGTGAGAGAATATTAACGATGATGTTTCGATAAAAGGACAAGTAAAAAGTGCACGACGATGTAATTCTATTCTTCATAAAAAGCTTCGATTCGGTTCTCGGCTCAATTTCGCACATCCATCGATCGATCCACCGCGTCGCGTTTAATCTTTTTCTTTTCTTTTTTAATTTCGCTATTTTTCTTTTTTTTTTTTTATTACAATCAGGAGAAAACGATCTCGTTCTCATATTGTCCATCTACAAAAGACTCGAAGGGACTACGAAAAGATATATATATATATATATATATACATATATACCTTCAGCCGGAACAAATGTTGAGCTATTCGATTGTCCAATTGTCTCGTTGTTGTTCCTCCATTCAAGATAAAACTCGATAAAACGAAATTGGGATACGCCTAGAAGCTGACAAGTTTATGAAAGGCTTTGCGAAATTCCGGATTGAACACAGTGTAAATCACGGGATTTACGAAGCTGTTCATGTACCCTAGCCAAGAGGTCACTATGAATGCGGTGACGCCTGGTTGACAGTCGGCAGTCAGCTTCGTGCAAATCGCGTCCATGATGTTGCACGTGAAGAACGGCAGCCAACAGATCAGAAATACACCTGTAAAAGTGAAACAAATTTCTTCTATATACGAACAAAAAGGAGAAAAAGAAATCGAAGATGACAATCTATCCATACGTGACATCCTTACAAAGTTTGATAATATCTCGAAAAGTCACAGCACTGATAGATTCGTCACATACACAGAATTAAGTATCAACGAACTGAAAAAATTAAACAACTTATAACCATATATATAATCTATCATTATTAATAAAACAATGTAAACGACGAAATAATAAACTCGAATTTTTCCTATCAAAATTCCCCCTCCCCTTCCCAAAATCGGACATACCAAGAACAATGGCCAACGTTTTCGTGGCCTTGCGCTCCTTCTTCGCCGAGCTTTTCTCCCGTTTCTTCTTGCTCGCCTTGTTCGCCTTGTATATGGTGAAACGCGATCCGGAGCCGGCATTTTTCTTGTCCTTCTTGCAGGTGGACGAGGCGGACATGACGCTTGGCGTACGCGCAAGCGGAAGAGGGAGAAGGGAGACGGTGCTCTTCAACCTCTTCAATTCCTGCTTGTTCGTTTCGCCGCCGTTCTTCTTCGGTTGCGAGGCTTGGCTGGTCGCGGCCGCGCCCTTGGCAGGCGGCGAGGACGAAGTCGAGGACGACGGGGCCGACGCGATCCGCGGGTTCGGGCTCGGGCTCGAATTCGTTTCCAGCACAGGTTCGTGTATCACCGCGGTGCTCGCCGCACCGTCGTATCCAGAATCCTTCCTCCCGTTCTGCCGTTCTCCGCCCAGTTGAGCTTGAGCCACTGCGCTGAAACGACAACTGCAATTCGAGTATCAGTGGCGCCGACGTCCACCTCACCATATTTGCTCTCGACCTGGAGGGTATATCTTGTGTCGTTAAGTTATGTGGCGAATATATGAGAGGATGGCTTGAGAACTGCCTCGCTTCAGTACGGTTTATATTTTGTTGATAATTAATATTTTGATCATGGGGATGCGTTTACATGATTGGAATCAATTAGAAGCGAAGGAAGGAGGTTAGAGGGAATAATAGCACGTTTTATATTATTATATTTTTCTTGCCATTTCTTCCGTGGAGGAATAGTGGAATTCTCTGCTGCACAATGAAACTTGCCTCGAGGGAAGCAAGTTTGCCTCCATTACTTGCATCGTGACTAGTAATGGAGATTGTTTGGCGTGCTCGAATTTAGTATTTCGAATTTCTGCTTTGTGTACGATCGTGAGAGAGAGAAAGAGCTCTTACCGTTCGGTATATTCGGATCGATCGAGATCCGAGTATAAATTGGATAACGAAAATTGAAACAGAAACTTGTAGTGAAATCGAAATTTAATATTGGTTTGACCGCTCGAGTGGGTAAGAACTACGAGCGTAAAGCATAGTTGAGTTGTGTAGCGAGAGTTGTTTCTATCCGGTTCTATCACCTGCCCTACGGGTACCGCTTCGAGGCGAGTCTGATCGTGTAACCTGTAGGGGCGAACGTTCGCGAGAAATTACTTCTCGTAACGAAACGACACACGCGCGGCGTTTCATTCGAAACCGATCGAACAATGAGCTACCGCCGCGTGCATTAACGTACCATCCATTGGCCATGTACGGCCAACAACAAACCCGTCCATGTAATTAAACTTGCTTGCACCGCCGATGGAACCGCTCTCGGCGATTAGTCTCAAAGACATCTCGCTGCGTGGACCACCACCGTTCCCATACGTATCGATCGTACGATTAGCCGGTATGTATAGCCGGTATTATCATCGCGTTACACGGGTTATCATTGGGCATCTCTGTGCTGCGCTACACTTTTCGTGTCGAAATTTATTCGAAGAGTAGAATATCCATAACATTCGATTACATTTCGTGGAATGTATTTTAACCGTGGAATTATTGAGAAAGAAAGCTACGATGATTGCAAAAGTGATAAAGTTAATTAAGTGTTCGTTCGTTGCTTTATTTTCTTTCAAATTTTTCAATTCATATCTACATATTGGTTATTGGTTACAAACATTGGAAATTACGTACATTAATCGGTTAATTTCTATACTTTGACAAAATTGAAATATAAGAATTAATAGACACGCGGTATCTTGTCCGTAAGCCAAAGAAATCGAATCATTTACAATCCCTTCTTATTCCATTCGTTATCCATTCCATTGTACAACGCGAACTATATACTAGCCCAAGCCTTTTCCTTTTTGCTCACTTACGTTTTGTTATCGTTAAGCTATCGATCGAGGCGACGTGTCTTCCGCGTTCAATCAATACTTGGTTACTACTCCAACTTGCTGGACCAGTGGACGTTCCACAAACAAACGAATCGATTTCACAGTGGACCGAGTTTATCGGTGTTTTCTTCCTATTTTTATCGAATGTGTCGGCGCAGTAATTCTTTACGCCAATGAATTATCGACTCCGTGGCCAATATATATATATATATATATATATATACATATAAAAAGAAAAAAAATTCAACCCTTCCTTTCGTCCAATTTTACGCAGGCAAATATACGATTCCAATTTTCCATCTCTCGTTTCATAAGTTTAACGTCCTCTCTCCTGAGATCTCTCCATCTCGTTCAATGGAAGATAAAGGGGCAATTAGTCGGTGACCCGAGGAATTTTGAAAGGAAGACGGCGTTTCGACATAAAACACCGGCAAATAAGAACCGATGCTATCTTAATTCGCAGATCTAACCAATTAAGATGGAACTTTAGATCGACTCAACTCCGCTCCTTCCAAACTCCTAACCGAAAATTCATTTCCTCCTGATGAACAGGAAAATAGTATTTCTCCCCCTTCTTCCTTTTTTTTCTCCAATGTTACGCCTCCCGTTTTCAATGCTAATTGATTCCATCCACCCCTTTGTCCTTCTCCATTATTTTTTTTTTCTTCTTCTCCTTTTTTTTTTTTTCACTCTTGTTAATTTGCCCGGCAAAGTTTCAACGCCTCCGCGTCTCGCCATTCTCTTCATTCGTCCAGAAAAACGGATCCACATCGGCCCGTTCTTTTTACCCTCTGCCAAGAACATTTTTAACTTCGTTCTAACCCTTGTTATACGTTTTTGCTTGGACTTATCACGCGGTGAAATTCATTAATTAGAAATTCTCGGGTGAGGAAGAGGAAATTAGGTACGAGGGATTTATATAAAAAGAGAGAGAGAGAGAGAGAGAGAAAGGAATGGAGAGATAAATAGACTGCTGGATTTTCAGGCAAATATATATTTTTCATATTATATCTTTTTTATATAAATATAGAATGTGCAGCTACTAGTGTCCAAAAATTATATAATCTACGAAATCCGCTTGATTAATCGATATAATTAAACCCGAATATAATTAAATGAAGATTCAATTTGCTTTAAGCAAAGAATTTTGCGAAAGTCATTAATAAAATCATTCTAAGCGATATTTATCCAAAAATAAATTTATATAGCTTGATCTCGTTTGATTAAATTTCCTATTAAAATTAGGAAAACTTGAAGCGTTATAATTTCGAAGATACTAACTTCGTGAACCATCGTTAGAAGCTTGGAATATTATCCTTTAAAATGTTTTTTATTCATCTCGATACGACTTCCCGTTCCCGAGATATCGTCGTGTAATGAAAAACTAATTTTCAACTATTTATTTTAAACCCGATTATATCTTATTAAAATTCGGGAAACTTTAAACCGCTGTAACTCCGAAGATATTAACTTCCGGTCAACGAGTGAACGATCATCAGAAGCGTGAAGTCTTTTCCTTTAAAATGTTTTTTTATCCATCTCGATACAACTTTCCGTTCCCGAGATATCGCCGTGCAAAGAGAAACCTAATTTTTAAATCGTTTACTATCTTCCTTCTTATCGTTTATTCGGATCTCTTACTCGCGCCTTTTTTCGCTGACTTATCTCAAACTCCAGACGCGATCCCTGGAAACAGTGCACATTTCCAAGAGGAAATATAAGACGCTAGCCATTCGTAATCTTCCCACCATCTTAAATACTACGAAAAACTTTAATTCTTAACCATAACCGATCGAGATGAAAAAGGGTTTTCAATGGCGCGATTTTCTCCGTTTCTCTCTTTAGATTTCTAAAATTTTTAATTCTACTTGTGAAATTGTTTCCTTTCCCGAACGATCCACCATACATAAAGATATATTAATTGAATCTATATCCACGTGAGAATCCACAGTCTAAAGATAAATTTGATTGAATTCTTACGCTGCTTCCTCGACGACAGTGGCCAGAAAGAACTCGGTGCTCTTATCGTTCGAGATGACCACAACAGGATCAAGGGGCGTCTCGTCCTCGTCCTCGTTGCTACCGGAAGCGGTGTTGGTCGGCTCTTCCATGCCGGGAGCCACGAGAGCCGCCGCCCCCAGCGCCGTCTCCGCAAACCTTGCCACAGAATACCCACTACGTGATCTTAGTCAAAAGCCTCTAAAAAAAAGCTTCTACACTTAGCATGCTTTTAGTATTTCCTCGGCGGCGCGCTAATCCGGCAAAAGGGGAAAAGTTAATCTATCATGCACAAAGCGAGGCGTGGTGGTACGCTTGCGCCTAGGCTCGCGCCACTTTCGTTCCGAACTTTGCCACGAACAAAGAACCTGGGCTTTTACTTCGTTGAATGTATCCTTCGCGATTCAGAGTGATCCTCGGGTGCCCTCGCTAAAATGAAAGTAATTCTTCTCCGAGAAGAAGAGAAGGGAAAGAGAATGAGAGAGAGAGAGAGAGAGAAAGAGAGGGAAAAGAAAAGATAGAAAAGAGGTGTTCTCGGAACATTTGATATTTCAATTGGCTCGCTTTCTATCGATGGAATGAGGAGGGCAATTATGTCGAAAAAGAGCAATTTGGACTTACTTTTGAATAGGATATTTTTATCGTTTCTTTTTTATCATCTTGTGGTAATAATGGAGGGTACATTTTTTTAGATTTATAGGTATCTTTTCGAGATTACTTGTGCGTGAATAATTTGAACATTTACGAGTGATCGTGTATAATCTAACCTTTGACATTTCAAACGAAATGTCCAGTTTCGATCGATTAATAATTCGAAGAGTCAATATAATTATCGAAAAAGAGGGATGTTTCGAGGGAGAAACTTTTTGTTCACCGCTTCGATTGTATAGTTCTTGAAAATTGATCATTGAAAATGTCTTTTTAATTATCGGTATTAGTCGATGATCGAAGGGTAGGGTTGAGTAATTTTGTGCGTGAATAATATGGACATTGGAAACCGGTCTATTCCGAATAATCGGATTATCGGGGATCCGATTACGTTACAGGTTGGCAATCGGCAAATGACTTAGTATTCAGAGTTCAATCTAAACGATAGTTTCCTCAAACTTTGCGTCATTTCGCTTTCGCTTTTGGTGACCGATTACAATTTCAATGACATTCTCTCGAAAGTAACCAGTGATTCTGCAATTTTGCCACCTCGATGAAGAGAATTGAAAAAAATCTCCTTTAATTTCCTCCAATTAATCTTACAAATACAACGGAATCGACGGTTTTAACAACAATCTGAAATAGAGATAAATCGATGTGATTGAATGTGCGTAGATTGCAGTATCAGCGTCATACAAGTTATCTCGGGTCAGGTCAGGTCAGGTCAGGAAGATTCCACGTATAGAGATGAATTTGATACAGAAACGATAAAATTCTTTCCTTCTAAATTTCCAGATAATTATTTTAAAACGTTTTCGTAAAGTGCACGTTTACAACTTCCAATTAATTTCAAATTCAATTTTCTCAGGAAAAAAAAAAAAAAAGAAAAGGAAAAAAAGAAGCGTTTCGAAACGCAAAAAATTCCCCGTTCTCCGTGTATATACCGTTCAAAGGAACACCGATAATATCAAATACGTGCAAATTCCACGTATATGAATAAGAGAGCGGAAGCATAGAGAGAGGAGGCTTGGATTTCACGGAAATTTTGGGCCGAGATTACGTTAAATACATGGGACCCAAGGGAAAAGACGAGCGTGCAGCCAAAATGTGACCGTTCCCATAAACATCTAAGTCTAATTTATCGATAATGCTCGTAACACGTAACCGTAGGAAGTGACCTATAAATAATAATCAGGGCGAGCGAAAGGGCACAGTTAATACTATACAAATTACCCGTGCACCCGCGCACGTAATTGCATTTCTAGCCGTACACGCGCACTCACGCACGCACGCACACCCCTACACCTTCGCCACGTACAACGCTCGATTCTCTCTCTCTTTTCCAATCCAATCGATTCGAAACAATCCACTTCAAAATCCTTTTCATACCAACGTTCCGCCCTGACGCGAGCAATCGATGTCTAGCATCCATAATGATAATAACAATAATAATAATAATAATAATAATAATAATAATAATAATAATATCCTCGAAGCATCGTGAAAAAGTGTAAAAGATCGAAGCGTGGAGGAGGAGTGCAGAGATCGAATCGCCATCCTCGAGATGAAATCTCACCTTCCGAGAGTCGTCTCTATCTCTCTCTTATTCTTCCGGGAGAGGAAGAAGGGAAAAAGAAAAAAAGAAGCAGTGGTATTAAATCATCTTGAAACCGACAAACAACAAGACTGCGCGCCTTTCAATCCGACAAATCGGTTCTTCCTTCTTCGTCGGTTCATTCTTCTCATCGATGAACGGATGCGCGACACTCGAAGAAGGGGGAGGGGCACAAAAGCCGGCAATTAAAGAAAAGTTGTTGGCTATTCAAGACAAGTACACCGACACAAACGGAAATGAAGATATTATATAGGGGAGAGACGCTTGAATATCTTCTCACGTTCTCCTTTCTTCTCTCCTCCGTTCTCTTTTTATTTTTCTATATATTCTTTTCTCGCTCTCCCCTTTCCCCACCCTTCTCTTTCAGCGGTATATTCCTGGAGGAAGGGGGAAGGAAGGGGAGGCGTCAATCTCTTTGCGAAATCGTCTCGTTGGAATGCAAGAGGCGCGCGCGAGAAAATTGAAAAAAATGACTCGATGGAGGAGCACGCGACACATTCGGAATGAAGGGCGGTTCGTCTTTGTCCGCGAATTCTCCCCCCTCCTCCTCCCTGAACAGATCAATTCCCTCTCCCCAATGAATTTATATTCATCCTATGTTTAAACAGCCAGCTCCTCTTTGATCTGTGAGAAGCGAGAAATCGCGTGGAGAGATTGAATATCGATTCATCTGGCGAGAAACCGTGCCTGATCAGAGAAACTGAGCTGTGTACATCTATCGAGATGTTGACGACGTAGACGTACGTTTTGCCGTCGTCGAGCATAATAAAGAGATACGGGGATTCGATCGATGTTACCCTCCTCACTCCCCAATCCTCTCGTCTTTCGAAGGGCACAATTTCCTTCCGTACGAAGGAGACATTTAACGAATCGGAAATACGGCCTTTGTCGATTTTTGCCTTCTTGAAAGGAGGATGGACATACAAATTTTACTTGTTTATGATTCATTTTAATTATCTTTAAGATCGTTGTTCGATAAATTTGAATTTTCTGTAATAATAATAATAATAATAATGATGATGATGATGATATTTGTTGTTCAAGTTGTTTGCGATCTTCATCTCGAGAATTCGATTGAAATGAATCAAAGGACAAAGGTCGTTTACGTTCATTATGAAACTTTCGATTGATAGGGGAGTGTTTGCGTAGTGGAAGTATGAATTATATTACAGAATCACGCTACCAACAACCACGATGCTTAACTCTATACAACATGCAACAGAATGACACATGCAAGTGATAAATACAAACATGCCGCTCCCCCGGCATTATATCAACGAAGTATCAGCTTTGATTCCTCGACTCTCTTCGAACGAATCCAAAAAATTTTAACAAATTAATTATTTCTTATATCTATCATTGCATTAATAGAAAGTGAAAATTCATCTCGCATTATGAAGTACCTATGCTTTTCTTTTCTAACTAATTTCTAATCTACGTTCACTTTCTACCTTGACCTTGGCGTCGATTCGAATGAAATTCTTAATAAATTCTTGGTAATCTGTTCTTAAAGAATCTTAACAAAGCGTATAAAATATAGGCTCACCTGCGAGTGTGCGCAATGTTCTCTATTATGCTGCCCGGCTTAATGTCGCCCAAATTAGGCTTCCTATTGGCCCTCGCTTTCCTCGCTCTGTTTCGCAGCGCCTGGAAATGGCAAATTGTGAAATGATCGTCTCGAGACAAATCGGGAAAAATCGGTGACGAAATAAATCTTTTCGCGTGACGTAACACATATTTTATCGCCACTGTATCGAAAAATATCGACATTTGTCGAGACGTTCTTTTTCTTCTTTTTCTTTTTTCTAGAATAAACGTATGATATAATTTTTTCTTAAGAAATTTTTCGATCAATTCTAATTTCCGTAAATGCGAATAAAGATTATCTCTTAATATGATACATTATTAGTCGTATATTACGAATCTATTATCCGTCGAGGAAGATATCTTCGCATAATATTTATGGAAAACGATCAAAGCAAACAGATAATCGAATCGAGCTTGTGAATTTTGGGCCTAATAAATTTATACGTCTTTATAAAGATATAAAATCTGGGTAATTTCATATCTTTTCAATCTGTACGCGCAAACGGACGCAACGATTGTTAATACCCTCCCTATTTGAACTCCGTTTCACGTAATTATTATAGCGATATTTCGCGTCATCGGAAATTAATATCATAACGAATGAAAGCAACCATGCAAACAAAATTGTTTATGTATTCCGGCCAATGTAGAATAGCGAAGCAACCGTATTTATGATTAACCGCAACGTAATCGCAAAAGCCAGCATATCTGCGGAACACTTTGCTCCATATGGCGTTAAAATTATATCTTCGTAATTCGGTCGAATTTTACTTGCTACGATGAAATTATAAGTCACGGTTAATCGAGCAAATAAACCGATCAATATCTTCATTTATTTATCCCCCTTCGTAAATCACGTTCACTTATTTCTCGATCCATCGTTTCTCGTATTTACTTATTTTTCCGATTCGTTTATCCACTCGGTATCGACGATTCGTTTCTTCTTTTATCTCGATTTCCTCCACTCACGACTTAACAAAAATTTATCATTAATTTTTAAAAGTAAACCCTATAAAAAAAGTTATTAAAATTATTAACACTCGATATCGATGATTCTTCTCTCTTCACGATATCCCTTTTCCTCCACGCACGACTTAAGAAAAATTTATCGTTAATTTTTGAATGTAGACGCTATGAAAAAAAGTCAGTAGAAAATTGAAAACGGATCGAGAACCGCTGCTCAATTCCGTTCCAAAACAAATTCTCTCTCTCCCTGCATTCGAAATGAGCGAGAAGGATTCTTACCTTGAATATGTTGTAGTAGAGAAACACCATGATGATGCAAGGTATGTAGAAGCTGGATAGGCTCGAGTATATGATAAAGTCTGTATTGTAGAAGAGGCATTGGTCCGGTGTCCGGTCGGGGGTGTTATTCAAGCCGAGAACAATCGGGCTGCCGATCGCGGCAGATATCGCCCAGACCAACAGTATCGTCAACCACACTCTTCTATTGTTCTTGTGCTTGGCGTATTTTATCGGCTGGGTCACTGCTATGTATCTGCAATTCAAATTCATCCCGCGTATCGTACACTGTCCCCCTCCCCCTCTCGCTTGATGGGCATTACGTTACCGCAAATCGACGATGGATCCACTAACACCTTCCTAACTCCCCCCCTCGCCCCCTTTTCCGGGCGAATGGCTTGTTCAATTTATTATTTTCCAGCTACTGACCGACCAGGATTTCGTAATGGTAATTCTGTTTTCCCTCTTCGAGAAGTATCTTTTGGAAAATTTTCAATTTTCGGGAATAAATTTTTTAAGGATCGAAATATTATTCGGATGTAATATTTCTAACGATCCAAGTGAACGAATAGAATAGTCGCGGATGAATAGAAATTGAGGTAATTGGAAAAATTTTGTATTATCTTCGGTGTGTGTGAGAATTGCGTGTAAAAAGTTGACAGTGTTGTTTCGTTGAGTCGTATATCCGGAAAAGAATGGAATTAGAATTCAATTCGAAATAATCGTAGTGGTATTAAGTTTAGTTTCTAATAAAATTGTATCCTCGAATCGTGTTCTCGAGTTAATTTCACGAGAGAGAAGAAAATTCCGATTTATTCCGATCGATCAAGATTGTCTAATTCCTCCCCCCCTTCCATCTTTCTAATTGCTCACACCATCTTGCGACGAGACGAAATTAATCACATCGAATCGAGAAGCGGAAAGAAAATCATGATTAATTAAGTTAAATTACTGGTGCTTGTTCTTGAGGATTTCTGGAAGACGGATGACAAGGGACGGATTTAGATTCTCCGAGTTTAAGGGAGAATCGCGGCAGGATCTTTAATAAAGTGCACCCATTTTTCCGCATCGCGACACGAATATTTTAACATGCAAATGCGAAAAACTCGGTATTAATCATTCGACTGTATCATTCGCCGATGAATGCCCGTCTTCCCTTCTTACGACTCGATATGTCCAAGTTATTTTCAATCTGTATCGATAGGAATTTATGAGATCGCTTTTGATACACAGTTCCAAAGGGACAACAAAAAAAAAAAAGAGGAAAAAGAAGAAGATAAAACGGAAAGAATCTAATTCTCGCAACTTTGATATCGAATAAATTCTATGAATTGCTCGTAAGTTGATCTATCGATTTTATTCCAGCCACGTTTCGTTTCGGAAAAACAAACGATAGGTTTCGTAAATTTGAAAGAATAACGGAAAGAAAAGAAAAAAAAAAAAAAGAAAAAACCACGAAACTGATCGACCTCCCTTTCGACGATGGTTATTTCGAAACCTTGACGAAACATGATTTACAGAAATAGCAGACGTCCCTTTCAACTCTAGGTCGTTTCACAGAACAAACTCTGGTCCTTTTCTCTCCGGAGTTTCGTCCGAATTATTCCTGTCACGTAAACCGGTTAAATCAAGCTCCATCCTTTTTCAAGATTTTCGCTGCTTTCTCGACAATCCCGGCTACGTAATTTTCCCGCAATCGTGCAAAACAAATGCAATACAGGCGGCAGTTGTATTTTATTTCGTAGAAGAGCTTCGAATTTACGTTTATTACGTCCCCTCCTCTGTCCATCACTTTCCATCGACGTCGAGAAAACGTTCGTAAATCGGTTCGACCCACGTTTCGTCCACGAACGCGTTCCACCAATCCGTGTGTCTCTTTTGGCTTCTCCACGGATAGCAAGGTATTTATGGGAAGGTACGATTGACAAAACGTTGTGAATGGATTTCGAAGAAAGGGATCGGGGATCAGCCTCTCCTCCCTTTTCTTTTTTCTTTTTTCCTTTTTTTTTTTTTTTTTGAAAATGGGACGCTCACCTGTCTATCGAGATTGCTACGAGATTGAAGATGGAACTGGTGCTGCACGTGACGTCCATTGCGATGTAAAAGTCACAGACAAAGCCGGGCAAGCTCCACGAGCCGTTTACCTGAAAAATGAATGAACCAACTGTGAAGATTAAAACTCACCACCAATCGTGCCAATTCGGATTAGCCTCCCTTGTTCTACGGATTGGGGGATCCAAGCGTTTCGTAGCGAATTATCGATCGAACGATTCATCGAGCTCTCCGTTCATGCGAATAATCAGGCGGGTAAACGGCACGAGTATTATCAATTGGGTCGATTCGAATTATAAATCTTTAAGACTGGCGAAGGAAAGAGAATCGATTATTTATTCGATATATAACTGATCCAAAAAAAAGTAAATTAATTAAAATTTCGAGTTAAGTCATTTTAAACGACAATTTTATTCAAAATGCTATATGTACAACATTTATTTTATATGATAATTCCGAATCATGAGTGGCTTTTCTACTTGCCCGACTATAACGCGTTTATACTACTTATCCGCTTCTCGCGTGCATACATGTTCGTCTGATCCAGATTGACCTACGCTACTCCTCTCACTCTGATTACATTACTCGATTAACCATGATTTACTCGTACCTCATCGGTTGCTCCATTATCCTCGAGAATATACCATATATCATTCCATCAACGAATTCCTCCACGGATTCTCAAAAAATAAAAAATAGCTAAATTGGAAATGAGAAGACAAAATTGTTTTCGCTTCGAGTGTACGGTACACATCGAACAATCATCTCTGAACAATAGATAAAAAAAAGGGAGGGAAAAAAGAGGGGAAAAAAGATCGCTGTTTTTTTTTTTTCGAACAAACGATATCCCTCGTTTCCGTCTTTATGCTTCCGCTTCGTCATCCGTCTTTTTATTTTCGAAATCACATCCGTGCTCGCGATAGCTCTCCTTCCGTGCGTACCTATACCAAAGCCTGTTCCGTGATTTATTTGGAACAGCCGTGCCTCGAGTACGAAATCGGGCGCGGTCGAAACACGCCTATCACCGCCGGCTATGCGTACACGCTGTCTCCATTTTCTGTTAAACCGGCGGATTTCACAGCGTTGAATTTCCTACCCGTGTTATTATTCACCGTGGAATATACGCGGCATTTCTCGTTTCGGTTAAATTATTCGATGCTTTCGCCAATGGCTCGCTATTTTTCCTTTCTTCTCACGACGTATCCTTTCTCGCAATTTCCAACGATTCGAAAGAAACTCCTCGAAGATGAAAATTTAATTTTCACACCCGCGTGTACGAGGAAATTAACCTGCCGGATTTTCAATCTCTTCATCGATCGCGTTTCCCACGACACGAACGATAAATTCTTGGGAGGGAGAGGGATTTGAGAAAATGGCATTAAGTTGCGTATCTCGTAGTCCGGACATCATATTGATCGAACTGCTATATTTTACGTATAAGCAGAGCAGAAACACGACCAGACTATCGATATTTTATGACATTGTTACATCACTGAAATATATAACGGCGCATTCTTGCTTTCTCAAATAGTTTTGATTTACTAACTTTCACGGGAGCGTTATTCTTCTTTTTTTTTCTTTCTTTTTTTTTTTCTATTTTTTTTTTTGATATCGTATTTCGGTGTTTTTGCAATACTTTCCGAGCGCTTTGGATTATTTTTTTTTTCAGAAATCGTAGAAATATAGTATATATATATATATATATATATATATATATATATAGTATATATATATATATATATATATGACGTTAAACGTAGAAATTTATAACGCGGCTAACGATTAATTATTCTTTATCAGAGCTATTCTTTCATCCATATCAATTAAACAAGGAAATTTGTACGAGTGATAAAGAGCAGAGAAAAATCATTGCCTGGATACAAATTTTATACATAAAATATACCGGGTTTAAAATTTGTGTTCTATTTGTAAATTTGTTGAATAACTTTGAACATTTTGATGCATCGATTTGCACAATGTTACGTCTCTAACAATCGAACGATTGTTACTGTATTGTTTTATATCAGTTGCGCAAACGAGTTTTATCCAATTATAACGTGTAACGTATAATCCGTTGTTGTTTCAAAGGAAAATATATTTCTTTCTGCAAACAGGAATTCTCTAGGCAAAGAAGAAGTTAACAAACGTTCCACGTTTGTTAATCGTTAATTCCGATCAAAAACATTTTTTCACACTTTTATTTCACATATTGCCACCTTTATATGTTCGTTTACCCGCTTTTCAACCACGCTCGTATTAAAATAGAAACTTTAAATCGCTTTCTAAAAATTGTAAAAAAGAGAAATCGAAGTTGTAAAAAAGAGTACGAGGTGTAACGTTGTACACCAGTGTTAAACGAGTAGAATAAATCTTTATAGCAAGCCTTTTTACCACTCTTTTAATTAATTTTACGAACGAGCATCACTTTTTTAACGCGGAGATGAATAAAAGAATCGTAAAGAAAAAAGTTTCGTTTTACAGTTTGAAAAAAAGTAACAGCTCAGAAACAGATATCATTAAATTCTTCTCTGAAACATTCGCTCGATCATTTCAACCGCGAGTCCTCCGATTCGTTCGCGAATTTTTCATCGAGCACCAACTCGGTTCCAGTCGGTTCATTTCGACGGGACGAGCAAATTGATCAGGTAGACGACACGTCGTTAATTGAGGGGCACAATCGCAAATCCCTGTGGCGTGGCCCGTATACACCGGAGTAAACATCGGTTGTAATCTTTGCGCGAAGTTGAGCCCCGGCCAAAACGCCAATAAACTATTTAGGACGAAGTAATTTAAGAGAGACGTGAGCAACTCGAACAGCTGCTCTGTAACCAACACTTGTTATCCGATCCACATTGTTCCACTTCCGTTATCCTTATTACTTATGAAACAAAGTATGCAAAATTCCATCCAACGCGTTTCACTCTGTACTAACAAAGCCTCGTTTTAAACCTGCAAATACAGATTATTATCGCATTCCCTAATTTTCTTTGATGAATAATTACACGCTTAACCCACTTAACCAACCCCAATAAAGGCACAACGACTTTACCGAGGAATTTTAGAAATTGACCGTGAACTAATTATAAAACGGCTCATCGTAACGTATCGTATCCTTTTTCTCGAAAATTATATCTCCAAATCGAATTTTATCCCGATAATTTTATCCAAATTTCCTTCTAACTTATTTATTTCGATCGATATAAATGCAATCGAATTTTTCCTTTACGAATCTTCCTTTTTTTATTTTTATTTTATCATACCATACACTTGGGCCATGGCCGTTCTCAGCTAGCCCACACGTTTATAGCACGGTATTAATAATACCCGGGAAGATAAAGTAGAGGAACGACGAAAGATTATCCCCATTTCTAGCCGCGGAAGAGGTGCGTTTTATATCCTCCAGCTTTATATTTTAACCGTATAACTTTGCATTCGAAGCCTTCTCTCTCTCTCTCTCTCTGCCAAGGGGTTAAATGAGCCATAACTCCTCGTTGCGTGTTGCTCGGTAACGCAACTCTCCTCCCTTGTCGAGAGGGGACTCGCGTCGACGCGCTTTCTAAATAGAAGCGCGCCAACAATGTCGGACAATTAATCCTCGAATACGTCGAACAAATAATAACCAACTGCTTGATCGTCTTAACACGCCGAACGAAATCATCATTTGTGTTACATTGCTAAGATCTTCGCTTGTCACCTCCACACGAACAGTTGGAATGTTTGCCGAGCAACGAGTGGCACAACTGTTGAGATTTTTGCTTTAATTCGTTCCAATATCGAAAATGGAAAAATGGAAAAGTCATATAGACATCAACTTTTCGTTTTCTTTGTACAGAACGCTTTGAAGTTTTACGTTCTAAATAATTTTTTTAATAAACCACTTTTGTATTATAACGATTCAATAATTTTATTACACTTATGTGTATTTTTACCTACGACGATCCTTCGCAAGTGGTCAATGCGTTAAGAATCTTTAAAATTTTCGTCACTCTCTGCGCGATTAATTGATTGTCGAATTTATGCGGAAAGGAAGAAACTGTAAATGATGGAGATGGCTTGTGAAGGATCGCAATTGGCGGATTGGATCACGGTTTTATTCAGTTACTGATAAATAATTTGAAAGCATCAGTTTCTATTGCCTTTTGATTTTTGATGTCGAGTGAATAGGTCGAGGTTAAAACTTCCGTTCGATCTAATCTCTCTCTCTTCTCGCAATCAAGTGATTTGTAGCCAAGAAGATTATAATTGGAAAGCATAATAGGCCGGTCAACCTTATTTCAGTGAGCTTAAAGAGGGATATATAAGGAGAACAGCGAAGAGATAGCTTCTCTTGTTAATTGTAACATCGATGATTTGCGAAGGGGATTTTTGTTTGATTCGCTGATCAAACACGCGTATTAATCGTATCTCAAATCACGTGGAAGTGGATAATTTGCATTATACGATATAGCTAGGTTGAAATCTAGAATACAATAGGCAGACGAGGTTTACAATAGGCAGGGATATTTCATTATTTATATTGTATCAGTGTGTGGAACTAAGTTGATGATTTATATATATATATTTCCAGGATTTTGTTAATTCTCGTAACATCAAGATATAATGTTATTCTTCGTATTATTATTGCTCAATTTTATTTATACACAAGATAAATATTGGTTACTTAATGTAATGTAAGGTTTTAAACGATGGGATAGATAGGAAATTAAGAAGCGAGGCGAAAATAAATTAGCTTCATAGAAAGTTGCGCTTCGTGGTACTCCTGTTTCGATGTACTCCGTATAATGTACTCGAACGTGGTGTATAATACAGATCATATATGCACTACGCTTGATTGGTTGCAGAGGACGTCAAGGACACGCGGTAACACACTCGAAATTGACTCGAGCATCGATATCAAGAGTTTAAGAGACAATACGGTTATTAATTTTCCTATAAAATGCATATTCCCTAGTCTCGTACCGTGCCAACTTGGAAAGAAATTTCTATCATCTTTATTTACAATTATAATTAATAAATAATAATCTAAAAATCGTCAATAATTGAAATCTTCCATCTCGACTCACTTTCTCTATCTTATTCCTCTGTTTCTCTCCTCCGTAAAAAAAATTTCTCTGTTTATTTCCAATGCGAGTACATTGATCGATAACGGGATTTCCTTTTTCCCCCCCAGTTCTATTCGCGAAAAATGACGAAAAATGTTATCCTCTTATATATACATTAAATCCGAAAGCGAAAATTCTCAAATTTTAACGAACCACTCTATTTCATATGTTCGCCAACGACCCCTGTAGATCCATCGAGAGAGAGAGAGAGAGAGAGCAGCTGCGAATATCGTTGTTTGATGGTCGTTTGGAAAATGAAGCCGTGAAAGTTTCAGAGAAAAACAGCGCGAACGTTGCTGCCGAAACTTAACGATGTTGAACAGGGAAAGAAAAGAGGGAACGTTTATTTTTTATATATAATAAATTGAAATTTAGAATACAATTATTATTACGCAAAATCTCTTTGTTAAAAACAGAAAAAATAATTGTTGATTCCTCGAACGTTCAAATAAATTTTAAATTTTTTAATTTGCAACATATCGATTCCCATATATAGGAAAACTTTGATAATTTTACATATGTATATTTTTTATTAAATTATAAAAAAGTTTATAAAAATAGATCTTTGATTTTATTTTTTAAATAAAAATATCACGACGGGAAAAATAAAACGTGTATATATTCAAAGATCGGCAAACATAGTTTCACGGCAAGTCAACAGACGTGTTTTTTATATTTCGACATGTTTTGATCGTTGTGCCCGATGAACAGATTCACGGATTACGTATGCAAACTGTTCGTTTGGACATTCATATTAAACCGGTGAATATTAACTTGTTGTCAGCTTCATTTGTACCGATTATTCCAGTTTTTCTTTCTTTTTTTTTTTTTTTTATCTACCCGCCGGAATATTCACTTCCTTCCTTTTACACCCGGTTGATATTTAAATCGAATGATCATTTTTTCGCATTCCCTGTATTTCACAAAAAAATATTTCCCGCATATACGCACTATCCATTGACAATTTTCCATTCTCTCGTGACTTGATTAAATCAGAATTTAGCCCGATATTTAATGTATCACTTTTCAACGTGCACCATATTTAAAACGCGTCCAGAATTCAATCCGAGCGATTCAAACGAACGAATTTCCATTTTTCATACAGTTCGCCGTCAAATATCTCGAAAGGAGACGTGATGTTAGAGGACGTGTCGAGAGTTGATCTTAACGAATAATAATCAACGCTCTTGCTACTTTTTGCCAATTAACGAATAAGAGAATACGAAAACTTCACGAGGATCTCAACGCGGTTCTCTGTGAAGACGCGTTGAAAGTATCCAACGATAAAAATAATCGTCGTTCTGATTCCTCGCAAAAAAAGAAAAAAAGAAAAGAAAAGAAAAGAAAAGAGCAATCCTCTCGAAAACCCCTGAAATATACATATAAGGTATCCCATAAATAGCCGTGCGAGTTTGCGGCGATAGAAAGCGGAAGCGGGCGAGTGTATTTTCCACGTATCATGTCAGCCGCTTAAACGGGTAACGGCGTCCCTATTAATTCTCGTATCGAGCGGATGTTCGTACTCGAAGCGATTCACCCGCTTCGTAATTCAATGACACGCGGCAGAGGGTCGCAGGGGCGAGGGTTGCGGCGCCACGAGGACGCGGAGGCCTAAAATTGATTTCGAATTGATATAATCGGCAAAGGTAAGCCGAGAGGGGTGGGATCGAGGGGGAAACTGGGCGAGTTTGGGCCGCGATCTCTCGCGCACGTGGGATCGAAGGGAGGGCGAATTTGGAGAAATTAGAGAGGGAAGAGATGGATGAACGACGAGGATGGATGGATCGACGAGGGCGCGAAACCTCGGAGGGGGTAGTAAGTGGAGATAAGGGATATCTCGTCGTGGAGTTGATGAGAGAGAAGGTTGGATAGAAATGGTGGAAACGAGTCGAACTGACGGGAAGATGGAAGATCTTGGTATTATCTTGGTGGG
This sequence comes from Apis cerana, assembly GCF_029169275.1. Lineage (NCBI taxonomy): Eukaryota > Metazoa > Arthropoda > Insecta > Hymenoptera > Apidae > Apis > Apis cerana. The sequence goes on from NC_083860.1 coordinate 9,963,239, forward strand.
GATGGAATCGTGCGAATTATTTGCAAAGCGTAATGGATAGGATGCCGCTGTTCGATTCGCGGGAATCGGCGTTTCTCCACCGTCAAACGGTGCATTTGAGACGAGTGAAACTTTATCTCGCCTGGAATACCGTACCGAAAAGGCGACGGAGCTGCGACGCGAGCAAGTAAACAATACGAGGGTGAATTTCAGGGCCCAGTAAAATTCCGCGCAGACTCACTCTCTAACCTCGGACGTTGTTGTGGCGCGAGAGGTGATCGATCAGAGAAAGTCGAACGTAAGTGTTGGCTTCCTGGTCGCTAGATAATTGATTTCTATAGCTATCTCTTCGTTTCGATCTGGACCGTACACAGAAATTGCTCTTTTCGTGATAAATTTAGCAAAGATCGGTGGTGTACTATTGATTAGTAATTGTGCGAGTGTTGTGTAGTTTTTCTTTGAAAAATTTTGCTTCTTTTTTCTTTTCTTTTGTGAAAAATTTCATTGCAACTGATGGAAATGTTAATTATTAATTCGAACGACTGTAGTATCAAGTAAAGACATTAGGGATATTGAGAGGTTGAGAAATAAAGTTTTACTTTTCACGATAGAAGAGAAAATAACATCAATGAACGATTTAATATAGGGTTGCCTGGTCGAAACTTGACACGTGGATAAAAGTGGAAGTTGTTATTATTTTTAAAACCTCTGTGTCGATCCCTCAAAGGATAATCATTAAACTATGCGTTCATTAAAGTTATGATATTTTCCGTGTGCGTCGCTATTTTTTTCTTTGAAGCGCAAAGTTAAACAAACGAAAATTTATTTCGTTCTTTTTTCTTCTTTCTCATTTTCATAGCGTAAAATAATTTAACGATTATCCGCTGTCGTTAATCGGGAATTAACCCGAAGAAAACTAAGCTAAATTTTTGTTCGAGACAAATTTTTTTCGATTTTTCAAACGTCGTCTATTTCTCTCACATCTATTTTCAATTTTTATTTCGCACATCTTACACGTGCCGTGGATTACGAAAATTCTGTAGCTTATTTCTTTCGAGGAGACATTTTATCCACGTGATTACTTAGCGTGACTTCGACTCTGAAAACCGAAAGAAGAATCCATCGACGCTCGGTGGCGGAATAAAAATTCTTAGCGGTGTTCCACGGCCATTGCGAAAGTAATGGACCATCCTACCATCACCCAGAAATTCCAAGCCGACATTAAAAAGCCATTAAGTCGGTTAACGTGGAATTCCTTGATCCACGATTTTTTTTTTTTCAACTCATTGGTACAAGTTACCTTCTTGCCGCGTCACATTATTTTTCCAGGTTAAACTCAATTCCCCTAATGGTCTTCGTTCTCTTTTCGAGATAAAATGGATTTCGTTATCGCATAGCCCCATCCGTGTCTCTACGCTTTCGTATTTCGCCTCGAATCGAAGCCAAGACGATGACCAATAATCATCGAATCGTCTCCAATTGAGACCACGTCGCTTGTTTACAAAATCTTCCTCCGATAAAAAACAATTTTTCCCCTTCGAAGATGTGTACCAAAAGGTACACGAAGCACGTCCGTTTCAAGGACTCAGCGTCTATCCAACTTGTCTAAAATGCGCACGAAACGTGAGAGATACGAGAAAATGTTTCTCGAGGGTGTAAAGTCTGTCTGACGATGTTTGATCCCCGAAACTCGCGTTTTCGATCATTAAGTTCGAGAAAAAAGAAAAAGAAGAAAGGAAACGTGTCGAATTTCATTTCTACGCTCACGGATCGATCGAATATTTCGACGAGCAAGCAATGAAAATACATCGATCGATTTTATTTATTATTTGCACGCTCGTGAAAATTACCCTCGACGACCGCGGCGAGGGAAAAAGGAGAAAGCGTGGGAAAACTCGGGGAAATTGGATAAGTGATTCGCGTCAGAAAGTTATCTTGGTCATCAATTTCACCAACAACGAAATAAACGGCCGAGGTAATAACCTTTTTCTTGCATCCAACGTCGTATTTTGAAAATGGATATGACACACTATCGGCCCGCAATATCGCTTCCTCCAGATTTTATTGCAGATAGGATGAAGGGCCGATATTGCTTTCGACCGTTTCCGTCTGACCAGACGCCGACCATTATCACTCCACTTTGATACGTTTTCTTCTTCCCTTCCGAGCCAGTTCTTTTTCTTCGTCATCTTCTTCTTCTTCTTCTTTTTCATTCTTTTCTGGATCAGGAGTTGCGAAAGAAGTAAGCCACTGGGAATCGATTTATTATTCATCAGGAACAAGCGAAAATTCTTATAATTAATCGAGCGGATACGCTCGATTTCAAATGACATGGAAACTATGGGAACTCTCTTGGATATATAATTCAAAAGTTTCCAAGATCTCTTAAAAAAAAAATTTCAAACTATATCAGCTCGATATCAGAGCTGGGAATTGACCCAACTTGAAAAAGCAACTAGTTAAGAATAAAGTTTACTTCACGAAGTAATTACTCGTTAAAATGAATTGAATAACATTTATTCCGTAATAGTTGTTATAGTTGATCCGCTTTCTTTTTCGTATAACCTCGGCAATTACAATTATTCTTTCGAACAATAATAAATTGTCGAAATAACTTCAACTATTAAATCGAATTATCCCCCTCGTTGCTCGATATTCTTCACCTTGGAACTTATCCATTTTTCGTTTCTAATAAATCTAACCTTCTTTTCCTCTCTTTCTTCCCAAACGGACTGCGATTCTAACATTCAAAACTCTCCTTCCGCTCCAACTTTTTCTTGCGAATTTCACGTTGCGAATCGCGGCTACGAGTAAACAAGAAACCGTTTGTTAATCCTCGTTGTCACGTTGTGAAGGTAAAGTTGAGTAGTAGAGGTAATTCGTTGGGCGGGCGGTTTCACGAATGTTGAGGCGGTTCCACGGTTGGGTCAGGGCTGTTTCAGGTTTCGGACACGTAGTTACGACTAAGTCGGGGATCCGATTGAATTTACCTACCCTTCTAAACGTGGTAGCACGGGTATCCACGAGAAGAGAACCGGAGGATGACGTGAAGGAACTTTCCTCGAAACATTCGGGTTAACTTGTATTAATTCAGACGGCCAAGTTCGTCCAACTGTTTCCTTGACGTATTATTAAGTAATTGGAAAATTTGTATCAATATGACGGGTGAGAGAGAAAGAGAAAAAATTGTGAAATCGTCAAAAAACCGTATTCAAGATATACGCACGTATTGGATATCGAATGAGAAGAAGAAGGAAACAAAAGGAAGGAAAAATTAAACGATCGAAATAATAATATCGAGAGAAAGGAGGGATTTCGATTTTAACAATCAATATTGATACCAAGTTGAAACGGAGTTAATTAATTGTGCGATAAACGTAAAACGCACATCGTTCGGGGTCGGACGAGGAAACGAGGAAATGATACATTTACACTTAATATGTTTGATCACGATATTGAAGGCGAAATATCGTTGACTAGGAATCGTATCGGAATTTGTCCCACCACCATTTTCATATCCCGACCACGATTATAAATAGTCGCCGCTAATAATGCCAATTCTAATTTGACCTCTAATTCGAGCATTTAACGATGATGGGCGAGTATTAATTGTAATTGTAACACGAATAGATGCTTAAGGGGGGAGGGGAATAATGTATCGTAGTCGCGTTTCAATTTTGAAGCGTGTACTGCTATCGATACACGTCGCCTCGATGGATTTCATTTATTTTCGCGTACAGAATACGAATTCGATTAAACAGATTGACGTTCAAACAGATTTTATCAGATATTCAAATATTTCAAGCGGGCAGTATTTTTACCGTGCGATTAATTAAAACGTTTGTCCCCCCTTGATTTATAAGTAAACAATGGTGTTGCAATAAAACGACTTACGCGAATGGTTTTAACTGCGTTAAGCATTCGTCCCGTCTATCAACGAAAAAACCTTTGTCAATTTATCTGACAGGTTGACAGGACATTGCGTTTTCACCACCTCATCGCGTCCTCCCTCTAGACGCGTGAATCCATCTCGTCATACATCGAGGAGAATATCTAGCCAGGTTTATTTTTACAATGGAATTTACGCATTTTTGGAAATGTGTTTTCCCGCTCGGAACAGATCGATCTGATTGCCACCCATCGAAGGATTTATTTCGTGGACAAGTTGCGAATTATTCTTCTCAGAATTATTTCATCTTGAAGTATCGATCGAATTTGGAAAACATCATTTTACATAACTGAAAATTGAAAATTGTTTGAAGGTTCAATTGGAGAGCCGCAAAGTTTCCATCTTGCGAAGCGAAGGAAACGCTTAAGAAGATAATTATTCGAAGCCAATTCGAGCATTCGGAATAAGATAGTGAAATCGGTAATTTCTTCTGTCTCTTCTTTTTGAAAAATGAGGCGACTTTCGATAATCGCGAGATCGATAATAACACAAGGAAACGGAAGGAGGATGGAAGCGTCAAAGGTTCTCGTCGGCGGATCCTGTTACCAACTTCTGAGAATACTCGTTAGCATACAAGACTTTGGTGATAATGCTCATCTCACCTCGCATCCTGTCGAAATCCGAACCGCGTACACGACGACTTGGCAGCGTGTACTCTAGTTTTACACCACCTTTATCAATCCTTTATCAATTGGAAAAAATATCACGATTATTTTCATTTTATAAAAATTATTTATTAATTTTCATATGAATATAAGAAAGAAGATTTTGTTTAAACTATTGGAAAAAATAGTTTTAAGTTATTACCAAAATGGACGATGCGCAAATCAACGAATACGTGCATTAACGAATTAGACGTGCCGATGGAAACCGATGAAGTTAATCAGTAATACGGTTGGAACATTACCGAACTTCTGTGCATTCGAATCTCATAGGGGTTACAGTTGGTTCGTGGCAATTCTGCTTTGAAACTGGACACCGTCATAGTGCTTAAACCTGAATGTTCAGTCGTTATGTGATAGGAAACATGTCCATTGATAGTTGGTCCCTGTTTCAAGGAATTTGGCAGTTGCTAAAGCTATACCAAGTCCTCTAATATTATACCAAGTGTATAATACAATTCCAAATATATCTTATATTTGGAACTGAAACTATTTAAACTATTTATTAAAAAATAAAATTCTGCAGATCAATTGTTACGCGTTTTCGCGAAAAGTTAACGTAAGACAGATTTTTATTGAATATATAAAGTTTCCAATTGATAGGAAAATAGGTTAACGAATTGATCCTATTCTCGAATTTCGTTTAAAATTTTGTTCATCTAATAAAACGGAATGGAACGGTTCGGATCGAGTTTCCTGCGTGACTGTCATCTCTGATACAAAGTATCTTTTCTCGTGGCATTAATGATCCACAAAACGAGAACCTAATGACCCTTTTGTCGAGAAGTTTTCGAAAGAACGAAGGGAAACGAAACCGGCTCGCCCCTATGAAATCGAATCATTAAGGGCGACTCGTGGAAAGAAAGTTTGTTGGGCAAAAGGCGTCGAAGACGAATGAAAGAAAGGGGGACTTGTTGTAAAAGTTTCGAGATATTGGATCCACGGAGTCGTAGCCTGCGTCTGGTTAACGTCGAATTCCTTCCTTTATCGACTTTAATTTACGCCATAAATCGATCCTTTGATTCTCTCGCAACTTTGCCGAGTTTATAATTAATTTATTTTTAAAGCCGCGTTTAAACCTCCCCCTTTGTTTCTTCAATTTCCTCTCCAAATCTGTCTCCCGTTTCAATGGCGGTATAATCTCTTTCTTATTGGATTGATCGAAAAGTTTCTGCTGGATTTTTCTTCTTTCTTGTACATTTATTGGAAGTTTGCTTTAAGGATCTGTTCGAAAGGTAATTGAAATATATAGAGATGACGTTTCAACCGGTGAATAATACAAGGTTGTGAGAAAGTAATATTGGAAAGAATGATTAATATAACGTGACAAAATGATCTCTTTCGAGTGCTAATTTGTTCAAATATGAATTCTTCGTTTTTCCAGAAAATTCGGTAAAAAGAATTGGATCAAAATTAATGATAAAAGTAATTTTAACAATGAAATGAAAAATTAGTACTAGTAATTCTAATCATTTCTTTGAGCGAAAAATAACGATAAATCTTTCGTTTTAAGATTTTTCATCTGAAGTTTCAATGAAACAATACTCTATTACGGCGAATGAGAAATTAACAATACAATGCATCATGTTGAAGCGTTTATCATGTGAAACGCGCTGTAATGAACACGATCATAGATCCTCTAATCTCCGATTGTCTTCACGAGCATAATGCGAATTATGCATGATCTCTTCCAAAGGAGGCTTTCTCAAATATTTGCGCACACAAGAATCTATAAATTAGACCAATAGAATTTCCTTTATAATTCATTTCTCCAATTATCTTGTTGCAAGATTTGAAAAGCACGCCATCTTTGAACTTAATTCTCCCTTCGTAATATCCAAAAAATAAATATATATCCTTTCTTCATATTTGTGTAAAAATCGATGAATTTTTCATACATTTCATCTGCCACACGTGATTTTATTTAAAAATAATCGCGACCAACTTCTCTGGGAATTGTCATTACAGATTGGAAATTTTTCTGAGATTTATAGCTCATATATAGTGGCGATGTTTATCCAGCTACATTTATTCGAAACGCGCCGACGATGTATTCAAGAAAGATGAAAACAATGCGGCAAATCGGAAAACTTTGGAAACGACTTCTTACCCCGGGAAGGACAAATGATCCACAATCATGGAGATTCCAACTTTACCAATCGCACGCTACAGACGTTGCAACTTGGGCTGGCAACTTTGTTAAAGCACTTTAATCATAAAAGTTTCTTCGCGTATTTACTTTCTATAGCCATTTCATTAAATCGTAGAAACGATACGACTTGTTCGATGGCAACAAAACATTCTCATCGGTACGGCATTCATTTCCTCGAAATTAATCCCTTATTTTTCTTTCATTCGTATACACTGCGTTATTTCCGGGAATTATTAATTATTCGAGTTATTAATAAGAACTCGAAACGGAAGAAAATGAAATGGAGAGAAACGAAGATTCTAATTTACGCTTGACCCATTATCCTATTTAATAATCGCTATAAATATTTTTTTAACGTTCGTAACGTCAATTGAGCGATCTCGAAATGAGAATTTTTTTAATTAGAAAAATATATTTTCCGTTTATAAAAATTCAATTTGTAAAATCTATAACTGGTGGAGAAGGAAAACAAAAATTTAAAAGGAAAAAAATATTTTAATTATTATTAAAATTGTAATTCTATTTCCCCGCTATATTTTGATATTTTTATTTACAACGCGAAAAAAAAATATGATATTAATTAACAAAGTGTACAGAATTTTATTTATCATTTAATTCATATGGAAATAGGGAACTGGACGGTGTTATAAAAAAAAAAGTTTATTATAAAAATTTTTTTCGGAGAAAAAGGTATGCGTGGGTATAATGGGTCGAAAAAGCAACTTCATCACCGACCGAAACAAGGACGAAGCGTGATACCGGAACGTGTGAAATTCATCACGGGTTTATGCTCGAAATATTACTTCGTTAGCAAGCATGGCAAACAAGGGCGACGAATCGGAAACAGTGTAGTTGGAAATTCTTTTCGTCTTTCAATAGATCATGAACCGGGTATAACAAACGGCGAAAGAGACAAAAAGCATCGTTTGCTCATGGCTCAATTCTCGTATAGATAATTCATTTTATCCGTGCAAGAAAACAGGTCCCGTTTCCTCTTATCGGAAATAGAAAGATGGAAGATAATCTCGAACGATGGACGTTGACGTTGGAACTTTGATGTTTGACAAGGATGAATCGTTATTTGATCATTTATCATGGCAAAATTATCTCTTAAAAGAAAAGAAAAAAAATATATTACAAATTTTCACGACTTCTCTATTTTCGTACAAAAACGTATTCTTATAATAATTAAATAAAGATGTAAAATGTAAAATCAAACCAATTTGAAATTTAATTTTAAATAATCATAATAAAATTGATGAAGTATTTTAGTAACGATTGACAAGTGTAATAAATTAAATTTAAAAGAATGATTAATACGAGAGACATATGTTGTACTCTTCATGCATAATTTTGACATGGTTTTTTAATCTAAATAATCCTATGTTTATTTACACAACGTTGATTTACATGATCGTTTAAAAAAAATGATTGATTGATTGGTTCTCATTTTTTGTTGTTTCAATTATCTTATTCGTATCGAGTTTTAAAAAAACAGGATATTCGAAGCGAAGTTTATTAATTTCTTTTGTTTTTCATTGGTCTTGAGTTTTCTTATTATTTGTTCGTAAAGAACAAGAATTTTTTCTACAATTCATGAAGAAATGTATGATCGATGAAAAATCGATGAAAATATATCCAATATATTTGAACTTCCTAAGGAAGCTAAGAAAAACCTTCTATCGTTCTTGAATAGGATCTTTTAGAATATTTTTAAAGGGTATTTTCAAAGAAAATTTTTAAATGATTCTCTTTGAAATTACGAACCTTTGAGTTGAAATTGGTTTAATATTTTTCATTACAAAGCAGGCCAGTTTTTGATGAGGCAACACAATTTAAAAAATAAAATAGATAAACAGAAATATTATCAAAAATATATAATATTGAAGTTAATTTGATTTTACGAGATAATACATTTTAATATATAAAACAAAAGAAAAAAAAAAAGAAAAAATACGTAATCAATGCGATAATATAACGATAATTCCCTTTCTTCGGCTTTTTCAAAATGTTGTAGTGGGAATTGTTTCGATCTTTTCTCACATAGTCCCAGAACAACTCGAATGGTCAATTCGCTGAAAAATCCCGATCTACGGATATCGGTTTCTCTCTCCCCAAGGATATACTACGTGCATCAAGTTGATTGATTTTACTTCAAATACGGTAAATTCGAAGTATAGATATAGATTACCAATAAACGTAAACTATTACCAGAGAAGTTGATAAAAAAAGAAAAGTTATTCTAAATTGATAATAGATAATAACAAAAAATTATTTTTAATGATTTAATTTTGTCGAGAATACGCAGAATATTAAATTTCAACGTCGATGATTCACGCGGTCGAAAGATATAGCGTGTATACATTACGTACGAAATTTTATAAGCGAGTGGTGACCTCAAGCGGACATAATTAATACGAACGAGGAAAGTCGTAGACAGAGTTCCAATATGGCGCGTGAGTGTAAACACGTGTGGCGCGAATCATTCGTGACGTGTTCCTAATTTTTCATCTCTCGTGTTTATTTCATTTTAAAATGTATCCTGATTGTTCATTTTCGGCAATGTGATCGATTAATAGTGCATTCTTGTGATATTTTGCGAACATTTATGTGAAACAGGATTCAACTCGACGTTTTCAATGATTGGCTTCTATTCTTCCAAATCAGCTACGTTTACTGCGCAATAGAAAAGGTAAGTGCCTACAAAAACGTATACAAATAATACAATTTACGCATAACCTACCATGCTTCGTTTTCAATGTTGTTGAATGTTGTTTATATATTTTCTAAATATGATATATCGATATCTCGTTCGTATTCATTAATATTTCTTTATTTCTATCATTTTATCAATCTTTTCTCGTACGACCTAACCAATACTTTTTGGAATACAAATAAATACTCCAAAAAGTCAGTTCAAAATTATTATTAAATGATTATTCTCAAAATAATATTCACTCACGAAAACAATTTTCAAATATAGTTTTATTCTCATATCCTTTAAAATATCGAAATGTAAATTTAACTTTAAATGAAAGTATAAACCGATCGATACGTCATCTACATTCGCACCTTCGAAATACAATCGAAACGGAAATCTAACTTTCTATTGAAGCATGAATCGAACTATAGTCCATTTATACGAGAAAAGTAATCGTGTGCTGCGAGATATACACGAGCGAGGCGTAGTTCGTTAATATCCCCAAAGAATGAGTGGCGAACTAGCCGGGTATCATTAAATTGCACCGCTTCAACTTGTAATCCGCATGGTTCACGAAGTTAGGGATCGGCGCGTATGTTGGTGCGCATGTGTGTACAGTTGATTGGTCGGTACACTGAAAATGTGCTTTGCTGGCGTCACCGTTGCCAATCGAATTAACGCTGATTACGGTTCATTTGATATCATCCTCTGCACCGCGCTATTGTGCAATATGACAACCGAGCTTGAAATATTTCTGCATAAATTTACGATGCCAATGGAAGACAAAATGGGGGAATAATGACGGGCGCGACGTACACGCGCGTATGCGAGTAATTACCTGAATATAAAGTCGCTTAAACGATCAATTAACATTGTTGCGAGTGATAAACGTTTCGGGCTATGTTTTGGACGAATTTGTTTTGCTAAATCGAGAGCCCGGCCCATTGAATCACGAAAACTCGAAATTGAATAATGAATAGCTACACCTCCAATGACCGGAACCGGAAATTTGAATTGCGGTGGTGTGGCTGATGTAAAATCTGTGATCGTAGAGTAGACAATGGTGAGAATATAAGTAGTTCATTTAACGTGACCTTGAGTAAAAATATTAAAGAAAAATTACATGCTCTCTCATTCTTAGAATTTTAAATTTCTGATAATATTCGAACATAAAAAACGATATTTCAATTTGCATTGGTTCGTGACTTTTCTACACTTATTCGAAGAATCGATATTGAAGCATGCTTTTAAGCCTTTTCGCGATTATAAACGAAATTTTGCTTTTAATCGAACATTTTGATCGTTTTTATAAAAAAAACTTTGTAGCTCAATTATATTTTTATTTCTGCTTATAGTGAAGGGAATTGATATCGATACGAGGGAAAGTAAAATTGACAGAAAATTATATAAATTAAGATGTAATTTTATAAAAATTCTTGGTTTACAAATCTTTTTTCCATTCAATAAATCTTCCTATTATAATCACAATAGTTGATTATAATTACGATTTTTTGTACCATCGTATTCACTATGAAATATCACTGCCATCATTTTTCTCATCAGCAGTTAATTATTCTCCTTACAATGAATTGGCATTGAATGGCCACTGTTACATATCTCTTGGCGAAGTGAATGAAAAATTCGTAAAAAAATTTCAAGTGTTCGAGGAATTCTATCCAATAATTGGTTTCATTTCCATACATAAAAGATCTCGTAATTTCTTCACGTGGCCAGAAATTGCAATTGGAATAAGCAGATTCAATTGTTTCAAAATCGATTGATATCGATGTAATAGCGCCAGTCAAACTATTATTTCAAAAAATCAAACGAAAGATAGATAGAAAGAATTATTATCGCGATACCTTCCTCCTCCCCCCCTTGGCGCAATTTAAATTGCAAACATATTTTCTTGGAAATACGTGACAAGCGTGACTAGTCGCAATAAAAGAGCGGCGATAGAATATAATCTTACCGCGAAATTTGTCATCGAGTCGTAATCACCGAAATGAACAATTCAACGGTGATGGCGTTAATTACTTAAACGAAAGTGAAGCAATTTGTTTAACGATGGAACTTGAACTGGAAACAACGTAACCCAGTTCCCTGCCTTTATGGGAAGATGAGCGATGTTTGATGCGAGTATGTATGAACTTCGGTTACGTACTTTCCATTCTGCATAAATTCTTTGTCTATTACTATGAAAGTTAGTCATTAATATCGTTGTAAACAGCGAGATCTTTCATTGTAACGCAATATATAATCGCACATCTTCATGCGAATAGACAATACGTTTAACTCGTTGCTGAGAATGATGACTCGAGAAGAATTTAACGAGAAAAGAGGTATATCGACGAAGAAAAAAAAAGCGAAGAATTTTTGTCCCATTTCGAGAGTAAAAATAGGTTTCGAGGAATTAGAAGAAGAGGCGGATGGAATTTCGCATTCGAGCGAACACGCTATAAAAGAAGAGAAAGTTTCGTACTTGAACGAAACTTATCTATTTTGCGGAACATGCTGACACACTTGCTGAAACAGAAGCTCGGAACGCAAAGTTTTAATTGTAGTCTTAACAACTTGTTATCTACCCAACTGCTCCTCTCGTTCGAATATAAAGATACACTTCACACATATATATATATATATATTTGGCGAAGTTACCATATAAAGCACATGCAGATGCTTTCAAGAACGAAGAAACAGTCGTTTACACGCATATTCAATTGGCATAATTGTTATCTATGACCTACATAAAATTTTCGAGGCCACGAGACAAGTTTATAAAGAGCGAAGTGAAATTCTCTTGTTCGTCAATGTAGTCAATTTTATCAGAAACGAGTTGGAAACTTTCGGTGCGATTTAACGATGTACTTTGAAGGAAAGTTAAGGAAAGTTATTTTTCACCGATTGATTATCGATCAATGTATTAAAAATTTTATTCTACGTTGAAGCCTCGCGTTAGAAATCCTTTAAGCTATAAAAGTATCGATATAAATTGAAAGATTGGAATAGTGGATAGTGTAGCTTTCTTTAATTCATTGCCTCGATTTTTCTGTAGTCTTCGAGTTTGTAACTTCAACAGATATAAATTATTTTCCTTAAATCATGTCTAATCTTTCCGATTTCTGAATAGTTTTTGAGTGCATTGGAGTAACACACCAATATTTAAATATTCGATGTTATTTATTTAGATATTTAAAAATATACAAATGAATTTTTTCGAATTTTTTTGAACTCGAAAATTAACTTATTGAAAAGATAATAATTATTTTTTTTTGAAAGATTTATTTCTGAAAAAAATTTGATCAAAAATATCTCGAATTCGAGTAAAAAATATCGTATCTTACCATTTTTTCATTATTTTTTATTATTTCATAGGCTGAAATTAATAATAATTAAATATTAATAGAGAATACAAGTGTAACCATTAAATTACACACAACAAACAACATCTATGGTTTGTAAAATGATATATCGCGTAATCAACAGGAAAACAGAATTTGTAGTATACCAAGCTTTAAATGTTAAACTATTAAAAACTAGAATTTATTTGTCAACAACGTAATAAAATGAAACTTTGTGAGCATGTCAGCGAGCAGCTTATAGCTTTAGTGTACTTTGCGTAAATTTTACTGCCACGGTTGAAAGGTATTTATTATTCGATGATATGCAATTTAACACTGAATAATTGAAAAGAAAAATTGAATTTTTAGCCGAGTTATACGAAAAACTTTTAAACCACCTCTTCTTATTAACTTATTATATAGATCGTATTCTTTTGTCCTTTTGTTATAAGATTCAAAAGCGTTCTTTCTCGTGTTTCGTCTTTAAGACAAGATCCTTTAGAAAATGAACTAGGCATTTATAAGATATTTTTTAAACCAGATTCGTCTGAAATTTCGTTAAATTAGAGAACGATATTTATGCAGTTTTATTAGATTAGTGCATGATAAATAAATTTTCCCACTTTGAAGATTTATTTTTGGCGAAATTAAATAAAAATATTTTTTTAGGTTTCTATAATTTTTTTCTCTTGGTGTTATTTTCTACTTTCTTGGTGTCGAGCAATTTTGGAAAATCGTGGACAGTAGAAGATAGGAAAATCTCTTCTTTTCGTTTTTTCGAAAATTTAATTAATTCTCCTCTCTTTTTTCCTCTTTTTGCAAAATGAAATATTCGGCCAAGATTTACTTTTGGTTAATATCATTTGAAATACGACCGGGTTCATCTGAAAAATTGCAAGAATTTTGGTTTTCCAACGTCATTTGTAACATTCCGCAACCGATCCACCATTTCCCAAAATAAAAACCGCAAAAAAAGGAGCGGGTAAAACAGCAGTTGCAAAAAAAGAGAGGATCTGAAAAAGAGGGAAAACCTTGTTCCAAAGTTGTCCAATATCTTGGATATGAAAGAAGGGGAAACCACGAAATGATGAGAGTGAAACTGGCTACCTACTTTCTCTTAACTCTTGTTCTCTGAGTTAAGCCTAAGAACTTGAATCACGAGAGGAACACGCATCTCACATTTTTCCCAATACTTTTGTCGAATTTTTTTAAACTTCCTATCTAATTTCACGCGAAAAAATTCATATTCAATTGATACTTCACGTGCGATTAAATTGAAATAAACTTAGAGAACTTGCTTTTAACAAGTTACAAGCTCTCCTCTATCCATTTCATTTCTTTCTCTCTCGTATAACTCCATTCGTTAACCAACGATACAACCAAATAGAAAATTGTGACGTGTGCTGGCATGGAAGCGCAAGTTTCCACAGAAATTTCGCAGTTTTAGACTGCTCACTTTCCTTTTTTTCCTTGCTTCGAAAAAAGTATTGTCTTTCCTCCTCTCTCATTTTCTTCCCCATGTTTCGAGGATGGAGATCATTTCAACTGAATATTCGTGCAATGCTATTTTTCATAATATCTCATTAATTTTTTATATCCTGATGAATACACTGTGGATTTTTACGTGTTTCGTTGAAACAAATTCAAATGTTTGATTAATACGTTGAAAATATATCGTTAATAATTATTCGTTGTTATTCAAAATTGATATTGTAAATTATCTAAAATATTTGTACAAGTAATTTAATTTTTTCACAAGTTGTAATTGTTTATTTAAAAAAAAAATTAATTAAAAAAAAAACCGAGAAAAGATCTTTCTACAAAACATCGCGTAATTGCTTCGATATCGCTCCTTCGAGCTTCTTCCTCTTTTTTTTTTACAAATAAACTATTCAAAATTTTTCCAGATTTCAATACATCGTAACCAGAAGTTTCATTAAGGACCCGTATTTATTCACCTTTACATATGTAACATAACGCAAAATGTACTTACTCGGACGAAAAAACATGTACAAAAATCCGCAGTCAGAATACAGGAATTCGCTTCATGCATTTTTATAGAAAAAAATTTTTGTAAACCCTGAAAGACTCGCGATTGATCTGAATTATTCCCAGGAACAAATTTTGCGCGCCATTGCCCATCCATTTTAATCGCGACACGCGAAAAACAAAACAAAAAAAAAAAAAACAAACAAAAAACAAAAAAATTTCTTCAATACGTAAAAACAAACCATTCTTCCATCACAAAGGATAAAAAGTTGAATGTTAAAGGTAGCTCTCGATGTCCGTGAAGCATGTCGGGGTGTGCACGTGCACACACGGTCGAAAAATTGGTGCAGCATGGTGCAGCGAGTGAACACGTTATTCGATGCAACCGTGCATTAAAATTGATTTTCAACGCGGCGATCAGGTTAAAGAGCATTCGTATGCATGGAATATCGAAGAAGTTGCAACGGTGACAGGTTTACAGGAAGGGTGGTGGAAGGTAACGAAGGAAAAAGTACCGTAAACCTGCCACTGGTATCGAATACTGTAATCCACGTAACAACGGGAGAGGAAACGTAACGATTTCTTCGAGAGGATTTCGACAAGCCAGCCTTTGAATGGATCCGAGTGGGTCTTCAATGGCAAATATTATGTTAAATCTCTCGTGAATGGGGGACAATGGCAAGAGTCTATTATCCAGATCCTAAATACGAGTATAAGGCGTATTGAAGCCACATTGTGTTGTAGCAGAAGGCCTGTGATAAAAGGAGAGTAATCTCTGTAGATTATATGATGAGATACGACGAGGAACGAGAAATTTATCCAAAGTAATTGGGCGAACTTTGTTGAAACCGATGAAAGGTTGAAATCGATGAAAGGAGGTTTGCCATCGAACGGACGGGTTTCGATCACGTTGTCTCGGTCACCACGTGTTTCTTCCCTTCTTTTTTTTATTATCATCGGATCATCCATTTTTCTCATTCGAGAAAGAAGATAGATCCTCTCTAGAATCGCTCTTGAATTGTTCGCTCGCGACCGACGATGAAGAGTAATTTGATGGAGATTATTGGAAATTATCTCTGCGTGCAATCAAAGCGATTATTATCGTTTGTTAGCACGATCGACGAGTGCTAATTTGCTTCTAGCATATAATTCAAGTTAGTTATTCCCTGTTGTCTTACGTAGCCAGAATGTCGCTATGTCATTTCCTTTGAACTGTGTCACGTCAGGTCAGGGTGTACAGGGTGCTTGGGTGTATGGAGCTCTTCCAAATAGGAAGAAATTTACGGATCCTGGCGAGGATTTTAAAGGAAAAGGTGAGGGAGAGGAAGAGTGTACGATTTTAGATAGCGTGTACTTCATACATCGTCGATATATTGTGGGAAAAAAGGGGAGAGAATTTGGTGCAAGTCGAAGACTTAATCGAATAAAAGACGAGGAGAGAGAGAAAGAGAGAGTCTGTGCATTTTTCCTTAACTGCACATCTATAATTAATGGAATAAAGTATGATAGAGATTCTTTGCGATATAATATATAGAATGAATTTAAAGTAACAACAGCCGGTGTTATAATTTTTTTTTCTTTTTTTACTAAATCTATTTTTATAAGAAATAATTATATTTCATTCGAAACTTATGTTATGAATGATTACTACCAGTATTCATAATCATGTAAATATTGGCAAAGGGGAGAAATTAATTTTCTTCTTGCGTAAGTGTGTAAAACGACTGTATTTCGATTTCTTTGTATCCGTGTATTTTGGCCGAGTACCAACTTGTACGCCAAGTCATTTGTCAATGTGCTATAAGCCATTACATATATCTGTCTAATATTTTATTGATACTGCGCCTATTTTGTTGCAACATTGACGCAGTGACCAATAAAATTGTCCAGAGACGATAAATCAGATTTTCCATACATGTAAAATCGAGAAGCTTTCATCATTACCGTCATCATCATTTTTATACATAGCGTGTTTATTATATTGTTCGATGGCTTTATTTGATTTAAAACTTGATTGAAAAAGAGAAGGAATAAAAAAAAAGAAGAAAAGAAAAAGAAACTTGTAAGAAATTAGATATAAGTTGTTTACGCGATTTTCTTTTGCTTGGATTATTTTTTCGAAATTTTTTGAATTATCTTCATGTCCGATTTTTAGGTAGTTTCTACCTCTCGTTTTAATATATTGGCATAATTACGAAATATGCACGTGTTTACGCGTATTACATTAAATAGCAAACGATAATCTGCGAATTAATACTATTTCATAATCGTATCATCACCAATCTAGCGTTCATAATCATTTTATAATCCCAACGAGCTCGTATGACATTTGAAATTATTCTTTTATTCTCATTTCGTTAATATAATTCGTCATATTAAGAAATAACGAACAATCTTCTTTGGAAACTTTGAAAATTCGTTTGTGAATTCGAATTTAGAAAGGAATTTAAAAAGGGAAAAAACTGAAAAACATTTCGAAATAAATTGCACGTCGAATATTGCAATTGTTTTCTAAAAAGAAATTAATTGATATTAAGTATCCTTTGTTTTTTTTTTTTCTAAAATATACGAAGAAGATCAATTTGGAATCAGAATATTACGTGTCATTTTAAATTATCAGATCCGGAATAGTTTAATTCATTTATCACATAGATTCCGGTCGTTGATCACCAATGCATAACGTTTATGCTCACTTGTTTCCATTTGAATGCCTTGCGTTGAGCAATATCGGTGATCAACTATCGAATTGTACATCATAAATGAATCAATTTATTTCAATATTTGGCAATTAAAATGATACGTGATTTTGATTATGATTTTAAATTCATTTTTTTCTTTTTTTCATTCAGTTTACATTCGATCATTTTCATCCCGATTATACTTCACAAAAGGATCGTAGTAATATTTTCGTTTTAATTTTATGTCAAATCTTCTTTGCGAAAATATGGTCGAGAGTGAGATATGATATTTCGAAGACCGAAGCAAGGTTAAAAATTGAGAAGAGAAAAATTTCAAGTTGAGAAATGCAAAACAATTTAAGTTTTCTTTTTTTTTTTTTATAAAAAGAGATATTTTTCCGTAAAACATTTTTCATTTCCAACGAGATATCAATATCAGTTCAAATATCGTACAGTCACAAAAGTCTTCGAAAAAAAAAAAAATGGAAAATTCTGTTTTTAACGAAACTTCGTGGATTATACGTGAAGTAATTTTTTGTTAACGAAATAATACTTTGAGGATTTAAATAAACCGTTTAAATTTTCCAAATGTCCTGATTTTTTTAAAATAGACTTTTATAACAGTACGAGATAAAACTAAAATTTAAATATAAAAAAAATATTTTTTAATGCTTTGTGATTCTATTGTAAAAAAAATGTTCGATTTTAAATATTTCCAATATTTCGAAATTGTACTGAAAATTCGAAAGAAAGGGGGGAAAAAAAATTTAAAAATGTTATTCCTTTGTCTATTTCATTCTTTGAAAGAAAATTTTTTCCCGGATTTATATCAAAACCTCTATTCACGTTCAATTTCATGATTCGTTATAAGAAATTTCATCGAAAAAAAATTACACGATTGATCGAAATTATATTAAATCTTCTCATGTCCAACGTATCCATAGAAACGTACGTATAACGCCGAAAACGGATAAATAATTCGGCTATAAAGGGAATTGAATTGATTCATCGTATCCCGGATCGCCACTTCTTTACCGTAAAGAACCGATAAGAACAAGCGGCTAAGCGGAACGTTGAAATTCTGGCGAGCATGAACAAACACACACACGCACACACACAGGTGCACACGCGTATACGCACATATTATATAACGAAAAAAAAGAAAAGAGAAAGGGAGGAAGGGATCGGGGGAGAAATGGTTGCAGGAAAAGTTTTCAACTGATCTTGGCGTCTTGCATTCGTGAACCGCTGAAGGTGAATTAATATAGAAAGCGGTTGGACTTTTCAGCTGCGGGGAGAAAAAGGAAGAATTCGGTTTGCAAACTCTTGGGCGTTTGGGAAAGAATAATTTGGCAAATTGTTTAAAGATCCGTAAAACCGATGTAAAAGTGGTGGGATCGAGGGTGAAAATTGGAGGAAAGAATTTGATGATATTTACCGATTAATTCTCGTTCGCTCGCTCGTTCGAGTTTGTTAGACTCGACTTATAGACTATCTTTCTTCGTACGTTATGGCGTGGCCTCAAAGCTCGGCAAAGTCTCGGCTCTTTACTTTGAAAACAGACCAGCTTTGCACGAAGAAGGGGGGAGGGGAGGGGGAGACTAAGTTTTAATTAAAGGTCTCGGTCGTTTTTCAAAGCGGCAACCATCTTTCTCACGCGTTCACGCGTTTTTAAAAAGAGATTTTAATTTGTTACAAAACTTGCGGATAGCAACGCCCCTCGCTCCCTTTTATAGAATCTTTTCACGAAGAATGTTGGTTGATTGAAATAACGTAATGAGGCTTGGCTGGGCTACATTAGCTACGAGATACCGGAAATTAATGTCGTCCTTTCTTAATGCACCTTATCGTAAAATTTTCACCTCGGTTCGATAAATATTCCCTCGGTAATTTTCTTCATATCAATTTCTCCGAATCAACCTCATCGATTCTGCCCAGTTTCAAAAAACGATCTATGATTCCACATTTTCGGTAAAACGAAACTAGGAGTATCTTCGATCAATTCTCTTTCATTTCCCCCATTCGAATTCTTATCTTGTCGAATTATATCGTGGACATCTATTTTCCATGCAGATCCAAATGTACGACAAAGAAAGGGATGGAGAAATAGAGACAGTATTTTCCCTGATCGGATCGCGTAATTTTTTCAATTTCAAATCTAATCTACCCTGTCACGTATATCTGTCCATGGTGCACGCATCTGTGTACTCTTTCTCTCTCTCTCTCTCTCTCTCTCTCTCTCTCTCTCTCTCTCTATATATATATATATATATATAGAGGAAAAAGCGGAAAAGAGGAGCACAGGATAGAAAAGGTGACCGGATCATTCGCTCAGAGTTGGGATATTTTTTTCCTTTATTCGCTCGGTTCCCTCGCTCTGGCAATTACGTGCCATTTACGTGACAGCCAAGCTGTCGCTTCTAATGCGGTTTTTCCGGCCGCGCTCGCGCGCGCGCGATTTCGACCCGATTTGGACGGGAACACTGGTTCCACCCAGCCGAAATCTGAAATGCCGGAATCGATTATGCTTGTTTACAGGATGCCTCGTCAATCAACCCTCCAATTTTTCAATCGCACGCTTTCCTCCACCTCCACGTGTACAGAAGACAACGAACGACAACGACAACGCGTAAAGTCAATGTTCGACAAACCGTTTTCCAATGCCGTTCACCCAGAAAATCGCGCCCAAAAAAAAGCCTCGTCAAACCTTTTATCGCTCCGCGTTGTTTGTTAGTCCGCGTGAAAAAAAATTCGTGGAATCGCCAGAGCGGCGTCTCGCTGGATAATTGGCTCGTCCACATCGGCGAGTCGATGAATTATTATTTTATCGTCGGGGGATTGGAAGAAATTGGCAAGCTGCTTGCTACGGAGCAAGGGTCATTTATTTTATTCTAATCATTGCGAAGATCAAGGATAAGATCAGGATTGTCATTCTTACGAAAGGGAAGTAATGTAATATACGCGTGTAAAAAAGAAAAAAAATGCTTTCACCTTTTTTTGAAGAATAAGACTTTGACTTGTGCCTCTCTCTCCTATTAAGATCAAGATCAAGGTTCTTGTTTCAATATTATGTAATTTTAAAGTAAAATAAAAAATTTTATAATCGGTATTACGTAAAACGAGTTTCGAAAATAAATCGATAAATCGTGTTAATATTTATATTCGAAGCCTCGTCTTGAATAAAAATGATATCAGAAATGAGTATCAATTCAATTGAATTTATGCGAACGAATGAAAATTTAAATACAACGAAAGGAAGAGTATAATCTTTTGAAATGTAGATTTTGAGTTTATATTAAAAAAAAAAAAAAATCGTGCATTCGAGTCGATTCAAGAAATTTGTTCCGTATATCCAATGGTACGTTGTTCGGTAAGCTGATCCGAGACCGTCTTGCAGGCTCTCGGCCATTGTCACGGCAGGAAATTGGCCCTTGAAATGGCTAAAGTGTTTTGCCCTTCGACAAACTGTCGTCCATCCTTCGCGATTCACGCTTTCCCAGTGATTTCGTCTTTCCATTAATCAATCACAATCCTCTGATCTTCCACCAAATCCTCAGGATTAGGATGCTCACGTTAAGAACCAATTACTTTCACATAATTTCGGTAATGGTGGTTTCTTAATTAACCGTCTTCTCTCTTCTTTGGGGCAACGAACACTTCTTAAATACGAGGCTCGAAGAAAGGTCGAGCAAATAAGTATCAATTTGTTGGAAACATAAACTCGTTCCTTTTCCAGAAACTGTGAATGATGTAACGCAGATTTATCACGCGATGAGAATTATATTACCATCGAGCAATCGTATTTCGCAAGTCAATAATTTTTCACGAGATCAAAATTTTTGATAAACATTCTGTTTTTCAATGTGTTTTTTGCTACAATTTTTATTCAATTACGTACAGATAGATTCTCTTCCTTGTCGAGATTTATTATCACGCGAAATACGATTTTCGTTTTCGGTATTTAATCAATAATACTCTCCACGTGTCGAGATTTATATCGCGTGCAAGATTTATGCTACGAAGAATCGTGAATCGTCAGAGATAAAGAGAAACCTATTAAATCCATCTCGTTCGATCCGTCCGAATTGCATAACCCCACTTGCCTTGATTGACATTAAGCTCGACTCTAATTTTCTTATCCTATTTACCTCGACGACATGAAATATAAAAATATTAAAATTTTAACGAAGAGGGTACGAGAAGATCAAAGTGTACCGATAATTACGTAACAAATATTTTTTCGCATCGAGATCGTAAATCGTACATGTTAATAGAATTTAAAGTTCAGTGAAATTTTACTTGTGGTTTTATTATTGAATATTGCCACCATTATTTCATAATTGATGCATCTATTTGTTTTTCTTCGATGCATACACTTCATGTTTTGTAAACAGATATACACAATTACGTATAATTAAATATATTCACTCAGCCAAATCATACTACATTTTATTTATTGTTTTCACTGCCCAATATATTTATTTAGTGAACTTTAGAAACAGGGTAACAAGAATATTGAGATGCGACCAGAGTGGCTGATCCTAAATTATTGTATCCAATGATCAAGTTTCAAAAAAGGAAAAAGGAAAAAAAGAAAAGAAGACACGAATCGTGAGACAAAAAGAGATGCCCCGATGAGGAGGATGTTCTTACAAGGAGAAGATAAGAAGAGAGGCACTATACTGCGGCATAAATTCACTCGCGTTTATGATACTTGGAGCCGAAACTATATTTCCTCCCTCTTTTTACTCTTTCCCTTATCTACTTGTTTATCCATTCAGCCAAGAATTTGATGCAATTTCCCCGCAACTTCCGTGAACTGTATGCACTTTCGACAAAGGAATCATCAAATTCGGTGTACACCTATATCGTGTCCTCTCTTTGCGAATATATTTATCCGTCTATCCTCTCTTTAAAAAAGAACAAGTACATATATATATATATAGTGTGTATATATTTCGACAACTATACTCGAGGAAGGCATGTATGAAAGATTCAATGCCTCGTGCTTTTTTTCTTCTTTGAAAGCTTTGTGTCTTCCTCCGAGACATCATTCTTATATTTAATTCCTGGGAATATCTGCTCGAATTTCGTATTTTTCCTTCTTTTTTTCTTTTTGTACGAGTTTAAGAATTAAGAAGAACGACGAAAAATAATAATTTCATACTTGTCTCGTGGACAAGCGTTACTGTATCGAAGATGTTGTTTCGACACTTTTCATCTCCAAGGCTGTTAGACTTTTTGTCGAAGGATTCGCGAATTGTCGCGAACAATTGTCGAAACACAACTTTTAATCCGAATGTAAATCCGCTTGTGTATTGCCTCGTGAAACGAGAAGGAAGGAGCAACTGCGAGCACAAAAATTGCCATAAGTCTTTAATTAAAAATCTACCGGTGTAGCCGCGTTCCTTTGCAACTCAACAACCTCTCGCTTCGTGGAATAAAAAGAATTATTTCTTTGTGAAACAAACTGAATCTGAGAAAGACATTTCTTTCCTTTTTCTTCTCCTTCTTTTTTTCCTTTTCTCTTTTTATCGTGAGATACAAAAGAATAGCTCGTAACTCTCTTTCAAGATGAACTTGTTCGCGTACGTCTTGGTACATGGAAGGAGAAAAAGAAGAAGAAGAAGAAGACTCGCTTAAAATTTTCACGAAAAAAGAGAGATGTTGATGCAAGAAGATTATGAATATTGAATATTGTTATTGGTGAATAAGACGCTCGAGACGAAGATTGCTTTTAACCCGAGTATTTGATCGTAACAATATAGTTGTAACAATAAGCGTTTAACTTGATCTTTTAATTTTTTTCCATCGACGACATTCACGTTACGCGTTATTTGTATTTTATCACGTCTCTCTTTGCAATATTTTTCATCCTATTACAATATTACCTTATCTCCTTTTTCTCACAATCGAATTGTTATTCAATTCAACAACCCTTCTCCTCGAGTAATTAACATTATACCTCGATGCCTTCTCTTTTCATCAAGATTCATCGCGGTTCTCTCCTTTAACTCTTCACCGATAATATCCCTGATATACAACATGTATATCATCCCCTTCCCTCGTCTCGTTATTTACGCGGTTACGTCGGTTCGTCTAGCCAGACTTTTAACAAGAACGGATCAGGTACGGGCTGTGATCATAAATATTGGAGAAGGTAAGGAAGACGAGGTGGTCGAAAGTCGAATCGAAACTTGGTTTCCCGAGTGGGAGAAGAGATGAAGGGATTAAGAGAAGGGAATTGCTCTTTCCGCGAGTCGAATATTAATAAAAACCGACAGGTTCAATTTAATATTAACGGGTGTTCTCGAAGAGGTGTGGGGAGGGATGCGAAATTGCCGCAGAGTATTTTACACAAAACTCGATTAGTAGGTGGAAGTTCTCTTGCAGAAGCGTCTGTACCATTATTGTGAAAGCCACGGTGGAGAAAATAGGTGCAACGACGAGAGCTATCTCCCCGTTTAATTAACGTGCGTTCGAGCCAACGGGGCCGGCGAGAGGCTTACTTTACCAGTCGTTCCAGTGCACAATATATCGATCCGGTTTGCTTATTTTGTCCGGCCAAATAGGATTCCATACCATCGAATAATTCCACCCGTCCCTGAACCCGAATAATCGCCGACTTCGATTCGACGCGCCTCCTCTCACCTGCTAATTTCAGAGTTAAACTTCTCCAATCTTCTCTTTCTCCCGAGTTGTATTTTCCAATCTTTTTCGAAAGAAAGAAAAGAATCTCTCCTCACGGATTTGGGAATATCTTTCTTTTTTATCATCGAGTTATTCCCTTATTTCAGTTGCAACGAACAATCGCTCGCGACGCTGTGCTCAAAGCGATGAATTTGTATTTGGAGAAATGAAACTCCTCGAATGTCTTTCATTCGAAAATTATTTTTCGCTAGTGTTCTGGTAGAGCGTGAAAGTATACTATATTTTTGGACAATTGATGCAGTGTTCAAAGCATTTTCTTAGGGCGTGAATATATTTGGGAGCAAAGTAAATTTGAGAAAGCGAAATTTTTATTCTCGATCATTCTCGATGCGATATTCAATCTTCGAATTTGCATCGTAAAATTATTTAAGATGACGATCTTCGAGATTAATTTCCTTACTCCTTTATTATTTCAAGATAACGAGTTAATTAACGGGCAGGGGACGAATATTTGGACGCTCGATTTTACGATAACGGAACATTGGCTCGCATTGATCTTCGATACAACGGTATGTACGAAGGTATGTATCAATGGAACGGGCCATCTTGTTTCTCGATTAATGCTACCTTCCACGTCTATGTTTTCTATGTAAATACACGTTCTATCGGTACGCACGAGTCGCTCATTAGCAAAAGTTAATTAACGCTAAACCTTGTGTTCATCAGTTGAAATTCCATCCTGAGAAACGCGTTCTCCTATTTACTTCTTTTCTTCTTCTTCTTCTTCTTCTTTTTCTATTCTTCCTTCATCTCGCTTGAAAATGCATGGAAATTGCTCACCATTCGCACATTCATTTCCAGTTTTCCCCTCAAATTTGATTGTCTCGCGTTCAAACGCGGATATGAGAGAAATTGAATTTTTCCCCGAATTGAAATTTCGATCAATTAATTATATCGCGATTTAGCCAAAAGCTTTCAGCTTAAATTTGTGATTCATCAATTATCTTGCGGCTAAGATGAGATTCTCTCGAAGCTTAGAAAGTTAGAATTAGAAAAAAATACTTTGGCACAGAATTTGGATCCGATTTCGTTCCAATTAACTCATCGAAAATAGGATCTTGCTCGATCGTTTAACCCATTCTTTTACGTGTCCTATATTTATCGGAAATCTTTGGATGTTGTCACCAATGTCTGGACATTTTTAATAAATCAACCGGAGATACAACTTTGACCTGAAAAGTTACTCCTTAGATATCTTCTGCAAATATTTTTCCTGTCCTGAATCCACATCCACATAGCTGTATCAACCATAATCCTTAAATCCAAGTCATCCCACTTTACGTACAATCCGCTACAATCTATATATTTTTTATACTTAACTCTTTTCACGGTGTTTAAAATCGATAATATTATAATTTATATATATCCTTTCTCAATCTAAACAAACAAAATTACTTGTAAATTATCAGCTGCGATGTTTAAAATATGAAATGGTTGAAGTTGAAATTTCTTTCTATCTTTAAAAAAAAAAACCCTTCCTTATTCGAAACGCCTCTCAAATAAATTTACATACATTACTTTTACAAAAATCCATCCTAACGTTTCGAGAAATTTCAAAACTCGAATGAAACCCCACACCTATTCTCGAGTTAACGAATAAACCAACTTTTTTCCCACGCTCCAAACTCTCGAATTTCTATACTCCGAGAGATTCGTTTACAAAAATTGCTCACGATCGAATGAACGTTGTAAGGGATCGAGGCGAGTTAAGGAAACGTTATTAACTGCGGGTCAACGTGTGTAAACGTCCAGCTTCTCTTTACACACGTGTCGATATTAGCGAGGAAAAAAGGAAAAAGCCGTACGAGGAAAAACTTCTGCGACTTGCAAGAAGTACAAGAATATATATTTCCAAACTGGAAACTGTCCCTCTCCTGCTCGACGTTTCCTCGACGTCCCATCTCTTAAACGTCCTTTGAACATCCTTTGAACGAACCAAACCGTCGAGTGCTCGCGAACGTGTTGCCTTGCGACTCCATTTATGAGAGTGTGCTGGCCAACTTTCGACTTTCGCCTCCCCTTTTCTCGAATTTTTTCTCGGGGAAAAGAGGAGGGAAGGCAGGTATCGCTCTTTGGAAACTCGCTCGATTGGAAAAAGGCGAGGATAGCAGGAAATTAAAGCCGGCTTGTCGTCGAAGACAGTTGGGGAGGGGAAAATTCGATCTCGATTTCTCTCGCGATTGTACGGATGCGCGTACGTACAGCAGGTTTCATAAGTCCGGGTATAACTCGGTGTTGACTCGACGATTAATTCGAAAAGGGGGAAATGGGTCGGATATAAGTTGGAGGTGAACGATGTAATGTCGAGTCGATGTTTTCATTCGATCGAACGAAAAGAATTTCTCTTCCTTTCCATTCGAATGTGAATCGGATGAATTCGAATGAGGGAGGGAGAGGGGTGGAAGTTTTATTTTTTCTCTCGATTTCTTTTTCCTTTTCACACAGGAGGGAAGGGCAGAGAGGAAAGAGAACGTTTTTAACTCGAGAGCTCGACTTCGTTAATTTGAAACGTTCCCCCGTGATAATTTGAAAATATCGCGCATCAAAATTTCCCTCTTCCGTGAAAAGATGGTGAGCGAAAATTGTAAAGATCGATCGAGAATATTTCTTTCTTCTTTTAATTATTAACAGTAAAATTAACAGTTTGGTTGTATATTTTAATAAATCAGAAGCATATTGATCGCGATGATAGAGTGGCGTGATCCTCTCTTTTTTTTTCTGTCTTCAAAGAACAAGTCTATTATCGATGAGCGTTGCGAACAAATATGAGGCAGAAATAACGAAAAGCTCGCCCATCGCGCACGTTGTGTTGTGATATCGGAACGAGTTCGTTTAATTTGAACGTAAATAAATATTTTCGCGCGATATAAAGGTGTATTATAGAATCCGGGTGAACGTCACATAATAAACCGATTGTATATATTTAATTACGAAGATAATTATCGAATTCGAAACGTGGAAAATCGTATAACAGCATTTATTTTGTCTGGTAACCGTGGCCAGAATGCGAATAATTTTAATATACACGTATATATCGTTCGTAATATTGTTAGTAAATTTGTATTGTTTAAATAATTAATTGCGTGCGTGCATTAGTTGAATTAATAATAAATTGATTAATGATACTTTAAGTAAATTTATTTTATATCGTGCAGTTATGTAATTGATTCGATGATGCTATGTGTGCGTGTATACAGATGCGACTCGTAAACATTAGTATCTCGTCGTTCGATAATTGAATGATTCGTTTCACGAAATCAAGAGGCATCCAAGAATATCTTTCTCAATTTAGGGAGATGAAATGTTTGGCAATCTATAGATGTGATAGCGAATACAATACAATTCTTAAAATTCTTAAAATGTAAGAAATTTATTATTATTTGTTCTTTTTATCTTTGATGGTCAATGATCGGTTAATAACCGATTTGTCATTTTAATGATATTCGAGCAATCTTTTTTTATGCATCTTGAAACAAAGAATTTCTTCGTAATCTTTCTTTCTATTATTTATTTCTATCCCTAAAAAAATTAGTCCTTCAAAAGGAAATTTAAAACCGCTTCGGTCGGTGTTGTGCAATAAAACAGATGAAAAATCGATTCAATTACAAATTAAAAATATAAGGCATTTAAAAAAGATAGAGAAAAAAATGTGTATTATGTGAAGAGATATTGTAGAAAAGATGGAATATTGTTCGTGATGGTATACGAACGTCGATTAATAACCGGTGCGACATTTCGAAATTCTTCCTATTCCACGTGATTAACTTCGAATTACGTTCCATGGATCGTTCAACACGAGGATTCTGCGCGATTATGAATCATGCCGCTATCTCGTAAGTGTGCGAACACGTACACGTTCAGCAAAGGGTTAAATGCTATGTGTACATATTGGATGTTGATGTGTACATACGCTAACTCGAGACACGGATGCTTGGGCACGAAATTGTTCGTGGAAACATTGTACAAGTAACTTTACAGCGCGATGCAAAAAGAATACACCGTTAAATTATTCTTGGAACAATTACCGGTTATGCCTTGGACAATGCGGATCTTTCGACGCTGCTTAAGCTTGAAATAATAATCGCGGGATGGAAAAGGTGAGGAACAACGAACCAATTATCCTAACGATTCAGATCTGGAGGTGACGAATTTATTCTTGGCCCACAATTGAGACAAGCTCGAGTATCTACCGAAGTCTACCGAGTCGAAAGAAGGATCATCAATCAATAGCGTCGCAAATTATCTTAAAAGAAATTACACGGAACGTTGACTTTAACGATATCACCATCCATTAACACGTTCAACGTGTTCAAAAATCGACAAGCATTTCTCGACTGATATCGACTTCTATCTGACACAAGAAAAAGAATCGTAAAACGATGTTCTGGATACGTGACACTTGTACTTTGAAAAGGGTATTTGAAAACCAAATTGAAAATTCTTTTGCGCTTTTATATCTCTTATATGAAAATTGTCGCGCAGAATCTTTATGATCTTTACGATATGAGTTCATTCACGTCATCCACACTTTGAATCACTTTGAAAGTGAAATTCTCGAGAATGGAGGATATTTTTTCACAAAAAAAGAAAAAACAAAATTCTCGAAAGTTTCTCTCATCTAGTAAAAATCATAGAACCGGATAAACTATGCCCTTCCACTACACGTCTATATATCTCCAAGAAGACTAGAATTAAGATTCAAGAGAGATCGAGTGCAAATAGATTGCTCAAATATACCGACATGGAAAACGCTCTATATCAAACTCTCTTGGCTGGAAACCATTGCAAAACCATATTACCGGATCCCTTGGCGACGTAGCAGATTGAAGTGTGCACTAGCGTGCATACGAACACTGCGAAATCTTGATAACCATCTAACAGCAGTTCCACCAGCACGTCTTCCCATATGGAAGACACACGTGTGAATCGACTCTCGAAACTATTCCAAATACTCGAACTCTAGATGCCTCTCTCTCTCTCTCTCTCTTTCTCTCTCCGTCGCGGTTAAATCAAGAATCGACTTTCCTCGACACGATACGATTCCCACGATTCTTTTCTACTTTTTTTTTTTTTAATAATCGACGTAACAAGAGGTTAAAATTTCCATAACTGGAAGGACCTATACCTTCGTCGATCCGCTTGAATAGGGGTCACGTGTCTATTTGCAATGCCTCGCGACTTGTGGTCGCGATAAACCGCACCAACGTCACACCACGCAGGTTATCCTTGATGCGTTTCACGTTTAACGCTTGATGTACAGCTAGGCAAGGTTGTAACAGTGGGACACTAAATAATTGTACGCTTTCTTCCATATGTCGTGTTCTTAAATGGAACAATTTTCGTATATCATAAGCACAGTTTCTCATTGAATGTCGAATATTGTTTACACATGTATGTATGAGATATAAGTGTTTAGAATTGAGACGAATCGGACCTTTGCTCGTTGAGATTCTTTTATATGTGAATTGAGTGTTGGAAAGAAGATTTTGGCGATTGCTAGTGGATACAATTAATCGTAACACTTCTTCTTATTGATTTTCGTTAATCGAGAATGGGGTAAAATAAATGAATTTTATTTCTTTCTATCATTTTTCTTTTTAAATCTTCTTAACTCTGTATTATTGATTAATTCAATATCTGGATAATTTTTCTGATAATTAATGTTTCTTGCTACAATAACGAAACGAAAGAAGACGATTCTCGAAAATTGTTCAATCCGGATATAATGAGCTTCTCAATATCAATTATTAATGTATATATTGATACATGGTGACTTTGCGCAAACAGTATGGCGGATTACCTTGGATACATTAGCGTTCTCGGAATTTGGGGGAATACTGATGGTCCAGCGAGCATTGGTATATATAAGATCGTCCCTAATAACATGTTGAGTGACAAACAGAGCATGCCTCAATCGTAATGATGAAATTGCCCGGAGAATATTTTATCCGTCAAATTTCAAACGTAATTAATATTATTAATTATAATTCTATGTTTATTTAAAAAAAATCTTCTCAAAATTATTATTCGTTGTGTCACAAAATTTTAACAAAAATTAAATTCATCATTTTTGGAAGAATCGTTTCATCTTAAATTAAAATTAATCACGATTCTTCTTTTTTCATTTTGTCAAAAAAAAACGATTTGGTTTTTAATCATCTTTACCGTATGCGACCTCATTTCTACGAAATATTACTATTTTCGAGAGGAAGTGATCTCAGAGGTGATCTTTCGAGTTTACTTTTAATTAAAAAAAAAGGTAGAAAACGGTAGATAGAAACATAGATCACAACAATTTTCTTTAAAATTTAAAATGGAGAATCGCCGAAGAGAATTTGTAATAATTCCGTTTCTTCTGGAAATCATAAGTTATGAAAAGAGGTTACAAAGTGTAAGTTTCGTACAATGCAAAAGCCAAAATCTTTCCTGTTTCGATATAAATTCCCTCTTCCTCCTTCCCCCCAAAAAGTATACAAGAAAAGAGAAGAATCTACGAGAGTCAAACTCCTTTGGTTTCAGCGATTTAAAACACCATCGATCACTCCTTCGACCTGTTTCCTTCCCCTACTTAAAATCCTAAAAATCCTCTCCACGATCGAAAATAAAATCTACGAATGGAATAATTCCTCGCCTCTCTTTCCCTTTTGTTTCTCCACTTTGATGTTCGTTCCATTCATCCGAGAGGAGAATACTGCGCTTCGAAACGTTATATATAGAAATCTCTTTGCGCTTAACAATTTAAGACTCGCATCCTTTCTCTCTACATATACCTACACAGAGGAGTTATTACATAATCCATTTGCCTTTTGTTCGTTTCGTTAATTCTCAGCATCTTGTTGAACTGAAATCGAGTTTTTGTTTCCTCTTTTTTCCTTCTGCAATTTTTTTGAGACGAGGAAACGGAGAAAGATGACGCGGAGGATGATTCGAATCAAAGTATAGGGGCGCGAATATTTTCTCCCTGTTCTCCAACCAGTTCCACTCAGCTTTGTGGATTTATGCTTTGGTGGATTGTCTTAGCCTGAATTCACGCGAGGAATTTATGCTTTTCGTAGATAATCGATGATTCGTGTTGAAACGAGGAAGAACGTCGTTCTCCCCCCTCTGGGTGACAAGCACGAGAGAAATTTGAGACTCGCCGCTTGGAATGAGAGAGAGAGAGAGAGAAGGAGAGAGAAAGAGAGGAGGGGGAGATTCATATATTTCGGGTTTCCACAGCGTTCGAATCAAATGGTGATCTCGAAATTAGGGAATATCGTATTGGTATTATTATTAATATTGATCGCGCTAGGCTTATTGACTCTCGATCGTTGCATAATTAATTATCGAAAATTCAGCTGAACGTGTTATTTGATCTATCCTATTGAGCAGGGAAGGTTTTGACGGTGTATTTTATAGCTCATCGTTACGAGTCGAATTTATGCGTAGTGTAGTTAATTAAGAAGTATTGATTTTAGTTGGGATTATTATATTAATGAAACAAATTTTTGACTTTGGTTGTAATTTGTTTCTGTTTCGTTCTAAAATTGATCGACAGATCTTGCTCCACGTTCATTTCACTCCTTTGATATTCCTTTTGTGAAAATAATTCAGTTTTGAATTTCCTTTACGTATTTCTTGAATAATATAGAATAGAATCTGTTGCAAATCTCGCGAAAGAACGATATGATACACAAACGAAATTAAGACGCATCATTTATTTAAAAAAAAGAAATCGAAGATGTAAAAATCTAGTTTTCCCGCGATAAATATGCGAAAACGTATGTTTGGAACATTGAATTGTATTTTTGATATAAGTTTTATTCAACAATTATTAATAATATTATGGCGAAGAACAAATTTCTTGAACCGGTTACACACAAAAACCCATTGCACGCAAATTAAAAAAGATCGTAGCATCGTTAAAAGAAATTTAATCAACCGTTCCTCTTTCTTCTATTTTATTTTATTACTGCCAGAGATATACACGTACCGAACGAAACCTTGCAACCACGCCGCAAAAAATTTCCAAAAAGTAGGAAAAGACCGACCTCGAAATTTACTTGGTGAAATTCTAGTGTGGGGACATAGTAGATTTTAACGAAGCTTGTTTATCCGAATCAGCCGAAGATAAAAACAATGTCTCGGCCGAGCGAGAATATTTCGCTACACCTGTACGTGGCCGTACACGAAGCTTTGAGAGCTTTTGAGACGATTTGGACCGTCGGTTGGTTGCTCGCTTTAATGAAATATTAAGCAACTTCTCGGACAAGTTGACACGGGTGTAGAAGGTAGCACACGATACGGAGCACTTTGTGGAAGCGGAATTCTCTTCACTATATACGTGGTCCGAAGAAACAGGGTGAAGTAAAAAGGAAGACGAGAAAGGAAGTGAGAAGGATGGCCCGTGATAAAGACGCGTGAGGCGAAACTTTACTGAACACGGAGAAAGAGAGAGAGAGAGAGAGAGTTGATATTTTAATGTAAAATTATGAGCTCGATTTTGAAACTCGTGAAACTTGTGAAATCAAAATGAAGTTAGTGGAGAAGTCAATACATCGATATGATCGAAAGAATAGGATAGAGATCGTGTCTAATTTGAGAAAATATGAGTACTTTATAATTAAATCGTATAGATTTTTATGGATAGTACTAAAAGTAGAAATATGTATATTTTTAGAGTGAAATTATACTTGAAGATATTTTTGGATACATGAGAGAGAATAACTCGATTATTTTACTTTGGAATCTATTTTAAAGAAATTTTAAAGAAATTATAATTATATGCAATATTTTAAAGAAATAATCCGAATATAAGAAAAATCTAATTTCTTACCATCTCGGTTTTAATTTTTTTCTTAATTTTTTATCGTTTTCTGCCATTTTTTCCCTGCCACTTGAATGCATTTGTAGAACTTTCATTGTTTGCATTGTTATCAGATAAACGATGATAAAATTTTAAAAAGTCAATAAAAGAATTTCATTCGAACAAAGGATGTTGTACTCCTGTTGTTTTTTTAACGTCATCGATCATTGTTCTATCCTAGTAGAATTACGAAGTAGCATGACGAAGAATTAACATGAAAGGGATTACGAAAAGACGTAAAACGGGTAACCATAGCAGCAATTTCGGGGACGAGTAAATTCAATGAATTACATTATTTTAATTGGTTTCTCCGGGTCGTCGCGATGCACATTTCTCTACTAATGACACTGGCAACAATTCCCACGTTTAAATAAACGCGCCGGCTATCCCAGCACTCGCGACTTTAAAATTAATTGGAAATTTCGATTACAATGTTTAATATGCGTGTAAACAATTTGTTAATCATTGCGTCGTGTTGCACGTAGACGAGCATCGACTGCATTCTTTTTTTATTCTTCCTTATCTTTTTTTTTTTTTTTTGCTTTTTTTTTTAGAAGCAACAGCAATTACATCCAATCTGAGATAAAAATAACGACACTTTGGATGCTCTGTTATCGAGAATATCGGTGTTCAATAATAAAAGAGAGCAAGAGAAAACGAGGCAGAGAAAAAAGAATAAAGATTAAAAAATAATACTGATTACCAACCGAATTGCTTTTTCGCTGCGACAATGATACGTCGATTGAAAATTTATCGGAATTTTCAATAGCAAAGCGAAGAATTTCTAGAAATTTAATCTTTTCAATTTCTTATCAATTTCGTCTCGCATTATATGCACCACAACCACACATTTTCGTTTAAATCGAATACCATCGCAAATTTCGCCCGCTATTGCCTCTAATCCATCCGAAGAAAAATCTAATAAAAATAATCAGATCACGAGGTGATCGTTACTTTTCTCTATAAAATTCGAACGCATGATCGTTGCTTTGTGAAACGTGAATCCGGTACAAATGAATGAGTATCTAGTACTAAAATCGGTTAATAGTCGCGGCCATTTTTCTTCTTTCCCCGTTCGAATTGGGCTCGTTCCGAGAGCCGGAAGATGGAGTGTTACCAACTCGATGTAAAGAAAATTAGCGCGATTAAGGTGAATAATGGGGAAAATTTGCAAAACTCCTCGAGCATCGAGGGGGATACGTAATGGTCTCGAGCGTGACAAAAGCGGGGGAGAAAGGGAAGAAGATGAAGAGAAAAAGTAACAGGAATGAAAATCGATAAATTTGTTCGTTGTTCGGCAAGAGTATTTAATTATCAATATTATTATATCCGATCGAACACGTATTTATATCCCAAAAATTAATTTTATGAGTATATTTTCAAACGTTTAATTTTATTGGAAATTTCGTAAATGTTTCTATTGCTTGTGATTTTTATTAGACGCAATTATTTATAGAATAGTCCATCAAATAGCTCCGTGCGCGTTTCGCGCCGCGTAATATAAATGGAGCGATATATTTTTATAGAAAATATAATTTAAATAAAAAATAACTTCAATCCAGTAACAGCCTGTTGGGATAAAAAAAAAAAAAAGAAAAGAAAAAAACGTCCAGCGTAAAATATTACCGGGACATGTGTCATCCCGACTGCGAAAAAACAAGAAAAGGAAACATTCGCGCAAAGAAACAACATTTGCGTTTTAATTCCGTCCCGTGTCATAATAATTCCATGTAAAAAATCCACCCTCCTCCCCGTGAAAAGGATTAATATTGCAAAGATTCAAGATGCAAATTATCGTTTGATCCATCCCCATTCGATCTAATTACCCTGTACCCAGGTACAGGGTACGTAGACAGGCGTAGTTTTGCAAGCGTTTCGCGTTTCCATCGTATCCGAAGACGAAATTAAGCACACGTCCACGTTCCAGTTGAAGGAAAACAGCCGAGGCCGGCCCGAATAAGTTGAGTCCGAGGATACTTTTAAGAGATTAGACGTTGTCGTGAGCCGCTTTTGCCAGACACGCGATAAATATCAACTAACTACTCGTATCCAATTTTACACGTGATGCCCACTAACCTCGCCTAACCTCGTTCTCATGGGCGAAACTTTACGAGCTAATTCGAAACCGTTCCTCCCCAGCTTTAAAGCTTGGCCCGTTACCTCTCGAGATATCTTCCCCCCGATAACCGAGATCTATAATGCAATTCCCTTTAAATCGATTATTTCCTCCTTTTTCCCCTCCCTCTCGATCGATCGTCTCTCTTGAGATCAAGATCGAGGCATTTGAATTTCGCACGAATTGGTAAATTTTATATCGCGCGTGTGTTAAAATTTGTAACCACCTGCATTAATAAATTTCACACGGGCGACGATAAATCCTTTGGAGAAATCAAATCGCCGTGATGCGGAGAAAAAGAAAGGAAAAAAGAAATGGTATCAATTTTCCTCCAAGGAGGACGGTAAAGCGTTTAAACCCCGCGCGCTTTTAATTCTTTTTAAAATCCGTATGATCGGGATTTACGATCGCGCGATAAATGAGCATCTGCTGGGAATTATTGGCCGGACCCTAATTCGGTTACGATATTGCGGTTATCTCAGCGGGCGATTTTCTCTGTGTATCGTGAAAGGATGTGTTGGTGAGGGGAAAGCTTTTCAACCTTCAGAAGAAAGAGGTAGATATCGAGCGAAATCGACGTAAAGAGGGAGGGAGAAATAAAATTGATAGAAAAATAATTATATATAATTCACTTTTTTCTGCCTGGCTGTCTTGTTCAGATTATTATTAACTTGTACTTTATTGCTTTGGTAACTCGATATTCTGCGATTTTTAATGATATTTTGACGATATTTTGAAGCAGATATTCGTTCGGATCAAGAATGAAATTATTATTATTTTTTTTTTTTTTTGGACGTTGAACGATATAACGACGTTTTAAGCTGATTTGAATTAAAAACTAGCGAATTATGGTTGAACGTTTGATTAAACGTTTATTATCAACGATCAATATTTTTAATTAAAAAACTAATTTCAACGTAAACCGATTAAATTTATCGTGATACTTTAAAACTAATTCTTTTTTCTTCCTTTTTTTTTTTTAATCTCTGGTACAAGCAGAAATGAATCGATCAAATCACAAATTTTAATTAATCGTAATTAAAACATGAAAAATTAAAATCGTAAAACATGTAAAATCTTGACGTAATGTTAAAACGCATTTCGATGCACAGATGTGGACAAAGACAAGGAAGAAAAAGACCAATCGGTAGTATTTTCAATTTATTAATGTTGTTTCACGGTGAAATCGGTTGTTTCACGAGACCAATATCTCCTGGTTACGAAGTTTGATCGTTTCACATCGAAAATTCTATCGGTATTCAAGAAGGGGGGATTAAATGCAGCGAGTTGTTTCTTAAATTAACTTAGTTTGTGAAATTTGTACGCTACCGACCAACTTGAGAGAGCCACTTAAAAGCTTATACAACACTTGTTTATTTTCGTATTTCCCCTCCTCCCCTTAATGTATAATACGAGCAGAGCCACTCGTCCCCAATCTTTTATGCGCCACTTTTTGAACGAAAACAATCGTTTCCCTCGTTTCATTGAAATCGTTTTAAAATTTCTCGGCTTAGAGAGAGTTGGTAAAACGCTTTGGAAGCGTTAGAAACTGTCGTTGAAACTGTCGGTGAAAATTCAACGAGTCCATTGTACGTACTTTTGATTCTTAGATACGTACTTTAAATTAAAAATTACAGTAATAATGGATCATTAAAGAGATTCTCGAAAAGATCTCTCTCTCTCTCTCTCTTTTTCTCCGTGTGTCCACAATTTCTCGTGGAGACCTTAAGAATTTATCATTACGTGACCAGATTGTACGAGGAAAAAACTCATTCTTCGAGGGATCTGCGTACATGTGTGTTATGCTGCCCGTTGTTCCACAAATTGATATGGGAACACATGTCTCCATACTTCTCTTGGAAACTTATAAATTGGAAAGTGGTCGCATGTGGTTGGGAAATATTGAAGAGATTAAAGTCGAATCATGTTAAAGTCGTCATTTAAACGATATTCCTCGAAAAGAATGCTCGAGTTTCCAGGTTTCCAGGTGGAAAATAAGAGAGCGAAAGTTTTATCGATCAATGCTCACTCTTAATACGGTGGTCCGACTTAACTTTCGATGCTGGCACTCGTTCTCAGAACGATAAGAAGGAAGATATAATTTTCTGGATAATCTCGATAATCTTTTCTATCAAACGATTTTTTTCAAAAGAGTATAATTCCGTTCGTAACTTATCGAGAGCAAAAGTTTTCTTCATTTCCAGGATAAAATTAATTAATAAACCGGGTTTCTTTTTCTTTAATTTATTAATAACGTTTCGTTCCATCGTAAATAAGCAGATTTATTCATCGAGAAAGGAATGGCATTCTCGACGTTCACCCTTGTGATTACAGAAATGTATTTGAAAGAGGTCGGTATGCCGTAGCTTTAATTCGATTCCCGTGTTCGTTCTTAGCGAAAAATTCTTAGGAAAGCGAGGAAAGGGACGCGATAAAATTCTCAATGAGTCGCGCTATAGCGGCCTGTCTTAAA
The DNA here is from genome assembly GCF_029169275.1 of Apis cerana. NCBI lineage: Eukaryota > Metazoa > Arthropoda > Insecta > Hymenoptera > Apidae > Apis > Apis cerana. The sequence continues at coordinate 10,000,835 of NC_083860.1, forward strand.
TCCTCGCCAATAAAAATTCTATGATTAATATGATATCGCCCTGGAAAGTGGGAACTAAGAGGATTTCCTAGTTTGCAACGTCGAAAGGAATTACCGTTTTCTTTCTTCTTTTTTTTTTTTTTTTTATTAATTTAATATAATAATTTCCTAGTTTTCAATTTTTTATATTTTCATTTTTCCTTTTTTTTTTATTTATTTTTTCGAAGAATTGTCGTACATAGGATCGAAGTATTTAAAATTATTCAGCTCATTTGAATAATCGCGTCACATCAAATTTGCTCTCGTTTCAAAGGGATCGTAATTTCAATATAGTTTATTTTTTCTTTTTTTTTTCTTTTTTTTCGTAATAAATTCGATATCAAAGTCTATCTTCGTTTCTTTAAAGTTATTTTCATACGAATAATCCATCGATCGAAAGTCAATCGAGATGAATTGAAAGGATGGAAAGAGAATTAACTTCAAAACAATTTATCCTCTATTTTTATCAGAAAACGTATTATTCCAAAAAATATGAAGGAATTGCTCTTGGTACGATAGAAAATTCATCAAAGATCAAAACACGATTCGTAGATATTCAGAGGATCATAAATTAACGTCGATGTAATTATTCGAATGAATAGAAGAAATCCATCGAATCCATCTTCGTTCATTTTTGACTCGAATACAACAATGGAAGATCACCATGATAAAAACCTCCAAACAACTTACCCTCCACTTTATCAGATTACAAGTGGTTTCGCATATTCCATTCTGTGCCACATTCTACGAAATTTGTAAGCAGAACCAAAGAAAAAAAAATCCAACTTAGAAAACGGTGATCCTCTTATCCTGTTCATCTGAGAAGTCATATACCCTTCTGTCGTGTTCAAGATCTCCAAAGTTTTCGATCGTGCTCGAGCCGAAAAATACGAAAAATATTACGTGACCGGATTTCGCCGTTCTTTCCACTATTGAACTTTTTCCACGTAGCAGCTGTTTCCTAAAATTTCCTTTCCCCGACTCGTGGCCACTCGGCCAAGACGAACGATGAAATGCTCGGGGAGCAACGACGGTCGTGTGGAGAAGATAGGAAAGAATTTGATACACAAGAAGAATTCTATACCATTTCCAAGTTTGAACACGATGAATCTTGCGTGTAACGCGAGATAACCACGAGTTGGACGAGAATTTTAGGTCAAGGTAAAACGAAAAACGTCTCCATCTTTGATCGTTTCGTTTTCTTTTGCGGGAACCAGTCGATTCCATTTTTATTCCGTTCCATTCGGTTTCTATCGTGACTTTGTTTTTTTTTTTTTTTACGAGGAAACATTCGTTTAATGGTCTTCGAATACTTTTATCAAGATCCATTTTTGTATCGAAAGATATTAATGGAGGAAAAAGAGAGGACATCAACGTTAATTCTGTTGTATTATTAATGGAAAGAAGAAAATGTATTTTTACAAATTGGAGTATCTTGAAAGTGACTTGTTTTTTTTTCATGAAAAAATATTATGAAACTCGAAAGTAAATATTCATAGTCAGAAGATTAATTTCGGGAACGATCTCTAATTTCTCCTCTTTTCCAATTAATTTTGTCTCTTTCGCTTAAGACCGTTCTGTTACAACTCGTCGACGTATTAAAAGAATCTTTTCCAATTAATTTTGTCCCCTTTGCTTAAGATCATCCCACCACGATTCGTCAACATATTATAAAAGAATCGTCGAAACCTTGTTGGCATTAAACGAGCTAATTAACGAAACAAATCGTTCCTGCCCAAGAAGATGATCCAATTCATTAGTAGAACCCCCTCAACTTGCCAATCTTCCATCTCCTCCTTAATCGCTCATAATCCGCGTTGATCGTCAATCTTCATAAAGATATTACCTTTTCCACCGAAAAGTTCGCCGTTCCAAATCGCTTCGAAAGAACGGATGATATGATATAGCGAGTGTTTCCGCTCAGAAAGGATCAGAGATATTAGAAAAATACGATTGGTTTGAAAGGCGAAGAAACTGGACGAAAGAGGAAGAAGGGATTACGTTCGATTATGCATACACCGGGTTGAATTGAAATCTGAAAGGCAACCGATTCGGGGCCTCGATCAGTTGGAACGCGTTCCTCGGTGAATCTGTATTTTCCAAAAGGGGGAGAGGGGATTCTCTCCTCTTCGATCCACGCGCAAGGCCGGCCCTCCTCCCTCTCGCGAAATTGGATTTCCTTTCCGGTTTCCACGATTTAAAAGCTCGAGGAGAGATCGAGGGCGCGGATTTCCCGTGTCACCGAGAGAACACAGGAATGACACATCGATCCGGAAAAAGGGACCGTCGTTGCTCGCTTCCACCCTCTCTCTTTCCCTCCCTCTTTCCTCCGATCGATCGTTCCATCCCTCTCCGTGAAATCGTGATTCTGCACTTTTGTTCGTGTACACGCAAATTTCCGCTCCACCAGACTCACCAGACTCGGGGAACTCGTGCCCCCATGGGCATCGGACGACGAATATCGAGTATACCGCGAGCGCAGCTTCTCTCGAGAGAAGAGAAATCTCTTCTTATTCCGACCGAGTGGATATTTTTCCACCGAAATTTTCATCCCCCGGACCGGAATTTGCCGCAGAGACTTGGATAAATTAGGAACTTGAACTCTGTTTAGAGAGGGGTTTCTCTCGTTTCAAACTGGCCTCGCGCCAGCGCTTTTCATCGTGATCGTGGTACGCGTGGGTTTAAAATATTCCACCGGGGGAGGAGAGGTGTTTGTTTGGGCACCGATCGCGATCGAATTCTCGAAAGGGCATCGTCGCGAATCCATCCCCCCTCCGCCTCACTTGGCGGGATTAAATATTAAATTGAATTCTCGAAACGAGATATATTGTTTCTTGGTTATAACCAAGAATCTCGCCCTCGAATATCAATTTGAATATCTTGGAAAATTCTCCCCCCGTCTTACTGAGATATCTTCGATATTTTCCATGCAAATCCAATTTCAACTTGTGACAGCCGTGACGAATTACCGGGTAGCTCCGACTTCCCAACTTAACTCCCTTAAACAGGATCAATTAAGAGAACGTTTCTCCTTAAGCGGGGTTAGAAGTGGGGGAGAGGGAGAGAGGGGTTGAAAAATTTTTGCCCGGGCGGATTAATCTAATATACAGAGGAACGGTATCGAACGTATTTATATCCCTCAAAGATATTCCATTTCCATAATCCGGCTGTTCCCTCCCTCGCGTTCCCCATTCGACCTAGCCCTGAAATTATTGCTTAGACCAGAGAGAGGCACAATCAGTTTCAGGCAGCGAATGGCCGAGGGATCGTATCACCCCTCCTTGTTGACTGCTGCTTGTCGGCTAGCTGTTTCTGGGTCAGCGTCTTGGTAAACGGTGAAAGAGAGAGAGTGAGAGAGAGAGAGAGAGAGAGAGGGAGCAGATTGAACGACATTAGCCTCGAATTACGTTGAATTACACTTGCCTCCGTGTGATAGCGTCGCATGAAATTTAAATATCCGTGGGTATCGAATAAAGCCACTTTTTTTTTTATCGACGATAAGTCAGGGGTGTTAACGGTCCCTCCTCCTCTTCTTCTCTTTTTCTTTTTCTTCCTTTCATTTTTCGAACGATGCGAGATCATTTCGTCGACCTCCCCGCGCTATCGCGATCAATGTTCTCGACTCACCACCGAGAGAACCAATAATCTGGAAGGGGATTGCGTTGCTACTCGTTCGCCAATAACTAGGCTGGCCGGTTACCGGTTCCTAGTGGTGCGATCTATCATAGATCGGCCTTCGAATTTAGATGTTGCTGATTACACGCGCGCGGATTGTGTTCCAAAACAGAGAGATAGAGATTCCATTGTTACTCGTCCAACGTACATGTGGGATTGATCCTCGATGATACGATTTACGATTGTTTGCGATCCCATCGGTGTTAGTAATAATCATATTTGTCGTTCATTTTCGAACAAGCATTTCTCCAGATCATTTATTCGAGATTATCTCGATACGTATTCCTGAGATATTTATATAACGAGTCGATGATAATGCGAGTCAAAGTTTTGGAGATTTTCTTTCTTTTACAAAAATCTTTTCACTTCGATATATATATATATACTCGATGCTCGCGTATTTTACTGAAAGCGAAAATAAAGAAAAAATGGCAAACGGAGGAGAACGATAGATTTAATTTTGACGCGAAATGGATAAAAGTTTCTGGTCCGTTATGAATTTTTTACGACAGTTGTCTGGAAAAAGTTTCGTTGCACCGTTTCGAATGCCGTGACTCCGGCAAGGAAGTTGCTTCGCTTAAAAATATTCATCGGGCGGTAATACTTGGTTCGTGGAAATCCAATTGAAAAGAAGAGGGTGGTGGTGGCGGCGGCAACCATCTTGTAAACTTCGGGAGACTCGGTGCGAATTATCCATATTTTGCTGTTCGCGCCAACGGATGAAGTGTTAATTAAATTGTAAACCGAATTTAATTTTTATTTCATCTCGCCCGTCTCAAATCAGTTTTCTCGAAGAGAGAGAGAGAGAGAGAGAGAGAAATGTTTTAACTCGCTTAACGTGGCCGCCTGCTTCCTTCACGCCGGCAAAACTCCACGCGGCGTGAAACGAAAGCGAACTTTTCGTCGGGTGAACATTTTTTTTAAACAGCCCCTTCTCTAACCTTCACAGGAAGCCGTTCCCGTTCGTTTAATTACCGACCTATTATTTCGAAACGTTGCAGCCATTTGAATAAAAAGGAGAAAAAAAAAAAAAAAAAGAAAGGAAGAAAATGGAAGCCATTCCGTTAATTAGAAGCGCAATTAAGTGTCCCGTGTTTTTCGACGTATTGCGTAATTTCGCTTGAATCGTTTCGTATCGAAATAAAATATTTGCGTGAAATATCGAGGCCGGAAATAAGCGTAATATAAGACGTCTCCATTGTGGAAAATTCCGCGTGCAAAAAGATTTGGAAAGGGAAACGAATTCGAGCAACGTCCAACGTTAACGAGACGGTAAATAAATTATTCATTGTTGTTGTTTCTATGGAAATAACTCCCCGTTGGAAGATTCATCGTTGATAATTACTCGAGGTATGGTGTATTTTAATAACCATACTTTAATCTTGTTAAAATAATGCAATGTTGTTACGCGAGAGAGAAAGAGAGAGAAAGAGAGAGATTAAAAATAGTAGAATCGGAGGATCGATATACTCGACGCTCGTGCTAAGCTCGGTGTCGTCGAGTTTACCGTAACTCCACCGGCTTTATTTTCACAGTGGCATTTAAATTCGGCCCGCACTTTCGCCCAGGAACAGTTTAAACCTTCGTGACACCCCTCGCTTAGTCGGGAGATCTTCTTTGATCGTCGTTCGAGAAGGGTGGAATAAAAAACGATTCGGAGAAAAGTGTGCGCAATTGGACGAAAGGTATTATCTCGATATTGGCGGATCGTCAAGGCCGGAAACGATTCTTTGCGTAAAACCGCTGATCTCGATTTTTTTTTTTTTGCGCTCAAATACTTTCGTTGTCGATTAATTAAAAAGTAATATTAATCGTTTACCTCCTGTTTCTGTAAAATATGAACGACAAACTTTCCACGTCATCAGCTTCTAATTACGATTAAGCTTAAAATATTCACCGTATACTCGAGCAAACTTTCCTCCTCCGCATAGATTCTTTTTTCGTGAGAGAGGAGTCGTCGAGTAACTATTGTATATTTTAATTAACTCGATGGCACTTGACGAGGACAAGAGAGAGAGAGAGAGGATACTCGAAGGTAACGGAGTTACGAGTAATCGTCTGAACGACGTTAAATCCTCCGGCGGAAATAAGTCTGTACCATAATCTAGTGAACAGCTGCTCACCTGAGAAATTCCCTTCTTTTCCCTTCTCGAAGGAGACAGGAGGAGGAAGTTTCATAACTTTCGCGAAACTTGTCGAGTGCGAAGCTAATGAACCTACCCTTCAAAGTGAACATGTGCGAACATGTTGAAAACAGAGATGATCGTTGTTCCAACCTGGGATTGGGATCAAAGCAAACATTTAAATTACCAGCCCAGTCGTGAAAATCTCGTTGTGTACGTTCACGGTTAGTTTGGCCAATTTTTACGTCAATGTTTCCTATTTAACCTACATAGCTAATCTTAAACGTCAAGTCAACGATCGAATTCATTCGCTTCGTAATATTGACGTTAAAAATTAAAATAGTTAATTCCAAAAAAAAGAAGAAGAAGAAGAAGAAGAAGCGAATATCTCTCTTCATTTTTACCATATTTATTCACGTTCGTTTTTTATTTATTCGCCTTGCGACGAGAGACTCGTTTCAGAGTTCGAACGAATCATGCAAATGAATAAATTTTCTTGAAGAGAGGGAGTAGTGTGACGCGAACGAGGGAGTAGAGAGTATCGACCATGTGGTAAAAATTTTCCGGAAACTGATACATCGTGGTATTGAGTATGGTATTTGCCCAAGATAGTGTACGATCCTTTTCAAGGTAAGTCGGCCGAAAAAGATAGTCCATAGAAAAGTCTCTTGATATTTTATTCATAGACCAAGTTATGTCATAAAGAAAATCCCCGCGCCTTTAAGCCAACTTGCCTCTCGCCTTTTGTTTTTTCGCCATATTTTTTTCCCTCCCCTCTTTCCAATTTTTTGAACCGAAGAATGCGAATTCGAAGAGCGAAAAAGGACACGTTTCGAAACAAAATTAAAATCCTGAATCTCGATGAAATTATAATCATTCGAAATAAAATAGAATTAAACATCGTGGAAGAGGGTACGAATATATATCTCGATTCGTTTCGTTCTTGAGATTTACATAGAAAAAAAGAGGGAGAGAAAGAAAAAAAGGAATTACAAAGAGTTCTGGCTAAATTTATCGTTTCTACGAAGCTCGATCGAGCCTTTCAACCCGACTAAATTTATAGTATCCCTTTCCTGTAAAAGTTTTCGCCGAGATTGACCTTGGTATAAAATTTTTTTTTTTTTTATCAGGGCCATGTCGAAGGAGCGACATTTTCCTCGATACCCCTTTTTTCAATTACAAGGCTCATCGAAAGTCGAGTCACACGGTGCCAATGTACCGGGGCTATTTTTGATCGGCCGCCACTTAACACCTCCACGTAGAGGGATGAAAGTAGGGGTGAAAGGGGGGAGAGGGGGATTGGCGGCGCAGAATTAACAGCGTACACACGGGGGACCTAAAAGCAGCTGCGTGTGACGGTTGATTGATCGAGAATGTGTCAACTTCACGTTACAGTAGGACGCATCGATGCCTCGGCCCTACGTGAATTCGACATAATAGAATTATAGTCGAAATCGAGACCAAGAAACGAAATCTTTTTCGAAAAGGATTTCGAAAATTTCTCGAAATAATCATCCAAGTATCATCTTCGTTCGAATATCGACGACTTTGTCACACTGTTGTAAAAAAAAGTGCACGTTAACCGATTTCGAATTTCCCGCTTGTCGCGCCATCTCTCGTGACAACTGACATAACCTCAAAGTTAAACGTATGGACACGTTTGGACGATATTTAAAAATTTTACCTGGCAGATCGATCGTTGAACAGTTAATAAGTTCCATTAAACTCTCGTCGCTTATCGATTCTCTTTCTCTCTATATATATATATATATATCTGTATTCTGCCACGCTATTAATTAATCGCAAGTGTATCGAACCATTAGCGCACTATCCGTGCCTCGAGTCTTGTCCCTTCCCGAGTGTCGATAACTCCGAATTGTGTTGTCATTTAGATACTGCAAGTCCAGTGTTGTTGATAACCAATCGGTGTAAGAGTTAATCAGGACGTTGGGATGTCAGGTGTAATTAGATTTATGCCAAGCTTTAGAGACAGGCTTATAGATTCATGAACGTAATTGAGACATACTATTTCGTTAATCTATCTTTCCTTTTTTTTCTCTCTTCCATTTCATAATAAAACTCGAGTTCTCTCATTTTAGTAATCTAAATTTATTTGTCGATTCATTCTTGTTAATTTACAAGATTCGTCCGATTCCTCGTTAACATTATCGCTCGCAACAAGAATTTTCCAATTTTTCATCCTTGACGGAAGATGGAAGTAGCAGTTCAGAGAATCAACATTGTTTTCGAATGAAATTTGAAAAATAATGCAACCTTAAGAAAGATCGACTTATTATAAAATATTGAAAAATCTTCGTAAATGTTCGATAGATGGAAAGATAGATAGATCTTCCTTCGTTACAGTAGGATTTATCGCGTTAAGTGAGATTCAAGGTCTGATCACCATTTATCACGGAGCGAACGTAACCGAATGCGCTGGCAGCCGGTGGTCGGCGCAAATTGTATCCATTTCGGGCTGCGGTCATAGCTGGATGCGTTGTTGTTACCTGGATGTTCCGTTCCGCTCGGTTTAATTCACCGCAATTATAATCTTACCCTCGCGACAACAATACGATAAACGAGTCGTGCACACCTTTCGCTCATCGCCTGGCGCACTCGATCGGCTCGCCCCTTTTTCAGTCTCACTGAAAGTTAGGTTAGATTTTTGAAAGGCATTACGAGAAGGGGAAACTTTTCGAGTGGATATTAACAAACGCAAGGAAACGATGTTGAATAGTCGAATTGAATGCTTAGCAACGTTGAAATTTCACAGGCGGAAAAGCCGATCATCTCGCTTCGCTTTTGGCGAAAGCCTCGTTATCGCGAGGCAGTAGTACGTCGCTAGTCATTTCTCGTTCAGAGGAGAAAGCGTTCTCCTCCTTCTTCCCTCCCCTCCCTTCTTCCCCTCATGCCTTGTATCCCGATTACCAACCCCTTATGCAGCTACTCGCCATTGTTTGCGCCGTTAATTAATAACGAGTCACTTTGCGACTTTAACTCCTGGGGCCTGAATGCAGTTGAACGCTTACCTTTTTGATATACGTGTATCGTCCCTTCCTCTAATTAGATTCGTGGAACTGTTTCGACGATTAAAGATATTTTCCCGCGAATTTCGTTGCCGCGAGTGTACGATACGTGCTGATGTATTTCTGAGATTTCGTTAATTTTAATATGGAATAAAAGAAATTTCTGTGAAAAATATAGGAAAACGATCAGCGTTGGCCAAGATAACTGTTGAATTCGTTCGAATATTTGTCCTCGCCGATTTCTATATTCAACAACGTTGAAACATGAAAATTTCCGTTAGTTTTAATATCTTTGAGGTGAATGATAGTTTTCTAAAAATTCTTTGAGAATTTTAAAAAAATACGTTGCGCCCAAGTTGGATATATACTTGTCGGCGAAAATATTTTCCTCGACGTCTCGATTAATTAATAATTAAAGAGAAGTGGAAAGTCAATATCATCTTGCGACATCAGAGAACTTCGGGTTGCATCCAGAGAAAGTTCCGCAGCATATCGTTAATTTCCCTAGAGAAGCAGGGTGACCGAAAACTCGTGGATTATTCCCACCCGGTATCACCATCGCATCGAGGTAGCGAACATTATGTACGAATCGCGATTTATCAACGATTTGCGAGGCTTGTTACATGTCCCGTTGTCACGGAATCACGTTAATCGATAATCTTAGCAACTGTGGATTTAAGCGTTGTTGCGAGAATCACCAGATAACTCAATTTTAACCGTCACGATACTGAAGTGCTTACAGTGTATTAATTATTATGGAAGTTTAGGGGAGTGTTTGCTCGCATTGTTACCTTTCTCATTTCACGCGACATTGGCGCGCTTCAGGTGACGATGAATATTTGATGAAGTAGTCCCTGGACATTGAATCAGGATCGTTTCGATAATTAATTCGCGCCTTTTTTTCTCTCTCTCTATATATATACTTTTCGTATTCGTGTCACGAAGAGTCAATAAAATCAAAGGACGTAGAAAATGTCTATGTTGTTGTCTCTTAAAAGTTCTTCTTCGCTCGAACGTTAAAATTTTCCAACGTTCGAATGGAAATTGACGAGGAAGAGCGAAAGATTTATTTTAATTAATTTCGATATTCACTATTTTCAATGAAAAATTATATGTCTCGTTTAACATCGAATCGAGTTTTCGAGAAAGTTATTCAAATTCTTTCGTTAAAAAAAAAAACCAACGTCTTAGCGACGTTTGGCGGTGGCCGAGGTCAGGATTTCTCGCACTTAACCATTACCAACCAGCCAAAAGGATTTCTCCCTAAAGTGCTTTACCACGGCGCAACAGGCTCCCCATTGCGTACTAAACATTCCCGTAAATCATAATCACGAAGGTATAAATTTCAATTGTTACAAACTCGAGCGTGATCCTCCTCTCTCCTCCTCCTCCTTTTTCTTCTTCTTCTTTTTTCCCTACTTTTCGAGCAAACGTTCCAAGAATTTTGAATTAAATATTATTTTCCTTCAGGATTCCATCAAACTCGAAAGCAAACCGACAAACAAAAGAATCTCTTTCACCAGACTTTTGAAATATTAAAATAAACTACCCATTTTGCATAGCAAAATCTTTCTGCGAAATTTTTGTTTTTTTTTTCGTTTTCTCCATCCCTTCCATTCCGCGGCTATGAATTTCTTATTTGAACGATGCATAAAAGATTGGAAATTACCGCTCGAAAAGTTTCGCCGAAAATATTTTGCTCGCCAAGCTGATTCACAAGATCAGGGATGTTGGACGGATCCAGCCTAGTTTTCTTAGATAAATCTTCGTGCAACGCGATTTAATGCGAAGCAACAGGGTCCGTCGAGTCACTCGTCGTAAATCGTAATCAGTTTAATGCGGCTTACGTGTTGACTGTGAACCAGACCGCGAACTGAGTCGACCGAGTGAGATATTCAAGCAAGTTCGATATCTCGACGAAGAATCTCATCTTCCTTGATTTCTCTGGTATACTCGATTTACTTACAGATTTCTATCCTTTCTTTTCTTCTTTTTTTAAAATTCTTCGAATTTATCGATCTTTACCACTTCGAATCACTTTATTTTGAATCTCTCTTTCTCTCTCTCTCTCTCTGCTCAAGTTTACGAGCGATGGATAGCGATGGCGCGATCATAAATCGAGAATTACTCTCCTTTGATGATGCATCGGGGTGCAATCAGAGTGGAATCCCGGTTTGGATCTTCTTCCCCGTTTGCACTACTTTGTGACCAGCGTTCGCGTTGCCGGGCAAAGTGTGCGGCCACCACGATTCCGCCAATCGTGATTCTAGGATGACGGTGAACGAATGTTGTACATAGGGGAGGAGGGTCAACAGCACGGACGAAAATCGAGACCCAAGATGGACGTTTAGGGAATAGCGGGATCGATTTTTAATCCCGTTGCGGGATCGGCGCTAGAGTTTTCTTTCTTTTTATTTTTGGCGAACGCGGATAATGAAAGGGAAAGGGAAAGGGTCGGAATATATCGTGCGTTTTATGGCGTGTCGAGGGAAATTCTCTGTTTCCAAAGGTGGAATACCGACATGGATCAATTCCGGAAAGTTATTGAATTTCTACTCGGGGGAAAAAATGGTAACATTCGAAATGTCCAAGCTCAACATGTGTCACGCGTAACAATTAATTAAACGGCATCGATAAATTTTTGAATTCAGAAATTAATTTTCCAACTGTGTGTGTATATATATAATTTGAAGAACGGCATAATTTTTGGTACTTCTCGATTTGTCGATCCCGTGACAGCCTCTACCGAAAATGAAAATTTTCCATTTGTTAATTAAAGTATATCGAGTTAATATTTCGTATTTCCTCGCAACGAGGTAACTAATTCCTTCTGGTCAACGTTCTGCGTTCATCACGCAAATTTTACAAAGTTCAAATGATATTTTGATCGATGACGAGCATTAAATAAATAGAAGAGGAAGAGGGGAGAGAGAAGTGATAGAAGAAATGAAAAAGGAGTGAAGGAGATGGAAGGAGAAGAGGAACGGATGCAACCGATCGATTAGTTGGGCGCTTCTGATAGCTAAGACTCTGAGAAGATATATATAATCTATCCTTCTCACAGCACTTTATTCCTTTTTTCTTCTTCTTTGAACTTCCTCTATCGAACCCCTCGTTTCTTCTCTCTTCCAAGTTATCTGTATTTTTTTTTTCTTACGTCACAATAGGGTCTTTAGAACTCCTTTCCATTGGATTAATCGCGTATTTCTGGACTCAGAGTTATGAAAAGTTAGAGAACTGTATAATAGAGTTTCGAGAGAAGGAATCGATCGATCTCGTTATCATCGCAATTGTCGTAAATTCGTGCCAATATCTCGTTGAACGTCATCACGATGCGAAACATACATTTTTCTCGTCGTGATTCAAACAATTTCTTTGAAATTTGAAATTAATGCAAGTGCGTTCAAATGATCCAGAAAGTAACGAATTCGAAGATAGTTATCCGAATATTAATTTCGATTCACCTCGAATAAACTTTCTCTTCTGTCCTGAATTCTCCCTCGTTGCTTATTTCTTTGCAAATTGAACTTACCGATCCATTGCTGACTCTGGATAATGGTATCTCTGCCACGGAAAGACTTCTCGTCTCGTTCACACTTTAATTCTCTTCCATTCACGCTCAACCATCCCCGTATCGTACAATTTCGTTTTACTTTTCACCCCTTGCACCGATTGTTAATTACACAAAAGTACAGTCATACCGGTTATCTGAGCCATTTAGCCGTGCTTTAATACCCCATCGGCCGGGAATTACCGGGAATTCCACGCAACAAGCTCTGCTGGAATTTTCTCTTTTTGCACCATCTGGATCCATGCCAAATCGATTTTTCAACCGTTCAAACCCGCTCGTCTCTTTTTTTACGATTTTCCTGAATTCCATTCTTTTTTCTTTTTTTCCATCCTCATCCTCCTTTTCCAGTTTCTTTTCACTTTAATGGGAAAATCTTTTTCTTCCTATTTCGAACCTCACCGTCGTACACTTCCTCTACTAAAATTCGATACCCGAATCCAGCTATAGTTTTCTATTCCACAAGTAGTTAACCCAATTCGATTTCAACTTCTCCGATTTCTTTTTATCCAATTATTACTTTTCTTGTTTATACGCGTTATTCCGAACATTGCGGTTCACGAACTTTTACAGGATATTAAAATATTTTTAGATTTTCTTTGACTGTATGGATTGTAATGGCTCCCATTACGATTCTTACGCCATCTGAACCACTATTGTGTAATTATTTTATCAGGTTATGTTCGTAGTTTTATCTGTAAAAGTATGGATATTATAAAATTGCACTATTGAAATTTGCAAAATTTCACTGGAAGGATTTTCATGCTAAAAAATTATATTTTCTTTTTATTTGTTTCTTTCAAATTTCGTTCTTATTAATAGAAGCTTCTTGTTTGATATTATTGGCTCGTAATTGATGAAGATAATAAGAAGCAGAATTTTACGAGTTCTCCCTTTATGAGAACCACTTACGAAATAAGAGGATTACAGGCGTCAAAATGCGGAACTGGAAAAATAGTGGAATGGAGCAACGGTGTGAAACGAGGACTGAGTTATTTTCTGAAATGTTTTTTGGAAGGTGTCCAGATCTGTGATAACGTCTCTAATGAGTATCACTGCTGCGACATGTTCCGTGCACCTGTGCGCCAATTTAATAGTATTCGTTTTAAGAAATTTCTATCATTCTTGACTTTCGAAATTATCCTTTTGGTTAATAAGTCTTATAAGAAATTCGAAATTAGCTTGATAATTTTACCCTCTCTTTTCGATAAATCAATTAATTAAGATCGTTCTAAGAATTTTCACGAACGATCTTGTAACGAGTAAATAATTTTGAAGATTGAGAAGGAAAGAAATGGAAGAAAATTACGTCTCGTCGCTGCGTGGTTCGAAAATGGCGCGATGAAAGAAATTTTGATTTTCGGTGCGTCGATTGGTGAAAATTATCCGCAAATGATCACAGGCGAGAAATGTATCCTTGATATTCGAAATAAGCATCAATGTTTTGAGTCAAAATGTTGCCACGACGGCCACGTAATCTATTATTTTTCCTGAATGTCTAGTACGGTGCTTGAATTATCTCTAAAATTTACTGCGCCTGTCCATATCCACCGACGAAATCTACTTAACCCAATTCGAAACGACCTGGCGGCGATTTATAGTTCCCATTGATTCTAATAGAATCGAAATCCACATCGTTTGGTCGTACGCGTCGCTCAAATATCCAACGCGTGAACGCGAAATCCGAAAAAAAAGAACGAAAAAAAAAAAGAATTTAAAATCTTATCGTACGAAATCTATTATTTTATTACAGGGAGAACGATACATCACGATGATAAATTATTATCCGAATTTCCTAAATGATTATTCTCTTTCCCATGTTTTTTTTAACCTGCGTGGAAACAATGGTCCAAGTTTCAACGTATAGTCACAATTATATTCGTTACAATGAGAATGAATAATCGCCGTTACATCCCTTTGCTTTTAAATTTTCAAAACCGTAATCGTGTTCGTTATTATGGAAGCTTTCCTCGGTTAAACGGTTTATGCAAAATAGGAAGAGAAGAAAGATTTTAACCTTCTCTTCGATGTAATAGAATATATCAATCCTTTCATTCCTTTCCTTTTCTTCTTCTTCTTCTTCTTCTTCTTCTTTTCGAATATTTCTCGAGAAAAGAGAGCGACCTTTGCGACTATTTATTCCCAATCATATTGTAAAATCTCGCAACTTTTCGTGCAACTCGTTTCCACTCGTTGTCGCCGGCCGGGAATAGTGTGTCGAACAGGCGAGAAACGTGAGATAAAAATATCTCACACAACGTGTACACACCCCTGATTATTGAAATTTTTTATTGTTTTCGTTATCGTAAAAAATTAAACTAAAAAAGAAAAATAAAAGGTAAAGGGTCAAACGTGTAAAAATTGCCACCGCCAAACAGTAGTAGTAGTAGTAGTAGTAGTTAACCAAACGAGCCAATTGGCCGTAATCACGTGTTATTTGCAATTCAACCAACCAAGAGCAAGGTCGCGAATCCAACTAAAAATCCACTCGTTATCGATCAGAGATTTCGCGTGAAATGCTGCGAATGCCCCCCATTGAAAACTCAATTAATCCGTAACCGATTTTATCCATTTTCCTTCCTTCTCCATCGACAACTCTCCTCCATTTCACTCCACTGTTCGACTTACAACAACGTCCAACACTTTGCCGATCTTCTTTCGCCGGATACAAGTTTCATCGATTGCTTTATCGCCGCTCGAATGCGCGACACCGATCTCTTTCCGCGCGTAACGGGGAAACCCGATACCGAAACAATTTATAGTTACCCTAGCGCCGTTCAAAGTGGGAGTAGTTGGAGAAAAAGATTTTCACGAATGGATTGCTCCACGGAAACGTTTCACGGAGTTTTTCGAGTTGTATATACGGATCGAGTGGATACGGTTGATTGGGGGAGGAGGGTTCGAATAACTTTTCGAATTTTCTGAACTGGATCGCGACTTTTTATTATATTAACGGCGCTCTATAGCACGAGAGCACGGTATACCGGTGCTCTCGAGATTTTTTCCATCGAATTCCATCCGGGATGGTTAACTCGGTTAATTCGGCTTGATCGGAGGAAGAGGAATTCGATTCGTTTTATCGTTAATTTTATGACGTACGCGCGTATAATTGGTGGAAACTCGTGGCCAGACAAGTGGAGCAGGGTCAGTCATAGGGCGGACAAGTGAAATAAGACGGTCATTATCGGTTAAGCGGAGTAAGCCGGTTATTATCGGACGAGTAGATTGAAACAATCATGGTAGAATGGATGGAGGAGTTGTTGGCGGACAAGTGAAGGGCTCGCGAGGCAGTCGTTATCTTGGAAGGAGGGTGAGATATTTATGAGCGGAATGGATTGATCGTGATCAGATCAGTGTGTGGCTTGTTATAGAGAAAAAAAGGAAAGGGATGGATAAATTCCTAAATAATTCTTAAATAAAGAAAAGTTTAAAAGTCTTCGTATGAAAAAGAAAGAAAAAGGAAGAGAGGGAGGAAAAGGGAATGGAAAAACTTCCAAGATCATGCAATTTATGTGTTGTAACGTACGGTAGTGACAGGGGGAGGGGAAAGTTTTCCCATCTTGCTCTCGTCTTTTCCTTTTTTTTCTTTTCTCTTTTTGTCTATTCCTTCGCAACGAAACGAATGTCGATCGTAAAAACGATATTCCTATCATTCGATATCTTTTTCATTCTTCGTTTCCTCTTCGTTTTTCTTTGTCTCGATAATTATTCGAGAACAACGAAGAGTTATTATTACATTCCTCTGTTGACACGATTCTTTCAGAAAATATAGGAAAATATAGAAATCGGTATAGTGAAATGACGTACGGATTGTCTTTTTTTGCCAATTTTATATTCTTAAACGGTTCTTTCGTTTTTTCTTTCTTCTCTTTTTTCTTTTGACGAGACGATCCGTGCAGCGTTGCTTTCTTCGTCGTTCAACAGTTTGCAGCTTTGGACCTTTCGATTTACTCTTCGAAAAAGGAGTGTTACTATGTAGGCAGAAGAAATGCATCATCCTCTTATCCACTCACAATGTCATCCGCATAGATATCTTCTCCCTTGTACCCTTCCATACATTCCAAATTCCTCGGTTTGAATTTCGCAGGGGTTGTAAATCTTGTTACGCCGTATCGTCGCGATATTCTCGTTTACTTTGACCTTTGTGATTTCGCGTGCAACTTGTTACGAAGTTGAATAAAAAAAAAAAAAAAACACGAATGTGTTTCGTGCACGGATATTAGATAAATTTCGAACTCGAAATTTTTTCCTCTCTAGATCAAGATTTTTATTGGAAATTTTTTTCTTCCCCTTCTTCTTAACGTTGAGTTTCTTCTGAGCGAAGGGCAGGGAGGATGGAGATCTTGCGAATGGTGGGTAACAAAATTGTTGGCGAAAGTTACATCTTGTTGTTAACTAGAATTTCCGAGGATACTTAGCGGAGTTCTTGCAATGATGTATCGCGAATGTTCCCGCCTTAAACTTCTCGATGGCGATCAAGTGATCGTAAATCATTTTCGGGATAGTTTAAGTACTAAAAACTTAGCACTCGAGTATCTCGACTTTACGTTTGCTTCGACTATCTAATTGTGAGCCGTCATCTTCTCGTTATCGACCAGCATCTTTTGATTTGGCACTCGGCTGTTATCTCGTCCGAAATCGAATATCTTGAAAAAAGAAGAACCAAGTGTTCTCGTTTCTTCTTGTACATTGGTATAACGAATTTAATCAACAGCTCGAATAAATATTTAATCCCGGAGGCACGAGATCGAAGCTTAAAAACTTTGTTTCCATCCAAGCGTCGGATAAATATTTAATCCTGAGAGCTCGCACTTGATTCATAGATCATTTCCCGTGAAACGGGTGGATCCCTCGTTTACCTTTTTTGAAAGGTCCGCGTAATGGATCTCCTCCGTGGTGACCAGGCTCTCCAAACTTGTCAAAACGGGCCAGATAAATCGATCCTCTCTAACCGCTCTTCTAAACGTCTCCTAAATCTTATTATTGCCGGATAAACGATGGGTGAAAATGGATAAAACGTGAGTTTGCGTATGATCATGCGATACGGTGAAATTTAGGAAGATGATATTTATTGTAAATCATATAATAAATTATATAAACGATTCGACAGAAAGTTTCAACTGATCTCTCAAGGAACCATGAGAAACATTGAGGAATATAATATGCTGCTGCACGAACGAAAGGGAGGAATCTTTTCTTTCTTCAAAGTTGTATTTTTAGAAAAGAATAGTTAACAATTTTTCAATATTTCGACGAGATAGAACGAAGAATTTTAAGTTTCTTGTAATAAGTTTTCAACGGTTTGAAAACGATATTCGTCATCAGAAATATATTATATAAAATATATATTCCTGGTTTTAATTCTCGTGAAAAATTAGGGAAATTTATATCTACATAAACGGGGTGGAACTCCGTACTTTTATTAAATAAGTTCTGAAACGAAAGAGAAATCAGAGTTGGCGGGTGAATGGGAGCATAATTAGGAATGGGATGATTAAGTAAGCAACGGAAATATTAGCCCGATATTAAATTGAAAACTGTCAAATAGCGCGTCGCTTGTATAAAACGTGGCCGAGTTATTGAAACTTCTATTTTCTATAACTATTTTATTATAATTGAACCGGGATCGGGATTGAAACATGACTGCGTTAAGTACACATTTATATCGAACGAGGGGCCGTCGTGTGTATATTACCAATATTGTGTATTACGATCCTCGATAGTTTGCACAGACTTTATCACCAATGTCCAATCTTTGCGTGCGCTCTTGCATTTCCACGACATTTGTCGAAACGAATTCTTTGTTCACGCGACGCGAAGGAATTAAAATATTTACGTTACAAAATGTGTACACAAAACGCGTTATACAAGTTTATTTCTCCCTTTCCTTTCCTTTTTAAATTCGTTTTAATTTTAATTTTAACGAACGATATAAATATGATACGGTGTAATTTAATCCTCCCCCCGTCATAGAAATAATCAATATCATTATACACGATGTTTGCTCATCGTGTTTGTTCAAAATTCATCCGATGAAATTTTTATCCATTGATTCATCGACGAATGATATTAATCCATCGAATCGCCGTTTTTTTAAATTCAAGGGGAAGGGGAAGAGAAAAGAAAGGAAGAAAATTTCACCAATTTATGGACGAAAGTGTACACGGCGTTAAATTACGTTTTGTAAATAGATGTTTATTTACGAATTAATCGGCGCACGGCGTATGGGGCGGCAAACGGATTCGGGATCGCATGAAATTTACACGGTTTGGACGGCGGGACATGCGGGAATAATGAAAATGAAAAGGGATGAAAGAGATCAAAAGCGGCAATAGTGTTAACCACGTTGCGAAAGAGACGCGTATCGATATGAATCCGCTTACTCGAGCGTGAAACGAATGAAACGAACACGTGCGCAAGTTTATACGCGTAAACACGACTGTTCGCGATGAGTCCCCCCTCCCCTTTTCCCTCTCTTTGATCCATTTGACGCGTTAACTCGATGGCTTTCGATCGCTTCAAAGCTTGGAAACCTCTCACTTTCGCCACATCGTATGTCGAGAAACCTTTTCCCGGTTTCCTTGCTTTCGACTTTGCTCCGTTATTTTCTTCGACACTTTGAAAAAAATGGGACGCACACGATGATTAATCTTTGCTTCTCTACTGGTCCGTCGGAGATTTAGAAATAACGATAAATATAATTTTTGAATGAATTTTCCGAAAAAAAGACCAGTCTTTTGTTGCTGGTCGAAGATTATTTCTTAATAGGAATAAGAGTTTTTAAGTACCGAAAATGTTCGACTCGTCATGTGAAACTATCAATGATTCTTTTGCAACTATCAGAGATTCAAAGATCGAAATAAAAGATTTAGATGATATCTTGTCATACCGAGTTCACTTCCAATTAGAATCTGCGTATAAAAATCTCGCCCTTCTTTGAAGTTCATCTCACGTCGTTGCCTTATTTTGTCGTGTTTATTTATTTATTATTATTATTATTTTTTTTTATATAATACACGGATAACGTTGCCTCAACTAGAAACCGCTTAATGACTTATGTGCATCGTACCACGATGATCGAGCTACTCCAATTGACCGTGGTGGCAATAGTTCGATTGGCTGCACGCGAACGTAGTCACTATGAAACGACGAGGGGTCGTCTATGTATAGATATTCGATTGACGTACGCGCAAAGTGCTACCATCGCTCCAACAAATTAAATTGTAAAAAAATAAGGATTATTTTGTGGAGAAAAAGAGAAAACGTCGGAAATTTTGGGAACCGCCGTCGGTGATATATCGTCGATATGTTCAAATATTTATATATTCTGAACGGTGAGGGTATGCGTGATCAGTGTACATGGAAGCCGGAGATAAGCACAGGGCGGTATTATAAAATAATTCTGGAGTCGAGCAGTATGCACGGAGAAACATAACTTGCATAATATCGACCAATTTCACCCTGTTATCCCGGAATGGTGAGTACGTTTCTGTGTTTCGCGGCGGTTTCATCCCTCCTCCACCTTTCTTCCTTCAAGATCTTATCCCTCGGTATTCGGGAGTATAAGTTAAAAATATTACGACGCGATATAATACCTTGATTTTGAAAATCACTACTGGGATTTTCCTTTCCATTTTTCATGAAGTGCCGAAGATTGAACGTGCGATAACAACTCTATTCAGGATAACAACATACATAGATTTAGAAAAATCGAATACAAATATATTATAATTGGTTAAACGAGAGAAACGAATTTTATTTTAATCGCTTTCCGTATCGTATTTTCTGATTGGACGATATTCTTCCACCGTGCGTTGATCAGAAACGCGGCTTGTTTTTTACTCGCCGTTTCTCTCTTCTCCTCCTCCTCCCTTCCCCGCGTTACTCCTTATATTTCACTTCACTTTTTCAATTTCACTTGTCATCTCACCTATACACGTTGGAAACCTTATTCCTCCATCCCTCCCTCCCTCTCGTATCTCTAACATCGATTCTTTGCACACACGCCTTTTTGCTCCCTGTCGTGTTCCTTTTTTCCCGCTTTTCGCGCTCGACACCGAAATGGTGTAAAGCTTTTTAGATTTTTCATACCGTCATCACTCGTTGGACACATCATTCCCGACGTTTCGCACGTTTCTCCCGGTGTCGAGAAACGAAGTGCTCGGTTTATCTATCTCAACAGGTTTTTTTTTTTTTTTAAAGAGATGCTCGCGAAAAATCTACGAGAGTGGATGAATGCGACGAAACTATCAGAATTAACGAAGGTGTTTCTATGATAACGTTTGAGAATGTTGAAAAAAATGTAATAATTAAATGAAGAGATTTAACGACTGGTTTAAACCACTTGTCCGATCACTGCATATATCAATTCTACTTGTTCAATTATGATCGAGTATTACGTAATAAATAGTATAAGACGGACAGTGGTACAAAATAGTATTGGAAAGACGAGTAATATAAATAAGATTTTAGTTAGGCAAATAGAAGGTGTGCTGTAGTAGTGTATTATTTTATTGAGAAGAAACGATATTTTTCATATGCAATTCGAAAATTGCTTGTAATGGGGAAAGAGATTAGCTTGTATTTCTTATCTGAAGGAATGAGTGTATACCTCGACGAAATGAAACATAACAAGCGTAAAATTTGTTTTGATCGATCCGACTTGAAAAGTTTTAATGGGGGAAAAAGAAAAAAAAGTCAATTCGAGGGAGAAAATAAATCTATCATTTAAACGTTAAAAAGAACACGATAGGGCATCCTTTGTCCGCAAATTTCCACACTAAACGCGCAACCTAATTGTCCTATTTACAAACTCTCGTCTTCCCTCGTTCAGGAAGGGACGACGCTTCGCTGGAGAAGGAAAATATTAACCACGTCCGGTAATAAGAATGAAACATGCAAAAAGAAAAAAAAGAGAAAAGAAAAAAGAGAAGAGAAAGAGGAGAACGAAAGAAGAAATTCTCGAGTGCGTAGTTACAAAACTTCTCATTGTCTACCCATCTCCCTTTATCCGTGGAAATAAATTCCAACCTTGTTTCTTAGTCGTTGTTCTCTCTCTATGTCCGTCCATGATGTTCGCCATTTTCCACGCGTACAGAAACTTTGAAATTTTATTTCTTCTTTCATTTCTTCTTCTTCGTTTTTAAGAAAATATACTCAAGAATAGATCTCGAGATATCTATCTTGGCAATATCGATAAACTTAATACATTATTTCAGTAGAAAACAGGGGGCAGGCTTTCTCGCTCGAGATGGGAGATGAGATTAGAGAAACGATAGATAATCGCGTGGAAACTTCAACGCGGATTCGATTCGAGGGTTGAGGGTTCAAAGTTCACCCCGTTGAAGCGAAATTAACACCGCTCTTCTGGTGACCCACGAAAACGGATATCGGTTTAATTCCCATCTCAAGGGAACAATTATCGTGCCTGATTTCCAACGTATCACGAAATATAATTGTCAACGAAATGCCGCCGAATTTTCTTACTTCGAAAGAGATTCCGATTATTTACATCTCGTTTTCCATTTACATCTTCGATTTTCCTAATACTTATGGATCGAGCGTAAAGAAGAATAATGGTTAGAAGATTCTTAAGAATTATTATTCTTTTCTTGATTTATATAAAAATCTATATACTCGATGCTTTATACGAGCATATATATCGAAATCATCGTTTCATTTCGAAGAATTTTAATATAGGATAACTAATGTCCTATTTGAAAAATTATTTTACATATGGAGAAGCGTTTAAATGAAGATTTAATAAAGGAGAATGATTAAATTTCTTCGAGCAATATATTTTATAGAGTATTTTTTTTTTCTCTTTTTCATAAATTAGTCGAATATGTGAATATATAATATAAATATCCTTTTCGGATCTAAATTAAATATCATTATTAAATAAAATCATACACACGATCTCTGATAAACGATCCTCGTATTTCAACGAGCAACAGGATATTAAATATTAAAATAATCTGTTCAAATTCAGAAATATGCTATACCCAAATACTTTGAATCGCAGCTTTATTTAATTTACATTAGTAGATTTTCCATTATTTCTGAATTTTGGACAGCAATATATTTTCATAATTTAATTTTAATTAAAATATGCACGTAATGTATTACGTACGTTCGTCCTTTTCGTATCTTTTTGCGCATGAAATTTGACGTATATTTCGTTCATGAATATTACATACATAATAGTAATGTGAATAATAATAGTCATATTACGATAATAAAACGAGACACATGGAAGAAAAGGAAAAGGACGAATTTATCTCGGCAAAAATATGAACAGCTCTGTCGTTTCCTCTCCGAAACGAAGAAGAAAGAAAACGAAAAAGAGAGAGGTAAATATTTACAAAAGAGATACCAATCTTTGATATCAATGATTTTTTTAATGATCATCAAGATGATTACAACAATCGAGAATATTATTTCGAAGATTTTATCGTCGTTTATTAAAAAAGTTATTAATCTATCTAACTGTGAAAAAAAGAATTAAATAAATTTTTGTTCGATTAATTTTTAAGTTTAATCTTTCAAATTAAAATTAAATAAAAATCTACTTAACTATTAATCGATTTAATGGTTTTTATTTAGGTTTGGATTAGTTTTCTCAATCTAATTGCTGCGAATCGATTGTTCTTAACAACGAATCTAATTCAATCAGATTAAAACTAATTTGATCTAATCTAACCTAACCTAAATTGTTTCGAAGAAAAGTTTTTAAAATAAATTTCTTTTTTAGTGAACAACAAGTGCCAAGTAAAATCTTAAAAAACATTACTCGAGATGGTGATCTCGATATTAAAGAATTATATCAAAAACGATGATATCTTTTCGTAAATAATTATCAACAGGAAAACAATTATTAATTTCCTCCTCGAGATTTACTTCCTAACCAATCCATCGATGTCTAATCTGGCCTATTTTTCATCGCATTTGTTGCAGCGCAACATTTAAAATATAAGCTCGAATATTTTATAAAATATTTAACTTCTGGACCGCCAAAAATTCAGTGGTACAACGTGTTACATATTTTTTTTCTCCTCTTTTTATTCTTAATGTAATTTATTATTCTATTACTGTCTACACTTTTAGTTAGGTATTTAAGTTACGTCGCTACTAAAATATCATTCTTCATATTTTCAACTCCTCTTTCTCTCTCTCTCTCTCTCTCTCTCTCTCTCTCTCTCTCTCTCTCTCTCTCTCTCTCTCTCTCTCTTTCTCAAGTTAACACGATCTCGAATATCTACTTTGAACTTTCGTCAACTTGTCAACAGATTAGATGACAAACTTGCGTGGAACAAATATCTTTTTTCGAAAATGAATATCACATATCTCTGAGTTGACGTTTTATTTCTAAAAAGGTTCTATTAATTGCCGAAGCGAGGTCAAGAAACCATTCACCGGAATGTTTCGTGTCGTGTCCCCATTTCCAATGATTTATTTATCAAACCCGTGAAAAGGTGGTTGACAGTGTTGCAGCAGCATGCGTGATCACCCTGTTCCCCAAGTAATTACCACCGGGGAAAATTGAATATTCTTGTATGCAACCTATCCCCGGTTCCAACCCTCTTTTGCATCCCTATTTCCGGGGGAAAATTAACTTTGCGATTTCTGGGTAACGTAGTCCATCTTGTCAAAATCGACGCGAGGAAGAGGAAGAGAGCTACGGAGCGGAACCAGGGGCCCAGCAAGATTAATGGTCGTGCCTGTTACCCGGAGGCAGTGATTAGAAGCCAATTAAAAGCCTTTATCCCGCCTCGCCTCCACGCTCCTTAACCGAACTCTATTCTCTGGAAAATATCCGATATTGTGGCATATCGTTTTATATATATATCCCTTGGATCACTCTTCTCATTTTAGGTCGAGATCGAAGGAGAATTTAAGAATAATTTCTGTGGGAACGGTGGTCATTTAGATTAGACAATAATTAGATAGTAATGAATGGAATAAAAATGGACGTTTGATGGAGATCTGGTGAAGTTCGGTGCAAGATCGACTAAATTCAAATTATTATTGTAATTAACTTTCTCCTTTTCTATTGGATGTTTTCTTCCAAAATTTCAAACTCTATTCTCTGGAAAATATTAGATATTGTGGTTAAAAAAAATTTAAGAATTTTCTGTAAAAATGCTGGCCATTTAGATTAATAATCATGGATGAAGAATAGGAGGTTAATTAAAAGTGGATGTGATGAAGTTCGAATCCGATGCAAGATTGACTAAATTGAAATTGTTATTATATTGTAATTAACTTTCTGTTCGATGTTTCTCTTCATAAAATCTCAAACTATATTTTTTGAAAAATATTAAATATTGTGACATATCGTTATATATACGTATCCCTTCATAATCACTCTTGTTTTGGACATTGATCGAGATTGAAAAAAAATTTAAGAGTAATTTCTGAGAAAATAATTTCTGGTCATTTAGATTAATAATCATGGATGAGAATAAAAGTGATGAAGATCTGATGAAGTTCGGTGCAAAATGAACGAAATTCAAATCGTTATTGTAATTAACTTTCTCCTTTCCTGTTGGATTTTTTCCTTCCAAAATCTCGAATTCTATTCTCTGGAAAATATTAAATATTGTGACATATCGTTATATATACGTATCCCTTGGATCGTTCTTTTCGTTTCTGATACGGATCGAAATCGAAAAAGAATTTAATAATAATTTCTGTGAGAATGATGAATTTAGATTAATAATCATGGATGAAGAATAGGAGGTTAATTAAAAGTGGATGAAGTTCGAGTCCGGTGCAAAATTGACTAAATTCAAGCTGTTATTGTAATTAATGGATGTTCAGGAGTCAGTGGAGTGAGAGAATGTGAGCATCGTAAGAGAAGAGATATCTCTGAATCTTTCTCCAATAGCTAAAGCCCTGTTGACCAAGTTTATGTTCGTCGTATGTTTCTTAATTTTGGGAACAATTTAAAGTATATCGTAAAATCGATCCTCATTCGAGTCATTCTCATCATAAAAAGGAAAACATTTATTTATAATTTGCCTAGAAATAATTCGAGAATGAACATCGAAGAAATTATAGGATAATTTTGAAATAGAAACATCTATCGTCTAACGACTGTAGATGGCAGTAAACGATGGTAGCAGCCATTGAAATGAAAAGTATCGGTCATTAATCATCGATTTTTGATCACAAAGATTAATTGCCAATCGCTGATTGTGTCTGCGCGTGTCTGTATTAGTCTGAATTAAACGAAATTCAATTAAATTAAGGGTTGAAATTGAATTAAGGTTCTCTTTGTGACACGCATCATACGTATATCGTATCGAGTCGGCGAACAAAGCGATTGATAGTTGATCCGAGGATAGACGCAAGCGTTAATTTCACGTATCGATATCACGGCAAAAATTTAATCATAAATCATTGCTCGAGATCTTAATTGCAAAATATTTCCCGGAAACTGTAAATGTTTCGATTGTAATTGTTAATTATCATGTTCTCATGGAATAATATTCAACAGAATATCGACGATTTATGGGAAATCTTATTAGAGCGTGAAACGTATTTTTTCGTTGTTACAAATTGTTCGTTATGCAAATTGAAAAATATGGGGAAATTAATTATATTCTTGGCGGCGTGTTTCGCGTGTGCACATTGTTTCTGCAATTTCGTTGTAACGTATGCTCGACCGATACGCTTTAATTTTCAATACTTTATGAATTCAGCAACATGCTTCGAAATCGAATTAAACATTCGGTGCAATTTCGAATCATTGAAAATAACACCTTTTCCTTCTTTTCTTCTTCTTTTTTTTTCTCGAAATGTTTCTTCAATTGAAAAACGAACGAGTCATAGAATCCGTGTTTCTCTGTTCAATTCTCCTTCTCTCAATCGACGATTTCTAAACAATCATTCGAGGAAAAATTAGAGGCCTCGTAGGTTTTATAGGTTGATGCAAAACGTATTGTTACTCGCAATTAGATCTACGTGTACAGGTTTTGCTTAGACGCAAAGCCTAGCGAACATTTTAACTTCTAACCTCTATCCCAGAAAGGATAACGAATAGCCGGAGTAAACAGGCGCTTTATTCAAGACGAAACAATTTCTCGTGTCGTTAGTATGCATTAGCGAGCTTTGCACTTTCTACCTTTGAGAGAATAAGAGATTGCGAGTTTATGAGCAACGCGTTTATGCTGATTGAATACTTAACGACCTGTGTGTTTACGCGTGGAAGAAAAGTTGCGAGAAAAAAAATCATTTCCAGGTTTTTAGAAAACAAGTCAATTTTTTAAATCGAATATACATTTCGATCAAGAAATTTTCAGTGGAATAAATTTTGATTTGAAATATTGCGATCGAGGTATTATATATTATATATATTTGTCGAGAAATATATAGCACGCGCGAAGGAAGCATTAGGTATTTTCGAAATCAATGATGGATTGGCTAAAAATTTCGTATTTTTCAATCACATAATTTTCCCATCCGGCGATACGTCGAACGAGAAACGCATAAATTATAACAAATCGTTCATTTTCCCGATTACTTTTCGCATTTATATTCGATTCGTAAAATTGATTCTTGGAAAAGCGAGAAAATTTAGAATGAAACGTAATTCGCGACAAATAATTTATTTTAAAATATTCCACGATGGAATATAAATTTTTTTTCGCGATTATATTTTCGCGAAATTCGATCATTCATTCGAGGATTCGCGTTATAAATATTCTTGCCTTAAATGATCACTCGTTAATAACTAATTTATTACCATTTGTTAATACTTGTTACTATTTCAAATATTTATCTCTATCTCCCTTGGTTATTAATCACCCTCGGATAAATAAGTTCCACAAGTTTTTCGATAACTTGAATAATTGTCGAAAAATAAATGTAAAATAAAAAATGAATAACAAAATTTAACTGAATCCTCGATAATTTTAATAATTGGTCATCGTCGCTGTTAAAGTTTACTACTAAAAAAGAATTATCGACGATAAAAATTTTTAAACAACTGTGACTGGATGATAAAAAAAACCTCTAATATCCATAGCCGGGAATCGATAATCGATCTCTCGTTGGAAAATATCCATTCCCAAATACGATTCCATCGCGAATACCAAGTCCAGCCTGCTTGCATTTGGCAAGGGTACAAAAAAAAAAGCGCAAACACCGGGCGAGATAAATAAGGCCAATGTAATCAGATTTCCGAAAAATCCGTTTTGACTTCGTTTCCAGTTTATCGAATTTGCATAAACCTTTAGTCTTCAACGGAATCGTTCAACATGCATCCGGACGTTTATTATACGATGGAGGAGAAATTCGTTCTTCCTTATTGCACGTTATCTGGTTTCGTTTCTTCGTCCATCCGTTACTTGGTCAGCGTTTCTTATAATGGAATTTCGTCGGAAACGGTCCATTAGAAACGTCCATTAATTAAATTCGAGGATTTTATTACACCCCGTAACTTCTCCTCTCCAAATATTATATGGAATTTAATTTTTAATCACGGGTCGGGTAACCGAAACCCGTGTAAAAACCGTGTATCGCAAGAATGGACGTACCGTAAGGATGAACGTCAACTTGGAAAGCCGGTGATATAAATCCGGTGTATTATTTTTTTAAGCGGGCCACGCAACCGTGAATTATTGAGCAATGTTGGGGAGGGGGAGCAATGTTGCGTGAGGCACGTATCCCCCGACCAACCGAAAATCCCCAACGTCGTTTCCTGCGCATTAGAAATGATCATGGGGAGATGAGATACCGGCTCCCTTAATCGAATTGCGCGGGGAATCTAATCATCTGTTCATGATTTCGTACCGAGAGGAACGATGAAAAATGTATAGAGGTGAGATAAAAATGATCCCAATGATTGGTCGAATCACAGCGGAATTGGAAATAATATTCGTGGCGAAAAAGAATTCGAGACGAATAAAATAACGACGTGTATATATATATATATTTGTCTTAATCATCGAGAAAATAATATTTCAGAGAAATCGTTATATATATTATCTGCAACAAAGAACGGCGTGGAAAAATTCTATTGTTTCCCTTCTTCGTTCAAATAAATAAAACGTCCGCAAACAAAATTGAAAATCGAAGAGAAGATAGAGAGGTATTTAAGGCGCGGACAATTGTTGTGAGGGGGGGAAAGTGGGATAAATAAGGGAGTTGGGCGCGCAGAGACAACTTTTAAAAGTTGTCGTGTGAATCGAAAACGGGAGCGGATCGTTCGCGTTAATTCACCCGAATGGATTGGAACACGACTGTAATTTTCTATTTAGAAGCTCTCGCCACGCTCAAGTGGCGCCGTTGGGATTTACCGCCTCTACTACTTACCCTTGCCGTGGCGCGGCCGCGCAAAATTGCACGAGTAATTCCTCTTATCGCGCGCCTCTCCCCCCTCCGTAATTTATTTTTCAACCTTCAGCCGCGCATAAACCTTTCGCCCATCTACGGGGATGCGTGAAAATTTTACGCCTGGCAACACCCTTCCTCCTCGATCCTTATCATTATCTATTCCCATTCCCACCACCCCTAAGCCTTAATTGGAATTACAAAGGGATCACGTTATACGCGAATCTTTTTCTTTTCTTTTCTTTTCTTTTCTTTTTTTTCTTCCTCTTTAAATCTCTTCAATTCCACTCTCGTGACGAGAAACGGTAGAATGGCAACAAAGTTGTGAAATCAACGTTTGAAATCTTGGGACGAAGTTTTTCTCTCGAGATATTCTCACGACTATAAGGAATAGCGTTGGCTGAGCATTGAAAATAATAAATAAAATGTTTGGTTGAATGAATATATTTAATTATACGTAATTGCGCGTACCTGTTTACAAAACATTTGAAGTATCGAGGAAAGATAAATAGCGGTTGTTGCTGGCAACATTCAATAATAAAACCACGAATAAAGTTTCTGTGAACTTTAAATTCCATAACAAATAGCTATTTTTGAGCAATATGAAATATCGAAGATTTCGCTAGGAAATTTTCAAAAAATTGGAAAAACACATCCTTAAATTCAATGAATATGAAAACAGGATTAATGCAAATATCTATTATTTCGATTATTATCTAAATCGAAGACAGATTTTATACTATGTAATATAAAATTGAATGAAACGCTCATTTTTTTTCTTCCCCTATAAACTCCATCTCTTCAATTCTCTTTGCGAGAAACGATAGAATGGCAAACAGAATCGTCGAGATCAACGTTTGAAATCTTAGAACGAATTTATTCTCACGAGATAACACGACTGTAAGGAATAGCTATTTTTGAGCAGAACGTTTGAAATATTAGCCTCGAAGATTTACCTCCAAATATCCAGTATCCAAGATTGGAAATTTTCGATAAATTAGAAAAACACATCCCTCGAGGGATCTAAATTCAACAGGAGAGAACAGGATTAATGCAAAATTATCTATTATTTCGATTGTTATCTAAATCGAAGGCGCTGCAGTTGCGATTCTGCGATATAGAGGGATGAAATGGTCGACGTTTTTCTTTCCTCTTCTTTTTTCCCGTCCTCGAACGCAACAGTCTAAAGGGTTAAACGACGGGAGGGGTAAAAAGTGGTGGCAAGTTTTTCTATTCGTCCTGGGGTATCGAAGATATCGCAGCCACTAATCTGGGGGAGCATTAATCTTAAGGTCAACGCGCATATCGTCTCGTGCCGGGTTAACATCAGTCAGGAGGGGATCGAGACAACGGGATCAGGAGGGTAGATCGATCGAGGGTAGAAGCGTGAAACGGTTGGTTGGTCGGTGGTCTGCACGGCTCCCGTAAGTTTTCCCGATGGCAAAGTAAATAAGAGGACGAGTGCGAAATCGTGGCTTTTGCCTGTTTAAATGGCAATGGGGGGTGGCAACGATTCCTCTCCCTTCTTGTTTGGATATCGCTTGAAACTTGTCGTTCTCGAGCAAAGTTTCCTTCCGCTTTCCCGCCTCCTCTCCGTGATGGCGCGCGTTGAAAAGTTGCGCGCGAGGAAGAAGCGAGAGAGAAGAAGAAAAAAATTAGAGGACGACGAAGTATGGCTGCGCGTGATTCGATGGAAGGGGAGGGTTGCTCGAGAAACGAGAAGTTTTGAAACCATTAGAGTGGCGAGATACTTTTCTCTTCTCGACTCGTCCCCAAGATCTCGTTAATTGAAATTTATTTCGACTTTTTAATCATCGTCTCGTTCCTTTTCGCTTCTCATTCGAAATTGCGCGCGAGGAAAAAATCACCCGACTTCTCTCTCCCTCTCTCTCTCCCATTTTTAAAATCAATTTTTGTAACAAGCTCATCGTATACGCGTGTAATTAAAATTTCATCTTACGGTGTCGAAAAGGGATTTACGAAACAATTTCTTTGGTGTGTCGAGGACGTCATTGAACACGCGAGGAGAGAGCGTCGAATCAAGGTTAATTAAACGTCGATACGTGTTTGAGATCCGTGAAACGAGATTACGCGTTATCTGTACGAGTAACGCGTCGTAAATAATGGATTGATTCGCATTGTGCCGTCATTGTGAGAATTATTCACCGTTTTCGAAGGTTCGTACGAAGCGTGGACGATCGATCGATCGCATTTTCTCACTTTCGATGGGTCCGGTTGAATACCGCTTCATCGGTATCAAAGCATATTCGTTTCCAACTAATTACAAACCGCCCCGATTGAAATATCGACGAGGACGGAGTCATAATGGGAAATATTGGGAACGAAACGATACCGCCACGGTTCGCTTCATCCTTTCGTATTTGCTCCGATCGTAATCGTTCGTTCGTTCCGCCATTAATCAAGTCGGTGAAAAACAGTTTTGAAAATTAGATCGATTTCAGTGGGCGGGTCCGATAAGGAGAGGTGGCTGCAAACTTGGCTTCGACTTACCGCGTATTTCTATTTAACCTCTTAGCGCGTTCGAGTTGAGTTTAAAGAAGCGATCTTTTCCCACCCGAGTTAACTCCTGAGAACTGCAGTTTTAGTTTTAGTATATAAATGTAAATACAATCGAATATTAGACTCGTTAGACAGCTTATTTCCTCTCGTTGAAGAAGGAGGAACTATATGTTTTTTTCAAGATTTGTTAATGTTCTTAGGTATTTTTAAGAAAAATAGAGAAGAAGAAAAGTGGTGGGGAAATGACTTTTGAATTTTTAATTGGCAGGGGGGTTAAAGAGGAGAAAATCAGAGGAGATTGGAGAAGAGGCGACGAAGATGATTTCCAATCTCGTTTCAACAATTTATCAATGAAGAAGACATTTCTATTATTTCGTTGGACGATAATGTTCCAGACGAGAACAACTTCTATTTCTGCGTACGGATCTATGTTTGAACGAGTTAGATTGGAAGAAAGGTGATGCCATTCTCAGACAAATGGAATAAGTTTATGGACAACACCGGTACAGCTCGGTGTTATGGCGAGGCATAGATCACAGGTAGACGGGAAGTCGTGAATAAGATATGATTTCACAAATGGAAGAAGATAGTCGTGATTAGACGAAATGGAACGAGTCCATTATGATCAAACAAGTGACGTGGACAAATATTAATCGGACAAGCGATACGAGCTAATTCCAAACGGGGAAAATATTATTATGAGTGATGGACGGACGAGATATAACGTAGCAGATAAAAGATAGTCCAGACAGCTAGTATGGACATGTTTATTAATACAATTACTCAGTCTTCGGAGCAAGTTGAAACTGACAAGCTAATTATAAATATGCAATAAATATTAAACCACACTGCGTGCAATTATTCGAAAAGAAGGGAAACAATATTTTTCTATATACATATATCTTCGTAAAATAATCGTTATATAAATGGAAAGAAGCTTTTTTCTTTTTTTCTTTTTTTTTGACGTTTATACAGGATCTTCTAGCAAGAAATGAAACGTCGAGGACGGTTAAAAAGAGAAACAATATTTTTCTATA
This sequence comes from Apis cerana, assembly GCF_029169275.1. Classification (NCBI taxonomy): domain Eukaryota; kingdom Metazoa; phylum Arthropoda; class Insecta; order Hymenoptera; family Apidae; genus Apis; species Apis cerana. The sequence continues at coordinate 10,033,140 of NC_083860.1, forward strand.
TACATATACCACCGTAAAATAATCGTTATATATAAGTGGAAAGAAGCTTTTTCCTTTTTTTTCTTCTTTTTTTTTGACGTTTAGACAGGATCTTCTAGCGAGAAATGAAACATCGAGGACGGTAAAAATTGGCTCGAACAATTTTGATCGATCCGAGCGGGCAAATTTGAATGGAGTGCGCGTAAAAAGAAGCGTGTGGCGAAAATCCGATATGGAGAATTATGCGGCGGCGAAAGCGCGGTCGAAAGCGTGTCCGCCGGCTCGTGAAACGATTGTTTTTCATCATCTTTTATTTCGGCATGCCACCGTTCGACCGCGCGAGATTCCTGTGTAAACGAAGGGCCCGCGACGCGGCGAGCACGGTCGAAATCAAATCAGCTCAATTTCAAGTTTCCCGTTACGCTCGCCGCGTTTTTTCCATTCCCCACCCTCCCCCTCCGCATCCATCCTCGTATTTTCCCTTCCATCATCGCCAGCCCGCGTTTAACGCACTTAAAACGCGTTTCGAAAATTTCCTTCCTTTATTTTTTTCAAAAAAAACTCGCCCGGTGAAGATCTCGACCCGATTCGAAATTCCGAATTTCGGATCGAAACGAAGGGAGGGAAAAATATCCCCTCGAACGACGGGATGGGAAGATACGAGAAAAAGAAAAAAGAAGTGAAATTCGACGAATTTCAAACACGTCGTTATTTATTAGATCGTTATTGTTACGAAAACACGGGTACTTTTTTCTTTCTCTCTTCCTTTTTTCTATTAGGGATTAGGGGAGCGAGAAACGATCCTCGATATACTGCTTCGCGAACTCTGTTTGCGACCGCGCGCCGCACATTTCGCGGAATTGGCCCGTAAACCCCGCAAGAGATTCCAGCATCAGCCCTTTTCTTTTTTTCTTTTTCTTTTATGGAGTCGATTCGACTCGAAACTGCGCAATTTCGAGCCGACAAATCGCTCGACTTTATTGATTTTTCCAAACCGCGTCGTTAACGCTCGGATAGCGGGTGGATAGTACACTCGAAGGGGGAGGGGGCAATTGTTCCGCTTGCTTTTAAACGGTTTTCGACGAAGAGCCGTTAGATTTATCGAGATCTACCACCGCGTTAATCACTCAAACGTAACAAATCGCGGAACGTTCCCCGATCCGTCATATTTCATATTCGCGCGTTTTCTGCGATCAGAGCGGTTCTTCCTCCGCGCCGCTGTATATTTCACTTACAACAACGGGCGTATTCGGATTCGGATCTCGTCGAGTTTATTTGCCTCTTCATCCCCGACCCTTCTTCCTACTTTTTTCCACGATATCACTTTGCCGCTGTAAAAAATTGAAACGTTGGAACGGAAACTTTTGTTGTTTCGATGAAATATTCACGGTAGAGGGTTGTTCCGAGGGTCGTCCAGCCTCGATTCTCTCTCCCTCTCTCTCAGATTTACGAACTCGAAGGAGAATACGATCTCTGGAAAATATTTTGCAATCTTATCCTTTAAATCTCTTCGGTCTATTAACTTTGAGATGTTTTTTTCTTTACCGAAATCTTCGTAGAAGGTTCAACTTTACTTGTCAATGGAATTTTGACAAAGAATCGAACTCGATTATATTGTTTCGAGTAGAATCAATTTGATCAATTTTCCAGGGTTGATGTATACGAGAAAAAATTGTTCTCCGAGTTTTTGCAGTGAAACGCGTCACTTCAAAGATTTTTCATACCGGCGATAAATCGGGGGTTAAAGGGGAACCGAGCGAAGAAAGCTAGGAGGAAAGAGGTATCGGTGGCGGGAGGAAGAAAACAGTAACATCGATAAGAAAACGGTGAATAAATTGCCGAGGAAGAAGCGTGTTGAACGTCCGTGGGAAAAACTTGTGGGGCCGTGGACCGCAAGAAGGTAGTTTAAGAATTCGTGCACGATTCATAAACGATGAACAGAATTTCCCTAGATAAATTTGCAACTGATAAAGCGTACAAAGTACTTTCGAAGGAACGAGGTAATCTTTGGAAATGCTATTGCAACGTTTATCGGGGAGAGGGAGGAGGTAAAACGGTTTTCCCATAAAACCGTCTGGTATCCTAGCTCTGCGAACCACTTCGAGCTGAATTACTTTCAAATTGCATACGAAATGTGCATATGAAATGTCGCCGAATAAAACCGAATCCCCGTGCAGTTTCATCGAAATATCTTGTATCGGATTCAAATAATTTCCATTCATATTCTTTTCGTCGACACTAATTAGGAATTTCACAAATTTATCCAATCGATCGAAGGAATCGTTGAGGGGGTAGGAGAAATTAAATTTCATCGTTGGAAAATAATTCAAAAATTTCATACAACTTTCGGAAGGAGGTAACGAAAGAAATACAAATATTCATGGAAGATTGAAATTTCAAACGAGATTCCGACGATATATCGATATCCCCATCGATATCAATTCCTCTCCATCCACGCAAAAGGCAGAAAGATGGTTGGTAAACGTGCAATCATTCAAATATTTAAGTGCTGTAAAAAAATACACAGAGAAGGAATATATCTACGTGCATTCGTCGCAAAGGGAATCGACAAATTTGATGGATGAAACATCGAATCCGGATTACGATGAGACACACACGTGTGTATATTTTATATATATATATATATATGTATATGTGCATCTAATCTACGAGCATGGAACGCGATAGGATCGAACGTTATGTAAATGGAGCTTCGATCTGTAGACTCGACAAACTCTGTAACGAGTCACGATTACTGGCAATAGACATAATTGCGCCTTGCATTGTTCATGCCACTTGCCTCATTGTCACCGTGCCTCACCCCCCTTCGCAAATTATTCCCTCTCGTATGGTTTACGATACTCGTCACGCTCGTAAATTGAGCATCAATACATAAGAATCTCAACCCAATTCTATCCATTTTCCATAAATTGTCGGAAAGTCGAAACTCTGCTCCGCTCGTGTTCTAAAATAAATCATCAGGCGATCGTTCGTCAGTGATTTCTAATTTTTCAATCGTTGAAAAATTCGTTAACGCGAGAAAAGAGATTTAGCTTCTCTTTGAATAATAGCTAATTTAAATCAATTTCAGATCGATGAGACTATATGATGATAGAATTCGAAAAATAATGTAACCTTTTGCGAATGGAGAAAGCATGATAATTCTTTTAATTCGACGAAAGCATATTTCATACGAGAAAGAGAAAAACAGAGAGATGGAAAGTTATTTGAATATTACTGAAGAGAGAGATTGTGGCTCAAAAAGGGTTGGATTATGTTAAGAGATATGCGTTTTAAAAACGGTCAGAACCCCTTACATTATCCCAAACAAGGAATTTCGCCAACTGTGATAACGGCTGGAGGTTAATTTTTTTTCACATTTTTTAGAAAGTTACTCGAAGGAAAAAAAAGAAAAATCTGCTTGTCCACGATGAAAGTATTCAAATGCAGTCGACAGCTGGAAAAATTCTTTTCCCCCGCGCGAAAGGATTGAACCCAACCAAATGCGAAATATAAATCTTTTCCTCGCGGTTTAAGAACCGTGGCGGTTCTGTTCAAACATTTCTCCCCTTCTTTTTGTCTTTCGCAATATGAATGTCCCTCCCCCATATTATATCTCTTTGTCTTCGCGTGCAATTTCGCTGTTTTAACGTTTATACGTGTTGCGCTTAATAATGCTTGTTCCATTCAACAAGTTACACAAATACGCCATGTGCCCGATACGTGCGTACTCGGCACGTGAATCGATCGGTATATAAATTTTCCTCGCCGATTTTTAAAAATTGTTCCTCGATAATTTGTCGAGAATTAAAAGAATTAAATTCCTACGCTAAATTTTTACGCGCGTGAATCTTCAGTGTTGTTCTCGGATAATGATAACGGATTTTATCCGTTTCTCGGATAAAATTTCAATTAATTTTGTAATTGGACGAAACACTTATCACTTGGACTTATCCACAGAGAATTTCCACGGAATAAAATCAAATAATTAACGATATAAGAAACATTCTCCACCGAGATGTAAGCGCAACAAGTGCAGCGCTTTTCTCGGTAAAACGTTTACGAGTGGCTGTTCTCAGCCTTGAGTAGGCTTTCAGCCTTCTTTTGTCACGAATAGAGACGAAAGTTTTTTTTTCTTGTTTTTTCTTTTTTTTTTCCCCCCCCTTTTCGAATAAACTTTTCATCGATACTCGAGGAGGGAATAATAAAATGCTTCGTTGTAACAGATATTGAATTAATCGAAGATGACGGAATTAATTAAAAAAAAGATTTTTGGTCTATGCGCTCTTATTCGCAATCGCATTGATCGCGCAAAATTTAATTTGGAGAGAAAAATATGAAAACGTCGAGTTATTATACGTCAGTTGCATAAAAAGATACAGAGCGTTTTTTAATAATATTTTTTTATGACCTTTCGATATCTATCCTGCGGCGATAGTGATGTATATATATATATAGAAAAAGAGAGGATTCGTGTTTCGTTTTAATTGTCAATTGCTTAGTTTAACTGTGGATTAATTTTTATGCATGATCGTTGAAAATTCAGCATTCGAGAACGAAGGAAATTTTGCTCTCGCCAATTTTTTCCAATACCGATCGAAATTTATGCAGAGTATTATACGCCGATTAAATTCGCATTAATCCATCGATAGTTCAATTTTCTTGAGGTTGTACAACTATGCGATAAAAATTGAAACGATAAACTTTAATTCTATCGTTCGTACATTTAATTTAAATTTAAATTTTCTATCCGAATTTTTGCCAAGTTTTTATGCAAAGAATTTTATCTATGAAAAATGTATTTTTTTTTTTTATCTTCTATCAGATCTTTAATTCAAAGGACTTCCAAAGTCATTTACTCTGTTGAAAAATGATATTTCCACGTATAATTTTAATCCTTTGCAATTCTAAAAATTACATATTATCATAATCGCGCGTTTCTTTTTTTAGTTTACGATTAAAATTTAAGTCCTTAATCTCAAGTATAAAACTTATCTATACCGTAACTACCAATGCAAAACTGGCTTATCAGTAAGAGATTTACAGCTTTAGTAAGCTGGGACGATAAATGTCACGATTCTCTCTATAAAATCGTATCTTTTAAAATATCGCGTCGAGAAGATATCGAGTCATTCTTATAAGAACATTTCTCTGGCAATAATTAGCTTTTCGATTGTGCTATTGATCATAAATTTGCAACTATAATTTTTAAAATATACAGCTATAATTTTTTCAATGAGTTAATTATTATTAATTTGCTCGACCAGCGTGATCAATATTATTCATCTTTGATGAAAACTCTAAAAAGGAATATTCTCGATGTCATTGGAATATCTACAAATTGAACTCGTCTGCATTCGTTTGCGAGCCAATTCATCTGCGAGCTATTCAGTTTTCTATTTATCCGGTGGAATTAAAGATAATATCGTGGATTTAATAATCAGAATTTTCGTTAGTCAGTTGCATCTTCCAAATTCTCTTATTTTCCTCGTAAATATTAATTAATTTCATTTATTATTTTGTTATTCTGCATTTAAAAGTATAATAAACTGCGTTGCAAATATTTTCCATTATTCAAATTCTCATTTCCCTTAAATTTGCTGAAAGAAGAATTTCCTGGCAAGATAATTCCATGTGATTGTTTTTCGGATAATGAATTTTCAAAATTTAATCGATTTTACTTTTTTATCAAAGTAATTTTTACTTGCAAACTTTTACATTTTATTCGTCATTCATATTCCATTTTTCGCCTTATGAAAGTTTATATAAGAATTCAATATTATTGGTTTCATGATCCATCGATTATAGATAAAATTACACCCAGAAACAGATTCCATTCTATCGAATCTAATTTTAATCGATAGACGTGCACTCACATTTCACAATCCTCTTCGAAACACTTTAAACGATATACCAGAATCAACGCTGTTAATAATAATTTCTAATTCAACAAATTTATATTTGTAAAAAACATATGAAACGTATTTAAACGTACAACTTAAAAAAATCTGGAAAAACTCCATAACCAAAATATCTCTGAATCGTCACAAATGAATGAACGATAATTCAAACATCGTTGCGCTAATCTTACAATTTCAAGAAGAAGAAGGAGGGATCAGCAGGGTGCTGCAACGCGTAACACGAGACACTTACGAGAATTTTGCATTGCAATCCCGCCACATTTTTTCTCCACTCCTCAAATCGAAACTTTCACGTCATAGCGCACGGTTTATTCGAAACTCGCGGTACCCCTTTTCCCATTTCCGGGGGATCGAACCGTCTCGAATTTCCAACATTTTTCTCCGTTTTCCAATTCCTTTCAGACGCTCGGAGAGCGTTTTATTTTTCGAAGCGTTGCATAAAGGGATGCACCTTTCGCGAGGTTCACAGACGATGAAACAAACGATTCCGCCTTTCGATCGGCTCTCTCCTCTCGTTCAGAGAGGAATACACACGTTCAATCGTTCGCGCCGCCGATCGATAAACGATAGCGCAACATGGCGCCGAGTTATGGCCCAGCTGCTACTCCTTCCTTGCTAAACGATCTCTTTTTGCCGCCGTTCGAGGACTGTCGATCTCTTGTCGATCGTGTCCAACAAGATTTCATGCGCACCATTGTACACCATTTAACGATCCGCTACGTTACCCGTATTCAATATCTATTTTTTTTTCTTTCTTTCGCGTGCAGTAATTTTCTGTGTTTTTTTATAAGGAATGAAACTTTGAATAATCCTTTTATTAAAGGATTTTATGAAAAATCATTTGGATCCCCGTTAACGTTATTATTCGTTGAATATCTATTCTTTTTTATATTCTTTATATTTTTTGTATTTGGGTGTGTGTGTGCAATAATTTTCTCTTTTTGTAAGAAACGAAACTATTTCCTTGTTTTTCCTCGTATTTTGGATAATTCTTTTATGAAAGGATTTTATGAAAAATCCTTTGGATCCTCGTTACGTTATTAATCATTGGATATCCATTTTTTTATATTTCCTGCGTCCAATAATTTTCAGTGTTTCTACGAAAAAACTGCTTTAGTAGACCTTCATAGTTCGAACTTTTTTTGTGTTTTTTATGAAAGGAGCGTAAAACTCATTTTAATCCTCGTATTGCGATCGATTTTTGTTTATAACGGTAAAATTTTATGCAAAGGAATTGCTCGAATAACTCGAGTTAAATTGGTCCGCTCGAACGAATCTTAAAATCTTAAAAATTTTGAATTTCAGATAAGAGTAATTGTTAATTGCACACTTGCTTATTACTTACTCTTTGTACACTCGAATATACTGATTTCGATCTAAAAAATCGTTCAATATCATCCTTTATAGCGATTGGAAAATCGCAATCAAAATTCTTGGAAAAGAAAGAAAATTTCATCGAGCTAATCCCTACAATTATTTTCAACAAACGAATCATCTATTTTCTTTCTATCTATTTATCTATTTATCTATATATATATATATCCTCCCGCCTTCGTTATTCCACAATCTATTTTTTTCCACTCTGCAAATAACCTTTTCCTCCCCTTCCCTTCCCCTCGCCGAGCAAACGCAGTTAAGAACGCGAAAAAACGGAGCGAAGGACAACAGATTTCAAATTGCACCACTGCGAACCGAGCGATATTACGTTGAAATAGGAAAGCGGTAAAAGGAGGTCGGAAAGTGGAAAGCGTGATCCGTGTAAAGGAAAAAAGATGGCCAAGGGATTCTCCACGCTGTGGAGAAAACTGGGGAGGAGGGGAGGGACAAGCTCGAAAACATGGCCGTAATTACCACACCCTTTGTTCGCTTGCCCCGAGGAGGAGTCCCAACGTTAAAAAAAAAAAAAAAAGAAAAAACACCCCCGTAAATCCTGATCCTGCGATATACCTCTCGAAACGATCGTCTCACCTCTTCGTTTCGCCGTATAAATCTTGCGCTCGAGTAACAACATGGGAAGGAGGGTGAGGGTTAGAGGAAACGGAGGGGATGGAAAAACTGCGAAAGATTTATTTCGATTATTCATTTGGCCGATCATTTTTTTGAACGATCGAACGGGACATTGATTGAATATATATATATTTTCGTTTTAATCGTGAAATTGATACTCATCGACGATAGATTGCGTTCTGAAACATTGATTTTCGCGATATACGCTCTATAGAATAGTCTAACTACAGGCGTCTAACTTCCACGATAACTAGGAAACTCTAAAATCCATAAACCGACAGGGTAAACAACCTGCAAAGTGGTGTTTGAACAAGCATCGACGTGTCTCGCGATATCTAGGCTCGAATTTGAAACTTTTCGTTTCTTCTTGAACGCGTTATACGTTTTATTCTGTAGTCACTCTTTGGTGAAACAGGATTGTTGCGTGGAAAATAAAGAAAAAAGAAAAAAAAAGTTTGGGGAAGAAGAGATCGCGTTCGATTGAACTGATTGGAAAGAAAATAAAGTTGGGAGAAGGTCGAATGATAAGGAATTATAAGCGAAGTTTATGACAGTGTATATAGCATATAGCGTGCGAGGGGCGTGTTTGTTCTAGGACCGTCTCGGAAGCCTTTTAATAGCGACTTTAGCGCATCGCCTGTCTTAAAGTAATTTAAGTGTGTTTCGAGAGGAAGGAACGATCCATTACCGCCTAAATTTTAACCGAAAGTAAACTCGTTCTTTCGGGAATGCAACGCCCACCCTCTTTCGTCTTGTATGTAATTTATTAACGCGAAGTCGACATCTCCATTCGAGCGAACAAAGAGCTATTATATTACGTCGAAAATTACGAAAATTGGTTAAATTTGTTATATTGTTCGGCGGTCAGAAATCAGAAGAATTTTTTGAAAAGAAAAATAAGCGGAGGTAGGATTTCTATTAACCGTATCGCGATTATCCCCCTTTTATGGGGATGAAAGGGAATCGTAGGATAAGGAAGATCGCGTGACAAAGCGTTTATAAGGTGCAAAATTGATAAAATTGTGAAAAGACCTTTAACATTCAGCGAGATACAATGGTAGGAACTCGACACGAGGCTGCTCCTTACTATTGGCTGATTGTATAACGACTTATTCTACTTGATAATAGAACTTCGTCCCCAAAGGATTTAAATTATTATAGATTCCGGTCGAGAGACCTCAGAATGTGACGAGGAATGTGAAACGATCGCAAACAAGGCGAATAATTCTCAATCGTTAATGTCGTCATTTTAAACAAACGGAAAGCAAGTGGAAGATCCCTTAAGATTGTGTCCGCTGTTTTTAAAAAATGATCCGATTTAAAGTTTAAACGAAAATGGTTAACGAATACGGGAGAAATAAATTCACGTTTTTTAACACGCATCCAAGTGTATTTTCCCTTTAAACATTGAGCTGTTTTAATTCGCACTTTCAGAGCTCTCGTCCCGCTGACTGTAGAAACTCGTCACGCCGATGCACGCGCGCGTAGAGGCCTATTAAGATCTCGTTTCTGCACTCTCGTTTTTACACGGTGCTGGAAAATTCACTGGGAAGCCTGAAGGGACATTAAATAAGCTCATCATCTTACTGGAGTCGCGCCTCAAGAGGTACCAGAAGGCATACTACCATTACGAGTAATTAATATGATCGAATTACCGACAGAGTTGAGAGAACGAGTGAACTTAGCGCGAAACCGCACGAAAAGTGGTTTCGCCAGTGCTTGAAAGAAAAATCAGTGCGCTGGAATTTCTTTCCTTTTCGCGCGCGCGATCGAAAATTTTCCAACTGTCCAATTTCGTAATCCGTCTACGTACGTACGTGGACAACAAATTGGCTTGCGACCCAGAAAAGAAAAAAATTTAATTATAAAAAAATTCCACACCTGTCGATGATCATTATGCAATTTCTTTTTCGTTTCGTTAATATTTCACTCTCGTGTTTCCCTTTCACATTTCCATCAATGTCAAATTTCACGGTGAACATTGAAATCCCCCCTCCCTCCCCTTTCCTTTAAATATCATTCGCTCGAATAATACGTCCAATATTCGATAATTACCTGTCATTACAGTTTCATTCCAAAAGTAATTAATTCCGCGATAAGATAGAAATTTCCCTAACGAATTTTAGAAATTTCCTCCCCGATATACCGTAGCGTTTTTTTTTCACGCGTTAGTATTTAAGACACGTAATTGCAATACGTTATAACAGGCTTACTCGTTTCTCTCGCGGAACATATCCATAAATAAATTTAAATTGTTGGCCCGCTTCTTTTCACTGAACAAAAAAGAAGAAAAAAAAGAAGAATTAAAATTACCTAGTTACCATTTATAAAGCTTTAGCAAGCAAGTTTAGTTTACTAGCGATATATATAACCGAATATAAAAGAATTGGGTGACGATCTGTCTACAATCGGAAAATGTATCCGGCGACTTGCCCGCATATCGCCTTTATGCACACAGAAATCGGTAAACTGGCCGTGCAAGCAACGTGTTTCGCGATACCGTTTTGTGTTACTCCGTGTCTATCCGTGTCTCGCTTTCGGAGACGTTCCTTTGACGTAAATAAATTCCAACTATCCCCCGAACCGAGTGGAAATCGAAATACCGACGGAGAGAAGAAGGAGGCGGCACGGCTTCTGGAACAATACGTTCCATTTCTTTCGCTATCGCCTCGCCCCGATCCTCGACTCGATTCCTCTTTTTGCTGCGAAACCTTTTATGAGAAGTCACCTGATAAAAATGGCTCTTATCGAGAAAGGGCAAGGAAACGAGGACGGGGAGGCAATTGCGACTTCTTACAAGGGCTTGCAACTCGCTTATATCGCAGGGAAAAAAGCATCACCCATCCCAGGGGGAAAATTTCCTTCGTGCATTCACTTCGAAATGGTGAAATTATTGCCTCGCAATTTTTTTTTATTTTTTTTTATCTTAAAATTCACCGTATTTCGATGCATTTCTCTCCTAATAAAGCAACCAATTTAGAATTTAAACATTTTGATTCGTCCGTATTGATTTAAAAAAGAAGCTCGTATTCAAAATCAATATTCTTTTTTTCAATGTGGTTTATTTACCAGGAGATGTTATCGAGTTTTGTATCGCGTGCAATATCTTCGGAAACCATTCTCATTATTATTGATCTGTATCACTTGTCGGCTTATTATCGATCTACTCTGCTCGACTGATGATGACCTATAACGAATAATATATATATATATTATTTATCCGAGTTTATACTAGTTTATTCTATTTATGTATTCCATTTTACTCATCCAGACGTCAAACAATAACCGCTCGATCACGACTTATTCCATATACCAATTCTGGTCACGAACTTTATATCATTTGACAACATAATACAATATCTCTTAAACGATATTAAACGCAGGGAATAATAAACGTGAGAATAAACGTAAAATACGTAAAATTGTATGAAAATTTCTCACCCTTCGAAATATCGGAATCACAATTTCCCCGACAATTTTCCCTTACGCTTACCCTCGATTCGCCAGTCAATGGAAAGAGATTTCTTCAGACGGATCGCAGTTCGCGGAAACTTTTTGCAAAGTTCTCGTCCGAAGGCAACCGATGGATTCCAGGATTGAAAGGCAACGTTAAATTTCGCTTTGCTACACGCGTCAATCCAATTTCAGCCGAAAATTTTGTGAACTTTCTTCCGTGACCCGTGGCGAGGGCTCTTCCCGCGTTATCCCTGTCTCCTGTAACAACGTTCCATCGCCCCTTCTCTCTCTCTCTCTCTCTCTTTCTATCTCTGCTTGATTTTATTAAGCCCGCTATTTAACGCGGAAATCCACGAGATTTAATACTCGCGTTGATAACATTCACGGATACACACAATTTCGTAGGACGGAAAATAGTTGGGTATATAACGGTATATTCGGTATAACTTTGTTGGAATGCGATTTTGAATATACAAACTATCGACCCAGTTTTATCCCCCGGTTTTCATTTCCCTTCCCTACCCTGCCACGGCTAAATGCAATGTATAATGGAATAATAACGTCGCTCGTGATGAGAAATTCGATACCCTGCTAGAACGTTTAAATAAATTTCACGATACGCACTTTGACGATCATTGCCGTGATTTCACCGAGGCTGTGTGACCTCCATTTTGTATATAATTCTCAAGTTAACTCTTGCACGGTAATAATATGGACCATATGGATGTACGATCTTGATTATTCTTAGCTGTTCACATAACAAACTTCCTTCCCCTTTAAGTGGCAAACGTTTTTCACGATTTTCGACGATTCTCGAGATAACAACAACCAAAGAACAAACGATCGAACTATTTTGAAACCGGGATCAAATATCAAACTTCTGACCTTCGTACATTAATAGCTTCATTAACGATAAGCAACTTTTAGTTGGATAAAGTTGGATAAACGCATAGCGTGTTCGAAGCGAACATAAATCGAGGATGAAGTTTTTTTTTTAATTTAACTCGAAATCGGCTCGTCCGAAGATCCAAGAACGGATTTACGAATTTATTTATTATTTTCGCTTCGCGAGAATTTTATGGATACGCTTAATGGGAACGAGTTTAACAAAAAGTCGTTAAAGCGGTACAATAACAATATTCTCATCGCATTTGTAAATACCTTTACCTCTCGATTATCCCCTTTTATCTAGAATTTCAATGGTAGGAAGGGTGGTACGCCTTTAGGCGGAATTACACAAGCGGCCGACATTTGCTGCGCCCTGTTCGAATGAAATCTCGACTCGGGCGGCCAGAGATAATTGCGATCGAAACTAAATTGGTTAACACACGGGAGAACCCGGGGAGTACAATTCACGCGAGGATTGTCGTCAATCGCCGCGTTCGATCCCATCTATCCACCCTTACGAGAATCTCTGTTTACCGATACAACGAAAACAACGCGTTGTATCGCGTTGTGCATGGACACTCGATCCATCGAGATGTGGTCGATACTCAAGGAAACAGATTTTAACTTCCCTGCTATTAATTAACGTTGCTCAAGCCATATCGATACGTCCAAGATAGAGTTTATCCTCCCCACTGGAAAATTAAACGTAAAGTTACGGAGGATGGAGAGAGAGAGAGAGAGAAAGAGAGTTATTCTAATAGGATAGAGAAGATCGAAGTGGAAAGGGACGAGGAGAAGGGGAGATGGATCATCACAGCCTCTTGGCAGAGGGCTGGGCTGGGAACTGGTCTTCGTTCCAAGTCGAAAGTGTTGTTTCAAAGCAGGAAACGTGGTCCACCTTGCTCTCAAACGGGAATCGATCCTGTTAATTATGAACGAGGCATTCTTTAACTTTCGATGCGATCGAACGTGCGAAGATAAATAGAAGAAGAAGAGGAAGAAGAAGAGGATCGAATAATTAAAGGCTCGATTCGAGGCTTAATTCTCGGAGGAGGAGATGGAAATTGGAAGAATTTCGTCAAATTCCTCGCGTGTTTCGCGCACGGCTCGAGAAGAAACGACAGTTCGGACGGTGGAAAAATTCAATTCAATGGAAATATTCGATTGGAAACAAAATACGGTGGAAAGTATGCGACTTTCCAAAGGGCAAAGGATCCTCCTCCTGGTTAATGTATATTGTATTTCATCCGAGCGGAACCTCTCCTCTTGCCTCCCCTCGTTCCACATCCTTCCCCGCCCCTCCCCTCCTGCGCCTCTCCTCGCCTCGTTCGCGCAAAGCATCTGCATTCTCGAGGACTAACGAAATTCCTCGAGCTTCTGAAATTCTTGCATAAGAAAGACACCCTTTGGAAAGGCCAGACCACTCAGCTTTCGCCGGAGCACCATGATGAAAGCCTCCCAACATCCCTTCCAGCAACCTCGCGAAATCCTTTTGATCCCGTAGGCGGAACGTCCATCAACAGGTGAACGAGACGAACAGATATATATATGTATTTGTATATATATATATATATGTACGTGTATTGTATATATATATATATATATATGTATGTATTGGATGGTCGTTGAATAGGGAAATTTTGTGGGAAGGTGTCGGGAAAGGGCGAAAGCAAGACGTACTCATCGCGTTGTGTTATTTTTGACGTTTGCAAAAATACAATAGACACGTCCAACATTTTAAAGCTTGTGCACTTTTCAATTGTAGTTACACCGCTTCGGGTTACCACGGTTTCTCTCCCGCTTTTGAATCGCGATGCTATTCAACTACACGTTTTATATCGTGTCTCGAATATCGATTCTTCCTTTCTCTCTCTATCTCTCTCTTCTTCTTTCTTTGGGTATTGTTAAAAAGTCAGATGAATGAAATTAATTAAAAGTTGTGATTTTCTTTTTTTTTTTTTTTATTAATTGCGGAATTTGTTTTATGTGCCGTGGATTAAAAGAAGGTGCGATTAATGTTTTCTATACGCGAATTGTCACAGAGTAACAAATAATTTTTTTCTTTCGATAGCGATAGCGGTCGTTGAATTTGTTATTGCTCGTAATAAAGGATAGCTTCAGTGTGAGCGATAAGATAGTTTAAATGTTGATATTCAATATTTTCACACGTTTCGTATTAATCGAGAGTATTAAGCGAGACAGCTTGGAAAACTGATCGAGAAAGATCGAAATATTCATAGCATTCTGCGAATTATCTTCGCAATAATTAACCAGCAAGGTTAATTTAAATGGTTCGAAATGAGCGATAAATTAATATATACATGTATTAATTTATACACGATCGACCAATCTAGGATATAATATTTCCATTAACGCGGCAATTTCGAGGTTGGCCAAGTGAAATTTCTGTGCCACGTGGCCGTAATCCCGCATGGACAGGGAACGTAACTCGTCGAGTTTTCACTCTTTAATACCACTTTTCTCGACGATTCCCTCTTTTTTCTCTTTTTTCTCTTTTTTTTCGTGCGCGATAAAAATTTTTCCCTCGACGAAACAGTATGGAGAGAGGTAGATTCGGCCTTTCACGTAACGAACCACCGGATGGAAAGTCACTCGAATTTCACGATCCCTCGAGATCTTCAGAACTTTTCTGCGAGCGGAGAGATTTATGAAATACAAGCGATTTCCTCCTAAACCCTTTTGAAACGTGAGTGGCGTACGTGCTGTTGGAAACTGATCTTGCGATCCCTCCAAAACTCGAACTCACGCGTTTTAACGATTATCGTTAACCGCTTGCTCTCCCCTCGAGTTCGTCAATCGTGCTAATGTCTTTCTAACGATCGCCGAATTTCGTCCGCGCATTTTCGCATTGATTCAAAATGAAAATCTTCTCTATATTTAACAATTCTACGATACGAAGCGTTTCGAATTCTTCTTGATTCTTCTCGTTCACAATGCAATCGTTATCGAGTACAATTTTTTAAATATAAATTTTCTCGAGTCGAGGAAAGAAAAATATTCGCGGTCAAGTTTTTGGAACGATATTTCTTTTTTTTTTTTCTTCTCCTTTTTCCCTTATCGTTCTATTATTACACTCGATGTAGAATAAATTTGAGAGAGAGAGAGAGAGAGAGAGAAAGAGAAAGAGAGAGAGAGAGAGAGAGAGAGAGAGAGAAAGTAGCTTCGAGATGATTTGATGGTCCATAAGAATAAAATATTTTGCCGAAGGAAAAATTGAGATGAACGTTGTAATAACTATTAGAGAGGGGGTGGAAAAAAAATATCAGGGAAGGAAGATAAACGAGACGTTTCGAACAAATTCCATTCGAACAAATTCGTTTCTCGTGGGGCGAACCTTTCAGAAGATTAGGAAACACAAAGCGATATACAAGCTCGCGCTTGTATTTTCAAAGATTACCAAGCGAGAAGAACTTTTAATGCGACCATCGTTACACGTTCCACGTTCGAAGATGAATTTTTCGGCCGAACGAATGAAGCACAACGGCGAGCGGAGTGGAACGAGATAAATACACATTTTATCCAGTCGAACCGTACCGATGGACCGTGTTTTCATAGCAAATATTTTCCCGCTGCTCCACACGGACACAGATCCATCTTAGAAGTAACGGAATTCTCAAACGTCTCCCTCTGCTAACGTCCCTCCTCCAATCAATGCAGAGTGCCCCCTTTTTTTTTTTTTTATATCATATCTCAACTCTTATCTCGCCGCAAAAATGTTTGCCTCTCCCCTCCTCGGGAAGAGAAATTTGATCGCGAGTATCGCGTAGATGGTTATGAATTTATGCTGTTGATTTATGCTCGGTATCGAAGGATACCGTGTCACCCGTAATACGCGGACCTATCTTTCATATTTCATTCTTCCGCCAGCTTATTCTCGCCAGGATTACAAACATTCGATATCGATTCCCCGATCATTCATTGAAATACGCTTCCGTTGGACAGCGAGATTTTATCAAATTTTCGATAAAGTGGAATAATGGATACGGGATTTCTTTCAAATTTCTCTCTCTTTTCCCCCCCCTTTTCTTTCTTGTTTATTGCGAAATTTTGCCCGGTGAAAAATTACCTCTCGTTGTCTTGTTAAACGCGAATAATGAAAGTCGAAGCAACAAAAAATACGAGGAATCGCGGTTTCTCGCAATTCGACGGTGGAGTGTATTTGTCTATCCGCGTTTGAGTAAACGAGCGTTTCGCGCTCGTCTCTATTCGTTTTTTTCCAAGCTTTTTCTGATCTCCCGTTGTCGATTACTATTCGAACGCAACGAGTAACGCTCGTAGGATCGTGATTCAGATTCCGATCCTAGGGATTTGTGAAGCGGAGTAAAAATTAAAAAATTCATATCGATTAAAATTCGTATCGAGACTGGATTTTATTAAATTTCATAACTTCGTTTCTAAGTTCTTCCCACGAAGTCGTTTGAACGATTTCCACGCGAAACCCAATTCAGAATTCATCATCTTCTCTCGAAAATCTACATACACCGGGATATATATATAACAGAATTCCTGTCCAACTTTGACAATATGCATTTCTAATCGACGCTTCTCTCCTGTCTTCAATTTAGAACTCTTCTCCTCCCTCTCGATGTTTCAAATTCTATAATATTCTTCAACCTCGAATAATAATAATACAACTTGATAAAAAGAAAAATCTCTGTCCCATACACCGTTGGAAGATATTAGAAGCGATTGATAGATTCGATAAACGCGAGATGACCAATCGAACAATTTTTGTCGGGGAAAAAGGGGGAAAAAAATTCGAGCGAAACGAAGGAGGGATCGTTACCCTATCAAATTCCTATACGCTGTATCGTTGCACAGGATATCCTATGTCCGATATCCTATACGATCAATTATAATTATTAAATCTTAAAAGTCTTGTGAAAATTCTAAAATTTTCTGCGGAGCGAGTTTGATAAAAAAAAAAAAAATGCAATATCACGGCGGAATACTGCACAAATCCAGGCTTGGAAACGCGGAGGTTGGGAGGAGAGGAAAGGTTGGCGAGGGGAGAAGGAGGAGCAGGGTAACGTTAACAACAAAGCTTAACAACCGATATCGAGTTTCGTTCATTTTCTATTTTCCAGGATGGCGGTTTATCGGGGCGGCGGAGAAGTATTAGTTACCGCAACCTCGGCCTATCAAATGAAATTTAGCCAGTGGCGGCCGCTTTCGAGGGTGGTGGTGATTAAATCGCGCGAACGCCGCAAGTTTTATGCGAAGATCGTTGGAAAATGGAATGGGCAGGGATCGAGACGCGGCGGAGATAGGGCGGAATTAGGGCAACATCCTGTTTTTTTGCGCCAATGTCATTCTCCACCGAGTCTTTCGACTCGAATGAGACTTCGGCCGAGACGTGTACGCGTTTCGGCGATACAAAGGGGAGAGTGGAAATCGTGTTTCGCCCATTCTTCTTCCCGGTATCGATGGATTAAGCTTCCGTTACTTCCTCGACCGCGTCTTTTTTTTTCTTTTTCTCTTCCTGAAAATTGAACTGTCGGCCGGTGAAAGCACGGTTCACGAAATTTTTCGAAAAGTGGAACGTTCGGGATTTATGGAAGGAAAATTCTGTTGCGAATACTTTGTCGCTAGATATGAAATATTTGCACGCGTCACGTAGGGACTACGAAGAGCACTCTTATCCTATATCATTAGTTTTAATTTAGATAGAAATCTCAAATTGTATTTCTTTTTTCTTTTAAGAATTTAAAATTCGAACTTTTTGGGATCCATGGAGAGAAAATTCTGTTGCGAGGGTGGTCAGGAATACTTTGTCGTCAAATGAAACGACGCGTCACGGACAAATAGGGACTAAGAAGAGAGCTATTATCCTTGCTATATCGTTAGTTTTAATTTAAATCTCAAATTGTATTTCTTTTTTCTTTTAAGAATTTAAAATTCAAAAAGTGGAACTTTTTGGGATCCGTGGACGGAAAATTCTGTTACGAATACTTTGTCGCTAAATATGAAATATTTGCACGCGTCACGAACGAGTAGGGACTACGAAGAGCACTCTTATCCTTGCTATATCGTTAGTTTTAATTTAGATAGAAATCTTAAATTGTATTTCTTTTTTCTTTTAAGAATTTAAAATTCGAAAAGTGGGACGTTTCGGGATCCGTGGACGGAAAATTCTGTTGCGACGATAGGGGCGACCACGATGTTCAGAATACTTTGTAGTCAGATGATAATATGAAACATTCGCACGCGTCACGAACAAGTAGAGACTACGAAGAGCGCCCTTATCCTTGCTACACCGTTATCTTTAATTTAGATAGAAATCATAAATTTTTTTTAAGAATTTAAAAATCGAATGAAAGGAGTATCGTGTTCAGTTTGGAATTAAAGGTTGCACATGTGTGAAGATGAACGGCACGGATCTGATCAATTTGCGTTTCTATCGTGTAACGTTAGAGTCGGCTATCGTTAATTAAAAGTTATCTTGCGAGTTATCTTGTTAGCGACAATGAACGGGCGGGAAGAAAGAGCATCGACAATAATATTTCAGGGGTCCACTTTGACCCACTTTCTGTATGCTCCAATGGTTACAGGACATCGTTATCGTTGCCTTTGACTTGGACAACGGCCAAAATGCGGCGCGAAACATTATACGCGATATTTCACCTCTGTTTAACGACGTCGACCGGATTCACAAATTTTCGTACCAAGAGGACCCTTCACGATCCTCATCTCAGATCCTAAAACGATCGAAAACTTTATTCCCCCAATAAACAACAACAAGATTATGGCTTTGAAAAATGATATATCCTTCCACACTTTATACACTCTGTGCTATAATACTATTTAGCACACACATTGATTATGGAAAGTTCATGTAAATGTTCCATATAACTTTATTTATTTGAAATATAGCGAGTTTCGTAGTATTCCCGAAATATAATTCTTTTATCGTGTCAATATCTTTTTCTAAATATTGCTATGCGATTATTATATTTATCATATTTGTCGAAACTATGGCTTGCTTATACTACTTATTCGTATACGATTTTATTCCACTTTTACCATGCCTGATCATCGATGTCTTCTACTAGTCTGACTTGCCATTATTTATTTGAACTACGTGCGAGGACAAAAAGAAAATAAAACAGAAATCTCGTGATTCATTTTTAAATACTTTCCAACTTATTTAAATGTTCTTCCTATATTTAAATACTTTGAAACTATCGATACTGATACATTTATCAAAGAACGTCTGACTTGTGTGTCTGATGACACGAAGTTTCTCCAGCGGGAAGAGAAGCTGACCCACAAGCTGATTCGACAAAGTTTCGAGCAAACTGGATTTGTCATCCAGTGATAAAGGACTGGCCTTTAACCGAAGAAGTAGTAGAAAATAGAAATCGGTGGCCGTCATAAATCGAACTCGTTGCAACGCGAGGCTCGTAACGTTGTGTTTCGAGATTTCTTGTGCAAATACACGCGAACGGATCGAGTAAACACGAAGAACTGCGAAAAAGGGGTGCAAAAGAGGCGGAGCAGGAAGAAAATACAAACGACGCGTCGGTCGAAATACGCGCGACATACAAGCTATTCCAAGAAGCGAGAAGCCACCGTGTCAGATCCGAGTTCAGATCAAAGGAAACGAGTTAGGTGCGGCGTGGCTCGGGAAGGGAAATGGAAAAGTTGGTGAGACGATTAACACGGCTTTCTCGATCGTGAGAAGAGAATAAGAAGGGAAGAAGAAGAAGAAGAAGAAGAATGAAAACCGAATGGAAAATCGAGATCTCGATGTCTCTTCACTTTTCTTTTTCGACAAAATCGTTTTCCAAATCGGTTTATTTTACTCTTTGTTGATAACGGATAACGGATCTCCTTTCAAGGGAGAAAAAGAAGGAAGAGAAAGTCGAAATTAATAGTATTTTTGCCCGATTAACGGAAACTGACAGAGGAAAGATTCGATAACCTGTATACGATTCTTAGAAGAAAGGAAATAGAATAATGCGTGAAATAAGAGTCGATGGAATTCTGAGCAATTTTTAATTGGATCAATTTGTTTTGTATCTTTTTCTTTTTATTTTACAGAAGGAAGAAATTTTCTTTGACAATTTTTTCCACAAATTTTCCACTCGAAACCATGTAACCCAAATCATTTTTGTCACCTTTTTTACAATTTACGATTTAAGGAGATATTCAAATAGAATAAACGGCTCGAATATTCTTTCATGATTTTTCTCGTAGATTTATAGATGTTCAGAAGACGTTCTATAATTTTTATTGAAATCGTTTTTTTTTTATCTTTTATTCTCCCCCATTTATGAAATCCTTGAATAGAGATTTCTCATTTCAGGAAAGAGAAGTAGGGCAAACTTCTTCTAGCTTGGTCCAATGGAACGATCATGTATTTCATTAAAATCAGAAGAGCAAAACAAAAATTCGCTATATATATCGGATAAATTATTTTCAAGGAAAGTTCGTACAGAACGAGAGCACGATTTTTATATCGGCGATAAATCTCGCTTTTACTCGCGTCAACTAAGTTTCTGAAAAAGTTTGGGCCAACTGTTTATTTTCATAACAGCAATCGATAAGAGAGCGTGATCCGCCGCGTTGAAGTTTTTTTCCCTGATGAAACGCGAGAAACTTTGCCAAAGGAATATAAGGAAACCGAACACAAAACACTTCCTCCGTCCAACTTGGATTACGGTCACAGTTAAAACTCTGTGTACGTAAAAAAATTTTTCAAATTTCCAAAACTCTATCCCCGAGAGCTTTTTCACGAGCTTTTACGACAAGAAAGATCCTAGTTAACTCGATCCTTATTTAACTCGATCCACAACTTGCGCACTGGTTCGCAAAGCAATCCACGAATCGTTTCATTTTTCATACAGAATTTTCGCGAAGAGATTCGAATAATCTCGGTTGGACGGCTCTCAATTAAATTGCTCGCTAGGGATCAAGGGGAAAAGCAGGGTATCGAAACAACGAAATAACGGTTATTTTCTTCGCGATGAATGAGAAATAAAAGGAAAGAAGAATTGTTTTACTTGGTTAAAATCGAGTTATCTTAATGCCGTTGTCAAAAATCGTAATTGAGATCCGTGAAAGCATTCGTAATCGCAATCAAGCGATTGAAAGGAAGAATTGCACTGACTCGTGCAATGCGTTTCTGTTTAATTTGCAGCGTATTCAATTCAGCGCGACAATAGCTCGATTCGTTTCGCGATAAATTTGTCGAACTCGTTGCACGTTAAGTAGCAAGGCCACGTACCCATCTAAACAGTTTAATTATATACGAATCACGTTTGCCCCATAGTTTACCATTATTTCTCATAAACGAATCACGCAATACACGAAATTACAACAGCACTCGCAGGTGTTCTGGTAATCATTACCAAACAATCTCGCATTTGCCAAGAGACCTATAACGTCGGTAATAGATTCCTGCTAGCAGCTTTGATTACTGCTACCACCCTATTACGTTCTCGGTTGTTCCGACCTCCCCCTTCCTCTTCCAATAATCAGTCTACGTTCCAATTCTCCCTCTTATTGCGTTCATAATGAACGCAACGTATCCATCATTTTGTATCTATTAAATCTAAGCTTGATTCGTCGCGAATACGATTAATCACGAATCACGCCGTTGCTGATCGTATTGCTGAATAATCGTTGGGATAACGAAAAATCCTTCTTCCTGGATTCGAAGAGAAAATATCTCGAAGAAGAAGAAAAAATGAAATTGTTCGATAAAAATAACAAAGGCAAAGGAATTGCTTTTCTCAACTGGGAGGGGCAATCCTTCCAACCGTGGAAAATAATATATAACGTTTCCACGCGTTATTGATGTATCGTTATTGGATTCTTCTCAATTCGATATTTCGATAGCAGTAACGTTCACACGTGTTCGCGCGATATTTTCGCATAAACGGATTCCCAATTTGTATTCCATGTAGAGACAATTTCC
The DNA here is from genome assembly GCF_029169275.1 of Apis cerana. Classification (NCBI taxonomy): domain Eukaryota; kingdom Metazoa; phylum Arthropoda; class Insecta; order Hymenoptera; family Apidae; genus Apis; species Apis cerana. Next base: position 10,055,334 of record NC_083860.1, read on the forward strand.
AGTTATCAGCCAAGAAGCGGATTGCCACTGGATTGTCCTCTCGATATCAAGGAACGTTTGCGAGTGTGGGGATAGCGGCAGCAGCAGCGCGAACAATAGAAATCGATTTTGGGGAGGATCAGTGTTCCCGAAAACTGGCCATTCCTCGATTCCATCGACACATCGATCCGAATAATTTACGATCAATCAAAGGATTTTCGTGGCTGGCTTCCAGAAAAGGAGGGAAACTTCTTCTCCCTCCTCTGGATTTTTCATATCGTACCGGAACATTTAGTTGGCCAAACATTACGAGACAGCATCCCCTTTTGAGCTCACGATGGCTCAATAACGTCGTTGAAGAGATTGAGACGCTGAAATGGAATCGAGTTTCCAACGGAAACCTGGCGACTTTCTTCCTCTAACATAAACGGGGGATCACCGAGGCGATCGTGTTTTAAATTATCACCAGTGGCCGTCACTAATCAAGATTATACGTACCGTGGATGGCTCACTTCACTCGAGATCGCAAAATATTTTTCAAGCGTTACGATTCAATGAGTTGTGCATCGAATGGAAATGGAATATCAATTTTTCGTTTGTTATTTAAATAATCGTCCTCGAATCCAACGTGTATTTTCTTCGACTCTGAATATCTCTTCGACCAAGACTCTCGTTTCAATCTCGCTATTTTTTTTTCTCCACTTTGAAAGTCGATGCCGATCAGAAAATCGTGAAGAAGGAAATCGTTATTTTACGACACGGTTGTTGAAAATTGAAATCTCATAGATTCTTCTCTCGTAGATCGAAACGATGTTTTCATCTCGAAATAAAAATTAATTCAAGAAGAAAAGTAAGAAGCGTGTTTCTCCGGGATATCTGGCTGCTAGAAATAAGATTGCGTCGTTAATAAAAACGTTCGTTTTTTTTTTTTTTTGCGTAAGGCACATCTTTTCCTCTTCGTTAAAGGGAAGCAAATTCGATCCTAAATGCGACGAGGAAATTTTCTGGGAAATTACTCGCTCCTCGGCCGTCGAGTCAATTGAGGGCGGGGAGATCATTCGTGGGGAGATCGAATAGGCGTGCTATAATTGTGCAGAGATACTTGCAGAAATACTTGAAATATTCGAAAATATTCGTTCTCGATCCATTCTAATCATTTGCCATTTCTATTTCCTCTTCGCGTATTACTTTACTATTGGATTAATCGAAATGTCATTTTCCTCTCGCATTTAAAGAAATGTAGCCGCAAATTTTCCCGTGTAAAAAACGAAATTTTGTTAAATATAAAAAAAAATAATAGAGCAACCATATATCTATTTTGTTGCTTTTAATTTTACACGTGGAAGTAATTGATAAGAATAATACGATAATTTTATAAATAGTTATTTATTGTCAAAAATGTCTTTTCGAGATCATTCATAATATTTGTATCGAACAGTTACATTTGCAACAGTTACAAAATATCACAATATCACGTTGAAAAAAAAATGGAAGAATGGCAAAGTTATTAAACATTTTGCTTGGCAGGGACGATATTCCTATCCGATATTTAATTTCACGGTTCATCATTACGTTTTTTATGACAGGGAAAATCTCTAGAAACATCAACTCCGTTGCAAACTCGTGACAAATACGTTGTCTCACCCTTTCTTTCTCTTTCTCTCTCTTTCTCACTGCGAGATTCAAACCCAATTCTCCTCGGAGAATATTTTTACCATATTTTTTCCTTTTTCCGTAAACGTTAACGTTTTATCGCCGTTTACACCTCGACTCTTTTGTCCCTACGTGACCATTAATTACCCTGTGCGATCTTTTGAAAAATGTACAGTTCATATGCTGCGCATTCGATGTATTGTTCCTGCGCCGACGCTTTTGAAACACGTTCCTAGGGATTGCGCTTATTCGTAGATAATGCGATACTTGCTCGATACGTGCATCTAGCGTAAAATAATTAACTCACGGTTAATTGGAGACGCACAACTTGAAAAACAACTCCTCGATCGATATTAGAAATAACGAATTTTTAAATATATATATTTAAGTATCTCGATGAATCTTCATCCTCTCGTCGCCGAAAAGGGATCGTCAATTCGAGTAGAATTGTTTCGACAAACGCTTATTGTTTCAATCGCTACGAATCTGATGGATAGAAAATTACGATAAATATATCTTCGAAATAGGAGAATTGTTTAGAATTTTAAAAGAATAGCGAATTTACAAAGTGATTAATCGTAATAGAAAATAACCCGGTGATCATCGTGAAGTTATTATATAATCGGACAGATATTCGCATCGATTCGTTGAGAATCCACATTGAAAAGTTCTTAAAATTAACCTGTCTTAGGAATCATTTTAACCCATCTTTCTTCAACGCATCATTTCCAGACGCCGAATAAATCCATTCGAAGAATAAACAACTGTATATATATATATACATTTTGCCTTCACGAATGCGTCCCTGAAAACTTTAAACGAACTGTAAATCTTCGTATTCGTGATTGGCCAAGGTGAATTTGATTCGTTCCGTTAAAAAAGTTTCGAGAATAATAAATCGTCCCGAGCGGTGTTTCGTTTCAAGTTGCACGCTTCTCGTATAAAACACGAATCCGACTCCTATACATACGATCACGTCTGATCACGGACGAGCTTAGTAGATGCTGTTCTATAATACAATATCGAGAGTGGAATGCCAACGCGAAAGTAATATCGGATATCGATCTTCGAAATCTTTCGCGCGTTCACCGATGTCTTACCGATTTCTCCGGATATTCCACATTTATTCCTTCGATCCCCTTTTCTATAAGGATTTTTGACATCTCATGATGAATAAAAGAAGTAATGAATACAAGTTTTACGCGGATTTTCATCTAGAATTACTCAACGCTTGGATATTATTATCGGGAATTCACCAATTTATTATATACAACATCGATAATTTACAAAACTCTGAACCAGAAGCTTTGAATCAGAAGTTTCTGGGTCACGTTATAACGAATACGATTTTCGTGGCGCAATCGGATCGGAGGGATCTCCCCGCCGAGAAGAATTGGGCGTCATCTATTTAACATCTACTGGAATGAATCCGTCCATTGATCAAGAAAGTTGTGGAAACATGGTGTGTACGGGGGAATAGATTCTTTCTCGCGTGGAAATTTTTATCGCGAGTTTTCGCTTACGCGATAAAGTTTTTTAGAGAGAATTATTAATCAGGGAAGGAAGATTTTATCGAATCGAGGGAGAGAGAAATCTTCACAACTGGAATTATTATTACTCTCGATTATATTCTCGAGAAAACGACGATCTACGATTATTTCCTCCTTCTCGTATCGCTTATTCCTTTCGACAACTGTGTTGGAAAGAACGATCGGAGATTCTGATCGCTCGACGACTAAACGCGGATGAAAAATGAATATCTCGAGATCGATCTGTTAACCTTAGTGTATCCACTTTTCAACCACGCGTCCAACGGTGAGTGGGCAACTGAATTTCGACATCGCTGTTGCGATGCAAATATGGATTGCCAAATATCCCTTCGTCCCGAGTCTCGTCTTATTTTCGCTTGTTTTCGCGAAATTTAACTCGCTATTTTATTTTACCGTACAAAGTATTACGGGACAAGTGTAAAAGGGTGTACATATTTAAACGTACAGAGAGTATGGAGATACACTCGGACGACAAACTCATTTGAATCTGAAGAGAATCTGAAAAGAATGTAAATGCGGCGCGGAGTCACTCGAATATTTACGCGCATAAGTCCTGCTTGATGATAGCAAACTATTAGCATGGTAAATTCATGCCACGTTTATACACTTCGCCGATGTATTTTATCATCTGTACGAGTGTATATAAAGTACAAAAGAATCTGTGAGGAAATTTCCTTTCCGGGGAAAAGGGAAATAGCGCAAAAATTCGTAATTATTGAATTACGTTGCTCGTACTTTTACGATAGAATCCTACGAGTCAGTTTCCATTTTCGTACGATATGTTCTTTTTTACAAAAATCATCGAAAAGAAAATTTTTGAAATTTTGCTTTGATTTTTAAAATTGGAATTATTTATTAAAATAAAGAAGATATAGATATATTTTCAAAAAGATTTTTTGATAACATAATTGGAACACAATAAAAACAAAACAATTTCTCGAAATAAAATAATCGTACACATAATTTATGAAGCGATCGAATATATCCACAATATTATTATTTACTGTATACACATTCATAAACGATTCTTCACGATGCGTTTTAAACCACACGTTTATACCGATCGAGGACTCTCGATACCGTTTTCCAATGAGATTTAAATAACATCGATTAGAAAAACATCTGGACAAAAATTGTAAACGAATTTCGAAAAAAAAAAAGGAAGAGAAAATACACGCTACATTAAACACCGCACAATGCGAGCAACAGTATCTTGTGTCCAAATCTTGCACGAGCTGTAGCGAAAAGCATTATATACGAAGATATAATGGAATAAAGGGAAAGTTGGAAATTACGAACGGGTGCGTCGAAATTATGGTGGTTGCATGGAATATCATGAACGAGGCTCGCGAGAGACGCGAGGACGCGTAAGATCGTCGACGTATCTCGCGGAAGAAACTTGAAATTGGGTGGCGCGCTCGACATTGGGAATGGGAAATTTTGTGATACGTTTGTATATGGGAGCCTCGTAACTTGTAGATTCAATTTTAAAATCCGGAGACTGAGCGTTGTACGAGCAATGTTATTGGAGATATTTTGAAAAGTAGCGGGAGAAAATATGTTTCAAGATACGTGTGCGTTATACGCGAACCGTATTATAGCGGTATTATTTCGAAAAGTAAAGTTGAACGGAAGAAAATATAGTTTAAGGTGTTTAAGCGCGTTGTTTTATATATGTCGTTACACGAGCCGTATTTTTGCAGTTAATTTTGGAAAGTACACGTACGAGCGGAAGAAAATATTTTTCAGATCTTGTAGAATTTTATAAAATGTAAACAGGATGTTACGAGTGGAGGTATTAATGTCAACTGAAGGTCGCGTATTTTTCTAACGATATCATAAATTTCATTTGACTCGGTTTTGATTGTGATTGAGTACAATATATATATGTAGAGAGAGAGAGAGAGAGAGAAAGGACGTAGAACCCAAAATCTGCAACATACGTAGTTTCGTAAAAAGATCGAAAAAAAAAAAAATAAAATAAAATAAAATAAAATAAATAACAGGTCAAGCGGCAAAAATCTACATACACGCGCGAAAGCACTTGCACATCCTTCACTTTTATAAATATGTTGTATTATTTATACGCCACAACCGTATAAATACACGTGTCACATAAATATAAAATGTTGCTATTTACGCGTCGATAAAAAGTTTTAAAACTATTTTTAAAAATGAATCTTGAATCTTTAACCTTTCCACTGTGGATTTCCACAGGTTCGTTAATGGAGCAAGCGGAAACCGTTTTTCTCTGCGTACTATATATATTTTTTTTTTTTTTAAAAAACTATTCAACTTCCCAACGCATTTGTACTTTAATTTGAAAAATTTGGCCATTCGATCGTCGCGAAATAATAATTTCACCATTGGTTTTATGCGAATTTTATCAAAGTTTGCGCGCGGCACGTACGCCAGCGTTTTTTCTCCGGACGTAACAATTTTCAAACTCTAAACGAAACTGGACCATTGGCTCCAACAATTTTGTTCTATTTCACGTACTCGATCCGGACTGAATGAAGCGCATTGACGTCCCGACGAGCACACGTGGAATTTTTGTATCGCTCGACTTGTGTTGCGCACGCGATCGATCTCGAAATCACGGGAAATGTATCTGGGACAACGATATCCGTACATCGAGCCTTGTTTCCTTCTTTTTTTTTTTTTCGTCGTTTCGGCCAACTTGACTCGAAAGACGATTTCTCGATCGAATCATTCGTTCCTTCCTCCTTTTCGTTCATCCTCCTCCCAATCGTCGATCAGAAGCTTCCGAAATATCATTTTAACTACGAATAATCATTCCGTAATTCGTAGGGAATAGATCTATCCCTCAGATAGAAAATATTTTTATTTCGACACAATTTAAAACGATACAAAATATCCTCCCTAATCCTTTTGTCCATGTTCGTTTAAACGATATCTCTTACGAATAAAATTCAAAATTTAAAAAACTTGCGATAAAATCGATGTTCTGTACCAGATACATATGAAAAAATTATGAAAAAATTTCCGTGATTAAAGCAATCGATCAAAAATGATCCATTCAAAAATTCAGACAAATTTAGAAATAGGGAGAGGAGAGAAGAAGGTGGAGGAGAAGGAAAGGGAAGAAGCATGAATTTGTTCCAGCAGGAGTGTTAAGGAAGAGATAACTCTTGTTTAGACGACGAGGCCGACAAGGCCAACCGATTCGATTCTCCCCCGCTGTTCTATTCTGAGAAGAAAAGTGGCCGAGGGAGATACCCTTCGCCACGGCCATTAATATTCATATTAGCGGGACAAAACGAATAGTTGTACGATCGTGGCAGTTGTGTGCGCGAATCAAAACTGGGTTGAATCGACCGAGTAATAAGCATGCATGCGATGAACGCGATCCCTGTTATTAACATAGACCTTGTCCCAGCAGGCGATTCACCGTGTTATTCCACTCGATGAAACGAGGAGGGGTGAGTTGCGAGGTTAGGCCAGGAATCGGAAGGATCATGGAAGGAAAGGCGGAGGAAAACGAGTGGAAATTGGCAACGGTCACGCCACCGCTCTCTGCCCTTCTCTCTTTCGCGCCTTTCACACGTCAAATCCTTATTTTCTTTCTAATTTTCTGCCCGCGTGTCGTTCGACACTTGCTCGACAATCGCTGTTCCAATGGAAAATTTCACCTGGAGTCGCGATAACTCGTTCAATTCGAGGGAAAGGAGGGGTGAGAGGGGAGAGGGAGCTGATGCGTCGAACGTCGGAGGAAGAAAAGACGGAGGAGAAATGATCGAGGGGAAGGAAATTAGAGGGAGATTGAGATTGCAAAAGTGGCTTAACCGTGGATCGATTCTCCGATGCGTCCTTATCGAAGCTTCCCTCTTCTTCTTCTTCTTCTTCTTCTTCTTCTTCTTTTTCTTCTTTCTTGTTGGAGGGAAGAGGAAAATGGAGAGGAATCGCGAAGACGATCTTTTTTTCATTTTATGAATCGGATAGAAATATCGATGATGAATAGGGAGCAGTGGAAAAGTGTATTTTAAATTACTTGATACTACATCGCGCATACAATTGAGATGGAAATAAAAAATTTCCATCCGTACTTGATTATATCTAATTAAATCAATCATGATCGATTCAAAGGACAAAAATGTTCCGTTTAAAAATTCAGACATCGCATCGGCGAAAATAGGGGGAAGAGGAGGAGGATAACTCTTGTTTAGAACTCGTACAAATTTGATGTATCTCGTTAATTAAAAAATTGTTTCCTTAAAAATGAGCAATCTCGTGCGAGGACATTATAAATTAAATTAATTAATTGATATTTTATCAATTAGAAATGAATTTCGAACGGGCATCCCCGATTCGTAAAAAATAATATACAGTTATAAATATGTCGGCCAAAGAAAGAAAATAAACGACCGTCGACCTACATAAATTCAAGAAAGGATTTATGGGGCGAGTCTTTAGCCTTCGAATGTTGGAGATACGAGAGGGAGAAAGCTACACAGCTGGTTCTGCCGTGCCTAGAAAAATGCAATAATAATAGGATTGCTTTTACTCGAGCGGAAATCTCGCGTGGTGAACCGACGTGACTGCAAATAACGACGAGGTTTGTCGTTGCAAGATGGAGCAGCTAGGTGAAATGATTTTTTACCAGAAGAAGAAAAAATAAATTTCTTTAATCAGTGTATAAATCTAATCGTAAAAATCGTTGAATGCTGTTGCAGTCTCGATTGAAAATTTCCTAAATAAATAATTTTATTCCATTTTGAGTTTGATATATCGATAATTCATTGTTTTCTACAATATAATTATCACATTGATACAAAGATATTGTGTATCTGAAATGATAGGAACGTGTTAAAATTTGAAAATTTTTCCTCGAAAGACGAAACCTGCTTATAAGGGAAACGGTTGAGCCTGGCTGTGTGCAAGTGGCCCAGGCGTACGAAATTAAATAGCTCGTAACTTGAAAAATAAGCTCCAACCGACGGTTTTGCATATATGAACTTTTTCTCTTGTTTTAACGCCTTTGGAATTGATATTCCAAAGACGTTCCATACACATTTTAATACTTTCTACCGCAATCTCATCCTCGATATTTTCGTTATTTTATTTTTCGAACGCGATTAAAATTCTTGCAATAGTCGTTTTCGTTAAAAGGAAACGTTCGATGATAACGAAGAAGATTATACTGCGTAATAAAAATGGAAACCTTAATAACGGAGCAAATTGGATGAAAAATAGCACTGGTACAAATTACAACTTTCAGAGCCGCGATTACACGATGACAGTGTATATAGGATAACCGTGATAAAGGGAGAAGTAGAGGGGGCGAGGGAAATCATCCAGCACTTTTTACCCCACACTCTTCTCCCCGATCTTTGTCGGCTAATTAATTTACTCTCTTTAGTTGGAAGCGAATCGTGTGCCGAGAAATGGAAAATTTAAAAAGATATTAAAATTTTCTTCGTAATATAAGTGCCGTTAAAGAAACAAGCGATAGATCGTGTAATTTTAACGGTGAAGATTTCGAAAACTTCTCGCAATCCAGATATATTCCTTCTTTTAAATTAACAACGAAATCGATTTGATATTATTAATCATCCAGTGAATCATCGTTATTGCATGATCAAAATTGTACAATTTCTCGAAACTTCACTTGATACTTTTTAATATCAAACAAAAATACTCGTTTGTTAGTATTACATCGTCACTTGTGATCGCGGACGGGATACTGATATAGAAAGAAGTCTAGCGAGAAAGCAAAGTAGTATAAGTCGATATTGATCGGACTCTCATTTGATCTCTTTCAATTCATCGAACTTCAAATTCCAGCAAGAAAACTGTTTTTCTCTTTTTATTATCGCACGTCATTCATCGTTATCGATCGTATAAAATAGCAAAAATCTAAAAATCTCAAAAATTTTATTGCAAAATTTCCAATTTACTCTTACACCGAACGGATAATAATACTTGAAAAGATGGTGCGTTAGATGGAGGCGCGGAGTCGTAGATGTCACGTTACGCAAAGGATGGAAATCCCTGGAAACGCGATTTCGCAGAGGGAAGCGGTAAAGTGAAGAGTAAAGTGCTTCGATCGTGGCACGTAACTCGCGTCGCGACATTATCGTTGGGGCGCATTATAGGCGCGCACACACGCGTCGCTAAACTGTTTAATGCGAAACTCGCGAACGATCGTTTAAGCGGTCGGCGAGGGATTTTAGTACGCTGCACCGCGTTAATATCCAGCCCGGGACGTCTCGATTTTATCTACTCGATATAGGGATCTCGGTCAGCCTCTATTGGTCGGTCGAGAAAAATTACAGAAGGACGAAGACGAGGCGGAGGAAGTTGCGGGGAATATTGTGGGAATGTCGTTCGAGATAAGGTGTTAAATCTGCGTTTGATCTGTGATTCGATAAAGAATAATGGTATTCTTACGAATAAATTTAGATTGAAGAAATTTGCAAAGAAGTCGAGATCGTAGCGATTCAATAACGCGACCTTCACGCGACTTTGGATAATCAATGGGAGGGAAAAATAATTTCTGTTCGCGCGACAATAAGAGATTATAAATTTTTTGCACGCAGTTAATACGAACTGAACATTATCGGATTATTGGAAATTTCCTAGAAATTAATTTGCGGTAATAAAACCGTACGTTTTCCCGGTCGCGACTTACAATAACTTTATAATCCTATAGCGGGAATAATATCGTTCGTAATTAATTTTTGATATTTTAATTTTCTTCGATCCTTTCCATTAGATCCTCGGATAAATCGTGTCATCGAATTCGCCAGTTTCTCATGCATATTCCAAGAGGTACATCTTAACGGTCACTTGGCCGCACGTCGCGTCGGTTCGCGTGGAATAAATTATTTCTTCTTCCTCTATAAATTTCCCACCGTCATCGCTCCAACAAAATGTTAATTAGCATAAACGAAGGGAAATGTCACGTGTCACAATTACTACTTCGATCAAATGTGTACAAATGTTTTCCGTTGTGTCGCTGTGCAATCTCGTCGCAAGAAGAGAGTATTCGTATATGCATTATGTGTTGTACATTTCTGTGCTGTGATTTTAGTAGTTTAATTGCGTCGAAATGACGTATATTTCGATTCGTGTACGATCGATTCAGATAACAGAAGGAAGGAAACAACGAGTTGCATCGAAACTTGGACGAAAGTGGTTATAATTACGAGATGAATAAATAGTTTTAAAAAAATTAGTAAAATTTTTATTTCGATTATTGTTCCCAAGTTGGATGGAATAAAAGTTTTTGCTTAAAAGAGGAACAATTTTGATGAATCAAAATACGATTTTTGCGACATTTTTACAATCCATCAATTGGAAAATTCTTCTCATACTCTTACCGAGTTAACCTCACCTCGATCTTCATGGAACTATTACTTTCCATCACGGAGAAAGTTTGTGCAAACATGTCCAACTTCTCGCACACATTTCTCCCCGTAAAATTACATCCACCGTTTGTACATACTTTCCTTTAATCTTCGATAAAATAAATTGATAAAAGGGTTTTAACAAAGTTGTGCATAAATTTACATTTCAAATCCTTATTCTTCAATTACCTCGCATCAATCGTCATTACCGTCATTCTTAATATTTTCACGGAAATTTATTCAGAATTACAGAAACGTGAAAAAAGGAAAGCTACTTTTTTCTACCAAACTTTGACAATTATCCAACAAACAACATAAATTTTAAGCACATTTACGAAAATGAAGTTATAATATCTTTTTCGCGAGAAAGTTCTATCTCCTAAATTAATAAGAATCTTAATTAATAAGAACAAATGGGATCGTAAAATGCATATAAATCGGTGCGTTAATGAAACGTAAGATAATAACGTGAAGAATTTATCTCTCCCCGTGTAGAGGATTGAAATTTATTTCGTCGCGTAAATAAAAAGGACAGTTAAATAAATACCGCGGGAGGATAAAAGAATGCTTCCACAAGCAGCGCTCGTTTGACATCTCGCGCTGCTATGACTCGGTGGAAGGGATTCGAACGGAAGTAGGTCACCCGCTATCAAGGGATTCAGGAGCTCATTCGAAGAATTACTCTAAATTGTATTAATTGAGTAATCCTATTTTCGTTTGATTCACATACGCGTCCATATTTGCGGAAACTTTGAGTGAAACCATCGTTCATTATAGATATAACTAGAACCACTATGAGTCCAATCTCATCGATGAAAGGAATCGGAATGAATCGAATTTCTATGGAGCGATCGAGTTATAAATTTCACAAAGGAATCGACGAGATAACCCGTCTACGAAATAATACGAAATGGATGGGATCAACGCGTGCGAAAATATTGATTCGGGAGTTATAAATATTCCATTAAATAAATACCGCGGAAGGAAGCGTTCTGTTCTGTTCTTCGATCGACGCCAGAATCCTCCAGCACGACTTTATCGAACTAATCCTAGTAATAAAAATTCTAGAAGTCGGTAAAGTGATCGGCCAATTAAAGTGATGCGACGAAAATAAATGTAATCTCTATTTCCAACTATTATTAATTAATTAATTGCAGAGATAAAACGATCTAAATTGTTCCAGCGTTGACGAGATATCGTGCAAACGCCTGTAATAAAGAGCTCGGCTGCGTATCATTTCTAATTTTAGGTCGAAATAACAGGCCGCGCGTCCACCAGGCGAAGGTTAAGGTTTTAAAACGCGACACGTCCGCACGCCACAAACCAAGGATCGATCGTGCCCTGATATAACGAATCGTTTTACGCCGCCCACCCGATTTATCATTCATCCCTCGAATTGAGCCGCGGAGAAAAAGAAATGGAAAATAGAGACTCACCAACACGTAGACGGCGAACGGCATTACGAGCACGGCGACGAGCAAATCGGCGACGGCCAGGCTCACGATGAAGTAATTGGTGACCGTTTGCAAGGCCCTCTCTCGAACCACGGCCAGTATAACCAAAACGTTGCCGAACAAGGTCAAACAGGGGACGATGACGAGGATCAGGGCCCACCAACTGTTGGCGTCCGTCTTTTCGTCAACGTCCGCCGCCGGCCCGCACTCACCCGCACTCACCACACCGGACGACGCGATGGACGAGGTGCAGTTCACGGTCCCGTTCAGATTCAGGTTGGCCCCGCCGTCGTAATAGGCCGTCAGATTAACGAATGCGCTGTAATTCAATCGGTTGATGTAATCGTTCAGATCGTCGAACACGAACAGGTCCGATATCCCCGTGTAATTCTCGGATCCGAGGGACGTGGGCGAGACGGACGAGAAGAAGGAAGAGGAGGAGGAGGAGGAGGAGGACCCACCGCCGGGGTAGGAGGGCGAGGTGGAGGTTATCGCGGAGTCGTTGAACCAGCCTAACTCGACACCGCCGCTCGACTCGGCCGCGCTTCCCGAGAGCAGGTCGTTCAACGAGGTCTCCTCCTCGTGGACGGTGTTGACCTTGGTCGCGTTCCCCGCGAGGGAGAGGTCGGCCGGTCCACGTCGCGCCCGCCGATCCAACGACAGGCTCCTCGCGATCGAACCGAGCAGAGACTGGTCGCCCGTATTCGTCCCCATTTCGGGCTGACTGAACTATCCTGCACCCGATCCAACCTGTCGATCTTGATCACGAGATCTTGGAACGAAGAGATGCCTCCTCGATCTTGCCAAGCATGGCTGCTCACCCCGGCTGACTTTTGAACGCTCTCTAGATTCTTACGTGTGCTGTGGTGCGGCGCCCCTCCTCGAGAGATAACATTTCCTCGCGCACGCGAGGAGAAACGAGGTGCCGCGTCCTGACTGGCCTCTCACCAATCACCACGACCACCTCGATACGCTTGCTGGCGTATCATTGAAATCCCTCGTCGAGCGTCTCTGGAAAAAGAGGGGAGGAAGATAAGTTTGCTGCGCTTTGTGTAAACCATTTCTTTGTCTTTTTTTCTTTTTCTTTTCTTCCTTCCTTTCTTTCTTTCTTTCTTTTTTCTAGGATCATATCTATCTTCGTAAATTGTAAAATAAATAGAGGCATGGCCGCGGATAACTCGATTCGCTTCGCGCTCGAGTTTCGTAATCGCTAATTCTATTTCTTTGCCGTGAAAAACGGTGACGCGGAAATGAAGAGGTTGGAGGTTAAGGGAATTTAATTAAATGCAATCGTGGACGGTAACTAACGCGATGTAATGAGTTTCGAAGGATCTGGTTGGAACTGAATGGTTCAGATTAAATATTAAAGTAGCGGCCAGATAGCTGTTACGCGGAGATGAGAGAAGGAAGAGGTTCGAGTTCGAAGAGGAACGAGCTTGGATCGAGAGAGCAATCTATCTCTCTCTCTCTCTGCGAGATTTTTATTTACGAAGGATGATACGGATATAGATTTTGAATTGATTTTCAACGAAGGGACGATAATGTATGTAATATGTTTCCTCATAAATTTCCTCGAGATATATATTAATCGTGAAATAAAAGGCGAAGGGAAAGGATCTATATTGTTACGAAGATAGATATTTCTCGCCATGATCGAAAAGAGGTTCTATCTATTAAATTATAGTTTCTTCTGAATGCAAAAATATCGAATTGATTAGGACCGATTGTCTAACCAATGCTCGAATGAAATGTAAGACAATCCTTGGCAAATCGAACTAAACGAAGACGACCACGCTCCGCGTGTTAAATTTAAACACGATGAAACAAACAAAATTGTTAGAATTGAATTACCATTTCTATGAGGAAGGGGAACCTCTAAAACGTTCCTCTTAAAACAAGCACGACGATTCTACGAAACACGATCAGCAGCAGTTGGCTCGTTCGAAAACGAGTGTCGCAATCTCAGAATTAAAGGAAAACTTCTCTTCTCGAGTTTTTACGAAGTGGAGCGATCTTCTTTTCGAAGGAATCGAAGCTACGCACTCTTTGAGGGGAGGATTGACGGATGGACGATCGTTATAGAGTTTCTCTCGGCTTCCAGCGCGAGGAGGAGGGGTGGCAGAAGAGGGATCTTTGCCCGCTTGAGCGGTCCATTCCTCTGTCGAGGAAGACATTTTTTTTTTTCACAAAGACAGAAATCATTTCCTTGTCCCCCAGGACCCTCCATTTTCTCCGCTCTACATATACTTAGCGAGCTAGATTTCGAGCTGTAAATTTCTCAAAGAGGAAATATTTCTCGCGACATATATCAAGAGAGAGCTAATACGGGTGTATATTAAACTTTCTTCTCTATCTTCTTGTCGTTGTCGTTTAAACTCTTTAAGGAAACAGAAAATCGAGCTTTATTATTTTTCATTGTTCGTTGTTTAACGATCAAGGGAAAATATTTTTTCGAAGAGTAACTTAGTTTTATGTGAAATTTTGCATTTATGAAATTTTGGAATTTCAAAGTGCAGAGAGGAATCGAGGCTTTCGAAAATATTTTGCGTTGAATAAATGCATATTATATTAGTAGGGGATACGTGTGCATATACGTAGAAAGTCGCTATGCGAAATAGTGGCGTAAAAACATTTGCATGATCTGAAAAATGTAGTTCATCTTACCGTCGTAAATAATTCAAATTTTCCGAAATTTCGTATAAATTTATGAACGAAGGAATATTTGGATCTTTTTTTCGCCACTTTTAATTGAAAAAATTCGATGATACGTGATAAATTGACTGAGAAACTTTATTAAAAAAAAAGAATACATATCAAACACGAAATTTTCTATAAATCCATTTTCTTAGAAATCTCTTTTCGATTTCAAATTGCTTTGCGATCAATTTTACGACGAGCAATTAAGTTTTAACAGTTAACGAAGGAGCAATATGCATTTCCTTCGAATGCCATCCTTTCGACGGATCGTCGATAACAAGACGATATCTGAATATGTAAATATGTAAAACAACGTTACAATCCTGAGACAAGTATGACAGAAAGGGGAAATTTCGTTCTCAATGGTAACCGACATTTTCCATTCTCATCTTCTCATCCACTTCCATTCCCTTTCTTCTCTTCCCTCTCTTTTTTCTTCCTTTTACCATTCTTCTTCGCGTTGTCCATACAATTATTTCTTACTACTCCACGCTCGCGCGTAAATCGGACACGGTTGGCTTTTTCAACTTGCTGGACGCGACACAATTCAAATTTATCCGATGCATCGAGTTAAAATTTCATACGCAGGCATGACAATGGTTAAATATTTCGATATGGTCGAGTGTATCGTGCAATTTATTCGAAAATGGAACGACAATTGTTTAACGCATACCACGATGGAATATTAATTCGTTCCCAAGCATTAAATTGTATCGCAGTGTTGTGCAAAAAATTACACCCCGCTTCTCGGCTCTTTTCCATTAAAATGAAGTGCATCTATAAAATCCGATTATTCGAAGTTATTTATTGAAAACAGTGTGAAAGAGAGAGAGAGAGATGTGCGTGCGTGTGTGTGTGCAGATTAAATAGTTTGCAGGTTCGAAGGGACAATGGTAAGATTGCGAAGTATCGAATCAGCCTGAGTGTTTTTCCAACTCTTTCTTATTTCAATTTCAATTCACCATAGACTGTTGCTTCGATAAACAATTCTTCGCTTATGAATAATAATTTCAGAAATATTAAATGATACTTTCTTTGTTATATTATGCTAATATGCTAATATCGTATCCTCATCAGGGATTAATTCAGAAATTCATCACGAGATCTCGCGTCCATCCGAAAAGGATAATCAGATTTAGATCTGGGTCAATTAATAGCTGTCAAAGCCCACTACTTTGTTTCCTTTTAATAAATTTTGTGAAAAAAAAAAAAAAGAAATTTCGAAATGTATATATGTATACGTTCATGTACGTGTAAAAATTATATAAAACCGAATGAAAGCGAACGGATATAAAAATTCAGAGTGCAAGTTTAGTTATTATTGTTGTATGATTTCACGCAACAACAATCGTTGCCACGAATACGAAAAATATAAAGCGGAGGAAAATATTTTTATGCCCCACTCTCTTAGACCGATATAAAAGGGGAAAGAAAAATCTGGGGAGAATAGCGTTATTCGTAGCAAATAAATTTACGCGAAGAATTATTCATTTCGACGTTGATACAAACGTCGGACTATTTACCATTTTTATATATATATATATACTTTTACGTACAAAAAGAAAAAACAATATTACGCCAACAAATTAATCTAGAAAGAATTTCATAAATCAAGGCATATTTGTTCGCGATAATTTCCGTACTCGTACGTAATTTTTGAAACGCGGTAAATAGAAATTTTCCGATGGACCGAGTTTTTATCCAAGTGTTTCTACATTTCGTTTTTTTCTTCTTTCTTTTACAGTATGAAAATTTTGCGATCATATTAATCGAACGAATACGCGGTCTAAAATGAAAATTTAGACTTAAACGTTGCAACGAATACCTCAATAATGATATCAGGATTAAATTTTTTAAAAAAAGATCGATCATACTTCTTAAAATTCGCACTCGTTCTGCGTATTTATTTATGACATACATCTCTTACTATACGTTTCGTTGATTATTTAAAAAAAAAAAAAAAAAAAGAAATTATTTTGAAATGAGAAAGAAAATTTCTCGAAGGAGATATTCACGATCGACGAAAAGGGAACGTTTCCACGAAGATAGTATACACGCGATCTCTCGTGGAAGATGGAGGATGACTTTTCTATCTTGTAAGAAATTAAATTCTTAGCGACGCCTAAGATTGATTGTTCTTACGGTTTACCTGCGCGAAAAAGTACCTGCGCAAGTACGATGCATCGCTTGGGGAAGAGGAAGAGGGAGAGGAAAAAGATGATCCCCAAACCTGGTAACCTTGACTTAGATTAATTAGAGAAATGATGTTACGATTAATTACCCGCAATTGACAAGAAACGAAGACGCTCCTCCCATCCTGGCTCCAATAAGTAGAGCGGAATTTCTTGTATCTGAGAAATTCTATTGCTCGAATTGTTCCCTCGATACGATATATCTTAGATACTTTTAACGGATATTTTATCTTAATGAAAATATGTCGTTTCTTTTTAACGTTTGTCACAAGGATCTTTTTTGAAATTAATAGAGACTTTGATAGATCGCGAGATGATACGATAGATACGAAGCTTGAATCGAAATGTAAAATTTCATTCTGAAAGTTTTTTTTTTTTTTTTTGTTAATTTAACTAAAACGAAAATCATAATACGTGTTGCAATGGATTGAATTTAAAAACAGGAAAAAATAATTTAATCGGTTTGTAACATGATTCCACGATATTAGTGTAATTGGTATCTCCTTGATTCTCCAATGTTGAAGCAACACGTTCTTGCAATATTTGAGAACAGTTATTAGGGTATAATCGGTTTATACGTATAGGATATCTCTATCGCGTTAAGTGGTGAAAGTACGCGTTAAAGCTGATAACGGAATGGATTGTGATAGATTGCGAATCTTTGCGTTGAGATTTTGCATCGCATTTTCATAAATATATCTAAAAAAAAAATGGAATTAAAGCAACGATGTTCTTACAAAATAAGACAAGAAAAGATTTCTTAAAGAGAATATTTCGAAAATTAAAAAAGAAAGAAAAGAAACATGAAAGAAATCGTACCTTCATAACAAAATTTTCGATCGATCCGTTAATAAGAAAATTAATTAAAATAGTTGGCTCCGTATTTTATAAATTTTACACAATATTCGCATCAAAATTCTTCGTTATTCTCGGTTGCCATCCCTTCGTTCGTGAGATTTCAAAATAAGAGAGTTAATTCCAAACGATCTCGAGCCACGAGATTACAAATATCTCCAATCTTAATACGCGTTATTCGACCCTTATCTTCCACCGACCGAATACAAGATTAATGTTGACGCCACGGAAATTACAGTAAACAGTAGTATCTTGTCCGGGATCGACATTAAAAATAAGTTTCTCACTCCTCTTCGAACCTCGTAATTTTCGAAACCCGATATCAAAGAGTTAATCACGCGAGATAATCTTAAATATTCATCCCTCACTTGCCACAGATTATTATAGGGAAAAAAAAAGGGAATTATTAACTTTACCCGCGAGCGAGAGTACGCAATTTTCCAAAGCAAAGTATGCTGATTATCACGTATGCCCTTAATGCATGAAAATAAACGAAAAGTTACATAGGTATTCCGTGTATCCTCTACTACTATCCGCCTCCCTTCCTCCCTTATTTATTTTTCTCGGTTACAACCGCCTTTAATCATCGACCACCTTCCGTCGAAACCTTCGAAACGAGCTTTCCCTCCTTCTTCTTCCCCTGTCAAATCGAGTTTTAATAATTAATAACGGTCCAACTTAGCAATTCAGATCGTACTCTTTCGTATCCCACACCCTTGACACCGGCACAACCGTTTCTCGGTCAAGAGAACGATTTAGCAAATACGAAGCACACGCGCGCCCGCGCACTGGGGGGAGGGAGGAAAAGGAAAAAAAAGAAAAATCTAGGGGCGATTAAACCGCGGTGATTACTCACCATTGATCACACCTATGACACTTTGGCAACGGTCGTCATAGCAACCACCGCTTCATCCGTGACTGTCCATCTTCTTTGAATTTTTAATCATTCCCTCGATCGATCGATTCACTCTCCCCTCGAATTGCCTCGAATTGTAGAAGAACGTCCTCGCCGGCCACACACGATCGACGACACGCGGCAGCAACGTATACACGGCGACCGAATCGCGGAGGAAACACGTGGAACGCGGTGTGTCGTG
Source organism: Apis cerana (assembly GCF_029169275.1). Classification (NCBI taxonomy): domain Eukaryota; kingdom Metazoa; phylum Arthropoda; class Insecta; order Hymenoptera; family Apidae; genus Apis; species Apis cerana. The sequence goes on from NC_083860.1 coordinate 10,074,181, forward strand.
GAACGCCGAGAGAGATTCCAAGATTTAAAACGTAATCCGTTTATTTAGAATCGTCGGAGAATTTCCTCCGTGGTGTCACGTTGTTGCCTTCGTGAGCCAAATTCGCCTCGTGCCTTCCCCATATTCTGCGCAACATCCACGTATCGAGTACGCTTATCTGTCTGCTGAGTGTATTCAACACACACACATACGTATAAACGTATATATATATATATATATCAAAGGGATGATCCTCGCCACCGTGACCCAACCATAGAATACACGGTAATCGCGCTGAGCTTCGCCATTCACTTCAGCTAGATCGACTAGATCGATTCGATATTTTACAACGAGATCAAAAACCTCGCCTTTGTGCTCGGTTTAAAAATCTTTTCTCTCTCTTTCTCTCTCTCGTTCCTTTTCCACTTTTGCTTTATTGCGGCGGAGCCTCGCGGAAAGCGGAGAAATCCTTTTCATCCCAAAAATTTGCGGCGCTCGAAATCGGCTCGGCCGCGCTTTTCCTTCCTTCCTTCCTTCCTTCCTTCGAACCTTGGAACGATCCTCTCTCCTTGGCGATTGATTCGAAACGTTGAACCCGGATCGGGCGGCACCCAGTCACCCAGTGGCCAAATCTCTCCACTCCTGCCCCCGACCATCCACCGAGTTAAATGTATCCACACCAAGAGAGGATTACTAACCCTCTAACGCCGAATATCGGAAATCCTTGGATGAAACGGGATCCACGTACACTCGCCATGCCTTCCGTTCGACCGGCCACAATCGATCGCGATTACCGTGCATCTTTCCTCCTTCACCTTCTTCCCCCCTTTCGTCGACACTTTACACTTTGCACTCGCTATTATCATCTCGTTACTGCTCGCTCCTCCCACGAGGGGAGGGGGAGTTGGGGGAAGGGGGCAGTCAATCGCTGGAAAAAAAAATCGATCGATCCCCCTCTCGCGAACGCGCTCTCGATTATTATCCACTCACTCTCGAGAAATGGGTATCGATTCGATTATCGTGGGGCAAGGGTTGTCGGAGATCCAAGTCCAGTTGAAAACAATGGGGCCGATCGACGGGCGTGTACGGATCGTGCAATGAGAGATCGCGACAGAGTGGAGGATACCGGTGAGAGATACCTGTGGATTCGTCGGACACGCACAGGGCACACGATCGCCGATCGATATTCACCTCGTGTCACCTTCTACACTCTGTTGTTGTTACAGTTATAGTATCCGTTCCACACCGAGTTGGTGGACCACGTTGGCCATGATCGAAGAAGAAGGGCGAGGGGCGACATCGTCGTCGTAGTCGTCGTCTTCGTCGTTTTCGTCGTTTTCGTCGTTTTCGTCGTCGTCGTCTTCGTCGTTTTCGTCGTCGTCCTCCCCTTCCTCGCTTCTCTGGATCGCACTTTCGAGCCACGTTGTTGAACGAACGGCGAGCGACTGGCTGTCTGTTCGAGTTTCCACACCGCCTCGAATCCCGAAGCTCGCACGTTCGTGTGAGATCGGGGAGGGATGAAACGGTGGAGGGGGTTGCTCGATTATTTCTCTCTCTCTCTCTCTCTCTCTTCAACCCCTACGCGCACACGCTGCTCTCCTCGCTAAACCTTAATTCGCAGCCTTACCCCACTACCCGCCTTTTCCCTCCTTTCTTCCTTTTTTTCTTTATTTTCTCTCTTTCTCTCTCTTTTTCTCCGTTTTTTATTATTCCTTTTTCCTATTAGGTTATTTTCCATCCCTCTTCTTTTACGATCATTCCTCTTTTATTTTTCATTTCTAACCTGTTCTTCTTTAACCGTTTGTATTCTTCTTCTTCCTTTTCCTTCTCCTTCTCCTTCTTCTTCTTCTTCTTCTTTTTCTCCTTCTTCTTCTTCTCCTTCTTCTTCTCCTTCTTCTTCTTCTTCAACTCCTCCTCCTCCTCCTCCTGCTCCTCCTTCTCCTGCTCCTTTTCCTCTTTCTTCTCCTCCTTCTCCTTCTCCTTCTGCTTTTTTCTTCTCCTCCTTCTCCTCCTTCTTCTTCTTCTCCTCCTCCTTCTCCTCCTCCTCCTCCTCCTCCTCCTCCTTCTCCTTCTCCTTTTTTCTTTTCCTTCTTCTTTTTCTTCTTCTTCTTCTTCTCCATTTTCTTCCTTGAGTTTTCTGTAGAAAGGAAAAAGTGTGAAATCAGCGAGTATTTGATAATATCGTTAAATTTTGATACGACGTTAGATATCGGGAGTTATCGGGAACTTGGAGGAAGTTTTAATTGGGAACTGTCGATGAGTGTCCGTTGATGCGAACGAAGGGAGGAAATTTCTGCGTATCATTGCGTTTTCTCGTAATCGCTAAGTCGCGATTTATTTTTATCAATTCCTCCACCTATTTATTTTTATCAATTCCTCTTTCTCTTTAATTCGATCAATTCCTCTTCCTCCTTATATTTATCAATTCCTCTACTTTCTTATTTTTATTAATTCCACCTCCCCTTATTTTTATCAATTCTTTTTCCTCTCCAAATTTATCAATTCCTTCTCCACATAGGAACGGATTATTTTTAATCGGATGCAGTTGGAAGTATCTGCGAAGATTAAGAAAAAATTCGGCCGGAATTTTCATTTGATAGAATGATTAAAAAAAAAAGACGAAAGAAAAAAGGGAGACAAAGAAAGAAAAGAGAAGGAAAAACAACATCCCCACTTTCTTCATTTTTATCGATTCCGCCTCCTCCTTATTTCTATCAATTCCTCCACTTTCTTATTTTTATTAATTCCATCTCCCTTTATTTTTATCAATTCCTCCTCCTTATTTTTATCAATTCCTCCTCCTTATTTTTATCAATTCCTCCTCCTCCTTATTTTTATCAATTCCTCCTCCTTATTTTTATCAATTCCTCCTCCTCCATATTTTTATCAATTCCACCTCCTCTTTATTTTTATCAATTCCCCACCTCCTTATTTTTATTAATTCCTCTTCCTCCTTATTTTTATCAATTCCTCCTCCCCCTTATTTTTATCAATTCCTCCTCCTCCTTATTTTTATCAATTCCTCCTCCTCCTTATTTTTATCAATTCCTCCTCCTCCTTATTTTTATCAATTCTTCCTCCTCATTTTTATCAATTTCTCCTCCTTGTTCTTATCAATTCTTTTTCTTCCACATACGAATGGATTATTTTTAATCTGATACTATTGGAAATAGCTGCGAAAAATAAAGAAAAATTCGACCGGAATTTTCACTCGATAGAATGATTTAGGAAAAAATAGGCGAAAAAAAGAAGGTGAGGAAAGAAAGAAAAATTCAGTCGGAATTTACATTCGATTGAATAATTTAGAAAAAAAAGGAAAAGATGGGGGAAAGATAAAGAAAGGGGAGAAAACAACATCCTCACTTTCTTCATATTTATCAATTCCACTTCCTCCTTATTTTTATAAATTGCTCATGTCTTTTATTTTTATCAACTCCCCCTTCTCTTTATTTTTATTAATTCCACCGCCCCTCTTATTTTTATTAGTTCTTTTTTCTCCCCAAATTTATCAATTCCTTTTGCACATAGGAATGGAATATTTTTAAAGCTGATATAGTTGGAAATATCTGCGAAGAATAAAGAAAATTTCGGCAGGAATTTTTATTCGTTAGAATGATTTAGAAAAAAATAAAAGAAGAGGGGGAGAAAGGAAAGAAAACTTCAGTCGGAATTTCCGTTCGATTGAATGATTTAGAAAAAAGAGACGAAAGAAAAAAATAAGGAAATAAGAAGGGAAAACAACATCCCCACTTTCTTCGTTTTATCAATTCCACCTCCCCCTTATTTTTATCAATTCCTCTTTCTTCCTATTTTTATGAATTCCAGCTCTTCCTTATCAGTACCTGTCCCTGCCAAAATTTATCAATTCCGCCACCATATAGGAGCTGATTATTTTTAATTTGATACAGTTGGAAATATCTGCGAAGAATAAAGAAAAATTCGACCGGAATTTTCACTCGCTAGAATTATTTAGAAAAAAAGACGAAAGAAAAAGAAGGGGAGGAAAGAAAGAAAAATTCAGTCGGAATTTCCGTTCGTTTGAATAATTTAGAAAAAAAAGAAGAGATGGGGGAAAGATAAAACAAGGCGAGAAAACAATATCCTCACTTTTTTCATATTTATCAATTCCTTTTTCTTCTTATAAATTGGTCATCTTTCTTATTTTTATCAACTCCTTCTTCTCTTTATTTTTATTAATTCCACCGCCCCTCTTATTTTTATCAATTCTTCTTTCTACTTCTTTTTTCAAATTCCTTTTGGACATAGGAACGGATTATTTTTAATCTGTTATATATCTGCGAAGAAATATCTGCGAAGAAGAAAGAAAAGAATAAAGAAAAAAAGAAAAGAGGGGGTAAAAGGAAAGAAAAAGAAGGAAAACCACATCTCTTTCTTCATTTTTATCAATTCCTCCTCCTCCATATTTTTATCAATTCCATTTCCCCCTTATTTTTATCAATTCTACCTTCCCCTTATTTTTATTAATTCCACCACCTCCTTATTTTTATCAATTTCTCCTCCTCCTTATTTTTATCAATTCCTCCTCTTCCTTATTTTTATCAATTCCTCCTCCTCCTTATTTTTATCAATTCCTCCTCTTCCTTATTTTTATCAATTCCTCCTCCTCCTTATTTTTATCAATTCCTCCTCCTCCTTATTTTTATCAATTCCTCCTCTTCCTTATTTTTATCAATTCCTCCTCTTCCTTATTTTTATCAATTCCTCCTCCTCCTTATTTTTATCAATTTCTCCTCCTCCTTATTTTTATCAATTCCTCCTCTTCCTTATTTTTATCAATTCCTCCTCCTCCTTATTTTTATCAATTCCTCCTCCTCCTTATTTTTATCAATTCCTCCTCCTCCTTATTTTTATCAATTCCTCCTCCTCCTTATTTTTATCAATTCCTCCTCCTCCTTATTTTTATCAATTCCTCCTCCTCCTTATTTTTATCAATTCCTCCTCTTCCTTATTTTTATCAATTCCTCCTCTTCCTTATTTTTATCAATTCCTCCTCCTCCTTATTTTTATCAATTCCTCCTCTTCCTTATTTTTATCAATTCCTCCTCCTCCTTATTTTTATCAATTCCTCCTCCTCCTTATTTTTATCAATTCCTCCTCTTCCTTATTTTTATCAATTCCTCCTCTTCCTTATTTTTATCAATTCCTCCTCCTCCTTATTTTTATCAATTTCTCCTCCTCCTTATTTTTATCAATTCCTCCTCTTCCTTATTTTTATCAATTCCTCCTCCTCCTTATTTTTATCAATTCCTCCTCCTCCTTATTTTTATCAATTCCTCCTCCTCCTTATTTTTATCAATTCCTCCTTCCCCTTATTTTTATCAATTCCTCCTTCCTATTTTTATGAATTCCACCTCTTCCTTATGAGTACCTACCCCTGCCAAAATTTATCAATTCCTGCTCTACATAGGAGCTGATTATTTTTAATCAGATACTATTGGAAATATACGAAGAATAAAGAAAATTTTGGCCGGAATTTTCTTTCGATAGAATGATTTAGAAAAAAATAGAAGAAGAGGGGGACAAAGAAAAGAAAAATTCAGTCGGAATTTCCGTTCGATTGAGTGATTTAGAAAAAAAGAAGGGAAAAAGAAAGGAAAACGACATCTCCACTTTCTTCATTTTTATCAATTCCTCTTTCTCCTTATTTTTATCAATTATTCTTTCTCTTATTTTTATCAACCCCTTCTCCTCTTTATTTCTATTAATTCCGCTTTCCCCCCCTTATTTTTGTCAATTCTTTTTTCTACCCAAATTTATCAATTCCTTTTGCACATAGGAACGGATTATTTTTAATTTGATATAATGGCAAATATCTGCGAAGAATAAAGAAAAGAATAAAGGAAAAAAGAGAAGAGGAGGTGAAAGGAAAGAAAAAAAGGAAAATCACATCTCCTCTTTCTTCATTTTTATCGATTTCTCCTCCTCCTTATTTTTATCAATTCCACTTTCCCCTTATTTTTATCAATTCTACCTTCCCCTTATTTTTATCAATTCCACCTCCCCCTTATTGCATCAATTCTTTTTTCTACCCAAATTTATCAATTCCTTTTGAACATAGGAACGGAATATTTTGAATCTGATATGGTTGGAAATATCTGCGAAAAATAAAGAAAAATTCGGCCGGAATTTTCACTCGAAAGAATGATTTAGAAAAAAATAGAAGATATGAGGAAGAAAGGAAAGAAAAATTCAGTCGGAATTTCCATTCGATTGAATGATTTAGAAAAGAAAAGGAAAGAAAAAAGAAGGAAAAACAACATTCTCTCTTTCTTCATTTTTATCAATTCCTCTTCCTCCTTATTTTTATCAATTGCTCTTCTTTCTTATTTTTATCAACTCCTTCTCCTCTTTATTTTTATTAATTCTCCTTCCTCCCCTTATTTTTGTCAATTCTTTTTCTACCTGAATTTATCAATTCCACTTCCACATAAGAATGGATTATTTTTAATCGGATACAGTTCGAAATATCTGCGAAAAATAAAGAAAAATTCGGCCGGAATTTTTACTCGATAGAATGATTTAGAAAAAAAAAGATAAAAGAAGAAAAAGAGGAAAAAAGAAAGAAAAAAGGAGAAAAACAACATTCCTCCTTATTTTTATAAATTGCTCTTCTTCCTTATTTTTATCAACTCTTCCTCTTCTTTATTTTTATTAATTTCTCCTCTTTCTCCTGATTTTTATCAGTTCCTCTTGCTCCTGATTTTTATCAATTCCTCCTCCTCCCCAAATTTATCAGTTCCTTCTCTTCCTTCTTTTTATCAGTTACTCCTCCTCAAATTTATCAATTCCTGCTCCTCCTGGAGCATTATGGAAGGGGATACTGTATTGGAAATGCGTTGTTTCTGTTGATCATTACGAGTAAATAGGTATCTTATCGTCATTTGAACTCGCGAAATTGCAAATTCAATTGCAACGAACGGTGAGTCTTACAGATTGCAGCTAGCCGATAACCACTTCTGTATCAAAATGATGGCATGTATCGGATCCATCAGAAATTTAACTATTAGATCATCGTCCATATTTTTCACTTGTAATGAAAATTGTTCAACTTGTTCCATTTCTTGGTGAAAAAAAAAGGGACATTTTTCGCTACCAGGGACGAAAAACCGTGCATTCTTACTCTGCTGATTCATCTTTTTTGCGTGCCTTTAAACAGCCATGAATTTTGTACACGATCTTTTTCGCGTAAAATGCGTCAGTTCTTGTTCTAAATAAACATTCGTCTCTGCAAGTTGAAAACGTTTTGGATAAAGGATAAGATGTCTGTTGGTGAATCGAGCAAATTGCGAATGTTTCAGTTTCCCAGTTTTTTTTAATAAATAAATGTTGCAAATGTAGGAAAAGAGGAAACGAATTATGATGTTTGTTCACTCAAATTATACAAAGTTCAACAATAAGTGAAATGTAATTTTTCATTGGCTGCCTCTCAAGCATTTAACCTTTACCGATGATTAAATAACAAAGATAATTATAATCATTTCGATCAATCATTTCTCAAATATAACTGTCAAATATAATTCTTACAAATTATATGGAATATAAACATATTTCCTTTTCCGTGTACATAAAATTAAGTATCTTATCGCTTATATCAAGACTGCTTTGCTCGACAAAGCGCAGCTACGTGACAGAACAGGAGAGAAAGAAAATTGGGAGAAGTTTTTCTTGGAGAAACAAGCATATGGAATGAAAAAATGAGTTATAAATAAATTCCTACCAATTTTTCGAATAAAAACACGACAGGATAATAAGAAAAATACTCTGATTAAACTGATTAAACTCATACGGATTGATTAAAAAATAGGAATTTATCGAAAAATTTCCAAATATCTTCGCGAATCATCACTCGCTCGTTCGAACGTATTACATACGAATAGAGCGTTAATCCGCAAGTTTAAACGTTTCGTTAAATATTCGAGGAATGTCGAAATACAAATTGGAAACAAAACTGGGAAAAAAAGAACGAAAAGAAAAGGAAAAATAGTATTAGATTCGAGAATTACGAGACTTACTTGCGAAAACGTAATGCGACGTAGGAACGTGATTAAAATTTATATCAACTGAGTTACCGTAGATGAACACCTACGTAACGAAGTTACGAGCTAGCTTACGTATCCTCTCAAGCGCGTACGGTTTTAAATTTTCAAAGGATACTTTATTATGCGGTGGCAAACACGTCAGTTTCCATCTCCTAAGATAGACACATCTCCTTCTTTAATAAACATCAATCACGTACACCGTATTCATCAACGATATGGCGTACACAGTTCCGAGATACGTCGACGTGTATTATTTTCTGTTATGGGATGTCCGCTAGGCATTTGACAGAGTTCAGTTTGTTTCTAACCAATTTTCTTTGGAGCATTGGTATTTCTTGAACCTTTTTTTTTTTTTGTATGCCATTGAACCAAATTTTATCGTTGGATGCAGGAAGATTTCGATAAAATTTCCTTGATTTCCACGAAATGTGTTCACGACTTTGTTTAAAGACGATTTATGGTACCTGTAAAAGAAGAAACTTATTAAATATTTTATTCAGATATTTTATTTATTATTCTTGATGTTTTTAATGTCTATTGTAGATGTAATTAAAAAATGAATTATTTTAATATTTTATTATTTTTTACGTTTAAGTACTGACGTCACTAAGAAAAAGCATTTTTTCATGCTTTTCTCTGTGTGTTATTACTTCTTTTGTTATTATTTATTGAAACAATCAAACATTATTAATAAACAAATCATTAAAAATTAGCAAAAGATTTTCTTTATTCCAAATCAATTTATTTTATTCCAAGTTAATAATTTTCTTCTGATGAAACACAGTTATATTAAGCATATATTTGAATAGCTCAAGAACTATTGCTCTAGATACACGCGTTTGTTTCTTCACAGAGCATGAAGCGTTATGGAATAAAGTTACATTAAGTAATTGTTTATTAAAATGCTCGAAAAACATTTCTTCGTAGCTATTATTCAGTCGATCCGCTTTATGTTTTCAACAATAAAATTATCTTCAGCAACTTCGACCATTGAATTTTACGCATCACTAGTTTCTCCAATGTTAATTAATCTCGTTTGACGAGCATCTGAAAAATAATTAGCGGCACGCGTGGTTCCATCGACCAAAAATTTCCAATTCTCTTCGAGCGTAGAATATACCTTTCTTCTTTTTTTCCAAATCTAATAAAACACGTCGATCCCTCTTTCGAAAATCGTGTCCTCGCGCATTCGCAAGCACAGGCGCCGCCAATTTACAGCGAATTAAGGAAGCCTACCCGCGAGGAATGATCACAGCTTCTCGTGATATCCTCTCAACCGTGGCTCGTAAAAACCGTATTTTACAACCGTATCTCGCGATCGCTCCGCTTTTTTTCCTTTTATGCCGCGATGAAGACGAAAAATCACCGTCCCATCGAATTTCTCAGCTCGACATCTGCGCGTGCATCCATCACTTACCCCGGCTAAGAGTAATCGCGATTCCCTTTCCTTCTCGAATTTATTCCGATTGATTTTCCCTTGCTGTGCTATTTACAACAATTTCCAAGAATTCACCATTGAATTTTTCGTCCGGGCAAAAATGTATATTTCGCGCGCAATCGAACGAAATCGTACGTTTATTTTTCGAAAGAAGAATTTTTAAATGTGCACACCATGTAAGTGGAAAAATAATATATATAGAATCGTGAAATTCGATGAGATTGTGATATTAAATATGCACGTATTTTTCGCTTGTAAATTATCGAAACAACATTTCGTCAATTTTAATTTACAATGAACACGAAATGTCGCCTCTCCGGGTTTGAATTTGAAGCAGGGTACGAAGCAGGATAGATTGAATTCGACATGAAATAATGATATTAGTCGGTAGTTCGGTTTAAATTCACAGACGTCAATTCAATTTGCTTTCTTGATCATCGATATCTCAAAATAAGTTAACAACAAGAACAAATGAGTAACATAGATCATTCATTAATTCATATTAGATTTTTCTTGTTGCATATTGCGTCTTATTAGAAAAAAATTAGCGCAATATTCCATTTCAAACTTTCAGTTTCAATATTTCGAATGCAATAACGTGCGATAAATAACGATATTGCGTAACATGGATTGTTTATTACTCATTTTATTTCATTAGAAAATCAAAAAGAAAAAAGAAAAAAAGTAATATTTTAAGCGAGTTTCAATATCTCAGATGCGATAATAACATTACGATAAATAATAAACATTGCGTATTGCATATTTGTTAACAATGGAAGATTTTCATTAGAAAACGAAAAGATAGGCGCAACCTCGAATTCGATAACGCACGATAAATACATCGCGTAATATGGATTATTTATCACTCGTTAATACGCATGGAAAATCATTTTATTAGAAAACCAAAAAAAAATGAGTCGCAACATTTTTTAAACGAGTTTCAATATCTCGAATGCGATAACGTGCGATAAATAACTATATTGCGTGGATTATTTATTACTCATTTTATTTCATTAGAAAATCAAAAAGAAAAAAGAAAAAAATTCGATTACGATAAACAATACAACATTGCGTATTGCATAACATTACTCGTTAACAATGGAAAACTTTTAGAAAACGAAAAGATCGGCGCAACGTATTCTACTTTAGACGAGTTTCAATGCAATAACGCACTGTAAATACGACAATATTACGGATTATTTATCACTCGTTAATAATCATGGAAGATTTTCTTTATTGGAATAAAGGGAAAAATCGGCGCGATATATTCCATTTTAAACCAGAGTAAATATAAAATTATCTATCTTTGCGCGATATATATATATACTATATATATTGACTCATGTACAATTGGCGACAGTGAACCGGATTCAAATGTCCGAACCGATGATCGATCTATGCGAGGCCGTCGATCAAACCTCGTGCAGAATAATATTGATATAAAGACACCTGTAACCTGTAACCCTGTTCGTACGTGTGTGGGCTCGTCGCAAATTCAAGAATGAACAGGTTCGAACGTAGGGCCCCGAGGTAATATTCATGGATTGCATATTCATGGATTTCGGCCTCGAGAAACGTTTGCTTGGGGGGACAAGCGCTTGGACGAAAATCGAAAAAACGAATCGAGTGGGAGGGGAGGGTTTGCTCAACCATTATACCGTTAACCGTTGTTGTTTTCAACTATTCGTTTCGATTACTGTGCACAAGCTCGACAACGAGATCTGTCTCGTTGAATATCGATCCGATAAGCGTTCGCTTTTTATCAAAGCGAGTGATAGTTAGTTATTTCAATTATCCCATTTCGTTTCGCAGATCAAATTTCGCAAATAAAATAAGAAGGGATGAATTTATTTTGGGGGATAGAGTAATGTTTGTAGGTATACTAGTTTTTTTTTTTTGGTTTTGCGAAAGTGAATTGTTTGTAAGAGATAAGAAAATTTCGAGATGCAATAAGAAACGATGATAAATAACACGTAAAGGTATAAAATAAATAACGTGTAACAGGATAGAAAAAGTAATAAATGACGTATAAAAAGGCGAAAATTTCGCGTCAGGTTAGGAAGTGTAAAAGTCTAGGAATAGGAAGAGGAAATGTATTTGGATCTAGACAAGAGAAAAATGGTTTTGAGAAATAGAAATCGCACGTGGAGAAATCGTTGTTCTATCAAAAGAAAAAAAAAAGGAGAGCGGAGAGAATCTATCTAATAAAAATCCATTAAAAAAGAAAGTTGCGGATTAAATATATTAACGAAAAAAATCCAATTTTCCACTTTTCTCTTTACGATATACTCTCAGAATCGTCCAAATTTTGAGACGAAAAAGAAAATTCGTTGCCTCGCGTACATCGTATATTTGCGAAAAACACTTTTAACACGATATTCCGGAAGAAAGGAGTACGCGATATCCACCGTTTCTTTTCAATTTTTCTTTTCTTTTCTATTTTTTTTTTCCTCGCTCGCTTCTTTGACTTGTACTAGGTGGTGAATGCCTACTTACGAGCCGCTTGGCACGCGATTGCTCCACATTCCTCTCGAATTTCTCCATGTAAGGAGACACGAATAGCATCGGCATCCCCGCTATTCCTCGAAACGCTCCTTATTGCAGCGAGGAAATTTACGGATGGCTTTACGCGATCTACGTCTCTCCAAAGGATACGCTTTTTACCCAATCCTTCCAAAGATAAAGCCCGCCAAGGATTATTCCCCTCATCCCGTTTTATTCCTCCATGAAATAGTAATAATTCCATCCGCGGCAAAAGGACACGGCAAAATCGATCCGTCCTTCAGCGGAGGAATTAGCACGTGTCGATGTATATTATTCGAATACATTGGCCAAAGTGGATTAAACTTTCTTTTTCCTTTTTCTTTTCTTTTCTTTTTTTTTTTTTTTTTTTAGCAAATATTTAACATATGTTTAATATTTCCAGAAAGTGGTTCGAAGGAATAGATTGTAATCGAAGTTGGCCATCTGATTCGTTGAAAAGATAACTTTTAAGTTAAAATTTCGAGTAAAGTATTGATTTGAGTAATAAGTTTACTTAAAATGGTTCAATTGAACATTTACTCGTAGCTATTTATCCGTTCCTTGTAAAAAAAAAATTATTGAAGTAACTTTAATCGCTAAAATTTTCCCCATCTCTAATTAAAGTAAAATTGCACGATGATATATTTGTTAACATGGGATTACCAAATAATTGAAAATTCAAAAATAAAACAAGAAACAATGTTCTTAAACAATTTAAGAGTGACATCTACCGTGAGATATCCACGAGTGATCAATTTATTTTAATTTATTCCTTCCTCTTTTCAGACTTGGAGAACGTTGATCGTCCAAACGCCCGACCATGCATCGACTCGTGCTACTCATCATCGATCACTCTTCTATGTCTCTCTCTCTCTCACTTAATTTCTTTTTCCATTCACCTTTCACCACGAGTGAAAAAACTCGGATAAATCAGAATTGGAAAAACGCTCGAATATTAATTGCATTCGCTTGATTTTTCGCGATTCTCGAGGATCAACTCGATAATGCTTCCCAATGCTTTTCTCCGTGTCCGTGAAATGCAACGGGATAAAAAGAGATCGCCCAAAGCCAGTAATAGCGCGCCACGTTTTCTTCATAGAAGCGAAGCGAAATCGATCGAGACTTTAAGGATTTTTTCGAAGAAGAATCGGGAAAACCTGGGTGAAGACAATTCTTCTTCGGACGAATCGATCAAAATCGACGGAGAAGTGGCGGAGAAACGGTTTCATAACCTGCGAATCTTATCGTAAATAATTGACGACAAGTTCTTCGATTCTTGTTAAATTCTTGAGAGGTTCTGTATAATTATATTTGATTGGATAAAGTATATCTTTCTCCGCTATCAGATACTTTTCCTTGCGTGTTTGTTACGGTTGTATACGATATACAAGTGATTGAAACTGCTATTCTATTATTTCGTAAAATTTCAAAAGTTTCGTATCGAAGTTATGATGGTGTATTTACCAGTGACCAATAATTCCCATACAATTATCGAACAAGAGTAAGAATCTATCCAGTAAGAAGTGATTAAAAATTCGAAAAATAATAACATCAGCGAAAAAACGAAGGGATAAGCTAATAAGAAAGAAAGTAATTCGAATCTCGATATAAATGACCGTTCCGTGACAAGATGTACAGATACATCGGGATAATCGGATGCAAAATGTTTTAATTTGAATAAATTCCACAACAAAGGCAGAGGGTGGGGGTTGTATCTTGGCGCGAGAATTATCGTTCGACGAAGCAACGAGATTGATGGGGCTAAATGACACAGACGAAATTTCTGCCCGAATATATGCCTTGGGGAACGAAAATACGATTATCCATCAACGATGTAACAACGATGACGCGTAACTGCGATGAAACGCATGAAACGATAGACGTGTAAATTAATCCGGTGAACGCCGACGATTTGGAAACATGGGATCAACGATTCCATGCTCGGATACCGGATCAGTTTGTTCCTAGCCACCATTCGTTACATTTCGATCCAGAATTTTATGCAACTCGAGATTGTGGTGAAAACAAGGGCGGCAGAAAGATAAACAATCCGCGTTTACGATCGATGGGATTTTCGTGGTCGAAAATATTTCCGGCCGAAACACGCCTCTTTGTCGTTACGTTATACGGGATCGAAACTGGATAGTTTTAATTAAAATAAATGTATAGTCGTCAGGGGGGGGGGGAGATTCGAAACATCGGAAAACGATGAGTTTTGAAAATGGTCGGCGAAAATCACGATCATCGTTTGTAAAATAAAATTGGAGAAATTTTTTTTTTATTATATTATTATACGATTTGTTTCAGTTCAAACGATGTATGGAGATTTCCTCGAGATTTCGTTCGCGTCATCAACTTTTTCAAGAATAAACTGAAAAAAGTGTTTTGCATACGTGTTCGATACAAGTATATGTATATGTATGCATAGCCATTTTTTTTTTTTTTTTGCTTACCAAAAAATCAATATCCGCCACGCAGGAACATTCATTTTTAGTGCTGCGGCATTGGGCGTGATAATTACGATTACTAAAAAAAAAAATCCCTCTCGAATCTTAAATTTTACATCTTTTTGCATGCTTGCGCACTTTAATACCTTTTATAAAGACGAAAAAATTATTATTATTATTATCATTTATTAGCGCATCTTGCACATTGAAGATAAATAATGCATGGGCGGATTAAAAACTCGTTGCATTTTAAATTTTCACTTCGAATTTATATATAAAACTTTTATTACAAATAAAATGGAAGCAAAGAAAATGTTTTCAAGGGAATGTATATTTAACGGTGACGTGGATACTCGCATTTAAATGTAATCAGTGTCACTCCCTTCGGATGAATACGCCTAGATGCGTCCAAATATGGCTTCCTTAATCTGGAATTGAATCCGCGAGGGCGCGAAACGCCGATTCAAGAGGCGTGAAACGCCCTTTCAATTTCCCCTTTAACTTGCGCGGCAAGATCTCGGGATTATGGTTGGAGAGGTGGCCTTTCTTGCCCACGTGATCCCCGGTATAAAAGCAAGAAATCGGCTGAAAACCGTGAACAACCGCGCCTCTACGTGTTATCAGCCACGGAACTTTAATGAAATTTTAAGGACCCGATATTTATAGAGGGCTTCCACGAGGAATCGAGTCTGCTCATTTTACTTTGAAATATTTCCTGTCCAACCTTGCTAAGCCTGGCCGCCCTGTTATTCATGAATATGCTGATTATCGCTCTTTTCTGAGAGGCTAATGGCAGGAAAGCGCATCCCCCTTCCCCCGATTCCAACCGGGTTTATTATAAGATATGTCGATAACGCGTTACGACTTATCCAATAGTCGAGAGTCCTCTCAACCAATGTCAAAATCTTCTCTATGGCCGTTGTACAATTGCCTAGCGGTCGCGAGAATTTTAAGTAAATGAAAATTTTAATTTCGTAAAGTCTTTTACGAAATTATCTTTTAAATGATGTCAAATGTCAATTCAACGTGTGAATAATTTTGTAAAATTACGACGTTAGAATAGTGAAGGAAATGGGAATATCGAAGTTATCTTATATTAATTCGATATGGATTAATTTTAAAGTTTTTTTTTTATATATTAGATAGAATTTTTATATTAGAAAAGCGATAGAATTATTAGAGCAATGAATATTGAAATATCAAATATTAATTCAGAGTTCGTTATCTTCATATTCGTTCAAGAAACTTATCTACTATTACCAAATCATCGATCCAAAATAATTTACCTACTATAGCGTGTAAAGATTTCTGCAATTGGTAACATGCTTTGAAATTAGTAAACTGATTTTCTAGTCGATGATCTTGTAGAACTTTAAAATTTTTAATATCATATGTTGCGAACAACTTGTCTCGTGGATCTTTATGTTTTAGGTTTTATATTAAAATTTTTTACGATTTACATCGGAGGAATTACATTCGACCAAACTATCGAAATTAATTTAATTAATAAAAATGGAAAGGATTCTCTCTTGTTAAATATTTAAATTAGATTATATTTTAAATATTCGATATTTAAAGTTAAATGAGAGAATGAATTATTTATAAAAAAAATTGATTACATTATAATTATAACTTATTTCTGAATTTTCAGAATTAAAAAATTGCAAAAATTTTGAAAATTTTTCAAATTTTTCGATTTGAAATATTTTGATTTTAATTATATTACGTCACGTATGAAAATACAAAAATAGGGATATATAAGATATATAACTTATAAAAATTCAATCGAATAAACTCGATAAGTTAAAATTGAAGTTAATCAAAACTTACATTCTTTTGAACATGGATAATGTGGAACAAGGAGAAGAAATAAAAGAAGAAAGACAGAGATAGAGTAAAAATTATGAAATTAGCGCCATCTTCAGAGTGCCGCAAATGAAACTCATAAAAAAGGACAGAAAATATTTGAAAAAGGATAGAAACAAAGATTAAGAATTAGCTGTTAGCGCCATCTTGCGAGTACGATATCATATATATATTTCCAAAATGGTAAAAGACAGACTAGGAATTAATCTATGTAATATTAGAAAACTATTTTCGATAGTTAAGAGATGGCAGTAGTGGTCAATTCTCTATCTTTATCCTTCTCTTACTATTTTCTATCTTTTCTTTATAGTGTTTCATTTACGGCACTCTGGAGATGGCGCTGATGTCACAATTTTTATTATATCTCTGTCCTTTTTCTTATCCTTCATCTTCTTGTTTGGATTTAACTTGCACTCTATGTTCTCCATACGCTTAAACATATATGTATAAATTCTTTTTTTACACATAAAGTATGTAAATACATGTAATACTTACATTGTATTTCCATAATAAATTATTCTCGAGATATTTACTTTTAAATTTGACATGCTACCTCCATTAGCATTACCAAGTTATACATCACTACCGAGATATGTATATGTATGAGACCTACATATTCCAAATTGCGAGATTATTACAAGGTGTATTATTAATGTATTACAGTACAGATTAATTATCTACTGCGTCATCATGATTATCCTGAATCTCAATACCCTATGTTAGAATTACAGCTTGTTATTTAAGTTTATTTAAACTTGCAAGATCTTCCAACTAAAACGGAATCGTATCAAAATGCTCGTAGAATATACGTACGTACTACGAATTCAATTCAATGATCTTTTCAACTAAGAATTTCTTACGTAAAATTACATCGTAATAGTTCACTCTTCCCTTTCATAATTACATTAAATTATGACACTCTCTCGAAAATTTCAACGAGATAATTTTAAGAAGAAATTAAATCTTTCCCGCGCGGCAAAAACAATCTCGTGATGTTTATAAATTGTACTTATAAAAGTATCTGCCTAGCTATTTATTCCTAGAAATTTCAATCTCTGCCACTCTCGACATCTAATAAGGAAAATATTTACATCAATTAACTAATTAATTAATTTAAAAAAAAATAATTAATCTCGTACGCTATATAGATTTATTCTTATAGCTTTTTAACGAAGCTAGAATATAAAATAAATATAAAATAAAACCTTTTTCCTTCCCTTTCACTTTTCCTCTTCCTTTCCCTCTTTGCGATATAATAATGAACGAAATCAGAAAAGATGAAACTCGGACAGAATTCTAACGCGTCTCGCAGCGATACCTTTTAAAAAATTATCGGCGCAGCCGGAGTTATGAGCGCAGCGAAGCGTTAAAACAAGGTATTTGAACATCTCGACGGGCAGAAAGCGGGCAAACGAAGGGCTTGAAAGTTTAAAGTCGTTGAGTCACTGAGTGTGCTTATTATCGAGAAACGGAAATTCAATTCGTGAGATTTCTATACCATTTCCAACGTATCAATCGGCCTCTCCTTTCACTCTTCGAGGCTCCCTCCCTCCCGATGTTTACATTATTTTTCCCTCCTTTTCTCGCGCGATTCTAATTTCGAAGAAATTCGACGTTGACTCGAGGCAGAATAGAAGAGAGATAAGTACAGGTTTCCGATTGCGACACTCTTCCTAGCCCAACCGAAGACACAGATGTCTCATTACGTGGCAACGACGAAACATTTCACGGGTTACCAAGTTGAATCGGAATCAGAGTTATTCCCGTGAAACACGAGGAGATCGTAGCGACTGCTCCTTACGGAAAACGAGAACCACGAATAGTCGGGAAACAAACGCATCGAGGGTTTCAAACAGCCAAGTTGAATCGCATTACTCCCTCCTCCTCCTCCTCCTCCGTTGAATCCTGCCTAGAATACGATACCGTTGATTCCCCAATCCGTTGTCGGTAATTGACTTTTAATTACGAGCGTTGCCTTCAACGATCAATTTCCAAGAAGCCAGAACCGAAACATTCGTCGAGGTAGTTGAATCACGTTTCATCTCGATCGTATCGATTCGACGCATGCGCCGTTCTCTTCGAGAATTCTTCTACGAAATAGAAATAAAACCTTGTCGCGAAGATTGTTGCAGGATTTGACGAGACAGGCGGAATATCTCAATTCGAGATCCGTATTTATTAAACCGTGATTAATAATCTTGATGGATCGGTGACGATCAATCTCTCGCGCGATTAAAATTTCGCGAAATCGGGATACGGAGGAGATTACGTATCCGGAAACGAGACAAGAACAACAAGATTCCCTTGGAGGAGCGTAATTTTCGAGGAAATGCGGTCTGAAAACTCGTCGAGTATGCATGAACTTGGTTAATTTTAGATGCGACAGTCAATAAGCAACAGAAGGTTAGCCAAATTACTAAGGGATAAATGCAAATACGAAATATGGAAATGGCGAGAGAGAAGTAAAATTCTCTTGGTGTACTCGCGCGTTAAAATCGTTGATCGGGAGAATGGAGGAAACAGCGGTTGACACCGGCGATGAACTCGAGGGGGATGGAATCGGGCCGCATCTCGAGACGAAAGCTTTCGGAAGCCACCGTCGGTAAACTATCGCGCAGGAAACTATTATCGTGTTTGCCTCGGTGGAGCGAGCCGATGCGGACGGACGGACGGAAGCGTGGCGAGAACGTAATTTGAGGATTACACTTGCTCGTATATTATCGCTGGAACAATGGCCGCGTGACGTTGCCATCGTACAATCACGTGGGTAATCCGCAAGGATCTTGTGGAATCCTGGGTCCCGCGCCCCGTGTCTTTGCAACCTAAACACCCCTGGAAACCGACAGGACTAGTTCCTTAAGCTCGCGATATAATGCGTCCTGATCCAAAAGGATTAACTTACCCCCCCTCTCGAATTGGAACAAATTGTTTTCGACCCGGAAACAATTTGCTTTCTTATCCCTCCGCCACCGATCTTTATCGATCTCTTTCTCTTTCTCTGTCTCTTGTGGATAAACATTCTGGAGACGTGGGGATATCGTTGGAGCGAGTTAAAACGTCTATCCTTTTGGGATTAGTAAAACTGTTGCTAGCAGTAAAGGGTGTTGTTTGGAACACTGTACTTGTTGGAAACAGAACTTCGTGCCGGGAATATTCGATACGAGCGTACGAGTATCTGGCATGTAATTGGATCCGAGTATCTAATTACGTTTTATTTAATTGAACGAAAATGAACGGATTAATAAGTAATCGGTTTAAATCGAGCGAAAATTTATCCGTGCTTGTTCGAATTTTTGAACGATAAGCAACGACCAAAGTTCTTACGATTATTTTTCCGCTTATTTATCTCGTTCGCTTCTCGTTTCTTTTATTTCTCTTCTTAAGTTAGACGTTAAGTTAGGTTAGATTAGATTTCTTTTCACTTCTAAAGTGAATTTTTGCCGATTTCAAATGTGACAGTAGACAAGAGTTATCATAGAATTCACTTTGCCATGTATGATTGTTGTAATATTTTGTAAATTAATCGAGCGAAAACTTATTCGAGAGCTTCACTTTTCGTTTCTTTTATTTTTCTACACTCATTTTTCTACACAGAATCGGTAAAATTCAAATTGTTGTGATATTTTATAAATCAAATAATTACCGTGCATCGTTATTCCTTCAGCTCCGGATTGAAACTTTTTCGATGGAGAAAAAGAGTTGAAAGTGTCGTTAACGTTTATTCAATCGCATCCTAATTCAATGAACCGGTCCACCAAGAAGGAAAACTAACAAGTTTCGAGTTACGAATATTACAACGTTCCAATTACAGCCTGATAACTTCTTGGCTGGAAGACTTGGTTGGAAAAACTCGCAACTGAAACTTTACGCGCCCGTACTTTTTCTCCCTCCGTGAGCATCGTTCTAAATTTTCCACCTAGAAATTATGCACCCCTGAGGGTGACAGGTAGCCGGAAATCGAAGTTCGTACCCGCTAAGTTCTCGTCGCCGGTTGACGATTGTTAATGCGACCAGCCCACCCGCCGCCAACAATGGGCCGTAATTATCATTTATATTACCGCCGAGGAAGCCCATTTTATTCTCAAATACCATGAATATTAAGCGCGCCACCCACCACCACGTAGGTCACCACCTCGTGTTACCAATTTTCTTAACCAACCAAAGAGATATATTACTTTCTCGTCGAAAGTTTCCCGCCTCTCAACGAAACTCCCCGAGTTTTTGACAGCTATTCCGTGAAAATACTTTTCAATTTGGGATCGCATCGATCGCGAGGATTACTCTCTCTCTCCCCCACCTTTCTCTCCTTCCTTCCCGTTGTCCTGTCCTGTTTGTTAATTAAATAAAAAAGAGAAGGGATGTTGAGGGAAAAGAGCACCGCGCTGCTTGATTACTTCCTTTCGAAACTCCCGGCGCAAAGATAAAGTTTGCAATTTCGAAATCGAGTTGCTCACACTTTTCTTTCCAGGGATTTCTCCTCCCCTTTTCCACCTTTTCGATCTTTCTTCCAACCACTCCTTCCCTCGAATCTCGATACAACGATTTCTCACGCTTCCTTCTCACCTTCCCAAACCTTCCTTCTCGTTTAGAAAGGGCAGATGTCGAGAGATGATGGGTAACCGTTCAATAAATCTCGGATTGGACGGGAGCCTCCTTCGTGTCACCGTTCGGACGGGTATCGATATCGGGCACGCGTTATCGGGTGTCGCTCATTTTTTTAACGCCGTTGACAACCTCATCGCCGTAATCATCGGTGGAACGCCCCACGCGTTAACCCAGTTTTTCGCTCGCCTTTCAGCTTCGTTACCGGCCTCCTCTCCTCTCCTCTCCTCTCCTCTCCACCCGCTCTTTGTCGGTGGCAAACGAGAGGGGCCATGCCGGAAAAAGGGCAGGGAACAACGAGTTCGAGGTGTATTCGACGTTTCAACAATTCACGAAAAATAAACGACGCTTTTTACACCTTTAACTTTATTTCTTGTTCTTCCAATCGTTTCGATAAAAATCGAATATTTCCAAATTTTGTCACGTTCAAACTCGAGGTTCGAACTCGCTCTGATGGATCTGTATTTGGGTGTAATAATCACGCGTTTCAAAATTCCATCTCCACTTGAAAAGAATGTATGGAAGTAAGAAATCAGATTCTCCTCGATACACGTCGCCTCTTCTCTTCGCATTACGTAACGTTGCTCGATCGAAGAAAAGGTTGAGAAGGCTCGGTGGAAAGAAAAAGGGGGAATATGTTTTTGGAACGTGCGCTTCTTGATCTTCCGCCCAAGGTCTTAAGGTGTATTTGCGTCTATCGAAATTCTACCGTGGCATTCGTTGTATTTTCGAGGTGAATCGACTTGGCAGCCCGGGTAATACGGGGCATCTTTCAACCTGTAAAACCGGGCCGCCGTTGCGTGCTTCTCGCGAGGGACAAATATGTCTATGCGAAATATCGTTCAGAGTTTCAATCCCAAGCCGCTATTATTATACCTCGTTCACGAATGCACCTCCTTTTTTTTTCTTTCCCTTTTTTTCCCCTCCTTCCTCCTCTTATAAACTGGTTCAATAGATTACGCGAATGACTTTTGTTATTAATTAATCTCTGTTCGAGTTACGTTCGATGAATTCCACGGTTATCGTAGAAATGGAAATATTGAACTGCTTCGTTCGATTGGAAAAAAGTCTCTTTATTTGTATCAAGATTTACAGAATCTCAGGAAAGGGGATAAAATTGTACTTTGAAATCGTTAAGAAATTGTTTTCCTTTTTTTCTTTTTTTTTAATCGTCATCCTAGAGGGAGCAATGAAACGATGATAAATCAAGATGGAAACTCGAGGACGAAATTCGAGAAACGCGTGTTGTAACAGGATTTTAAATGGGACGAAAACCTGATTATCGAAATCGTGCAACGAATACGCGAATGAAAATTGCAAGAAACTCTTGGCCACCCGTATAATTCCACGATACACACATGCACACATACATATGCATGCCTGCATTTCAACAAAGCTAAACTATTCTCTTTGTGGCGTCGTACAAGCTGTACTTACGACTCCAACGCGAGCTCAATGTATTATATACAACCGGTGACTGTTCGACGATCGATAACTCAGCGTATTGCGATAATAACGAGTAATCACCTGTTACCTGGGATATTCGACATATCTCGATATACATGGCAACTATCGCTATGAAGCGGAAATGCGGCAGAACGTGGAACAGCTTCTGTTCGAATATCTACACGAAAATGCATGGATACAGGTATTCAAATTATCGATGATGAACGAACGATCCAAACGAATTGTTATCTGTTATTGTATTTGTATTCATTTCTCGCTTCAGCTTCTTGGCGAATTTTAATTTTTTTTTCTTTCATCAAGGATGATTACTTTTGATTCGCTTAAAATGTTAGACTTTAGGAAAATTCATCATTTGTGAATTTAGAATTTAGAAAATTTGATGGACGAATTGTTCATTTGTTGCTTCAGCTTCTAAGCAAATTTTTTTAGTTTTCTTTCCTATCAAGAATCATCATTTCGATTAGAATGTTAAATTTTAGAAAAATTCGTGACTTGTGAATTTAATAATGATGAACGAATTGTTTATTTGTTCTAACTCCATTTTTTCCTATCAAGAATAATGCTTTTAATGCTCAGGTTAGATTTCTAAATTTTAAGAAAATTCGCGAATCGCCTATGAATTTAGAATAAAAAATTCGACGAACGAGAACGAGAATTGTTTATTTGTTGCTTCCAAGCAAATTTTCTTCGTTTCTTTTTTTTTTTTCTCCAAGGATAATGCTTTCGATTCGCTTAAAATGCTAAATTTCAGGAAAAATTCGACTCCAGTAACTTGGATCTTATCCCTCCCTCGCGCAGGGGTTGATGGGAAGGGCTTGAAGGGCTAAAAAGTGGTGAACGGAGCGTTTAAAATGCGGGAAATTTCCATGAGAGAAGGACGAGAACTGCATTAGAGTGGGCGACGAGAGAACTCGTAAAACTAACCGGATGGCTCGGAAAGTGAAAGCTCAGCGAATGCTCCGGCAGACGACAAACTATTATTGCACGCGTAGAGCGGATGTACAGGCCGAAATATTGCATTGCGAGTCGCCAAATTCGCCAATAACATTGACGTTTGCCGGATTGAACAGAAACGAGATAGAACGAGAGCCGTGACGAATAGCGTGACGGTTGAAAATTTAATTGGCACGCGCGCGATTCTGTCTAGCGATAACTCAAAAATTGACGCGATTCTTCCCGTCACTCTCTTTCTCTTCAATTCGATATTCAATTTTCCTCGGATGAAAAGATTTATTCGCTCGTTGCATCTTGCAGAGAAGACAATTGTACAGAAGATTGTCTCTCTAAGCGAAAATAAATATCGTTTAATGTAATATTACTTAACCGATATGATATTCGTTTTTCCTTCCCGATGGATTCGATGGTTGGTAAATTCTTCCGCGAATAATTTCAAACGTGTGCGCTCAGTTTCTTACGGGGGAAATAATTTTTATCAAACTCATCTCCCTTTCCTCGCTTTTTTGAACAGCTCTTCATTTTTCCAATAAATTTTGCCGGCTTTGCGAACGCATGCATTGCAACTTGGCAGATGCTTCCATCTTTAAAAATATTCGCTTTCCATCGAAGTTGCAAGGACGAAACGATATCTACTCTCGATGATACTTTTGCACGATGTAATTTAAAGACATTTCGTGGGTATATGCAATATCATATCGACACATTGCTGATCGATTTTTATTGTATGACGTACGAGAGATCGATGATTCTTGCATGCGAGACGAAAACATACATTGATGAGACAGTTAAGAATTCGAAGAGATAGCTCGAACTCGATCATTTATTTTCGGCTAACATCGATGTAATTAAAAACGTTCGCCTTTCGCTTTATTTTTGGATGAAGTAACGGAATCAATCGTCTTTCTTATTTTCCGCCAAAGATAGCTGAATTGACGAAGGTTATTTTTACACCGATTTTAATTAGCGGGGAAAATAAATGGATTATTAATTGTTATTCTTATTATTATTATTACCGTACTCGAATAATATACAACTTCGAAACGAAACGAAACAAACGTGTTTTCCTTTTTTTTTTTCAAGTAGGAAATGATTAAAGCTGCAATAAATGGTGGATACCACTGGTAAAAGCAACGAATTCCATTTCTGTTTACGTACCAATCTGCGAAAGCGCTATTGGTTCCGTGCTACGGTGATGTAAAACACTGCGCAACATCGATCCCAGCCAAACACTTTCATGAGGAACTTTCCCACGAGGATTTCGTACTTACACACCTAACCTACGATACTCCGAATGTCACCGGTCGGATCAAGCGTGCTGCATAAAAGGGCAAAAGATGCCAATAGAATCGTCACTCCAGCGCATCCGGATTGTCAACCTGTACAACCTGTAATAGGGCTATAGATATCCGCGGATCATTTTCTACGTTTTCTCAGTTTCTATGTCTCTTTCGTTAAAAATTTTCACAAAATTTTAAATTCTTTTATATATATATATATAAGAAAAAAAGATTGGAAAACACTGGCATCGTTCGATTTGTATTTGTATGATCGAATAATGAAATGGCAAAATTAATGGTTGGATGCGTAGAGAAAACATTTCATTTGCGTGACACGTTTTGTTTTTTAAAAATTCATCAATCGTCATCTTTTTACTCTTCTAAAAATAAAAAGATGGTAAGAAGTTGGTTAAAGTGGAAGATTGGAAATTAAATAGTCACAAGGTGGCGAGCATCTTGTGCGCGAATTATCTTTTGATAATTTTCCAATCTCACCGGTGAATAGATGTGGGGCATTAAAGGTTTTTCGATTCTCCTTCCCCCGCAGGGAATAGAAAAATCGTTCTTGTAAGCTCTCTTATCGATTGAAACATTCTTCGATGGCGGGACGGATCTAGAACGCTATACATTATTTCCAAACCTATTATCGCGTATTGGAATCTGCTCGATTACTATGCCAGTCAAGCACAAGATTACAGATCGCGGAAACATTGTTCATTCTTCATTAAAACGGCGCTCTGTACTTTGAAGTCAGCTTAACTCTTTATACCCGACTTCAAAATCTTCCAATTACTTCGAAAGAGGATCGATAAAAAAATACGATCGTATAAATTCGTTGATTTCGTGCACCATTGACCTTTCCCTTCTTCCTTTTCGTCCCGTTCATCGAAACACACGACAATCACGATAAGAATGCCAGCATTTTAAATAACCTGTGAACCAATTTGTGCTGCTTTTCTGGTTTCTACATCGGCCTGTAATCCAACTTTATATGTAAATATCAAAATTTATAGTAAATTTATACATGAAATATCTATTTTAATAAAATCTCGTTCGAGATATTATATTTATTTTATATTACCTTCGAATAAAGATTGTAATTAGAATCTCTCTCTCTCTCTTTCTCTCTCTTTCTTTTCAACTGAAAAAAACAAATTATATACAAACTTGTGAATTTCGCCTCGAGCAAAAGTTAATTTCCAATGCTGAATTATTTGTATCATAATTTAGTTTGCAGGTAATATAAAGCGCATGGGAGAAAATCAAGGTAACGAAGAGCAATTATATAAATTGTTGATTTATGTGCGAGCGATGTCCGGCATAAAATCTTTCTTGTTGATATGTAACTTTGTAATTAATATAATTATTAATTCAGAAACATGCCAGTGGATATTTTACAATTTCATCCAAGTTTCTCCTTTTTTTTTTTTTTTCGAACCTTTCCACGAAATGAGTAATGCAATTTGATGATGCGTTGAATGATAACGAACGATGTAACGATGTAAAATGTAAAAACGCGACATAATTGCATTGTTTTTTAATACGGAGAATAGATCGTGTAATGGTGGTCATTTCAATTACTTATTTTTTTTTTTTTTGTGATAAATCGCTCATAATTCTTTTTTGTCATTAACGATACGATTCAAAAAATTTTGCAGATGATGACATTTAATCCTTTTGTTTCTTTTTTTTTTTTTTTTTACATCCATTTTATCGATCAATTTTATATGATCACTTTCAATATCTATTATTCAGAATCGTATAATTCATTCTGCCCATCGGTTAACCGATTTATCGAAAATGGATTCGTGCACAAAAGTAGGTATTTGTTTTATTTAATATAAAACGATGGACAAAAACAAAATCATTTATGTTACGGTTCAATCGATTTCATAAATTTTCGATATCAATAGTAATCGTATACTTTGTACACACTTATTCGTATAATAAATATTCGCACATTCATGAAATTAAATTTGATGTTTTTCAATATTATTTATTTAATCCCTTGTTGTGAAAAGGGATCCGCATTAAATAAATGAAATATACACGTTTGACATCAATAATGATCTACAAATAAATATTTCGATACTTTAAAAAACAATCAACCGAATGATATTGTTATAGATGAACATGTATAAAAACAATAATTTCTTGAATAATCATCATGTCTGATAATTGCCAACCAATTTTTTCGTCTCGCCTGTTTTGCATTTCGTTACTCTCTGCGAATTTTCCCAGAGATCCTATCGCCATTTTAAAGTTGAACTCGTGACACCAACGGTTTGTCAGAAATTGCTTTTCCGAGATTGATTTCGTTTCATCCGCTGGTTACGTGTATCACTCTGTCCACGCAAAAATATAATTCTACACGTACAAATTCTTGATTGGATTTATGGACCGTCATTGACTACGTTTCGTTTATGAGTATTTTCAAATTGAATTAAACTAGAATCGTGGTGCAAATACAAAAAATTATTAAGAAATGTTCCAGATTTTCAATTTTTACATAAAATCATCATTCTGAAATTTCGATAATTCTTTCGAATTGTTAAAAATTCGTAAGCTCTTCGTTCGATCGGTTTCGACTCAACCTGAATTCGGCTTCAAAATATATTACGACATAAATCCAACTTCGATTCGAATAAAAACCTTAATTTTAATGATACGATCCAATCTTACTTGAATCTAGAAAATAAATTTATCTATACATTTCTATTTCTACATCTATACATAAAAGCAAACGTTTTAATCTTAATTAGAATTGCCATTAAAAAATATTCTAGATTTTTAATTTAAATAAAATCAATGTTTTAAAATTTAAAAAATTTCGCTAACTCCTTCGAATTATTAAAAATTCGATTTTAAAATATATTACAACAAATCCAACTTCGGTTATCCGAGTCGAATCTAGTCAAATGTAAAAATCTTCGATCCTTCTCGATCCTTGCCGATCTTACTCGAACCTTGGATCTAGAAAATAAATTTATTTACACATTGCTAAAAGCAATCGTTTCAATTAAAATTATTATTAAAAAGTATTCCAGATTTTAATTCGAATAGAATCAACATTTCTAAAATTTAAAAGATTTCGATAATCCTTTCATAAAATCATAAAAATTCGTAAATTCTTCGTTCGATCAGATTCGACTCGAAATTATTAAAAGTTATTGTTTTCGCGTGACGATAAAGCAAAGAGGCAACTAGATTTTGCCCTTTCGCCGTTTCGAAGTCCGCAACGAAGACGCTCGAAGAATGGAAAAGTAAAGGTGCCGTTGGAATTACCCCGCTACGTGTGCACGTTTATCGAGATACTCTCACAGAACACTTCTTTGAAGAAATTTCAAACTTTCTCGAACACCTCTAACTCTGTCCTCTGCCTCTCGATACCTCTCTCCCTTCCGGCTCCTCCTATCTCGAAAGAAAGTTGGGTAGAGATTCCGCAACCGGGACGTTTCATCGTCCCCTTTATCCCTTCTCGTCCTCGTTGCACTTGCGTTTCTTCTATGCGCAGACTATGCACGACCCTATATATAAAAGGCTTACCGAAGGTGAACATCTCGCCTTATCGCGGATCACTGGATTTCACTCGAATCCGAAATATTGCGAGCTAACGTCTCGTCTCGCTATTCTTCTCGACCTTTATTACGTTCTGGAAACTCTGTGAATTAGAATTGCGAATTTAGAATTAAAAGGATATCAACGATACCGTAACTTCTCGCGATTGAATTAATTAATATCATTAGATTGAAATTTTGAAAATTAAACAATGCGATATTTCCTTGTGTGTAACGGCAATAAATTTCGTAAGGAAGTGAATAAAGAAGGAGGAATAGAATGAGTAATGTTCCACATCTTGGGACAGGTTGGTGGACGCTTGTTAAAGAAACCTATTACAAACCTGAAAATGAAAAATTTCATTTCAGTGTTATTACTTCCTTTTCACCGCGAGGGTAAAATGCGTCAAAGCCTTGGTTGATTTTATTTACAAAATATTTCCATTTCAAAGGGGATACAATGTAAATCGATCTAAATCGAATTTAAATCTAATTTACACTTAATTCAATTTTTAAAACGTTAAATAGCTATAAATAAATAAGTAATAAATAATAATAACAATAAAAACACTTTCGCGGCAACGAGTATTGGAATTGGACATTGGCTTCGAGAAAATAATACCAAATCGATGAAATTTCTTTTGATGCTTTTCTCTCTAATAATAATACGATTATTACCCATGTTTTCCCATGTTGCTTCTTGCCTCGATGCATTTTCATCGACGAAACGATTCTATCATCGCAAACATCTCACATTCCTCTTTTCACAATTTCTCTTACCTCTCGATTTGTCCCGAAAGAAAGATTCTTTTCTCCAGTTCCAAGGATCTATGAATGTTCCAAGCTGACAAGCGAAAAAAGAACGCTCTTTGGTGAACGAGTCGCTACTCCGTACCCACCCTTTTATTGCAGTAGTGTTTCAATTTAGCACCCGTTAAAAGAGTTTCGGGTGCTTTTATCGCGAAAGTTCTGCGCGGTCAGATAGAAAATAAGACGAGAAAGCGCACGGGGTCGGGTCAAACAAAACGGGGTTAAGGGACACACCGGGGGAGGGTGGCGGGTTCGAAGTGGAAGCAAGAGAAAAACGGTGATACGCGGTACCTCCTCGTGACGGCGCTGACTATGGTCCGCGTTACACAGTTTTAAACGTGCTTTATAACCTAAATTAACTCGTTATCGCGTTAATTGCTCTTGGTATCTCCTCCACGTGTCAGGAACTATCATCGTTTCTTCGGAATGAATCTTCGAAAATTTATCCGCTGAACAAAAAGTTGGACTTGTTCGAGAAATTAGCTCGAGATAGAAAGAAAAGCGATTTATTTTAGCGATTTTGAATGACTTACTTGAACAAATTTTCGATGCAAAAAAAAATTTGAATTTGTTGATTTATCGATTTTGTTATCTGGAAAAAAAATATATCATGTAAATCGTGCAATACGAGTCAAAGTAAGATCGTTAAATAAAGGAAGTAACAAAGTGATGTCGATATTCTAAAGCAGTGGTAAAAATTAAAGGAATCGAATTATTTTATCCGATATCGATTACGAACGAAATTGGCATTCTTCTCAGTAAACGCGGTTTCGCGTTCGATATCCTTATCGATTAATCGTGTCTAGAACCGCTCTTAGAAGCTCGTTCCGCGGTTGCAGTAATGTTAGTGGCCGTCGTTATCCGAGCTCCCCCCAGCGGATTTCGATATTTCTCCAACCGAATTTGCGGTTGAATTAATCCGTTTTAACAGGATTCCAAGCCGAGATAACGAAGACTCTCGTAATAACGTTTGCCACTGGCGTGTTAAAGCTCGCGTAAAGTTCGAAGACTCTTCGGGAGAGATAGATAACGCGGCGGGGCGAGCCGTGCACATTTATCGGGCTGAAGCTATTCCAACAACTTTCCTTACGGAGTTTCGTGAAATAACTTTTCCTTCGTGTCATTTATTTCACGGTGATCGTGCTACTTTACCTTCAATTTCCTGCCTCATCGTTTACCTATCGAACAATGGAAACAAATGGTAAACTTGTCCCTTGGAAAAGTTTTGTGCGCGACACGTCGCGATGTAACGTATCGCGCGATTTTTCGATTCGACACGTTCGCAAAGTGAAGACGCGAATGAAATTATCGACCGAACATGTTCACAAAACGTCGTGAGGAAATTATCGACCGAACATGTTCACAAAACGTCGTGAGGAAATTATCGACCGAACACGTTCACAAAACGGATCGTGAGTGAATTATCGACCGAACACGTTCACAAAACGGATCGTGAGTGAATTATCGACCGAACACGTTCACGAAACGGATCGTGAATGAATTATCGACCGAACATGTTCACAAAAACGAATCGTGAGGGAATTATCGACGGAACATGTTCACAAAAACGAATCGTGAGGGAATTATCGACCGAACATGTTCACAAAAACGAATCGTGAGGGAATTATCGACCGAACACGTTCACAAAAACGAATCGTGAGGGAATTATCGACCGAACACGTTCACAAAAACGAATCGTGAGTGAATTATCGATTGAACGCATTGATGAAAAGGAGTCATGGGAAAAATATCGATCGAATTTTTACGATTAATGTTTTATTGAATGTATAATTAAGGATGTAATATTTACATTGATTCCGTTCACTTCAATGGACGCGATAAACGTGCGAATCGCGTGAATATCTGTCACGAATCTCCGATAACGGGTATATATCCAGCAAAATCGATTCACTTCACGATCACTTCACGAAAAATCACAAAGAGGACAGAGAGCTTTCGCGATTTTATTTCAAAAAAAAAAATCTCCAACACTCGATATCGGAGATTCGACAGAGGATCGAAGGAAGAACCACTTTCACGTCACACAACGTAACGTGTGCTCGTTCATCTCGAGTCCAGAGAGTGTTACTTATACGCTACCTGTGTATGTGTGTGTGTGTATGTATATGTATTGTACGTAATACGCCCATTCCTCTCGTGTAGAGTTACGTGTACGTGTATAAGTGTACATTCATAGCATACGTATAACGCGCGTATGTACGAAGGAAACGCTTCACTCATCGCGCACAACGACGACAGAGACTACTAAACGAGTAGAAGATGATCCTCGAATCGACAGGTTCCCCTATCCTCTCTTCCTTTACAAAGAAAAGGACAAAAAGAGGAAAGAAGGAGGAGGAAACTCGCGTCGTTCGTATGAGCTCCGCGTCGCGCGTCATTCTATTTCCGAGAGAAAGAGAGAGAGAGAGTGAGTTAAAGCGAAACGTATCTTACCGCATACTTCTAGATCAATTCCACAGAAACCAGAGAGAAAATTATTCCGACCGTTCTCGGCTATTTCTGCGGGACAAAGAAACGGCGAGATAATGAAGGAAACACAGAGACGAATAGGAGAGAGAATAGGAGGAGATAAAAGGGCGTGGAGGAGGGTGGAATAAAAGGCAGAAGGGAATGAAACAAAAGGATACCTCTGGCTGGGTAAAAATCCTTCCCTCGCGATCGAACGTCGCATTCCCCCCTCGAGAATAGGGAGGACGCGAGTCTCTTTCTCCCCGGAGAATGGTTGAAAAGAATCGGGCGGGTGTACGCGAAAGAGGGTCCCCGCCGAAAGTGGCGGCCACACCAGATCCTCGCTTCGTTCCGTCGTGTGTTCATACGCGAACTAATACACGTGACGACGACGACGACGACGACGACGACGATGACGACGATGACGACACGTTCCAACGTGTTTGGCGGCGGCATTCGAAAGAAAGGATATCGTCCTCGTGGGATCGATCGTGGGAGTTGGAGGCGAAAAGACGAGTCCCGAATGGCCGACCGATCGTTCGACTCATCCTCGCGGAAGAAGATGGACCGGGTTTGCGGTGGTGCGGGGCGGCACGACTAACACACCAGTCGCCTCCCCCGCGCCGTAAGTTGGAGGGCGATTCATGTCGGGTAAAGGCTGGTGAAACTCGGTATCCTCCAGCTGACGGCCGCCAGGAGGGACACCAGAAAGTTGCTCGCCAAAATTGCCGGGCCAAGATTCCTCCTGTCTCCGCCGTGCATCGCCGCCGGTTTCTCCTCCTCTGAAACGAGATTAGAAACTCTGACTCGATGGCTGCAAAAAACAAATTCTTTCTTCGCGGGAATCGTTCTGCTTGAACTGGAATGAGACAGATAGAGATAGAGAGAGAGAGATGTTTCACGTACCGAGCGAGGGAGGAGAGAAGGAGCGTTCTTCCGTGTTCTGGAAGAAGGAGAGAGAGAAAGATATTTTCGTATAGAAGCGGTAAAATACCCCTGAGGGCGGCTACGACGTTTTAAACGAGCTCGACTCCTAGTCGGACACAGGAAGCCAGCTAGAACTTCGGACGAGACGAGGTTCGTCTCTTTTTTACATCTTCGGTCTTCCTCGTTCGCCTCGAACTTCGTCTCCGTACTAGTAGTAGTAGTAGTAGTAGTAGTAGTAATAGTAGTCTGGTCACGCGCGCAACGATCTCCGGAATACCGGCAACCTGATCGAGGAGATGCTCGAGGGGCAGTAACGTCAAATCTTGCTTTTACACCCGGATTTCTATCGAACCATTCGAAATATCGATGTATCCGCACGTAACACGGAACGTTTCTCTCCTCCTCCACGGGTATTCGATGTTAAGATTTTGTCTTTCTAGCTTACGAAACTCTCTCGATCCTCTGCTTCTCTGTTAATTGAATCTGTCAACCTGTCGTCAAATCTTGAGGAAAAGAAGATGATTGAAAAGAACGTTTGCGATACTATTTTATGGGAAGCGATTACGGGAGTTGATTTATTCCACATTATTTCTCAAAATTAATAATAGATCCCAACGATTTCATTCTCACCTTCGATCACGTGAACCATCACGTATGCAGGCTTGGCGTTGCTCGGCGTGCAAGTGTAATTGCCGCCATGCGAGGGTTTCGTTTTGTTGACCATCAGGATCGATCCGTTCTTGGTCAGCTCGACTTTCACGCCTAGCTCCTCGTCGTAGTTGATCATGTGCCCTTGGCGATACCAGAAGACGTAGAGGGGCGATTCCGCCGCGGCCTTCAGTTGACACTCCAATCGAAGGCTCGAGCCTTGCTTCACGTGCAAATCGGGGGCGCCTGGTATGATCGAGTACGCTTCCGTGATCTTCAACCGCACGAAATTCCGTTGCACCGGATGCGACGTAATCTGAAATTTCGACGAGCGATTTAGTTCTCCGTACAGTGAATGCTTCCCTCGATCCGATCGGTATCTCTCGTACGGAGACACCATTCGTATTCTAATTTGAATATCTAGCTCGAGACACGCTTCCACCGAAAAAATGTTATTCCTTCGCGATTTCGAATACCACGATTTCGAAATTATTCGAGATCTCGAGTTTATATCGAGTTTATATCGTAACGCGCGTATGATGATGACGCGTTTGATATCTGAAAATTTTAGGAATATTCGAAATTATTTATATAGGCCAGAAGTAAAGTTTTCGAATAACTTTTTCAAAGGCAACGACGGATACAGTCGCCGGTATCCTTCACGGTATCCATCCGGGGGGAGAAGCGTTTGACAAGACGGGGTGAGATTCGTTCGTTTCATCGCCGAAATATTCTTTTCTCGTGTTCCTCCTCTTTCTCGTTATGCGCGCGAGAACAAAACGTTCCATAAAACTTACGGCCCGCTGTAAATTTAAAATATCCTCCCTGTTTTACGTTCGCGAAATAAACGGTATGCATGTTCCGCGCGAACAGAACGAAGCACACCGTTCCATTTTGGATGTGCCCTTTTATATTACAACGTGTAGTTGCACCCGTCTTACCTGACACTCGTATATACCCTCATCCTGAACGGTAACCGCTCGTATCTGCAGCAACCAATCGATGCTCGAGTGAATCACGACGAATCGTTTGTCGACCGAGTGGGTGCTCTTGCCCACGGTTAACAACCGCCTGTTCTTTCGTTTCATCCATGTGATCTGAAATTGAAAAAAGTTTAATTAAAAAAAACCGGCAGGCCTCGCCCCATATCTGTCCATAAATTTCACGCGCGCGCGTGTGTGTGTGCGTTCACTACAGGCGAATGACCCTTCTTTTTTCTTCTTCTGTTTTCTCTTTATCAAACGCGAGTTGATAAAAGTTGAAGGAAAGTTGGTCGCGCGTTTCGAACGAAGATCAAATCGGCCGAAAATTTCAGGGAATCGCGCCGTGAAACCAGTGCCTGCCGCACGATGTCGTATTTCAATGGTAGCAGCCCCGAACCAGTTAGCGTCGCGCTAAAGTAGCCATGAATACCTCAGGCTTTCGCCTGTACTGAAAAATTGAACGGAGTCATTGAATCGACCATCGTATCCACCTTCCCGTACTTTCGTAACTAACTTTACCCTCGCAGAGGATGTAATAGTGGGATATAATAAATTGTGTGTGCCGATCTTTTTTTTTTTGTATTCGCTATTCACCAAGCTAGTATTCATAAAGATTTGACGAGATTTTCTTTTGAAAATATTCAGAATTTTTATCAGTAAAAAATAGATTTTTTAACGACGTCTATTCAATGAGGATATTTAATGGGACGTTTAATGGTATTAGCAAGTATCATTCAGCTTTTTTTTGAGAGAGAGAGATTCTTTGAACGAATTCTATTCGAGATAACCGTGTCATCGGGTCGCAAACTCGACGCATTGGAAATTTAGGATAAAAGGGGCGCCATCCTCGATAAATTCACGGATATCACGGATTAATCAGATAACAAGTAACGAGCGATTTTCTTCGTAAAGCCCGAAATAATTCAGGGATGGGGACGAGTGGGCCGTTCGTTGTACAGGCGTTAAAAGCATTTAGGTCATTTACGGTAACGATGTATAGGAAACAGCATGTATCATATCATAGGCAATAGGGAGAGGAGTAAGCCAGGCTTGTGTCCAATATCAATTACCAAGGCCATTAGCGTACCCTAATTTCAGGGTAATTTTCATTCCTGACCGTGGTGACCACGAAACTTTACTCAATTTGTCCGACGCCCGTCGATTCCCGCCACCACCACCATCTCCTCTCCCACCCTATTCTATCCGTCGCCACCCTTTCCACTTCGAAAAATCCTCTCCTTTCCCCCTTCTCCCCCTCTCTTACCCCGCCGAAATTTCTTAAAACTTATTAAAATAACCTGTCGCCACCCTCTTCTCAAGTCTGTCGCTCTCCTCTCGCAACATTTTAACCCGCATTTTCACAAAGCGGCATACGTCGATAGTACGCGTCGAAACGGTTTCGTTCGCCGCGCGTTTAATCGTCTCGTTGTACGTCCCCCAATATCCTGGACGCGGTCGGGCAAGAAGTTGAAAATTGGCTCGGAGAAACAAGTTTACCGGTTTTCAAATTGCTCGTTACGGCGGCGCGCGGGTAAAAATGAGTAGGGGGAAATCGACTTTGAAAACAGATTGGACAAACGACCTGCACGTGGTCGAGCCGTGGCGGCCGAACTCGGGGAGGGGGCTGGAAGCAGGAATGTAGCAGGCCGCCACTCGTCATAATGCGGAAGCCGGTAACGAGTTTCCCAGTGAAACAGATTCAACCCGACCGTAAATATCAGAAAATATCACGCGCGCGAACCCGTGACGCGTTTACAAACGGAGGGGGGGAGGGGAGGGGTTCGAAATTCGACGGCGAAATATACACGCGTCACCTGCGCCTGCACCGTTAATTTCATTAAAGGTGTGATTCCGTAATTTCCGTATTTTTGATTCGCGTTGAATTTCGCGTTTCCGAGTACATCGTCCGTTTCCCTTTTGCCGCTGTTAATGTATTCCTCCGTGCTTATTTGCATCCCAATTTGAAAAACGTTTTCTGCAAAAATATAAAATAAAATAATAAAAAAAAGAAGAATTGAAATTGAAATGGATTGAAAGAATACGGAATCGTTGATTATTTTATTTTATTTTATTTTTTTTTTTGTTTGAAAATTAATTCAACCTCGATGTTACGTTTCATGAAGTTTTGTCGATCATTGAAAGGAGGGTGGAAAAATTTTTGGAAAAATTTAATCAAGCTCGATCTATTCTTGCGCCGTGATGGAAAGTGGGGGTCTTTACGAGGAAGTCTTAATTCGCCGCGAAATTGAGGAAATTGTACAATTGAATTGTGCCGATTGAAATGAGACGTTCACTGTCAATCTAATCGATCCTGCCACAACTTTCAATACGTAAACCGTTTTAATGCTTAGTCGGCGCGTAATTATCGCCGATTCCATCAAACAGATCGGTAGGAGACCAATTCTCGGGTACATAACGTCGGTGAAACCATCGACTATCTAATCCAGGATGTTTCCACGTAATCCTGAATTCTGTTAGAACGAGCTCCGTTATCTCAGATCGATCTAACGTTTTAGGCGAATCTGCATCCTCTCCATCAACGTTTCCTTAAAAAAAAAAAAAATAAAAAGATATTATCGTACGATTTTTCCCCTCGATCTTCGCGTCTTCTCTACCTTTTTAAAATATTTCACATTCCGAATGTCGTGCAAATAGATTAACTCATTGAACAATAATGCAACGAAATCGATTTGTTCAACCGAAATGCAAATCGTGGTTTGAAACGCGATTTAATCCGATTTCATTAATTTCCCCTTAATTTCAACTCTTAATTTCGTCCGCGAATCCGCTCATCGCTCTTCTTAAACGTGGCACGTATGTTTCGAGAATCCTCCCAAGGGATGCTGTTAAAGCAAGCGTAGGCAAGAAAACCTTCAAAGAGAGAGAGAGAGAGAGAGAGAGAGATCGTATGTGTATACACGTATACACGGACCGTCTCGGTACATAGAAGCTCGTGGAGCTTTTCAACCAGAACTTCCACCAATACCGGTGAAAGCTTAATTGGAAACGACTATCCACGGCAGCCTTATACCCTATTCTTAATCTCCCGAATGGGAATTGCCATGAACCGTGGAGTCTGTCCTTTCTGCGATCAGTGGATAACGATGTGGCCGCGCTTTTCGTATCCTCACGAAATCTTAACAAACTGGTTCATGGTGGAGGGTGGAGCTTGTTCGAAGAAGCCATTATACGCCGGTAAAACGTCTTCGAAATTACCGGGGACCCGGTTGAATTATACTAGCTTCCTTATTACACAAATCTCCCCTGGCGGCATTAAGGAAAATTATTCGCCTTCGTGGAATCCTGTACACAAGAGACACGACCAAATATATCTTTCACCAGTAAAATCCATTTTCGCCTCATCGAGTTTAACGTGTTATTTTTGAGTTAAAATATATATATATATATTTTCGATCGTGTTTTCAATTTCGAATTCGATGGATTTCTCGATAGAGGATGGCAGTGTTTTTAACATAATTTGGCACGTATCCTCTGCGTGAAGTAATCCATTTTCAGGTTCTCAAGTTTAACGTGCAATTTTTAGTTAAAAAGATATATATTTTCGATCGTGTTTTCAATTGCGAATTCGATGGATTTCTCGATGGAGGATGGCAGCGTTTTTAACATAATTTAGCACGTATCTTCTGCGTAAAGTAATCCATTTTCGGCTTCTAGAGTTTAACATGCAATTTTTAGTTAAAAAAAAATATATTTTCAATTTCGAATTCGATGGATTTTTCAATAAAGGATGGTAATGTTTTTTTAACATAATTTGGGATGCAATGGCACGTATCTCATCTGCGTGAAATAATCCATTTTCGGCTTCTCGAGTTTAACGTAACGAATTTTAGTAAAAAAAAAAAAAAAAAAAATTGCACGCATCTTCGATCGTATTTTCAATTTTTGAATTCGATAGATTTCCCGATGGATGAAGGTAATGTTTTTAACATACTTTGGGAAACGAGTGTAAAATAAATTGGCGTTATCCAATTACTGGTGGAATAATTATTATCGGGTACGATTGCATTATTCGACGGGATACACGTTGAAAGTTCATCCGATTACACGTTTCGAAAGGTTATTCCTTTAACGAGGAAAGATTTTCATCGTGTGTTATTGAGAAATTACAAGCAAACTTGGTGTAGAATCACGCGCCCTTAAGATTATTAGTGGGTATTAATTGAGCAGATTTATGGGAAAAGGGTGTGTAGATCCGTGGATATCTACCACGTTGAATCACGTTCGAGATTGGTTGATATAACTCGTGCATCGAATCTGGATATTTTCGAAATAACAAATTCGTTCGAGATACGATCACATTTCGTATAATATTTCACATGACATCTTTAAAATAACATTATTTGAAATAATATTCGAATTTATGAAATAATATTTTAAATTATACATTTCAAACAACTGTGTAATTTTATTTCGCTTAATTCGAATAATTACTCGAGACAATTTAAAATATTATTTTAAATGATGTTACATTATTAACATCGGCGATGAAATAAACGATTTTAATTTATTTATAAAATATAAAACTTTTAAAACAACGGAATAGAATAGCCCAATCGTGCCCAATCAATAAATCTGTATAAATTTCAACAGCTTTCATTTGGATTAAATAAATTCAACGAAAATAAACCTATATACATATATATATATAAAATTTTAAACGGGGACGCTTTCGAAATCGGGAAAATAATTTAAAGCCGAGAACTCGATAAATTCGAAAAGTGTTTGCCCTTTTTTTTAACGTTCGTTACACTTCTAACGATAAGAAAGATCTCTCCTCCATAAAGACGGTCTCTCCACCAAAAGACGGTAATAGGAATGGAAATATTTGTCGAGAAAGGAACGTTTGCGCATTTATTAAACCTCTTCTCAATTGCCTCTTCCTTCCTTCCTTCCTTTCTTCCTTCCTTTGTGTTATTCCTTGTATTATTTCAAAAAAAAAAAAAAGAAAGAAGAAGAAAAAAGAAAAAATTACAAATTTGCATCCTCGTCCCTTGTTTAGCATTCAGAGAGTATAATCGTTTCCCTCGTTTAATCGTGTTTAATCTGATAAGAAAGCGGACTAGGAAAGACTCGTCCTGGAGAGAGATAATACTCGGTCGTTCCATCCTGCTACCTCTAACGGTGATGCAATCTCGATTGAGCTGACAACGTAAAACTAGAAGGCGTTCCCAACGGCAGATGACAGTTACGATCTTTACTGCACACGGTTCACCACTTAACGCGTGATTTAACCCCAATCGACGTTGCGTCGGCCGCCTCGTTTCGCGGTTCCTGTAAATTGGCAAGTTTAACCGTGCGGTGAATAGGTAATGACAGATTTATGCCACGATAAAAAAAAAAAATTGTACTTTTACAAGCGAAGGGAACAAGCGAATACCGGTAATTCGGTTCCTCTGTGAAAAGTTCGATGGTAACGATGTGTCAATTTGCCTCGATTTTTGCCAATCCATCGTTGCAAATTGCGTATTTTGCGCCGTTTTTTTCTCTCCCTTTTTTTTTTTTTTTGGTGAATTTTTTCGAAGAGTAAATTATTTTCTCGTTAATAGAGAGGAAAGATGTGAAAGAAAAAGAAGAAGGAAAAATAGTTTAGGAAAATGAATCGATTCCTCCTTCGTTTCACAACATAATCCTAATCCCAACGAGAATATCGTATTTCTGAAACGTTACCTTCTGAACGAAATAATCTTCTGGTATCGCGTTAACGTTGTATCGACACCTTCGATATCAAACGGACTCGAATATTGGCCTCAAACCATCGAAAGTAATGAATATAAAATCGATCCACGACGGATAACAAAATTTCCCTTCACAGGAACGATTC
Source organism: Apis cerana (assembly GCF_029169275.1). Classification (NCBI taxonomy): domain Eukaryota; kingdom Metazoa; phylum Arthropoda; class Insecta; order Hymenoptera; family Apidae; genus Apis; species Apis cerana. The sequence continues at coordinate 10,114,033 of NC_083860.1, forward strand.
TTATAGCTGGCGCCAATATTTCATTCAACGAGAGAATTGGAACGATTATATAATAAGTGGTCTTCGTGCCGGAATAATTTGTCGCATTGTTGAAATCGGTGTTTTGGGTAAATTCGAAGAAAAAAAGGAAAAAAAAGGAAAAGAGCAGCTTCGAGTTTACGAGGATATCGAATCGAATAAGCGCGGAGTTACAGAGTTCCTCTCTCGAACGCGACTAGACTGCTCTGGAACAACATTAATCAACGTTACTTTGACCGGAACCCACTTAAGGTGGCTGTTCTTGGAAATTCCCTTCGGCAATCAGCCCATGGATTTCTCACGATCGAGAGAATTAATTTCTATCCTCGCTTCCAGTGTCGAGATATTGCTTATATCCGAACAACGATAGATTAGAGCCGGACTTATTAATCGATTAAGCGTTGGCCGTTTCGACCGTGATCGAGGGGATCGGGTAAACGAAAGATTCGAGTTGATTTTTTTGTTTAACGGAGATAAATCTCTCGATTTATAGGGAAGAGAAAGTTGAATATGACTCGGTAATGCAACATAGATCGTTCTCAATTGGATCACGTATGAATTTCGATTTGAAGAGGTTTTTCGGGGGAATGAAATTCGTTTAATTTTATAAATGCGCTCGATTCGGTAAATATTCAATTCCATTACGCTTTCGAAAGCTAATCAGAGCGTAACCAAGCACGAATTGAAGATAGATTCGATTAATCTAGGAAGAAAGGAGAATATAAATTATACCACGTTAATTATTCAAATAATTTGACGTGGCTCTTATATTTTAAAAACCGCATTTTTTTTTTTATTATTCAAAATCAATCATCTTTCGATCCATCATTTATCCGATATTTAGAAGAAATTCATTCGACAGGATTCATTATTCCAACCGTTCGTTTCACTTTTCCATCGGGATTAATTCTTTTTCCAGGAATAATTTAATCTTTCAAATTGTACTATTAATTCGACAATATTATTTGAGGTGATATGAAAAGAGCAAAATCCAATCCTGCTGGTTTAGAATCGACTACGTGCGTTCCACCAACAATTCAATCTCGGATCCCTTTGTATCCTAGCTCTCAATTTCTTCGAGTAGATTTTTCTGATTGCTACACGCAAGGAGATATACGCACACTCGAGGAGAAGAAGAGTTTTTCGAAATTGATATTCCTCGAAACGCGCTCTCGTATCTCTTTCCCACCATCACTGATCTCCTCCACTTTTTCTTTCACTTCCCCTCCACCCTTCGTGCTCTCGATTCGATTTCCAAGCTTCTCTACACAATAGTAACTCAACACGCCCTCTTTGTTTCTGTGTTTCTTTTTTTTCACGCGACATAGATGAATTATCTTTTATTCATGGCTCACAGATCGATGCAGGATCCCCGCCAACGACGTTATTTGCTCCCTGACGTCGGCCAGAGTGTGTTTCGTATAAGCGTCCATAGCATTGCCACTTATCTTCTTACTTTCCACGGTCAGAGTGCACGCTCGCATAACGGAATAGATAACGGAATAGATAACAAGGTAGACGCGATCGAACGGGAAAATGTGATGGTTATATATTCGATCGTTCCATTGTTGAAAAGGCCATTTTGCCCCGTTTTCCTTTTTTTTTTTTTTTTTAATACAATATTCATCACTTAATGGAGCCATTTTCACTCCGTTTCGAAATTTATAAAGTTTGAAATATCGTTACGCATTTATGAGGAAATCTTCGGTTTCGAAATTTATTTGTACAATCGTTAAAACTATTATAACTTGTAAAATCATAGCTGGTGAGGATGAAAATTGGAATAAAACGAATATTTGTGGATGGATATTGGAAAAAAATGAAGAAACTCGATATATATATATAGTTCAAAATTCTAAAGAACTTTTTATCGATATCTCTGAACGAACAAAACGGTATTTAAAATAAATATTTTATTATTTTCTATATTTTTCACGGTAAATGGTACGATGTTCTAAACTACATCGATACAATCTTATTTATTTACGTATTAAAAAGCTGAAGTTAGCCGAGGAAAATAAACATACGTATAAAGCGTAAATGGAAGTCACGCAGTGGAACAAGCCAGTATATGGTCAGACGAGTGAGTCGGAAACCGTGTATCGAACGACTTTTATTCCATTTTATTTTAATTACATAATTGTCGCGAGTTTAAACTTAAACAAAACGAATCTTATTTGCGGAAACGGAAGAGAATTTTTGTTCAATACTGAAAACTAGGAAAGAAAATATAATTGACCGAAATAGAAATATATATATATGATCAAAGAATCGGTCCTTTCCTCTGGTAAAAAGATTTCTCCTCTTATATTTCTTTCTTTCTATAAAATCTTATCAAGTGTTTCCTCGGATATGCTACAAGCATTTGGACACCTGATGCAGTCTAAAAAGTTTTTATCAGATCGTAACTTTTTTCGATCTTTATTGGATCGTATTGAAAATATTTCTACAAAGAATTAATATTATAGAATTACGCGCGTTGAAAATTTAATTCAAAAAGTTATAAAATAATAATAATAATAACGATCTTTATATTATAAATTCGCGATAAACTCTCTAATTCTTCTTCTTTTTCTTCTTCTTCTTCTTCTCCCTTTATTTGTTTTCCCTATAACTTTTCAATAAAAGAATCGCCAACCACGCATCGATATTCTTTCTTCACTTCTCCCTATTCATAAAATAGTTCCACGTCGTTTTTAGAGAAAACCTATGACCACACCCTCCCTCTCCCAGTGCATGGACATATTCGTACTCTAATAAAAAAAACTCGGCCGAAAATCCGTTCGATCTGATCTGTCCTATAAGAAAATCGTTCGTTTCCACGATGTCGAGTGGAATTCGATTTCGACATCTGGCTTTCGTCGCCACGAAAGTATCGAGGGAGACTTCTCCACACGCTTCGTGTACACAACCTAGATTTTCTGTCATTCCCCTTTCCCTGTCGCCCCTTTTCTTTTTTCCTCTTCTTCCTTTTTCCCCTCTCCCCCTCTCTCTTCCTTTCTTTTTTTTCTTTCTCTCTCTCTCTCTCTCTCTCTCCTCCTGGAAAACTTGAACGGAGCACCTGCTACGGTATCGGTTTAACGGCGCAGCCTCGTAAAATATTCTGAAATATTCCCTGCTCCAGGAGTTCGAAGGAAGGCGAGGGAAACACGATCGAAGGAAAAGAAGAAGAAGAAGAAGAAGAAGAAAAGAAACGCGAAGAAATAAAAAGAAGGAGAGGAACGTGGCTGGCAGGGGAAAATATGAGATTCAAAATATGTGAATCAATCGAGGGGGGCGGTCGCCTAATCTTGGCTGACGCAGGAAATTCCACGCGTACCTTTGCCGGGAATCAAAATGTGAAAGAATCGTGGTGATCGATAGAAATTTTTAAAAGGATTCTTAAAAAAATTCCAATCGATTCTAACGTGAGGATTGATTAGAGCTATGTTGCAAGCAATTGAAATTTATTTCAATTATAATAATTCCATTATTTATCAACTTTTTTTATTTTTTTCTTTCAGAATCGATCCCTTCCAAGGCACACAGGTATGAATATACCATGTAAATACTTTACGTGAAATGCAGATTATTGAGACGAACGGTTTTGGAGAAGAACAGAGGAGATATGAATAAGGGTGATCAGGATTTCTTCATACTTAACTATTTCGTATCGATTTAAAGAATTTCACGAGCAACCGGAAGGGGCAAGAGGAGGAGGGGAAGGGGAGGAGAAATATAAGGGTAGGAGGAGGAAGAGGGAGAGAATGAATCGCGGATTGGGCAGAAAGGGAAGGACGAGCAATTTGTCTAAAAGTTCAGGGAGGTAGAAAGAAAATTAGCGGGAGCTGTGGCCGAGCTATTTGTTATCGAGGTGGCAATAATGTTTTCCAGCACGAATTGCCGCGACGTTTCCACGAATTTCAGTCGTGCCGAAATAATTAAATTTAACGGTATTAACTAGTTGAATTATTGGCGTCGAAAAATTTGCCGATCCGTGGAAATCATTTTGCGCGAATAAATGATTGGAAAATGGCGAATACGGTCGAGAAATCTTTAATCCTATATAAAATAACATAAATGGATAAATTTCTGTTCTAACTATACTTGTTAATCTTCTTTTTCCGAGAGTGACTTGATAAATCAACTCTTTTTTGTATAGGCGCGTGGAATTTTATTTCATTCAAAAAAAAAGAGGAGCTTTTAATTTTCTTTTATAGCCAATAACCTCTCTTAAAGATTTCTTTTACGTCTCTCCCGTTCTCTAAATTACGTCTAAATTCCGTTACTAATGAAATATATATATATATATATAACCGAACAGAAATCGATTAAACAAGTCACGGACTTTTCTTCGAATCAATTAGAAATACAACTGAGGATTCTTCGCCTGTTTAACCGTGATTCGATTACAGCGCAAAGCTTGCAAAGAAATTAAATTCACGGCACAAAAGAAGCAAGTTTGAAAATAGATTGGAAACTTCGCGCAAAATCAGCTTAGAGACGATTCCGACCTGTTCCATTCCCTGTAATCCATTGGACAACATTAGACGAAAAGTTTATCTTTCTTCTTTTTCCTCTTCCCCCTCTCTCAATGTTTGATATTTATTCCATTCCAACTTAACGGTTCACTTTGGAAAAATAAAAAAAGAAGAAAACACCCGTTTCATCCTCTCTACAAGACTCCCTAACTAAACGCTTTCGAGATTATAAAAGAGTCGGATACGTTCGATTCTTGACGATTCGAAAGAATGATGACAGAAAGGGATGTGTACGCGTATAAGAAACGATATATCTTCGGCTTTTAAAGCTCAGTGGCTCGTGGTATTATTCAGTCTTGAATCCCTCTTTTTCCCTCGATTTACTTTGTGTATGCCGTCTGGCGAACGGAAATTAAATGAATATCACTCAACTCGGTGCTCGGGAAATGAAAATTGAACGGCCGTGAATACGATGGAAAAGAAGATATTTAATGGAACGCCAATATAAAGTGAAAGAAAGTCGTGGAGGAAGACGGGGAGGAGAAGAAAGCAGCGAGACGTAAAATGTATTCGATTAAAAAGTCTCGAGATGGTCGATCGGAGTTTGTTCGAATTAAAAAATATAATACGGAAGAATGGTGCCAACATTCTCCTCCATTTCCTTCTCTCCAGCGTGGATCGTGGAGGTAAATCGAAGGCAATGATCGAAAGGTAGACACTTGTTCGTCTAATCCCGTTGGTGATTTTTGGTGAATCGCTTTTGATGAACCATCTTGATCTCTTCTCGAGGATGAAAAGCTTTCCTCGTGTTTTCCCAAAAGCTCGTTGATTGACCATTGCCCGAGAAAACGGCTTATCAATCAACCGCTTTGGAAAAATGTCGCGACCACTGTCCACTTCCTGGACGTGCTCTCACCTCGAGAACGATACCAGAGGACTCACGCTTGACTCCCGATCTTCGAAATTTTTCGAAAGATATTTCCTCGAAATTTTTCCACTTCGATTCCAAAGTTTAAAAAGATCGACAAGCTCTGAATTTTATCGAAAAGTAACCAGTTTGTATTATAAATATTACCAACGAAGATTTCATTACGTATTCCATTACGAGAGCAAGATTATTATATGCTTGCACAACAACAACAACAACAGGGCACGTCGAAAGAAAAATCGATATTTTTCGCGAAATTGAGGAGACGAGAGAAGCGAAAAGCAAAGATGAATCGGTTGAGGAGCGCGTTGTTGAAGGTAAGTATTTGGCGGATGTTAAGCAGTCCTCCGCCTCCCGTGGCGGTGTGTCGTGTATCGGTATGAAACTAATTTCGACTCTGCATGAATTACATGACGGGAGGGCGAGGCGCGTATCTTGGAAATACTTTTCTGGGTCAATCGCCTTCGAGCTAACTTGTATTACGTAACGACATTTACGGTTCCAGCGCCTGGTTCGGTAATTTTGCACGGCAAATTCGCGGTGCTTCCGCTTTGTGCAAGAACTTCCCTGATGGGGCCTTCGATGACATCTTCGCCTTTATCCTCTCCGGCGGAGCTCTTCGCCACTTCGTTGTTGGCGCTCGACGATTGTTGATGCTCCGCCTGGCTCCCTGGAAAAAGAATTGGAATTGTGTTAAAATATTATTGACCAGCGGAAGAAGAAGGGGGGGAAAACTTAACCCAATTCTTAATATACACACATCCGAATGGTTCCAGATTGCCATCGGAAGCTGTCTCAATTTCTACAAAGTCCTAATTTTCTACAAATATTTTACGTTTCGAGGAGAAGCAGAGATTATTAACCTCTGTTGAAAAAGTAAGGTAGTTAAAAATTTCGAGTAGAGTTACTCTAAGTAATTACTTATTGAACTGCTCGAAATATAACATTTATTCGTAGCCATTACAGTTGATCCGCTTTTCATATAATCTCGATCGTTTAACGTTGCACTTATTTCCGATTATTATTCCTTATTTTGAACAATAAGTTATCGAAGTAGTACTTTATTCGTAACTATTAAATTTTCTTCATTCACTGTTGCCAAGTAAAACAAACGAACAAAAAAAACACGTATTCTTAATTTCTTAACGAAAAGATACGATTGTATCTCTCTTTTCGTTACTATAATCACAATCATATATATAGGAGATATTTAGACGGATACAAAATAAGGATACGAATAATCTGGAATATGATTTTAAAATCCATATTTATTCCAATCCAATCCTCTGAAGAGATTCGCAATTCGGCCAAGGTAAATAAAAAGGGAGGGAGGGGGGAATTTCTATTAACCCAGATTAATTTTCGCGGAAAAGCCGAACGGCGTAAAATCGTAACGCGGGCATCGAAGTTGCGAAAGCTTAAAAGCTCAAAGGCCTGAGAAGAGATACCATCGGAGATTAGGGACGGTTTTCGCGCTTCTTCGTTCGCGAGAAGGAAGGCACAATGGTGTGCTGGGGACGAGAGGAATTCCCTGTTTATCTCTCTCTCTCTCTCTCTTTCTCGCTTCGAGATTAATGCAGCCGCCGTTGCTACGATAACGCATAACCCCGGTGCAGCGTAAGTGGCTTAACTGAATAACTTAGTCACGACAATTACGAAGCATTGCTTCGCAGCAGGAAAGCTATTACAAATCTGCCTACGGTTTTCGTTGGAATTCATTTCGAAAACACTTAATTGTCCTACGCGGCTTCTTCCTACTCTTTAATTGCGTTTACATTTACATAACTGGCACGCTCCACTCTTTCTCTCTCTCTATCTTTTTCCTTCTCTCACGAGAAACTCGAGAGTCACGTATTTCTTCGCTACAATTTTCATAAATATTCCAGACGTTTGAATTCTTGTTCATTTGGCGTAACTGGGATGATCAATGTTCTTTCGTTCCCGCAATGGCAAGTGATTTCTTAAAAAGTTCCATTCTATTAGATTCCTCTTCACGTTAAACAATTCTTAATTCAATGATTAAGGGAATTTCTTGAAGATTTCCAAATTATTGTCTTCGTAAATTTCTTATTAAAAATATTTTATCCAAATAAATTTGTAATAATCAATCTTAATTAAGAGATACTATAAGACAAGTTACATTACTTTCAAACGATTGCCAAGTACAATAAAAGTTTGATTATATTTGTTCCACAATTTTGCTTAAAATAATCTCAATATTAAAAAAATAAATAAACTTACGCCTGTGAGAAGATTAATTTAACGTAATCATCACATCTTGAAGAAACAACCACTGCCAGCATGATAAATGTTTCACTCGTGAAAGCGACACATCAACTTAATGAAACGACGTTAACGCGTTGTAACCTTTTAACTGCCCACGGCGCTTCAACGAAATTAAACAAAATTGCACGGCACGACGCGAGTGACGGCGGTAATAAAAACGCGGTAAATCGCGTGGACTTGCTGCTCGTGCACGTTCCGTTCAAATCTAGGGCGAATCGTCGGAGGAAAGAAGTAGAGAGAGAGAGAGAGCGAGAGAGAGGGCACTCCGTAACGAAGCCTCCGGCAAGAAAATCGGCGCGCCGATCTAGGATCGCGTGGACGCGCGCCATTTCCTCGCCTCGCATGCGATTTCATGGCTGCCACTATGACGAGATCTCGAGGGATCTCTTTGGGGGACTCGTGCAGGACGAGTCGTGGACTCTGGGGGAAACAGGTCAGGTTTAACGAACCGTCGAACGAGCCCCGAGCAAGGTAACGAGAGCTAATTGCCGACGTTTTCATCGTGTACACGGCTCGAGGACTCGGGCTAAATAGATGCTCGTTATATTATAAGGATAAGCGATCGCGTCCAAATCTTATCACTCGAAGCGAGTGAATTTCTCGTGTGCACGTCATATGGAAATTTTACTTATTCGCCTCTCCTCGATAATTGCTTCGGAAGAATTAGAAATCATCGCGAAGAAAGGGGCAAATTTTTACTCGAGTATCTAACTTGGGCTATTTTATGGAACAATTTTGCTTATTCGAAACTTAATTTAACCTTGATTCCTTGTAAATTCTCTTGCTTACACTTGTTCTCTATTTTTGCATTTGCTTTAGATATTTTTTTAAATTACACAACGACGAAGCAGCCTCACTTACTTACGGGTTCGGAACGATAGAATGATCGACGCTTCGTATCGCAAGCCATGATGTTTTTCGCGGGTAAAATATTTTCCAGAAGAATGTTTGTTATCGACTCGTCCCCTATCTACGAGCTCTCTCCCTAGCTAGGAGCGCCGCACTCTCGTTTGGCTTTACCGGTCTTTTATGAGCCACGTTGCGATAACGGCAAAGTATTACCGCGTGGGTGGTGCAACCTATTTTGTGAGCCGCACGTGTGAACGGACAATGCATGACGTTCGATAGACGTCCCAGCTACGTAAATTCCTTTCGCCAGTAAGGAAACGACCTACCAACCCGGAAGATACGGTCCATATTGATTTTTTACGGTAAGGTGAAAAATTATTTGCCTCTTTTCTTTCTTTTTTTTTTTTTCCTTCGACTTTCTCAAAGTCTTATATAAAAGTTCCTCCGCTCGTTTCCGCAAGTTTTACCTCCTTCATTCCGATGGTTGCCGATGCTTCGAGCGAAAAAAATGATAATTAAACGGTAATTTTAATCTTTGATCGAGAAAAATGGAAACAATCGCTTTTTCCCTATTTGGATTAATTGGAGAAGATAAGCGGTTACTGTAATCTAACGTTGGCCACGGCGTAATTGCGACTAGAGGAACATTTTTGCGGAAATTGGCGGAGAAGTGGAAAGAATACGATAAAGTTTGTGCAAACAGATTTAAATCCGTTTCAACCTTATTAAACAAAGAGTGTAATTATAAAAAGCTTTTTCAAAGAAGAGAGAAATAGAAATATATCGACAAATGAATGTAATTTATGTATACTGCGGTAAAAATTGCGTGCCCCGAGATATTCATTCAAACTCACAATTTTATACAAGATTTTCCAGATCATCATCATTTCGTCCAATATTCGATCATGTTTCTCGAAACATTACAAAATATCTCCGGTTAAAAATATGTATCAATTAATTAATTCATTATACCTTTCTTTCGTTACTTATCGTATTCCTTCAAAATATGTAATACAAGCTTCAAAAATATAAATATATCGCAAGACGATATATTTCGATTCGCAATTTTCGTAGGCCCTGCCTTCCAAAGCAAAAGTGGCTCAATTAATTTCAATTTCGACTCTCGAAAGATCGGCAAATTAGAAATCGTAAAATATTCGCGCCGCTTCCTCTTTAATTAAATCTCCAATTAAATGTCTTCCCCTCCCCTCGAATATGCCTCACACTCGACGATAATTGCGAGCCGTTCCCAAAACAATTGTTCTCAAAATTTAATCGCAGTCGATTAAGAATTGGCGAGAGGGGAAGGCAAGGATGATGATCGCAAGATGAAGGAGAACGCAGGGAAACACGCTCGGGAAGAGATTTCTTCTCGATCGAGGCAACGTGCAAGAGTTTGCCAATGGTCGAACTGACGAGGTCGAAACTTCGATCGAGACGCACGATGATTGGATATCAACCTTGTCGCCTTATCAACCGTAATCAATTAAATATTTTCCGCGTGAACAACGAGTGAATGAAACGAGCGAGTGAAACGCGGAAGAGAAATTTCCGATTTTCGATGATTGTAACCGATGAATTACCAATCGTTGCGTATGGTCGGAGAATATACAACGAGAGAGTTTATATAACAGTTCTGATTCGACTCCTTTATCCTTTTTTTTTTTTTTTCAAAAACGATAAAGTGCAAAGGTTGCTTCTTTTTAGGTAGGAAAGAGCATCGATAAAAGATCATGGAACAAGTTTTGTACTTCGGCTGGAAATGCACTGCGTTATTCACTGTGGGACAATGTTATTACTGCTCGTGTTACTATAGAATTTTCACGAAATCTATGCTCGATAGCGAGGTCTGAGGGGCTCTGTAAGAGCTGTTCGAAGGAATTTATTACCCAAATAGAAGAAAAATTATACGGAAAGGATCCCCCTTTGAAGCCACGCTTTCAAAGCTATATAAATGTCCAATTGATATAGCAAGAGACAGAGCACGTGTTCCCGCGAAAGTAATGGCCCTCCAATTCTTTTCAAGTTTCATTACGAATATATATTTCATGAATATAGGGTATTAATTATTTTTATAACAATTTTACGATCGATACTTACCAGTGACGTAGAATTGTATTTCCAAAAGAATGCTCAGCAGGATCGGAAGCGCTCGCATGTTGACAATTAATCTTGCAACATCGTTACTTCAGACGTTCATCGTGCTCGTAACTGTAACAAAAATAAAAAAAAGATAATCCCTCCTTCTTATCTCTCTTTCTTTCTCTCCTATTGGATTAAGACGTCGATCGAACACTCGACCCTTTCATTTTCACGGGACGATTTAATTAATAAGAGATCGTGGTGGAAAGAAACGATAAAAATAGAACGGTGTATCATGAAATATACAAGAGAATTAGCGTTCCGTGATACACCACGGTATTCGTTCGTGATTTCATCTTTGTTATACGCGAGGAGGGCAATGCTCATATCCTCGTATAATCGATATGGATTCAAGTGGTGGGGTTGCGACCCTTAGTCTCTCTCTCCCCCATTCAACGCTTCAACCTTTCGCTCTAAGTGGCCCACCTTTGTCAAGCATCTTCGACACGGGGAAGAAAAAAAATATACGACAAGAACTCGTCGACAAAAGATCCTCAAATATGGATTATATAGCGGCGGATATAGCGAAACATTTTTATTATTCATGAGTTTCGAAATGACGGGGAAGGGAATTAACAATTTAAATCGATTGTTTTTGGATTAATACTTAAGCGTGGATTAACCCTTTTAATAACGCCATTTTGCAATTCAAATTTCTCGAATCGATAAGTAAATTTGTAATTTCTATAAAATAAAATAAAATATAAATATATATTTAGATATACATAGATTCGTTGTAATAATAAATGAAGATAACGAGGATTAATAATTTGGAAAACGTGCGAGAATATAATCCGTAAAATAAATTTTGGAAATGGATCTTGAAATTATTTACCGTCGTGCAAATGTATCATATTTAGAATTCTTGATTTATAGTTTCCGAAAGAAATAATCTGCGATTATTTTTAAAAAAAATTATCTTCACGGAAAATATTATTTTTCGGTAAATTCGAAGATTTCGACGTTCATCGAATGCAATTTGTAGCAACGTTTTTGAATAGGGCCAATTTTGCTTTGACATCTGTTTAGTTATATCGACGATAAATTACTGTTCCCACAAAGAAGAAATCTGTAAAGATTTCACAAGTTTCCATTTGAGGAAAACTCGTGGTGCATCGTGTCCACGGATAGAAATGTCTACTGAAATTCAACATCGATTTATCACTGTCTCTTACAGAAATTCAGGCACGTTTGATCGTCGTTTTCATTTTTTGTTGGGCGAATACGATTGTACGTAAAAATAAATGTATTTATTTCGTGAACTTATCTCAACGGGGCGTGGAAAATAAAAATAGAAAATTCAGTTTTAGAAACTGAATCGTAACCGAACCGAAATGTCGAAGGTTTACTGTTATACTGAACGTCGAAATATTTTGCACGAACGTATATACGTATAACTTTGTATTTGGAGTGGGGATATGTGACCCCGAGTTCTTACAACTTTAATATTAAGAATACAAATTTGAATTTCGTTCGCTTATATAATCGAAATTATAAATCTCGCATTCGATTTCCATTTCTTTTTTTATTTTTATTTTTTTTTTAATTTTATTACAAGCAAACAAATTTGAATTTCGTTGATTATAAACTTCTAAATAATTATGTACGTTTTTAAATTAATCGCTGCGATTGTTTTCTATCGAAATTATTATTTTAAACTCTTTTAATTTCATCTCTCGCATTCGTTTTTCATTTCTTCTTTTTCTTCTTCTTTTTTTTTTTTTTTTAATTTTATTACAAACAAGCAAATTTGAATTTCGTTGATTTAATCGAAATTATAATGATCGAGATGTTAAATAATTACGTACGTTTTTTAACTAATCACTGCGGTTATTTTTTATCGAAATTGTTATAATAGAAACTTTATTAACGTTTTATTTCTCGCGATTTCGATTCGATTTTTTTTTTCAAATTTCATTAGAAGCAAGTAATCGAATAAAATTACAGATAATGGCGAATAAAAAATTAAAGGAAGAAACACCAATATCAATTATCCCATTTTCAATAACATCCAATCACCATTTTTACGCCATTTTGAATTTCTAACAAACGAGAACAGATCTGTCGAATTGGCGCTCGAGTTTTTCCGCGTACACGGAACAATCGTAGGACAATATTCAATAACTCAATCGAGGCGAGGGAGGAAGAATAATATCGAATGGAAGAGGATACATCCGAAATATCGCTTGTTTATCAGCATTTTGCATCATCGTTGCAATCCTCCCTTCCCCTTCTCGTTCCCCTCCCTCCATCCTTCCCGAAACATTCCGCGTTTCAATTTATTCCCGTGTTTACCCCACACTTAACAATTCAAACAACCTGTCCATTCGGCCAACTCTGCCCAACTTTTGAACACGCCGCGTCATTATTTCTCGCCTCCGCGCCGCCTTTCCTGCCTTTCCTCCCCATCCCCGATTATTATCGCCCGCTATCGCGTAATAAACTTCAACAATGGAAGCCTAGACGCCTCCTCAACGTGACGATTCGCGAAACATTTTCCTTCTCCCTCCCCTGCTTTTTCAACCAGGTCGCGATTCCCTGCTCTCGCACACCCTCACCCTTTCCCTCTCTTTCTCGAGAGAGAAAGTCTACCGAGAATTCGCCGGTAAAAGATTTTTCCCCCCTTCCCGCGCGTATTTAATTTCGCGCTCTTTTGTTCCGCGAATCGAAACGTTGAAATGTCTATTCGTTTCCACGGGAGAATTTTTCCTTTTTATCCGAAAGGGAAAACGGCGGGGAAAGGAGGTATAATTTGTTTCGAGTAATAAAACGATACTTGTTTTTCGAGGTCGAATGAATTCCGCCAGACCATCCTCTGTCTTCTTTCCATTTGAAACAATAATTTCCACGGGGATAACGCGTTCGCGTTTATTAATCCCTTTCGCGGAACACTTCGTATACGCGCGTTACACGCGCACCGAATCATTTAATCCCTTCAAAATTTAATCCCTTTCGTCGAATTTACCCGTGATCAAAGCCATCATCATCATCATCACCGAATACACATCGAAATTTGTCCGCTCTTTCAATTCTAAAGCGCCCACTAGGTCTCTCTCTAAAAAAAAATAAAAATAAATCAGAGGAAAAATAAATAACCCTCGTACAACCCTCGTCTCGATGTTCGATCCTGAGAGGCGGTTTCCACCTTCCTCGATAAACGTCTCGCCCAACAACGTGCATGCATCTTCCGACCCGGGAAACTATCCCTTTCTCCCTTCGTTCCACGTACGTGGAATAAGCAACGTGCGCACGTACCATCATTCATTACCCCTCAACTGATTTAAATGATAGATATTCGCGCCGGTATAGCGCATCATCCCCTCCCCCCCAGGAAACAAAGAGCGTATCCCGGGATAGCATGATCGAGCGGGTGCGCAACCGCGGACTGTAATTTAGCTCTCGTGTAAAATTCACTCTGCACAGAGAGAGCGAGAGAGAGAAAGAGAGAGAGAGGGAGATGGTGTGTACGTGGCGTAATGTATGCATGCAATTGGCAAACTGAACGGCCGCGTGTGCGCGCGTGTGTGTAGATTGCGAGGTGTAGGATGGGACTGAAAGGACTGAAGGGCCCATGGTAACGATCTCAGTCATACGGTTTCATGCTGATAACTGGAACGCTTCCCCTCTCCTCTCTATCTCTCCGCGCGTATTTACATACTGATATGAACATCGCGGCAAAAGTTTGTGTAATCAGCTCGTCGTTGAAGAGATACACACAGGGTATACCCCGGAGGCAGGGGGGAGGGAGAGGCAGGGATCGTCATCGAGAGTTTAAATTATACGGGATGCAAAGTATGCGAAAAGAGGAGAGGAGGAAGAAGGAAGGAAGGAAGGAAGGAAGTTGAAACGATAACGAATGGGTGTGGCACGTAAGGGGGGTGCGGTGTAAAGACATTAAGCCGATTTCCAGGTTAAACACAAGTACAACCGGCTCCCCATCCCCCTCCCCTTAAATGCGCGCATCTTTCGCGGTTCTCCAGCCACGGATTAATGCTGCCTTTCATTTCCCTGAATAATTTAAATGGACCGTGCGTTTGTAGCATGAAACCGTGTTTCCGCTGAAACGGAGAAACTTGTGAAACTTGCGAAAATAAGGTTAAAGATATTGTGAGAATGCAGAAAAGGGATTTTTCTCCTCTTCTTTTTTCTCTTTTTTTTAAGTTTTCTTTAAGTCGACGAGGGAGGACGAGTTTTTAAGCATTTTTTTTTTCTTCCTTTTACGGTCTACGAACGCAACGCCGTTCGTATTCGAGAGCGATATAATTGAGAGGAATTTCTGTTCTTTCTTTTTTTCTTTTTTTCAAAGGAATGTCCTCGTGTATTAAATTTGAAACTGCTCGTTCGTAACCTCGAGTTTGCGTACCTCGAATCTCGCCCCGCCACTTATCGCCTGCAAATGAAACAAGTTCCCGTTCGGAGAGACGAGCAGATCCTAACCTCGGGCATTACGAACTTCCCGAAGTGGAGAGAATTCTCGTTTCAGCGAGAGAGTTCGAAATATCAAAACTTGTGTGTGCGTGTCGATGCTCGCTCGGCTAGTGCCGATAGATGCGAAATTCTTTTCATCTTTGTCGATCGCGCGAAAGGAGAAAAGAAAGGCACACTTTATAACAGTCGCAACAATTAGGAGGGGAGACACGAATGAAAAATTCGAAGCATTTGGAAAAAACATTCGCGGGGAAGAAGAGATTAAACACTTTGAAAATTCACTCGTAGAGGAGACCGCTGAAAATGCTTTTTTTCTCCCTCCCCTCCCCTCCCTTGTTCATCTCGTTCTGGGTTGGAAAAATATGGGGACTCAAAGTTTGCATAGTGCTCAAGACGGTGCATTTTTTCCTCCTTTTGAAATGCGTGCTACGTTCTTTTAGAAATCATTTGTAGAAAGCATTTGTTGTTTACGTGAAATTGGGATAAGTTAGGTTAGGTGGGATAAATCAGTGAGACGAATAAGATAGCAAGCGATAAAAAATTATTCTTTTCTTTGTACAAAAGTGATATCTCAAGAATCGAAAGTCCTATCAAGATAAATAAAATTCTGTGCTTTTCATGATCATTTGTTCGTTGAGAGGTTTATAATTTTCTAAATTTCTTAGCATTCGAGATAAATTGTGTGATAGATTAAGTAAATTGATTTAAAAATTGTGTCAAAGTTGATCTCTCATAAGTTATTACCTCACATAAGTTATTATATAGATTACTGCAAGCTCTTTCAAAAAATCGAATCGAAATATCATTCAAATTAACGAATGTAACAAGCTTACGATTCATCCGCTTGAAAAATTTAATAATTTACAGGAGATATCGCGAGTGCGTTTTATTTATTTAAAAAAAAAAGTGATTAAAAGTGTAAAGTTTTTTAACCGAAATTTATATCCACGATGGTTTGATCAAATCCTCTACAGATTTATTTTGATCTTCGCTTTTCGAACGATGAATGTAAGCAGATTAACAGAATGATACACCGATATTTAAAATCGCAATGCTAAATATTTGATGATAGAATCGAATCTTTCTTTATTAAAAATTGAATCGCGATAAACGCGCGTGCGTGACGTGTTTTAATATTTTAAAATAGTGGAGAGAAGAAAAAAGAAATGATTCTGAAACCTTGTATCGCTTCTGTTTGAAAGAAAGTGCGAGGAAAATAAATGCCAGAGAGAAAGCTAGAATCCTTGGTAAAGCTCCGATCTACTTTTTTATTTCTTTCTTCCCTTTTTGTGTGTATTTGCGTTGTAAATGCGTACGCCAGAGTAATACTAATACATAGTAATAGAACGTTGCTGACTCAACGTCCGTCATTGACCAGCTCGCACGTTTAAAACCCCTTGAAAATGGGCGAGAACGAGCGAGAGATTTGCAAATGTGCAAGCCAGGCATAAGCGGCGAATAAATTAACCAAAAATTAAGCGAGAAGCATTTCAAACGAGGATATATCTCGAATGCCGGTTTCTCAAGATAAATACAAAACAAAATTTTTCCATGATCGTTCTCTGGATTATTTTTAACCCGTACTTACGCTGCGCGAAGCATTATTTTTCTTAAAGTCGGGGAACAATAGCAATAATAAATTTTTCTTTGTAAAGCGATGCGAATATTTCCACTATTCGTCGAAATAAATAAATAAAGAAAGAAAAGAATGAAAAAGTTAAAGTGGAAAATTTCATCTTTCGAATATAAATATATATTTTATGGGAGGAAAAAAATATATATATGTACATAGAAAAAAATGTAAAACTTAATAATACAAGTAATATAAAGTTATACAAATTTTAATTCAAGGATTCTTGTATTCGTAGTTGGTAGCAAAAGTTACATTACATATCTCGCTTTTTCACATTACAGCTATATGAATTTTCTATCTTATATTTTATAAAAGAGACGCTTTTTAAAGACGATTAAAATTCTACTGTTTTCTACGATTTGAATTAAAAATTAGTTTCTTCTGTTTACGGGATCGACACAAGTGGGGATATTCGAGTAAAAAAAGAAGAAAAAAACAGGTAAACATTTTATACGCGTTTCATCGTATCTCGCGTAAATGCAAAGCTACAACCACTCAATATTTTATATCCGTGTTTCCGTTTGAAAACTTATTGCTTATGCATGTGATTCATGTTTGACAGAGGATCAAAACGCAATCATGAATAAAACTTCCCGCCAATTCCTGTATCGATTCACGAGTCCTTTATCGGTAATTCCTCCATTCCGCATCGGAGAAATCATATCTTTCTTCGTTATAGTATCGATCGATCTACCGATTAATCTGTTGAAACCTTTGGAACGAACGTCATCGGTTAGGCGGGATTACCTTAATCTCTTGTCCACCCCGTGGTGGGCAGAGATCGGTACAGTTTTTGTGCGGTTTCCACGCACCGACAACGTGTTCCATCGCCAAAGTTAGCCATAGTTAATTTTCTCTCCCGTTACGCTAGTTTCCTGTGTTTGTTTCCCATGGAAACTTGAGAATTTCGAGCATTTCGCGACAGATCCTTTTTGGATCTAACGGGAGAGAAGTCGAATATCGAACTTTGCCTATCCTATTTCTCGATATCCCAGTGTTATAAATTCGAAAATTAATCCGTACGAATTTATAAAATGGAATTTTATAAATTCAGAATGTTCTGCAATAATTTCTTTTAAAATATTTGCGCACGAATTGAACGGTGTAACGGTTTTTTAAATAATTTTAAAGGGCGAACTCGTAAATTATTTTTGAAAGACCGATGGAAGATGATCCTGGACGAATTTTTAAATAAATTTCTAGAGATTCTAAAAGAAGGGATAGAAGTGCTTAAAGCTTTCCGTATTCCGTCCGTATCTTCGTTTCTTCCTTCATTTTCATTTCATGATAGAAAAAAATAAATGAATGATGAACAAGGATTAGGGATTGAAACGTAAACGCGTTTTACAAAACGTTTCACCCGTATCTCGCGAACTAATTAAATTTTGTAAGAGTATTCCTGTATTCGTTAAAAACGTTGGCTTGGCTCCGCTGTTGCACGTGGTGGAAATGCACGCGTTAAATTCTCGTTAGGAACAGTCATACCGGGTGTATTTACAACTCTGAAGGTAACAAATTTTTAATAAAACCTCCCCCCGGACTCGAAATTTCCATTAAACCGTGTTACTTTTGACTTTGCACGCGTCCCTGCACTCAAATTCAACATTTTTCCTTGAATTTGGCATCACGTTTCTTTTACGTAACCGTGCGCAAACACGAACAACGCAAAATGCTAATTTTCAGAGAAAATTGCCATTCTTATTTGGAAGCTGCAACGGAACCTTTTGTTTCCTTATCCTTATTTTCTTCTGGAAAATTTTTCTCGGAAAACAAGATTGTTTAAAGATATCGTTAAATGAATATAAATGAACGTAAAGGTTAAGAAAAAAAGAAAGAAAAAAATCGAGGAAACGTATCGTCTGTGCATATTTGAACCATATTTTTCACTCCCTGAAAAAAAAAAATTAATATCGCTTGTTTGCTACACTGCATAAGTTGCGATGAATATTCTGAAAGAAGCTTCAATGCTCATCAAGAAATAATAAATTCAGAAGAAATATATGTACAATCGATAAATATTAAAAAATTGTGGACTGAACATTTGAAAAAGGGCGCGTGAAAAATGATTATAAAGGAATAATTTTCCATATTTAAGGGAGGAGGAAGCACACTCTTTTTGTCCGAGTCATCCTCAATAAATAAATCATAAACGTCAAACGTTGTACCATTTTTAAATAAGATATATTATATTTGGAAATATCATCGCTTCGTCAACAATTATTAAAACTTATTTACTTTTAACGCAACGAAACGATCCGTTGCATTGGAAAATTAAACTGGAGAATTGTCTCGTTCGTTTTTTTAAATGCCGAACGATTAAACGATTAGTCAGTCGCGATAAATAAAAGAGCGTGTTATCTCCGTGGAAAATTTTCTGGAAGCGGGAATCGCACCGTCTATCTCTCTTAATCGAAATAGAGCGCGGAGGAGAGGGAGTGTGGATCGAGCGATTAACCCTAGCTTCAAGGTACGTGGCCGCCATGATTAATCACGGGAAAAGTTTATCGATTGTAAGGGAAGGAAGAAGTGAAACAAGCGGTGGGGGCTATTAATCTCCAGTTGATGAACTCACCGTTGATTTTCGCGACTTTAGAATTGGACAACTTCTCGTCCGATTCGTCTTTCCTCGATTCGACCCCCTCCACTAATTAAGAGGAAGGGTCCTCCGTTCCAAAACAAAACGCGCCGGATCGAAGGCAAAAAACTTTCCCAACAACTATCGCCTCCCTTTCTTTTCCCGTATTTCTTCCTCCTCTCGATCCCTTTCTTACTCAATTTATTACATCTCACGAGAAATAAATTTCTCTTCGTCGAAATTAGATCGAGTGCAGAAAAAAGTCGCGAGTCGAAATTTCGAAAATTCAAAATAGATCCTTTCCGAAACGATTATCTTTCGATGATCGATTTCAAATTGGAGCAAAAGTGGGACGAAATACGAATAATAACGTGAGATAAATTCTTTCGAAGGATATCGGGCAAATAAAAATAAAATATCGTCGATAAAAAAAAATGGGTTAATCGTTTCATCAAATACGTAATTGTTAATAAAATATAGACAAGAGCCACGTGCTCCCCTCTCTGTCGTCGAAGAAATCAGCCGCTCGGTGATAATTATTTAAAATCTATTTCATTTTGCGTGGAATCAGAAGACGCGATTAGAAGATAAATAATAACGGATATTACGACGAAGGGAATCCGCGTATTAACCCAGAAAGTCAGTGAACGGGTCACAACGGCGAAATTGAAACGATCGTAACTCCACAAGGGAAGCAATTTCTCCACAATCGTCCATTTCACTCCAGACACCAGCCGTGCTGTTGTGGCCACGAGCGCCACGCTGCATTGCCTCCCTCTACATCTCGACAAACTACCGAAAGAATTTCTCCTTCTCATCCTCCAACCTATATATAAACGATCAATCGTTTCCTTTTTTCCCCCAATTCTCCCCTCCGTATAAAAGATTATATAAAAGTCATCGCTACGAATATATAAGACTCGATTATCGAGAAATTTGTCTTCGTACTGGAAATATGATATTCGAACTAAAAACGTATGAACTCTGAACGAAATGGTTGCAAGAAAGAGAGGGAAAATTAAGTCAAAGGATAGAATAATGAAGAGAAGTAGCTTTTTTAAGATATTGTTGATTCCTTCGTATTTGTTCAGATCGGAACAGAAGTCGATTAAACTTGAGATTTTGAATGCTTATCTTTTAACATTTATAATCTTTCTCTGACTTTTCTCGCGAAAAGAATAAAGTAATTTGTCTTTCGTTGATCTTTTTCGAATATCTCGCTAAAAAAAAAAATTAATAATCCAGAGAAAAAGAGAAGTGGAGAGATAAACGGAGACAAATTCGTTTCCGTTAATATCTTTCTCGAACATCTTGTACCGAAATTAATAACCCAAAAGAAAAGCGAGAAAAAGGAAGGAAGAGATAAAGGTAGTGAAAACTTTAGCGGGCAAAGTAAACGAGTAAATATTCCCCATAGATTTAAGAAAATATATAAACATCACGAAACAGCTCCATCGACACCGACCGGAATATCCTTAAATCTTCGCTTTTATAGATTAGATAAATTTTCAAAGAAAATTTCGTGCACGGATTTCGCAAGATTCTTCGAGAAATTTGTTAGAAATTACTTTTTTTCTATTTTTATTTTCTTTATTGAGATACTCTACTCTACAAACGCATTACCCTACTTTCGAAGTTTAAGTAAAATTTAATGTCAGAACTCGAGATCGAGTCGAGAACAGAAATTGTTTCGCATGCAAATGTTTCCAGTTGGAATTAGACTGCGTTCAGAATAACCACAGGCATATTTACTTTATTATAAATAAACACCCAAAAAAAACTCGTTAATCATCTTGAAGGATCACTCAAGGATCGGGAACAAAGATTTTGATATCTGATTTTGTGATCTCGACCTTAAAGCCGGAGGTATAAACTAATACAAATGATTAAAGAATCTGGTTGAAATTCAGGAAGATGTGTATCGCGAGTAAAATTAATTCGAGACGAGATATAATTTCTCGCGAGAGAGACAATTTACCAAATAGATATTCAAAAGATTTCGAAAACAACTTATTAATGCAACCCATAAAACAACGTTTGTGGATGCACACAGATATCCAAATTTCTCCAAGAAACTTCCGTTACAACTTCATATTCCTCGATGCTTCACTTTTCCAAATTCAAATCTTCCAATCGTTGAATCGAAGAAAAGAAAAGATTCGTACGAATGAATTATGAAGCAAAACGTTTCTCTTATCACGTTTCAAATGTTTTTACTCAAGTCGCATCGGTTACAAAAAATATTCATTATTGAAAATTGAGAATTAAAAGGCTGCGATTCTTTTATTGTTTTTCGACAATAACAACAAATAAACAGTTTCTCTTTCATAATATAACATTGTATTTGAAAAAAAATGTGATTAAGAAAAATTTTCTTGAAGAAATATTATTGAAAATTGACAATTAAAATTCTTTCGTCATTTTTCGACAACAACCAATAACTTTTTCATAACATCGTATTTAAAAAAAAATGTTTACACTGTGATTAGGAAAAAATTTTCTCGAAGAAATGTTATTAAAAATTGAAAGAAAATTTTTTGACAACAACAACTAATAACTTTTTCATAATACAACATCGTATTTGAAAAAAGGAAAATTTTACATGGCAGATTTAAAAAAAAATCAGCGAAGAAATTGTTTTGCACCAGGCGGAGCAACGAATTTGCCCGGACAAGAAACAATTTTTAGGAACGACGAGCAAACCAAATACCCAATCACTTTATTCGATTTGAATCGGGACACGTTTCTCTCGCGAATCGTTAATGGGAATAATCCAGGAGACTGGGCGCGCTCGTTCACGTATAAAACGGAAAAACTAACATCGCTAAAATCGTGCAAGAGTGACAAATAAATCGAGACCGATACACGAGACGCGATTAATGAGTCAAGATTATTCCGCCAAACGATATTTGCAAAACGGATATATCACGTTTATCTTTTTTTTTTTTCCTTTTTTTCTCACTGAACACATTTTACCCCTCTTCCATCACGATCCTATTAATTTATCGAAGCAAGAAACAATCATTAGCAGTATCATGTCTGCAAGTTGTAGTTATTTTGGGATTATCGTACTCGTGCTTGTTCTATAATACCTAAAAGAATGTTCTAATCTAGGACAACCAATTACGAAAAAATCTCCATATTTTCCATAAACGGTTCTTTTACCAACTTGTAATGTTTTATTTAATATACATGTGACGAGATAAACTTTGCTTTAACCGATCTTCTCTATGTTCTCTATGTTCACTTGGAAATTCGCAAAACGATTCAATTTACGAATTACGAGTTACTTTACGAACATATATTCATCAAAATGATGAATTTATCAATTCGTAACATTTAAAATGTTCACATTTTATTCGACACTAAGAAAAATATTCTTCGCACATTTATTTGAACGAACAAATTACTCGAAGAACGAT
The DNA here is from genome assembly GCF_029169275.1 of Apis cerana. Taxonomy (NCBI): domain Eukaryota; kingdom Metazoa; phylum Arthropoda; class Insecta; order Hymenoptera; family Apidae; genus Apis; species Apis cerana. The sequence goes on from NC_083860.1 coordinate 10,136,774, forward strand.
TCGACTCGAGTCAACGATATTTTAAACACGATTACGTTTTTTACGAACTTCTTATCAATAGCTAACGAACTGTATTACAATCGATTATGAAAAATATGGTATTCTTCATGATCCTTATCAATTCGTAACATTTAAAATGTCCACGCATATTTTATTCGGCGCTAAGTGGAAGAAAAATACTCTTGGCGCGTTTCGGGCAAACAAATTAGAGAAACGATTCGATTCGAGAGAAATATTTTGAACACGATTACATTTTTTTTCTGGGTCGATAGCTAACGAACTCGATTACACACGCGCATAAATCGTAGAGAAAACACTCCATAATGGATGATGGAATCTCAAAGAAGGTAATTTAATTTTCATCGCGTCCAAAACGAATCCCTCTCCCCTCCCCTCCTCCTCCCTTCTGCATAAAGGCCGAAATCCAAAGGTTGGGAGAGGAACTGTTGCGTCCCAAACAGTTGCCCACCAGTCAAGTTAAATCCACCGACGGACTCGCTTTGAGAACGACGTTGAATCGTTGAAAATAAGTAAATTTCTCGAATAACGTTTAACCGTTATCTACGTTGAGTCCGGTCTCCAAGGGGCAAATTAACCGTAGTCACGCTTGGTATTACCAAGGTTGGCGGGGAGGAGGGGGTTGCGTTTTAATAAGGTGAACGCGGATTAAATTTTACCCCCGATGAGTTTACACGAGGGCACCGATATACGCGGCGACCTAATGAAATTCATCCTAGAGCAAATTCCGCTCGTGGATGACCTCGTAAAATTGTTGGCATCAGATACGACTTTACACGTAAAGTCGGCCGACACCTGGAGAAGTCCCCTCCATTCACACTTTTGCATTTGCCACACAAGATTTAAAGGCCTCCTTATCTCGTTATTGTTGGATAGAGTGGTTATCTTGTAAACGGTGATGTCGGATAATATGAAGAATACGAAAGATCGAAAGATTCGATTTAATCGAGAATATTCGTTCGTTGATCGATAACCTAATCCTCGGGGATTAAAAATATTAACCGAGAGATCGAAAACGATTTGCGATATGGTATTAATCGTTGATAAATATTCGAGTAATTTGGTATTTGGTTTATTCAACGGGTTAAATATTTGTAATTTAGATACGTGACAAAGATAAATAATTAGAGATAAATACAGAATTGTGTAAATTTTGAATCGGGGATTAATCTGGATGTGATTAATAACATTAATAATATAATATTGACGCAGTTCTCCAATCGAAATGAAAAGCATCGAAATGAACTTTCTAACTACGATACCGCGATATTTGTCTGTTTATGAGCGAAAATTACTTAAGATACGAATAATACGTAGCAACAGAGAATCGTATAATTACCTAAATATTCCTTGATAAAATTCAATCGAAGTATACCAATCTTATCCCGAATATTAAGATTAACGATTTAAACTCTTCAAATATCGGAAAACCAGATCGTAAATGGACCAAATTCGACCGATTCGTGTTCGTTCGAGTATTTGGCAACATACGTTCACGAAAGCTTGTATACCTCCTTTCACGTGGAATATATTTTTCAATATATCCTCATCAAGAAATTATGAAAAAAAAAACGGAATTTGCCTTCTTCAGAATCGACTTCCTCTTTTACTCTCTCTTTCTCTGGAATCACTCCAAGAGTGCTCCACTCTCCATCGTCACTGTGTACACACGCGTGATCGCGATCATCGTGATACGAGAGGCTTCGAGATCGATCAGAATCGCGATAACGGGATCTCGAAATGCCTCGCGAAGCGTGTCGTAAAAAAATTGGCGGCGAAACCCGAGGCTAATTTCTTCAGCGAGGAAGCGTGAAGGAGAAAGAAAAAACGTAACGAACCGCGGCCGTTTTTCCGTGTTACGCGGCTCCATTGCGCCGGCCTAATTCCTCGCCGGCTCGTTATGAGCCGCAGAACCGCGCGCGCACTTGTTACCCACGGCAAATTTACATTTCAAAACCGAGGGTGGGGATGGGGGGCTCGAGAGCCGAGTAAATGCACGTCGAAATTGACGTTGCACCGGCCCTCGATCGAACCCTCTCCCCCTCTATCTCTCCCCTCTTCTCCCCGCGCGAAAAACGGAAATTATTGCCGGCTCACCATCGCCGACTTATTTTTCTTTTTTCTCCACCAACTCGTGGCTAGAGAACCTGCAATTTATTCCATCTTCTTCTCCCATTCCATTCCAATATTCGCTCATCTTCGATACGTTCCCCCGTCGATATATATATATATTCGAGTAATTCGAGGATATATTTGAAACGGTATATACGTATATCTATTTTAAAAAAAAAAACAGCTTGCCGCGAGAGAAGAATGGAAGCTATTAATCCATTGAAAGATCACGGGGAGAGTGTTACGAACCATTTACAAACGGATGAAATCGAGCTATGATATCGAAGCTATATAAAACAGACTTGTGCACAACAAAGTTTCGCAACAAGATTTCCAATAATAATAACAAGAAGATTTCCAACAACAATAATAATAGCGCCGTTGAAACGCTTTCATATTCGTATATATATATATTCATAGAAAATATCGCCTATTTCTAATTCCTTTCTAAACGTCCGTCATTCTCATACGCACCTTCCTCCATACGTCTCTTTATCTCGTAAATAAAAGCATCGCCGGGTCGAATCAATCGCCATCCTGCGAGCATATATATATACATATATATAGATAATTCAATGAACGTACGGGGTTCAATAGCTCGCGCTATTATGATGGTTCTGTTCTCTGGATAGGAGGAATAAATCATGTCCACCTGCCGACTTTATCGCCTTGGCGAAGGCCGGCCCCAGGTAGTTAATCGAGCGATCGCCACCGGAACCAGAATGGAGATCCTCGCGACGGAACACGTACCGACGCGACGTCTGGACAGGAGGTGTACACTCGCGCGCACACATGCGAATGTACAAGGACCGGTGAAAGGCCTAACGTGTTTTATTGCTCGGCTGATACGCGAATATGGAGGGGGAGGAGGGGGGCCAGCTATCGGCAAACGTGCACAATAGGCCACTCCTATACGGTTATTAATCACCGTTTCCCTCGTCAATGCTCTACTCCCTCCCAATAGGGTCGAAACGGTGCGCAGACGTGTGGCCAACTCGCACCCGAGTCTGTGTACCGGATATGCATCTTTACAAGATTTTTTTTTCGGAACGATCTTCTTTTTTTTTTTTTGGAACAGGTTCGACAGATTGATTAAATAATATCTAGCGATTTTATAATTATAATTTATTCATTTTTTTGATGGAGGGTAAGGTGAACGTTGATATTTTTTTTCTTTTTTTTGTATGTGTACTTTTAAATATGTGTGTGTGTGTGTGTAAATTTATGAAAAAAATTAGCCTAGAAGATATGAAATATTTAATACGAAGCTGTAATATTTTTGGAATATTTTTTATAATGGATCGTAAGTCACTTTTGGACATGTATGAAAAGATTTATACATGCGAAGGATTTTTGTTTTGTAAAAAATTTGCGCGATTATTATTCGTGGATATATATATGTATATATTTTTTTTAATTTAAGAGAAAAGTAATTCTTGTAAACAAATACGAATGTGAAAAAATTTTTTGAAAAAAAAATTTGGAAAAAAAATTTTCTTTTTTTTTGACAATTATTTTTTTCTCCATGGTTTTCCGTAATATTCTTTTGTAAATCGCATACGATAAAAGATATCGAAAAATGGTTCGAATAAAAGTTATACTCGTTTTAAAAGTTCTATGAATTATTTTTCTTTCCTTTTTGATTTTTTTTTTCTTTTTACGAAAAGTCTTTAAAAATGCTATAATTTTTTTTCGATTCATTTTTCCAACCCTTTTATCGTTTTTACGATTTATACGATTTCTAAAAGAAATTAAACTTAAATAATATTTTATAATTAAATTAAAAAATAAACGTATACTCTTTCGTTGTTATGATATTCAAAATTTAAATGTCTGTATAATTTTTATTCACGTTTTCGTATCCTTCCTCGTTTATGAGCTCATTAATATTACTCAAATAGAAGGAATGACTCAAATAAAAGGGATAGTTTCTCCCCAGGTAAGGGTAGAAATTAACAAATAAATTTTGAAATTTTTCTTGAAAAATATTGTTACACGCAAATAAATTGCTAAAATTACGACGTGCATCAATCATCAACGTCCTCTTATTCGAAAATAACCTCTCGCAAAGCATACGTATCGATTTCAACGTCCGTTATAGATACGAAATACGCAATACACGTTTACGAGGTCACCATCACACGATCTATATATCTTCCTGCTTTTAAGCTAGTAATTTACCTCTCAGACGGTAAAACGAACCTCTATGGACGTAGATTTTCCCTACAATTGATCAGTTTCGATGCTAAATAATCTGTAAACTCTCCTTAACGTTTATCCTTAATCGAATCGATCAACGATGAATTTATGGAATTCTGAATGAAAAATTCTCCCTGATTGATTAGATAATAGGCAATAATATAAGAAGCAATTATTGCGGGAAGCATCGAAGAAGAATAGAACAAGAATAAAATTCTTAATTGAACGTCAAACGATTCGACACGACGTATTCCACTTTTCTCACTCGGAGGTTCAATCATGTTCTTTATTTTCAATTAGCGTGAACGACGCGGGAAAATTCCATCTACGTAGAAGGAAGGGAAGATTTCGATTGCCTCTGGATTGATCCCCTTTACTCATCGAATCAAAACGTTTCGAGAATCCAAGTTAAATATAATGTCACGGTGATTAATGGATCGTACGTGTCCTGTCGAAAATTGCTCTCTGATTAATCGAGCTATGAAATTACTTTACACGAGTATCGCTGCCCTCGATATATATATAAAAATCGGAACAGAAAGATCTATTTTTATTTTTTCCCTCCCTTTCTTATTTAATAAAAACGTCCGATGTAATTTTTCACCGTCTACTCGTGAAAAATCCAAATTACATTCCCCTATGAAATTACTTTAAATACGTTTGAAAAGAAAACTTTTGCGGGTATATTCGAAAGGGTGGATATCAGTCCAAGTAATAGTCCACTATTCTCAAATATTCGCATCCCTGCATATAACTGTCTCTTATGTAACATCTAAATAAAGAAAAAAAGAAAGAAAAATAAATCTATTTTATTTTTCCTCTATTCTCTTCCCTTTTCCTTTCCCTTTTCTATAAGGGCATCCAAACGTAATTTTTGCAACACTGTCCACTCATAAGGATCCAAACATCTTGGACAAATTACATTTTTTCCCTTCTCTATTACCAATCCCAAGGGACGCTCGAGATTCTGCTCGAATCTGCTTCAAGCTTTATCCATTCTATTTCTCTCTCTCTTTCCCTCTCCCTTTCACCCCTCTTGCCCCTTTTTTGCCAGGCCATTTCATCGAACTGTCGAAAAAACGATCTACCAGCATCCACAATTTCAAGACGGATCTTCTCGTTGAATCCTGAAGTGAAACGAGTGGGAATCGGAATTCTTATTATCGTTCGTTTCCTCCCCATCCCACCCTTTCCCCCTCCGCTTATATCTCTCCCTGCGAACGCGATAAAGAATTCTGTCGAATTTTGCGCTTTCTATCGGTTGTAAATTTGAATGCGCTCGACTGAAACAGTGTTTTCCCGTTCGATTGAACTTCTTGGCATTTTAATGACCCGCGCGCTATATATTTTTCATCCGAGTGCTCGTGAACGATCGTGAATATAACGCGCGAGGATAACGATGTATATTAACGCTTTTAACGAAACGAATTTTAATATTTGATATGATATTTTGTTGAATATCCAAGTTTTGTAGCTTGAATTTTTAATAATTGCAAATCTTTTTTCCTTCCTTTCTTTCTTTCTCGAAAAGAAAACATTTTATGAAAGTAGCCTTTAAAATTGGATAAGAATGCCGAAGAAGATCAGAATTTAAGGAAAAATTAATAAAAATATAAACGTTTCTCCTAGATAAGTACACGTTTTTAACTTTATACCTTTCCTAAAAAAAAGAAATAAGCAACTTATTGATACGCCCAATATATTCGAGGAAAATGGTTCTTCAACTCCCTCAACATCGAGGGTTGTTTTCATGGACGCGAACGATTGCCGATAAAAAGAGATACAACTCAAATATTTATTCGAAAGCTACCGTCTTTAAAAATTTCATCAAGATTACCGATACTTGGATACATCTTCCTTATTAACCAACTTCACGTCTTTCGAATAAATTTAATATACTTTCAAGGGAGAAATAAATCCTAAAAAGATATCGATACGAAATTTCCTTTTCTTTTTTTTTTTTTTTTTAAGGGAAAGATAGACAGATAGATGAATTATCGTCCGATAAACGCGGACAGATATCAAGTAACGTTTTATATATACATATATATATTATTCGTATTTCGACGTTTCAACATAATACGACATATAGATATTGTAATTAATGATACTTGGCTTCCGTTCCTTCCACCTCGATGCTTCTTTTCACCGGTGTGAAATCAATATGGAAATCAGTGGTGCGAGTTTAAAGTGGAGGCAATAGATATTCTCGGCGGAGATGTATTTTTTTTTAAATATCGAAGGATACATGCACAATCCTTTACGGCGAGATTGCAATCGCATGATAGAAAATTGCTCGAAACCTCTTCCCTTATTCGAAACTAAGAAGGCAGAAATAAATGTTACGTGAGAAGATATGGTTAGTGGAGGGTGAGGGAAGGAAATATCGAGGATGCGAAAAGGACAAACGGGGACAGGAACAGGACCCAGGCAAAGGGGAAGAATTACATTTCGCGATAATATTGCGATAATATATCGGTACGTGGAGAATCGTGCCTTGAAATTTTTAGTTCTTCGACATTGTAAATTTTCAATGTCCCTGTTGGAACATTCTCGAAATTTGGAATCATAAATCAAAAATTTTGATTTATCCGAAAAGATTTTTAATAACTATTAGTTACTTGGACAGAATTAAAATTTGAAGCACACCGTGAAAATCTTCATTTCAAATTGTATTTAAGATAAGCATGGAAATAAAATTTTCAAAACAATCTACAATCTCCTTTCCTCTCCCTATACAGACCTTCTCTTCCCCCGAAAAGTTTCTCAACTGGTATTATCACGATTGCAACAAGGCATCGAAACTCGGTCCCCAAGGATTGAGGAAGAAGACTCTTTGAGTTATATCATCCAAGGGAGCAAAGTTTCGGGAATTATACAACATTCCCGAGCGTGTGACCGGTTCAAACATTTTACGCTACACAGTTTTTTTAAACTAGTATCAGCGATACAGCTTTACCCGTTTGATCAAATTTAGACGGTGAGCATTCACTCGATACACCAAACTAATTCGAGGATAAATTGCGCCAAATCAACCGAGAAGTTGGAGATTGTTCTTGGAACGAACTAAATGCCGGGCGTGTTTCCACGTTCTAGAATTCAATTCCCTGTCCAGAGATTCTAAAATATATATAAATGAATATAAAAATTTTAGGATAATTTTAGGAATCGGAGCGATCAGTTTTTTCTATGTGAAGTTACAAATGAGATAATCCAATTTCGATTAATTATTCATTTTTGTTTTATTTTTGTCATAATTGGTGGATAGATTTTATTATATATACAATTACTACGAACTTTTATATTTAATAGAGTACATTCGAGACATTCTTTTTTTTAACCATCTATCTTTATTTGCATTTTTAAATTTTCCTTCGATATCCCTCTTGATCAAATCTCAATTCGAACATTTGCACCAATTTCAATTGCGATTAACAAAATTATGATCTATAATTAAATAAATGTAATTTGACTCTATTCTATGTTAATCTATTCAACTTAAATCCGAAATTTCCAAAAATATTTACATCATACGCTTTCCTCTTTTAGTACTCGTTTCATAAAATGCATAAAGATATCTCATCACAAGATCTTGCACGAAATGAAATGAAATCCTTATCTAATCTAATCTAAATCCAATGTTTCCGTGCAAAAACATTTATATCATTGGATTCCATTTCATATTAAAATAAAATCTAATTATCTTACTTTCTCCCTCCTCCTCTCTTTCTCTCTCTCTCTCTCTCTGAAACAAAATTTAATAATTGCTTCCAAAATAAATAAATAAATAAATAAATGCATGAATTATCGTTAAAAGAGAGAGAGAGAGAAAAAGAGAAGAACGAAATCGAAAATATACTCGAATATTCTCTTTCACGGGAGGGGGAATAAATGTTCGAATCGATTTTGCTCGATAAGTCAAATTTTTCAATATACACGTTACACGTGACGGAAATTCGAATTCCATTTGCCGGAACAAGAAACAGGGAGAATCTCTGGTATCAGAAGAGCTCGAATTGAAAGCGATCGATCGGCGGAGATATCGAATCCTGGATCTTCTTGCCGTTATCCGGAAACCTCGCCATTTGTCACGGCATAAGCCACGTAAGAGGAATAGGGAGGCGGAGGGAAGGCAGGATTCTGGAACTGCGTACACTCCGTGTAGGAGGAGTGCAGGTGAGATCAAACCTAGAGCTAGATTACTTGGTACGGCGTCCGGATCCTTTCGCGTTAATCCTTGCCCGAGTCACTGAATTCAACTCAATAATAAGCTGTTGTCGCCATTATGACCGAGCGTTCAAAACCGTTATTCGATTATTTCTCATCCCTCTTAATTGGATACGATCCTATTTTGATTAAACATTTCCAAATTGTTATTACATTTGTTGAACAGTGACAGATGTGTATAAACTCTAAAAGCAAGTTGTTGGAGATCTGTTGAACGGAGATGTATGTATAAGCGAGCGATGAAAATATAATTTTTTCTTTCTTTTAGAAAGGAAAAGTTCCGATGAAATTTAGGAAAACTTAGGTCAGGAAAGTTTTACAGAAATGGATACGCTACGCTATCATGTAGAGGGAGTAACTAGGTTAATTGTAAGCGCATTAATTGATATGAAATTAATAATAGATGATTATTATAATGGTATTATGATTTGATTGATAAAAAGGGGGGATCCAATTATCACTCTTCGTAAAATCTAATTAATATTTTCGATTAAATCCCAATTAAATTCATAAGAGTTTTTATTGAAATTGAGCGCTCACTAATTGTAATACTTCTTTATACGAATTATTATTTGGATTAGAGTGTCTCGTAGTGGAAAATACTCGTCGTCTAATCGCTGTAATAAAATCCTACAAGCCGGCGACGATGATGGCTTCTGATGGCTCTTCACGTAAACGTGAATAATTATTCCATCACGTTGATCATAGAATTTTGAGAGGAGAGCGTTAATTCATTTCGTATTTGAATTAAACGCGATGATATTTTTTTCCTCCCTGCTTGTTACAGTTAAGTCGCAAAGATTACACGTTGATTTTCAACTACTCTATTAACCGATGTTCATAACCTCGTTATTTGCTTTATTAACAGTTTCTAGTTCTCTAACAAAAGCTTTTAATCCGAATTTCATTCATCGCTCCCTTTTTCCCCCTATATTCAAAATTATTCCATCCAACAGACCACCTCAGAGATTTCAAGCACGAATGAAATCTTTGAACAAATTTCACATTCATTCATAATTTCATTTGCTTTTGCACTATTGTTTTCTCACTGTTTCGTTTGTTCTTTCTCACGATTTTAGAACGAGATTCAAAAATCTTGAATTAAAATCATTGAATGAATATTTTACGATAAAATTGTAACGAAATTTATCATCCTTTTTTTTCATTTTTTTTTTTTTTTTTTGATACATTAAACTTCTTTCTAAATATTCTCCAAACATAACTTAGTTAAAAGTTAATATCATTCTGGAAATAAATAATAAAATAAAGGAAAATAATAATAATAACAATACAAGATCCCAATATTTCTCTCTCCCTCTTTTTTCTTCTATTCTTCACGTGAACACGTATTCGTTGAATCGCTTCATCAAGAATAAAAACGACGCATACTTTAAAAGCTCTCATTCTGCCATTTCACCAGTTATCCTCTGTATTGAATTACGTTAACGAACGATCGCCGATCTCCGTTACAAGCGATTCTCCCCCCTAAAAAAAAAAAAGAAAAAATTGAATAACTCTCCCTCACGTCCGATTAAAATTTACCCATCGGATTTTCTCGCGATGTTTCCAACTCTTCTTGCATCCGAAACGTCATCGGGCAAAGTGTGGCGAATCGAATCACGTTCGAATTTTAGTGTAAGCGTATACACTATCCGTTCTATAAGTATTCGAATCTTTGAATGTTTATAGACTTTAAGAATTATTAAAGATAAAAATATTCGGGCAAGAATTCTTTTCAATCGTTAATATTAACGTAAAATTTGCCTGGTAATAAATATGGTCAAGAAATTTTTAACAAAATGATATTTTATATTTTATATGTAAATTCAAACAGGGATGATTTAAAATTAATTAAATCTTCGATCCGTTAATACCCTTAGTTAGATACAATTAAGATACAAATAACTTTTCAACTTTTTCGCATCTATTTTTTTTTTTTTCATTTCTTTTCTATAAATTCGAAATCTCCTTTTTAATCCACAGTTCAAATGTTCAACTCACTTTTCAATTCGTTCCGTTCGATTCGATTTAAAATCATCGGGACAAAGAATCGGAATCGGTTACTTACAATTAGTTGCATATTAACCGATAATAATTCAAATCGATCTATGGGAACGATCATGGGGGACGCGTTACAACTTCATCCATATTTTTATTACACAATTTTCAAGCCTAGTCTCGCGTTTCTCTATTAATCAAAGCGTAATCGAGATCCCGGATTGAGCCGAAACTTTTGCCAGACCAATCCCGGGCTACTCGATAAATCAAAAAAAAAAAAAAAAAAATCGAATATTTCGTCTATCGCGGGGAATTGCTTTACAGGCCACAAGAGAGGGAACCGGTGATAAATTGAATAGATAAATTGAAATTAGTTGCGATTATCGATCCAATTTTCTAGCATTGCTCGCCGGTGTATAAGTTACGCTCGTTTTATGCCATGATATTAATTGAGGAGCTTCCTGGAAATAGAGACTATGGGATAAAAAATGAATCCAGTGAATATATATATATATATATTAAAACATATATGATAATGGAAGGTAAATGATAAAGACTGTACCGATGTATTAATAATTATAATAATAACACGGGCACTAATTAAGTATAAAACTAACTAAATGATATGCATAATATCACCCATGTACGAGATCTTAATTAAGATAAAGCAATGAAAATATAATATGGACATCGTTGAATCATGTTTCAATTTTCAAATGAAAATTAAAATTAATTTTCCGAAATATACGCTTATTCGCCATTCGTCTGTCATCCGGGACGATTTTTGTAATTTTTCTAGCGGGTTTGTTAAAAGTGTTAAGAATAACGTGGCAAAAAAATAAATAAATAAAAAAGGATTCTGACTCATTTCTCCACAAGAAAATTGCTCGATTAAAATCCAGGCCATTATCCTCGTATCCGAGAAAAATATTCTCTCGCGACATAACTTCGGCTTCGCTTCCCACGATCCACGTTTGATCTTAGGCGACGAGTCATTTTCCTTCTAGGTATATAACTGCCGCTAAAACTATTCCGTTACAGGATTTAAGGGATCAAAGGTAGGGGAAAAAGGGAATGGGATATGAGTTATATTTCGAAACGTGCAACATCTTTCTCCCAAGCTTACGTATTCCGTCTGTGAATCAGAGAAAATTCGGCAAAACAAGTATCCGTGTTCGTTTCGTTGCCACACGCGCTTCCTATGTAATTTTAAACGCTGAAAATAAAATCCCCGTATATATATATATCTCTATAATTAAATTCGAGGCACAATAATCTCTAAATCTTTTTACGAAAATTCGTGGGGGATCTCGCAAATTTTTTTCGTTATTCGACTCGATTTGTCCAAAGATCTCTTCTACTGTTCATTTCACGACGTATCCGTATGAGTGAAGTTATGAACTGTTTTTATATTCCTGTTTTTATTTTAATAGAATATATACGGAAAACCTATGTTCGGACAAAAGTTGCATAAATCGACGATTAAAGATTGTATCATTTCGAATTTCTTCGCGATACTTTCATATCGTACAACTTATATACGAACATTTCTTGGTACGTGAAAATAACGTAGATATCGGAGATGGTCAAAAGTTTATCTCTCCGTCGATGGTATATTTATTTACCAGGAAAAGGCAAACACAAACAAAGCTTAGTAAATATTACACACACACACATATATATATATATCTGAAACTTTCAACCCCTGTACCATCAATGTTCACCCCATGAATCAGAGACCGAGACGGGACTAACCCTGCTCCTGTAAAACTTTTACCCACCTTGCCTCGTAAAATGCTAACGTGTCGATAAATTTCTACGATGTTGTTAAAAAAAAAATCCAATAAAGAGAATCGCGATGAAGGCGCGATACTCGCAGTCTCGAAGTGAAAACGAGAGTGGAATTTCTGTTCCCGCGATGCCCTGTTAAAGGCACGCCACGCTTCGAGTCGTAAAACGAGGGAGGATGTGACGGAGAGAGAAGGGAGGAGGAGAAAGAAAGAAGGAAGAAGGGGAAGCGAAATTAGCCGGCACATCTGTCGATGGGATCGCGAGAATCAGGGTCTTCTCCCCCGGCGATGACGTGGAACGAGCAAAATATCGTGCAATCGGCGTATAATCTGTTTAAGTTTGCTCATTTGACACGCGTGACTAACCGCGGCTAGACGTGGGTCGTGTTTCACTGGGTCCCAGGGGAGGGAAAGGACAGGAATCCTTTATGAAAGCGACAGATGCGTCCACTAAGGATCATCCCTTAAGTACATACGATCTCATCTTGCATGTTTTATTCGACCAGGGTGTTATTCGCGATAGTTCCCCTCTTCCTTCTCGCGTAATCTGCAGTTGTTCTTGGGGCTGGATATCGGCTAATTTTTCGATAATATTTATGGTCCAATGATAAATCACTGTAGTTGATCGATTGATGATTAATCATAAAAATTTCTTTTCTTCTAACGCGGTATTTAATGTAATTGAGAATCGTATTGGAAATTATTTTAAGGATTTTCACGTTTAGACAGAATTTCTTTCTGTATATTTATATTCTCTCAGATTTGAATATTGAGTTAGCTTCGTTTAATAATTGGTACATTGAAATAATAAACTTATAATAAATGAAATTTTAATTATTATTTTCAACTTTATATATACATATATCAAGTCGAATTTTAAATTTTAATTTTCTTTTGATCGGATTAATTAACCATTGATATTTCTTTTTTAGCCGCGGACGTCGATCAAATTAGATTGAAATATTTTTCTCCCCAAGTCTCGACGTCGCTCCGCTTGCAAAATCACCGGTCTAAATCCGGGCAAAGAATTATACAGCGTGGCGCGGCCGCGGGTTAACGACTTAAGTTAACCCTAAATAAAAATAGGAACAGCTTATTCGGATTTACCGAGCAGCTATGCTTCCCACATTGACCCCTATTTACATTTAAATGTAAATGGCGGTTGCCCGCGGTATTTTAAGGGAATTTTGGGGGGAAGGGCGCGCTGACTCATCGAACGTTCTAAATCTTCCCCGCGATACCACCCCTCCCACCTATCCCCCCCATCCGTGAAACATGTTAATTTTTTAGCTTTTTTTTCTTTCTTTTTTTTTATTCGTCCCGCCGAGGCGTAAGTTCCCCAAAGCCTATCGATTTACCATCCCTGTGTCCACCGCTCGAGCGCACCAATTTTCATTAATCCCACGATCATGCGCGTTCCAGTGATCCTGACTTGGTTGCCCCGCACCGTATTCAACTTTTCGACATCAACTTTCCACGTGAGCGAGCGATTTGATAAAAATTGTAACGTGGAATAACAGAAATTTGCGAAACGTTCATAATCGTAATCCTCGATTAATTAATAATTAAATCACAACGCGCTCCTCTTTTTTCTCTAATAATTAGATTAATCAGATTATTTCGATCAAAGCTTCCTCCGACCTCGAGAAAAATTATTGTGCTCGAGCGAAACGCGTACGGGGAACGGGAATATGGAATCAAAGAGCGAATAAGGGATAATTCCGTGGGATAAGCATCGCGTCACGAAACCACGGCCGAGCCGAGAGATATCGTTCGCGATAAACGAGGCCGGACGAAAGGAGGGAAAGTATAAAAGGAGGGAAGGGGTGATAGAGGAGATGGAGGGCAGGTTTAAAATCTCTCACCCGGGTATGTAACACGAATATAACCATTACGGTCCAGAGAAATCAGAGGGAGCCAAGAAGGTAGAGGCTGGCCTTTGTATACACACGGCCAACTTGCCGACCCACCGGTGAAACGTATTACTGTAATTTTACATGCAAAAGTTATTACCTAAAATTGTCTGAAAATTGCTCGCCAGCTTCCATATATAGCCCGGGTTATATTCCATTTCTAGTTGGATTTTCATCCTGTTCAACCGCCTCTTCTTCCTCCTCCTCCTCCTCCTTCTCCTCCCTCTTCTAAACTAAACCGACATCTGCCACGATTCGTCGCTCGGTTCGTGACATTCGCGAGAAATAGATACATCTTTCTCGTTACCGAGTCGCGCGAATTGGAATGACTTCGTTTTGCTTCCCAAAACATTTATATATGTATGTATGTGAATATATATATATATGTATAAACGATGCATACGTGGTGTAGCAGTGTCGGTTAACCGTCGCCCGCTTTTCTGCCCGCTTAACAGATGCAGTTATTCCTGGAATTGGAATTGGAACTCGAAGGAACACGCAACAGTTTTTTCTGTCTCACCGATAAGAAATCTCTTTCGACTCGTTTTTTTCAAAATTCCTTGTTCCTCGAGTTGAAGAAACAATGTTGACGATTCTCCAAAGACACTTGGATAGTTGAACGTGTCGCTTGTTCTATTCGAGCATCGTTGTATTAAGTTATTTATTGAGAATAAGTTAAGAAACAAACGTAATCGTTTTATTTATAGTTTTCATTTCTTTTTTTTTTTTGAGATTGATAAGTTGAAACTGGAGATAAAATGAGAAGATGAGAAAAAGTCCATTAACGAATGACAAGATGAAGATAAAAAATATGAAGAATATTGATAGTAAACTGATGTGACCCTGATATTTTTCCTCGATTTATGAAAAGCTGATTATAATGATTATAATGAACAGCCCGTAACAATTTGCAAATTATGTTCATTGGCAGTGTGACACTTGCGAACGGAGGGCACGAGTCCAGTAAATTGATCAATTGTTTACAAATTGTTGGCAATAATAATAAACGCAGCTTTATCAATTTAGAAGAATTAGATACGTTATATATTACGATATGTATGTAAATAGTGAGAATTAATTAGTTGAATCGCGATAAACAAGTAGAGCAACGACGAATAAATGTATAACTTTTCGAATCTTTAATGAAATTCTCTTTTATTAAATTTCGCAATATCAAATTTTTATAGTCGTAGAAAAATACTATCGAATCTATAGATCTGATTGATTAATCAAGACAAATTTTCAATATATTGTCATCGATAATGTTGTAAAAATTTTACTTAGTTGTTAAGAAAGTTATCTAATTTAATTTAATCTAACCTAAGTTAGATCAGAATCAACGATAAACCAATCGAATAAATTTCGATCGAATAAATTTAACCAAACTCAATGAACAATTAAAATATCGTCAAATAAAATCAAGAACAAACTATTCAAGAATCATTTATTTCTTTTCTCTCTAAATAATTCCTTTAATCGATTATAATAACAATAACAGCCACTGTATACAATCGTGGATCCTTTCAAAATTTTCCGATCAGAAAAACTATTGAAAAGTAGTTATATACACGTATGTATCTCAGGATGAATTCTTTTTTATCGATACTCGAACGACCGAGTTTGCAACGGATATCTTTCTGGATTCGCGTTCCATTCATTTGTTGTCGATTCATCAGAAATCGCCAACAATTTCGAAAACATAGATACACACGCATATATATATATATATATAAAAGAGTTATCGAACGCGAAAAACCAGGTCGAATTGGAAATTCTTTCCTTCCTTCCCCCTCCTCCCCCTTTCTCCAAATGACCTCCTGAGAGAAAACAGATGGCGTGACGAATATCGCGTTCGACTGGTAATTACCAGACGGAGGGTATACCATGGGTAATCAAACGGACGTTGCCGTTCCCAGCGGAAAAGCGACCCTTCGTGCCACCCTACGTGTACACCCTGTCTTGAAACCGGCCAAGCACTGACTTATCCGCTAAACGTATCGGACTCGCGTCTTTCGGGAAACCCGATCGAGCGTGACTTTATTCCGCATTGATTTTGACGTTCGTTCGCATTCCATCGATCGAGGAGCATCGTCTTCGTTTTCTTCCAGAGAATTCATCGAGTTTGAGTGGAAGATACGAGGGGAATTTATCTTCTAGGGGGAATTTAGATTTTTTTCTTTTCATTCGTTTTAATCTCTTCTCTTCTTCTTCTTCTTCCTCTCGCGAGAAAAGAAAATTTGAAAATATTTGCGAGTTTGTAAGTAACAAATTTTAATTTGAAACTTTTATATTTAATAAAAGTCCGGTTTATAATACAAGGGGATAAAGAAATCCGATATAACGAGCAAATTAACACTTCTCGAAAAAAAAAAGAAGAAGAAGGAGGGAAAATGGTTTGTCGCTTAGAGTGTCTTCGATATTAGATTCAAAGAGTGAATTATCGAGGGGCGGGTTCCGAGTTTCTTTGACGGGGACGAGGGATGAATAAATGGCGAGAAAATCCGAGAAGGATTCGTTTTCATATCTGTCGGACGCAAACGGGGAAACAAAACGTTATTAAGATCGGCGTTTCGATCGTTCGAAAGTAGGATCGCTTCGATTATCGTCGAGTTAAGCGTTACTCTTTTAATCGAATTTCTTTTTCTCCTTTCTTTCTTTCTTTCTTTCTTTTTTCCAAAAATATTCATCCAGCTTTTCGCGCGTCGAAAATTATCGCCGTGTTCCCCTCCTCTCGACGATTCGAATCGACGAAAAATCGAGAGATTCGATTGCGGCACAATTACACGCAATTATATTGGAAAATAGAATTTGACGTGACGTCAACGGGGCGGGGCGATCTTTTGTTCAATCGGCGAAAATGAATGGGGAGGGGGCGGGGAAACAAAGGTCCTCGTTAGATAGTAGCAGATTTTTATTCGCATGATTGGAAAGAAGGCGAACAATCAAGGCGTAAAAGATTCAATTTCCGATCCGAGGGCGTCACAGAGACAACGCTACCGCTACTTTATCACCCGTTTTTTAACGAGCAGTTTCATTTTGCTCGTCACGTCGTAAAATAATTAGCCGTGTAGCGAACCCCGCTACGAAATAATTTTCAATATTTTACCGATGACAATGCCGGCCGCGGACGGCCTATCGTAATTAAAACGCGGTTTCACACCGCGGACCTTTCTCAACTCGTTCGCACTCGTCAGTTTGATTTCATTGTCCACCCCTGTCGACCCGTTAATTTTCAATCTCGTTTCGGACGAGATAATAAATTCTCTATTTCCTTTTTTTTTTCTTTTCCTTTGTCCGTTGAAGCTTACACGCGCGTGCGTTGTTATAAATTTTCCACCAAACGTTCTACTTAACGATATCGTTAATAACGTCGGCCACTTTTATTTTCTTCCGTTGAACATTCTGTCGTCGAATGCATTAAGGAAAGAAAGAATATTATATTAATTCGCGTTATAAGTCGGCTTGAAAGAAGAAATTTTAATCCGGTGTTGCGCGATGTGTTTCAAGGAAATTAATCGTGATTAAAATTTTTATTTGACGGGGGATGGAAGGAAATTTCATATGCGCATAATAATTTAATTCGCGTGCTAATTCTCTCTTAACGCGGCCATCTTATTTCCTTCCCGTGGAAAATTTATTTGCCACGGAGGAGAGTTTTAAGATATTTTTTTTCAACACGTCGATCCGTCAATCGTGTGAACCACGTAACGTGGAAATGGTTATAATAAATTAATTCGAGGATAAATTCGCGTTATCAATTTTTTTTATTCGTTCAAACGTGATTCTTTTTTTCTTTTTTTATTTATTTTTTTTTTCTCTCTTTTTAATCATCCAGTTTTATTACCATGTTACTCGTATCAGAACGAACCAAGTCACGTGAGGGTAATATACATAAAAATTTCTAGATCCACGAAATGCTTTTTATTCCCGACAAAATTACCATTTTTCCTCCCCCTCTCTCCTTCTCCTCTTTTTTTACAATTTCGTTTATATTCTATGAATTAACCAAACCAGCGAATTTATTTCTCGCGTTTATTCAATCTCTCTCTCTCTCTCTCTCTCTCTTTTCATTTTTGCGTTACGAGTATTTCACCGTAGCGAGCGAACCACGAAAGATTCTAATACAATTATATTCAATTGAATGGACAGTGGGGCCATTTCGGTGTTAAGTGATATAAATCCTGACGTAAAGCCCACTTAACAACCAAGATTACGTTTAATACAAAGGATAAGAATCATATATACATATATATATATGCATATGTATATATGAATAAAACCCGTACAATAAAGTAAGGAGAAATCGTGGAAATGGAGGTAATAATGGCAGCAGTGTCACTTAACGAGCTTACCTCCCGTCTTTGAATAATTAAACTTTTTCTTTCGTGGAACGAAGAAGAACTGGCCAGTTGTTGCACTCGTCGACCATCCATCTTTATCATAGGTTACTTATTTTATCCGGATTAAATTGAATTAAAAATATGATACATTCTTTCCAATATTTCTTGCATTCTCTATTCTTCTATTTTTTTTTAAATTTAACGTTTAATTTTATTTCATTTTATTTTTATTTACTTATTTACTTTTTTTCTCTCTTCAATTTCACGTTACATCCTTCTTGTTTTTCTTTTTTTCTGCTTTCCTTTCTGTCCTCTCACCTCCTATTCGTCTCTCTGCTAAAATTACTACACGATTTTTATTGCCATTATCTTTTGTTTCCAGGGGACAAAGGGTCCGCAGTTCGTTAGGTGGACACAACTTTCTTCTAATTATCAAAGAGCAGCCGAGAAGAAACATCGAGCTGGGCGGAGTCGGTATCGCGACAGATGCAATTACAGTTAGTTACGGGAACTAATCCACTGCGACTGCTTGTACTTCATCATCGGGGCTTTGCAATGTAATTTAAGTTTGATTGTCAAACCTGGCCGTTCATCTCTTTCTCTGGGGGAGAAAGAAAAAAAACGTGGCGGATTTTGATTGTAGAAAATTGGCGTAAAACACGATTTTATTGCAAATAGAAATAATTACACGGCCATTTCGTCGGATCATTTAGTCACGATATGCCTAAATTCGACGGAATATTTCTTTTTTCCTCTCTCTTTGATTCCGAGAAATTCGATGTATATATATATTACTTATAAGAATAGCAAAATAACAACGATTAAAATATAATCATAATCTAAAATATTTAACGAGAAAACCAAGGAACTCACAAAAGATCCTCCCCGGCAGGAAGTAAAAAGGGTGTACTTTCGTCCAAGTTTTTTAAAGTATTTACATCACAAAGGATTAAAGTAAATTTTAATCATCGCGATAAAAATTTCTTTTCATCCTATGAGCATTGCTCGCGCAAGGAATTTTTTCGTTATGAAATTTATGCACGACGTATTGAATAGTCGGGAGCTTATCTAAACAACGACGGGAAATAATTTATTCGGGAAATGAAGCGTCCGTATTATATTGCCAGATGCAGCGTATTGCTGCGTACACGATAGTTATATGTAATTAACTTTAAACACCGTGTAGTTATATCGTGACACGGCCGTGGCGATGTGTTTATAATAATAAATGAGTTAATGCGAAAATATAGTAGAATGTAACGGCCCGCTTCGAAATCAATGCACGGTAACAATTTAATAAATTAATATTGCGAACGGCCGATTTGCGATTTAAATTCGAAACTTGCAACGTTCGGGCGTAATCCCTTCTTCGTTTTTCCCCCCTCCTCCCCATTGACATGTATCCAACAATGGAACGTCAATTTTTTATATTCTTTTTTTTTTTTTTTTCGTGTAGCATGCAGTACACGTAGTGGTACACAGAGTGGAGGACAAAAGTATTACAAAGTATAAAATGTAACGAGGAATTGAGATCAAAAAAACGTGTAATTTAAAAGAATACATTGGGAGGCATGACGAATTATATTTATCAAAAGTGTTTAGATATTCTAGAAGATAATTACTCGAAAATCGAAAATATATAATGCAATTACAAATAAGCAATATTTTTCCCAGAAATAAATTTGTAAATTTAATTTACTCTAGAATTCGATCAAACCCTATTAAAATTAGAGAGAAAATTATAACTTCGAAGATAGCGCGGTTCCCAGTCAAACGAGTGAACGATCGTTGAAAGCGTCGAACCTTTCCTCTTTGAAACGCTTTTCGATTCCGATTCCCGATATATCGTCGCGTAAACAAAAAGTTAATTTTTAATAGGCTCGCCATCTCCACACTCGCTCGTTCCCTGATCTGCCTCAAACTTCAGGCAAATGACGCGATTTCCTGGAAAAAGCTTACGCATTTCGCAGGAAAAATATCTAGGTCACCGGATCGCATCATTCGTAATTACCGTTTTAAGCTCCACAGATGCTTTTGAATTCTTATATCTCGGCAACCGATCGAGATATCGGGATAAAACAAAAAAAAGAGAAAAAAGCGACTCGAATGACGTGGATTCTTCCATTTCCTCGAGAGATATTATTTTTTTTTATGACGTAATTTTCTTTGTGCTTCACAGTTGCAAAAGTTTCATTCGTGACTTTTTGTTGATATATATATATATCTTTAACGAATATTAATTAATATTTATTATTTCATTATTTGTTATTAATGCAAACGTTATTTTCAACGATATCAGTTGCAATATTGCATTCAACTTTCATTATTTTCTATCGATTGCAATTAATATCGTAATTTCGTAACACGCAATATATAACGATTAATAATGCAAAAGTATAATTTTATTACATAAGGGAGAGAGGAGCTCGCTCCCGATTTTACAAAATCTCGTCTCCCAGTTCGTATACTTGAGCGTATCGTTTCGCACTTCCGATACATCACGGCCAAGTTAATTGATTTAAATTTGCATCTATATTCGAATGCACTCCCGAGAAGCAAACGTTCTACTCCCTTCTACATCTATATGACCCAATTCGAAAGTTGATCCGACGGTCGTTGGATATTATCAGATATATATGTAGAGAGCTCGGCCACGTCTCCTCCACTTTTCCATTAAAGAGGATTTGCAGGATGTGCCAGGTGTATACATCCGAAAGATTACAACGGTGTTGCTATTAATACGAAGTAATTTTTATCCGTGTCGACGCGCCCCGTCGTGCGACGCGTTATCAAAAATAAAGGAACGAACGCCACGTTCGATTTTACCCCTTCGTGCGTACAAATGTTACGGTTATTTAAACAAAGATGTTATTAAATAACGAAATCGTCGAACTTCCCGCGAGCCATTGATTCAGTGACCATTCGTGACCAAGCATCGTGAAATGAAACGAAAATTAGGAAACAAAAGGCACGATCGTTTTACGAGAAAGATGCGTCGTGACGTGTCACGTATTTTAACAAATTCAATTATATGATATGAAAGGGCAACGAGGACCGATTTCTTTTCTACGAAAATGTTGCATATGCAAGTGTAATTCGCTATTCTTTATTGCTACGGAGGCTATCTTTGTCTCGAATGCAAAAAATATATATAATATATCGAATTGTTTTGAGAGGAAGCGTATACATGGATGATACGTATCTACGGTTTCTGCGAAAGGTAACGCGGCATCTGCGTCCAATTACGCGACCAGTCGAATATCCACGAAACTCGGATAAAAAAAAAGAAAGAAAGAAGGAAAAAACTCGGTGACCTATTAGGAATAACGTAATTTCGTATCCGACAGTGGTTTGCCCGGGTAAATGGGAAAATATGACGTATGTATCAGTGTCCCTGTGTGTAATTCCTATGATCCTTGAATTACCGAGATATTTTTCCATCTTCTCCCGCGAATGGAGTATCAGAAGGATTTTTGAAATAGGCAACAAATTTTAGACCTCGGCCGAATCATTCGCCCGCATGTATACGCGTACATATACGTACATAACGTAATCCCTATCGCTGTGTATTATATTTTTTTTTTTTTTTTTTTGCAAAAATCTACATTTGATATCGGGAAATGGAGTATTCTACGTATAGAACGGAAAATATTATAAAATGGATTCGAGAAAAATTATTTCGAGAGAGCCTCTCTTCGAAATTATCCTCTTAAACGTCGAGTTGCCGTGGAAAGAGAGCAACGCGTTTTTTTTTTTCTTTCTCGAAATGTTAAATTTTAAAAATAAAAACGTGTACACGGGGAAAGGAGAAAGAAAATTTCGATGCCGTTAAGTCCCTCGTGTCCGAGTCTATTTTTTCACGGATACGAAAGAGAAGAGAATCATTGTGATTCTCTTCTGATTATTGGCTGACTGGAGGATCGCGAAGAAATGCAATTTTTTCACAACGAAAACGACGAAAAAACCATTCTACTGCTCCTCTTTTCTTTTTCTTTCTCTTTTCTTCTTCTTTTCCTTTCCTCTTCTTTCATCCAACAAGCAGACCCAGTCACTCGCGACGAGAGGGAACATTTTTCCAATTCGGGAGGAGCTGGAACCTTTTTATCGATGAGATCCTCGAAGCATCCGTAGACAAAAGACGCGATAGTTTTCTTTTGAAAGGGAACCACAATGGAACCACGGATAAATCGAGTCGCAATTAACAAAGTGACCACCAAATGCAAAGGGTTTCCGGTACGAGACCGGCCGCTCTGTTACAGATCCTCTCTTCTAATCAAAGTAATTAATTATCTATCGTCCATTGTTCTCTTCCGCGATCAGACATTGATCCCCGAACATCCACAGGAAATTACCATCCTTTGTAACCTTTGTCCGATCTACTCGTCCTCTCTTCTTTTCTCCCGTAGATAGGTCTTCGTCGACCTGTACGTTACATTAATTTAATTTGTCCGTGTCCATCCGACGATACGATCATCGTACAGAAAGAGAGAAAGAGACATTGACGATAACCGACGATTATTAAAGGCCCAAGTGATTTGCGATTAATTTCATAATTGCGCGTATTATACGGCAGAGAGGAATCGCGTGTCTCGTTGACAATTGACGCGTTCGAATCGCGAGTCAAAAAGCAAATCGACCCGACTTTCGTTTCGTTACCGACCTACTAATGGATATATTAATACTGTACGGAAAATGCACGAGGTGATTAACTAACGATTATTGGGCAGGATGCGCCCGTGCGTTTATCGATCGATAAATTGGCCAAGTGTTGATTATTTAAACGTTGTAAAAGTGATGGACAGGGGAGAGGAAGCGGTTTTAACGGCGGGAAAGAGAGAAACGTATCGACGTCGTCGTTGAAAGGATCTTTTTTTTTTATGAAATATTTTTTTACGCGTAGAAATAATGGATATTGGAAAATTATACAATTACGTAGACGAGGTATGCGCAAATAACTTTTGATAAATAATTTTTTTTAATTGACCGTTACACGTTTATCATGGGCCCGTTAAAATAGTTATCCTATCATCCTTTCGTTTTTTTATTAAATTTTGAATTTAAAAAAATAAAATAAAATTTCCAATTTAATTAATTCCTAGTTTTCAATCAATTTTCAATTTTGTTTCCTCCATCTCAATTATCAGTTACACAGCTCTATAATAATTCTAGCAATAATAAAAGCAAACATGGAATGATTGGACAGAGAAGACGAAATTGTTGTACGATTTTGATATCATGGAACCGGAATAATAGTAACGAGCCAATTTAAAATTATCCCTTTTTCCAACGAACTTTGGAAAAACCATAACGATCCGATCGTCGGTTGCCAAACGCGAGACACTTCGATTCGATTGATTAAATTCGAAGCAATAGTTGGCGGTTAACCGATATTTCGTCGATCTCGATCGAAAGGTAACAACAAGAGCGGAAAAGCGAGGGACAAAAATTCACCGTGATCGATCGTCCTCTCTATAATGGCATAGACCGATCGGTCCTTGGTAATCTGCTCTTTGCCCATTGTACAGGAAACGCATCAGAGCTACGAACAATTCTATGTCCATCACCGTAACGCATTGCCTATATTTCGAGGTAGCCCGACCCGACCGATCGATGAAATCCAATTGCCAAAATTATATTTCCGGTTAACGAAGATGGATCGTTATTATTCGAAATCGTATTATTAGCCCTTGCTTTTTCTTTTCCTTCTTCTTATCGAACTTTTTAATAACGTCTAAATACTGTTTATCTTAATCGTAGCCTCTTAATATATCTTAATCATTAAATATCGTCCATGCGCAATTTATAGGATAGCGAAGAATTGGGGGGAAATATGAGAAGAGGGGAGCTTAATAAGGAGATTATACGTCGCTTTAAGAATTCCTCTCTTTGCCAAGAGCAAAGAAGGGCGATGG
Organism: Apis cerana; assembly: GCF_029169275.1. Lineage (NCBI taxonomy): Eukaryota > Metazoa > Arthropoda > Insecta > Hymenoptera > Apidae > Apis > Apis cerana. The sequence continues at coordinate 10,161,283 of NC_083860.1, forward strand.
CTTGAGATTTTACGCCGAATATTGCTGTTAATAATGCTGTTATTGCGCCGAAAATATTGTCGTAACGATGGAAATTGGTAGAGTGAAAAGATTTCCAAAATTATGGGTTTACTGTGCGTTAGCCAATAAGTCGATAACAAAATTAATTGGCGAAATTAGTGGAATATATAGACTTGAGATTTCGAGGTCGATGTTAATGGACGGTGAAATTGGTAGAGGGGATTTTAAGGCCTAATGTCGTAATCGTTGTAATCCGCGGCCAATGCCGAAAACAATGCTGCGAACAGGAAAATTAGTCAAATGAAGGGATTTCGGGGACCCCGATGAATCTGGTATTTTGTTTATACGTAGGCAATAATGACGTTAATGGCAAAGCTGTGCGCTTGGAAACCGGCGACGCGAGAATTTGGAATTCTAGGCCCCTACTAGGATCTATTATATTGGGAATTTATTCGCTAGCAATGTCGAGCAAAGCCACTAGTGGAGTGGAAACTCGAGGAAGCTTCACTTTAGGACAGTGTTACACGGGGCAACAGAGAGGACGAAGTTATGGGCAACAAAATTAATGAACTCGGGGGTTGAGACTTTAGGCCTTACTAAGCTTACTGTTACCCACAGCTGCCAACTGCTCCACTGCCACAATTACGAATTGCTCAACAGCAGTTTGACCTTGAATTTCCTAAACGAACAACCCTTTCTTAAATTTTCCTAAACCGATCGTCGAATGCAGAGCAAAAATTTTTAGTTCCAAATTGATCAACAAGACAATTCTTTAAGTTTCCTTTAAACGACGGATTGTAGAGCGAAAATTTCGTTTCAAATTCGATACGTCGTAATCGAAATAAGATTGTTCCAGAAAAAATCCAAAAAACAACTTCTACTTCCAATTGAAAGAAATATTCACGATAGAAAATTGTAATCCGAAAGGGAGAATATACTTGCAGCGTTTCGCTATAATTGTAGCGAGATTGCAGAACGTTTATCGATCATTGCGAAAACGAAATTGACCATTATCGAAAAAGCACGTCCCGTTTCGGGTAAGTAAGCGCGATACGGTGTACGAAATGCTTGGATTAAAACGAGAACGTTACGTTACCGTCGCTCATTTAATCCTAGAGGGAAGACACGCGATGTATGCTGATATCGATGTCAACGTTGATGGACAATTTCGCGTCACGTGAAAATAAAAACAATTAACGGTCCTCCTCTCCCTTCTTTTTCCTCTTTTTTTGCAACGGAATCGTTAAAATGTTGACCTCTCGTTTTTTTTCGAAAAAAAAGAGAGAGAGAGAAGAAGGAAATTCGTAAAACACTCGTTTTTTGCGTACGGTAAAATCGTGCAAAGAGAATCGTAATCTGCGAAATTGTAACGAATTGTATCGTAAGGAAATCGAATTTCTTTCTGTTCAAAAATTTCAGAAATCGGATCGAGAACGATAAACGCAAGGAAAGGAAACGAATTCACGCTTTGCTCGGAAATAATATCGAGGACGTAGCCGAATTTCCCTCGATATACGCGTATGTTTAAATTTCCAAAAGTTTTGTTTATTATTCGGCGAGGAAAATTTTGCATGGAATCTTAGGATACACTCCGACTTTCCGCGCAGAAACACACCCCTCTTCCTTGCTATCCTTCTCCTAGAGTATCCTAGCCCGGGGCAGAATTTCGAAATTAAATTACAAAATCAACGTGGTGGTGGTCCCTATGCATCGATGTGCACCGTGGTCCACGTTCTGCTAGATAATATAGTAATTTCATTGTTAAAACGGAAAACAAAGTTACGTAATTAGTTTCAATGTATGCCCGTATTACATAATGTATTTGAGCGAGTTAGCCACAGCTTATAAGTATCCGCGATATACTATATATATATATATATACATTCACGCGCTTTATAACGAATATAACACGTACAGAGTGGCGTGGTATAATTGTTAGGTTGGCTCTTGTGTATCGCTATACCTATTTAATCCCGTTTCGAGCAAAGTATCTCTTGTTATCAAATTAATTCCTATCGATTTATGCTATAATTATTATGTAAATTACATTAACGCGTTTTCAATAAATCCTGGATAGATTTACCTCGTAACATTGTCATCGTACACGTATCCGTATCTCGTGTTTCATCCCGTGAAGAAGAAAAATCGGTCGAGGATATATTTGGATATATTTTCGCGGTGTAATTATCATATAAATCGAGCCCGATAAATTCCAGGTATCCGGGGAACGATCAGCCCGTGTAATATCTCGCCCGTGTATTCGATGCGAATAAATTTTTATCTCCTCGTTTTAATTGAAAAAGAAAAAAGAAAAATAAGACAATTGAAAGAATCGAGAGGAAATTTAGAATAAACTATTCGGAAGTTTACGAAGGATAAATACACGTGGATGTAATTTTCTCTCGTGTTAAATAATCGAGGAGGAACGTACCTTCGCTTCCCTCTTGTTGCTTGCCGGGTAAACGCGTAAGATCCCTGCCAAAAGAAGAAGCAATAGATAACAGTTTCTCGCACGAGGCAGATCGAAGTTACGCGCACTTTTTCGCGTCGTTCACCGCAATGACGGTAACACGTTGCAGTACCCTCAATGGCAAGTTTTCGGCCACTCACGTATATCACCAGTTTCCTCGTCGTACACGACGCGTCACGACGGGCGTATCGCGGGACGGAGAGAAACGCGGAAGAAACGGGGAGGGGGAAAAAAAAGAAAAAAAAAACAAAACCTCGAAAATTCTCGGTCCACTTTCTCCGCGCACTTTCGATTCCTCCCGATCACTTCGATCCTCCCTATCGACACCGAGTTCACCAAGAGAGAACCAACTCCCTCAGTTCTCGATCCACGTCCCACTCCAAAGTCCTCGACCTATCCACCACCGTTCTCATCTTGACGCATAATACCATAAACTGACAACTTTCACGGGGATCACTTTCCGGATATGTAACTGTGGCAAAGTGCGAATATCCAGGGGAGCGTGTACAACCCTTGGCTACGATCCTCCCTGTTACGTAAACCGAGACTTTTCCATTAATAATGTTCGCGCACTGCGAGGCGGAACTTTGGAAAACGCGGTAAAAAGGGAGAAGAAAGCGCGGAAGATGAATCCCGCCGCGGTGAATCGCGTAGAGAGGAATGCACGGATAGACACACACACACACACACGCGTGCGCGCACACGCTCACTGTCTATCTCTCTCTCTCTCGACGCGTCGATGTATGCGCGTGGAAAGCGAGGAATACGCGAGGAAGAGAGGAAGAGAGAGAGAGAGGGGACGAAGAGAGAGCGTACGTACGTACGTACGTACGTACGGAGTGTAATACGCGGCAAAACTGGTCGGTGCGCAAGCGACGCGTCGCGTCGTGTTGTTGGCAAGCGACTAACCCCCTGGCGGCCGCCTGCACCCCCGGACGCCGCGCATGCCCCCTACCTTAAACAACTCGTCCACCCCTGTTCTCAGTGCCGCCCCAAAACCACCGGTGACTTCATCTTTTTTGACAAGAAGCCTGTAAACCTCCCTCCTTCTCCTCCTCCTTTCCCATCTTCCTCTTCTTCTCTCCCCCTTTTACCTTTCTCCCCTGCTCTTGCTCTCTTTTATCTTTTCCCCCTTTTAATTCAGCGTTATTCCGATAAAATTACGATCCTACGTGTTGATATCGGTATTTATTCCCTTTCGTTTCTCTTCTTTTTTCATTCTAGGTAGGAACGCGTCGTTATTTGGTTTATTTTGTAGGATTATGATTCTGGTGTGTCTCGTCTTTCTCTGCCTCTCCGTTGTTATCGATATTTATTTCTAATCCTCCTTTTTTCTCTCCTTCTTTGTTCCTCTCTCCATTTCGCCCGGATTTTTATCTTCTTTTCTCCCTTTTTTTCTCCCCTTCTCCGTGTTATTTCGATAAAATTACGATTCTAGATGTTGATATAGATATTTACGTCTTTCTTTATTCTTTACTTTTTCCCTTTCTTATCTCGTTCTTTTTCTTTTCCTTCGCCTCGGACCTTTATCTTTTCCTTTTCTCTATTTCAATTCAACGCGTCATCTCGATAAAGTCACGACTCTAGATCTTGATTCAGATCTTCCTATTTACTTCCAATCCTCCTTGCCTTTCCTTTCTTCTTTTTCTTCTTTAATATATTTCTCTCTCTCTCTCTCTCTCTCTCTCTCTTTCCTTCTCTCATTAAAATTAATTTAATCGAAGCATTTCAATGAAGAAATATCGTCCAAAGAATGCTATTTTTAAAAAAGGGTAATAGTCTTAAACCTAAACAAAATGTCAAAGAAATAATCGATACGGTAATCTTACGATCTCTTTGAAAGTCGTGGTTCAAGACGACAGAAATGGGCAGCAACCGTGGACAAGGAATAATGTCGGAGCGTTACACGATTTCTTCAACAGGTACAAATGACGACGACGTTATCCAGCAACATATTGCACTTTTTCATTCCTCTGTACAGCTCGTCCACACACACACACACACACACACACGCACACAAATTATTCTTTTACTTCTTTTTCAACCGCGACGTTTTCAAATATCCGGGACAAACGTCGCTGCTCGCTTGTAACAAACCATGCATAAGCGTTTACACGGACGATGGGGAGGAGAGAAGAGGGAGGAAGGGAAAAAAAGGAAACGTTACAAATAGATTTCTTGCGCGAATCGAGCGAATCCTTTCAATTCGCGTTTCCGTGTTTCCTGGTGCGACAAATGCGGAGGAGGGTCGGTCGCGTTGTAAATTACGCGCTAACGTAATCTCGAAAGAAAAGAGTTTTGCGAGGGACAATAGCTTTATCGTGTAAATCGTTACACGAGAGAAACGTTTCTCCGTTGGGGTTGGTGGAGAAGGAACGGCTTATGGAATTTTCTCATGTTCTCGTGATAACGAAGTAACGACGAATAATACGAAGAACGTTCGACTCGTTGGCTCAACTCGCTATAAGGTATGAATTAATTACGTATAAATATGGATAATTCGAAAATTTACGACGATGATAAATAATTCATTAACCCTTTATGAACGTCGCGAACACCTGCCGCGCGAAATATGGTGATCTGGATGATTAGGAAAACCATTATTAACCCTTTAGGATTAATCGAACGTATTTCGTATTAATTTATTTGGAGTTGGTGAAATTTCGAAAAAAAAAAAAAAAAGAAGAAAAATTATGTTTCACTGGGAAAACTCGAATCGTCGTGCAACGTGCAAATACATATGAAAAATAAATAATTCGAATAAAAAATTAATTAAACCGGCCATTGAGTTACGAAACGGGGAATAAATAAATTTAATTTTAAAACGTAAAAATTATTATCGTATGGAATATGTAAATCGATTAAAGTTAAAAAAAATTCGTTCCCGATGATTCAGTTCAGGTTTTTCGCATTTTGCTTTTCACCTTCAATCGTCTTGGAATGGGAAGGGTTGTAAGATTGTTTGAAAACACGGATTTTTGTGAAAAAAAAGAGAGAGAGAGAGAGAAAACAAAAAGTATACGTACGATGAAACAATTTATCGAATGGAAACGGATACAATGCAAACAGATCGAGTTTATAGAGCTACGACCTCAATTATCCCATCAATTCATAGCCCTCAAAGGGAACGAGGGGGAGGAAGAAGTGGAGAACACTAAATGAAAACGGTTTGTGCTTTAGATTTCGATGAAATGACATTAACAACGCGCTATCAAAGTTCGATGAAAAGATTTTCCCTTTTTTTTCCTAGCTTTTTTTTTTCATCTCGTAATAGTAAACCGTGTACATTTCGGATAACAATTTTAAAGTGGTGTTCGCGCGCGTGGAATAGTATTTACTGGAATATTCTGGTCAACCTCGTTCGCTGTTTGGGAAAAGCTTCGACCGCAGTTAAAAAGATAAGCGAATAAATTCGTATACACGTTCTATATACATGTATATGTATATATAAATGTAGACACACATATTTGCCTTTGTTCCAAACTAAATAAACCGGATAATTTCGTAGAAAATATTGCATCGAAGAGAAATATTGCACGGTATCAGGAATTTATCGAGGTGTTTAAAATGTGCGTATCCGATTTTTGAAATTTTTTCAAAATAATTTTTACATTTTTACGAGCGTTGGATTTCATTTCGAATTTTTTTTCTTCGCCTCGCTAGAGTTTCCGCCTCTCTCGTAAAGTTAAGGTCGCGTGTAAAAATTTTGTATTCCTTTATTCCGTCTCGTGTTTCCCCGTAACGTAATTCTCGAATGCGTATTAAAATAGTAAAGAATTCGAGAATCTCCTTTCCGTTCCATTATAAATATCCACGATTACGGTTAAAAGGAATTAGAAAAGTAATTAAGGCAAAGAAGAAAAAAAGAAAAAAGGACAAAATTGGAAAAATTCTTTTGAAAATTTCTTTTAAAAAGAGAGGTGCGAGGGACGAAAAAAAAAAATAATAATAAATCGCTTTTAAGTAATCACTTTCCAATATTTTCGCTTTTATCGATAAGAAAATAAGAAGGTTTTTCAAGTTTATTAAGAAAAAATTAGGAAAAAAAATATGAAAAACTTTTACTCTACGAGTTACCAATTTCCTGTAAATACGTCGAACAAAGAGCAAAAACTAGACTCGGGAGAAAGATTAAAACGGAAAGTATTAATTCAAGAATCTCGAAAATCAGTTTATTAAAGTCGCATTCCATTGAATCGAAGGGTGGCGAATAATCGAACGGACAAAGGGGAGAGCAGAGAGAGGAGTACTTACTTATTCAGGGACATCTTTTTCTTCGTTCTTTGCGAAGAAGAACCTATTGATTTACCTCGCACCAGGTGCCCGTTTCTTCTCGCGCTTTTCATTTCCATCTCACGGTTTCTCGCCTCCTCTCTCTCTCTCTCTCTCTCTCTTCCCTATTTCACTCGTCCTCGCTCCCTTTGAGAGCTTTCATAATTTTTCATCTCGAAACGATAACAATGCCATTCGTTAAACCACTCTTTACATAAAATTGTCGCCTATCCATTGTTACTTTTACTCCTTAGTTGCCCGGTGGCCGGAGTATTTAATGGTCGCTGTCGCCCGACTCTTTGTACTCCTCTGCGATCCGGAGAGGGTTGCGTGTCGTTATTATCGCTCGACAATGACGATCGCGTCCCATGAATTCCGAGATCAATCTTCTTCCCCTCTCCTCCCGTCCGATGTTACGAATTTATCTGAAAAAATTAAGAAGAAAGGAAAAAATCGTCCAGAATCGCTCCCCAAAAGTATTTTCTCGCGAAAATGCAAATTGAACTCTCGATTTTCAACGTCAAACATATTTCCGAACATTCCTTTAGGACACGATTAATTGATCTTTCCAAGTGTTCGCTTACGAAAGAAAAAAATAATAAAAAATATTCTCAAAAACAATTTTTACCCTCGAATCTATTCGCGTTTTAAAGAAAGGGGTCAGGAATCCCCTAAGGGAAGTATCCAAGAGTCATTGTCGCTCTCAACGCAGTATCCACTTGCCGAAAAATAGAGAGAGCGACTCTCGAAAGTTTTATTCTCAAATATATTCGCACCCTGAAGGGATGTAACCCCTTTGGGGTGTTGGAAGTCTCTCAAGTAACCATTCAAAAAATAATTGTAACTTTCGACGCAGTGTCCACTCGACGAAAATACCCTTGAGAGCAAGCCTCGCGAGTTTCACTTTCGAAATCTTTTCGAAATTCGTCCCAGAAAATTGTCTCGGATCGATTTTCACAACTCGTTTACCGCGTCGATGTCAACGCGAATGTCAAAAATACCCTCGGGAGAACGACTCTCGCGAATTTCTCTTCACACCCTCTTATTTTACACTCTGCGACAATTTCCAATCGACAATCTCTTTATTCTCCCTCTCTCTCTCATCATTTATCCAATCCTCGTTTATCCAATATCAAGTCGAGCAGTGTCGAGCACAACGCTCGCAAGAATAAAAACAGCTAAATAGAGAGAAGCTCTTTGAGTTTTACTCTCGAATATATACATTCACCCTATGACACGAATCTTTTTTTCCTCTGATCACTTCCAATACCTTTCCTTTTTTTTTTTTTATCCGATATCAACCCCGTAGTGTCCAAAGTAAAATAAAATAAAATAAAATAAAATAAAATAAAAGAATTAAATGGAGAAGCTTCTTTTATTCTCGAATATATTCTCTCTCTCTCCACGACACGACGAATCTTTTTTTTTTTCCCCTCTGATCGCTTCCGATTCGTTAATCGGGGAATAGAGAGAGATAGAGTCAGAGATAGAAAGAGAGACTAATGCGATCGAGGATAAGGCTTTTGATAATCAATTCGATCGATCGGAGGACGAATTTTCATGTCAAACTCGGAGAGAGAAAGAGAGAGAATTTTTTTCAATCTCTTCCCACTGGAAGAAGGGAGAATCACGTAAGACGATTTCGTGCTCCTCCATTTCTTATCGGCCGTTTCGAGTCTCGGCCGGCGAGAGATTGGTGGGCCGGGTGTCGTGGCAAAGTAAAGAGGATAAATCAGCCCACGGCACTCGCGTTAACGAGAGTAAACGCGCTCGTTTGCCAAATCCAAAACCTCTCCTCAACCTCCTGCCCACCGAATAAAGGATGGGAGCGAGGGAAGTAAGTGTATACGCGTTCATGATTGTGTCAAGTTACGGAGTCGGAGTTTGGGTAAAGTTTCTCTCCTTTTGACGTCGCTTCCCCGCCAGAAACTTTGGGAATGCCGTGTCGCTGGATTACGGAATCAGAGATCGTTCCTTTTATCGCGTGTCTATATTTTATATATTTAAATACATAAATCGAACGAAATGTTTCTTTCTTTCCTTTTTGCTGTCTTTCAAAAAAAATCTACCAAATCGATCTTATCTGTTAAGCGGATATATAATAGGAAAGAATGAAAAAAATCTGTATTCTTCTTGCGCTAATCCACTGCTTTGAAAACGAATTATGTTAACCTAATATGATCCTCGAGGATATTATACTCGAGAATAAAAGAAATTCCGCTACTTAATTCTTTTATTTTTTATATTGGAAGTAGATCAGGGGATTGTAAAACTCTCCACTGGAAATCTGAAAATCGTCGAGTTCGAATCGCGCGCCATTTCGTTTACTCGGGTTCCTAACAGCTCGAGGAAACACGGGTTGGGGAAAGATTGTGAAAGTTGAAAAGTACGGAAGAACGAAACAAAGGAGAGGGGAGGTATTTTGCGAGAAGTCGTTAACAAAAAGCGGCTGCGGAAGCGGATGCACAAAGGGTAAGAGGCTCGACGCTACGTATAATTACAGGAATCGAAAAGTTGGTATCCACACCGACGGCGGCCAAGTCCTGGGGATAATTCAAATTCCTCGAAAACTTAGCGGATATTCTCAGAGCGGGTATCTCGCGGGTTGAAGCGGCCGCAAATTCCTCCACTGCTGAAATTGCTGCAACTACTCAGCCCTAAAGGCTTGACAGTTAACGCGAGGCGGGGTGAGTTTGGGTTGCGCGATTTCGAATTACAATGGTCGGCTGGGCACGGTCGTAGAACACCTACCAACATCTCTCTGATCAAAATATTAAAACCTCCTTTTAATTCCACCGTTTCTCCTTGCGTAGAGAAAGAAATAATCGAAGATATATTGCGGGATCTCCTTCGATCGTGCAACGGAGATCAATTTGATTGGTTTGGAACGGAATCCTTTAAACACTTTTAAGGGAGGAGGTTACCAAAACGGTTTCAATTTTTACTTTTTCTCAAGACGATTCCGGACAGGGTGGAAAAGGTTGATCACTTCGGGCGAAAATCGAAAGAGATCCTTTGTACAGGAGTGAAACGTCTTAAACAATGCACCCTCGAATTTCTGAAACTATTATGAAACTACCACGTTTTTTTCCACGCGGGCGAACAACATTTCGACTCGTTTCCTCGAACGAATCGATACTTTTTCTTTTTTTGTTTCCACATCGATGGAAGATCGTCGAGGCGATCACGTTCGGGGATGCTGGCTAATAAAAATCGAATAGGGGACGGTGACGAAATTCTGTGCAGAGAAACGAAGAGTTGAAACAGCGTGTTGGAGAATTTATACAAGAAGCAAAAAGGAAGATTCCTTTCTCAGACGGACCGATAGAGGATCGCACAAGGTAGAGGGTTAAGGTATATTGATCACGTTCGAACGATAAGGAAAAATCAGGGAAGGAAGGAAATCCTTGTGCATTCGCGCGATTTGTACAGAAAGATTCCTTCTTTTTTCCCCTTCGTGTACGAGGGGATGAAAGGGAGGAAGGGAAATCGAAATGGAAAGCTCGTGGTCGCGCTTGTAATTGTAGCATGGGTCCTCGACTGGGGTTGAAACTGGGGAGGGTGAAACGTCTGGAGACTCGTGCATCCACGAATTTCGACACTGGCAAATTACGCTAACCATTCGTATCCCTCGCATTGTTCGAGGGTTAATACGAGACGTCTGCGTCCCCTCCCCCTAATAGCGACTTCAGATTACAATGGAACCGTGGTAACTTGGTGGTAGTCGTACACAGTTGCTCGATCGGTCCCCCAGCATTACGTTGAGAAGTGTTTCTGTCAGAGACCTTTGCGCTCACGAGTACATCAACGTTCCTGCTCCTCCCTCCCCTTTAATCGTATTTGTACGCGTGCCACGCGTATTTATCCTCCACCTGGACGGAATTTCGCGAAATCAGGCTCAACAGTCTAATCGTAACAAATTTCTGTAACAAATTGACGAGCAGAAGTAGAAGCGAAAATTTAATACACGACTAAAGGAAAGAAAAATGTGAATGCGAAGAATAAGCGAATAATTTCTCTCGAAACGATCCTCTCTTCGAAATATAAGAACGAAAAGATCAACGTAATAACTTTCTTCGAACCTCATCTTGTGAATATAACTTGTTCCAAGATATTTTCCATAAAAGAGAAGAGGGAAGAATGGCACGATAAAAATAAAGGAATAAATTGAGGTGAGAGGCGTCATTAAAAGAGAATGATTTGAATGATTTGGAAACGATAAAATAGATATGGTGACGAAACTCCGGCCTCGTTCCCGTATTCAGAAGGCATCGATGAAAAATTTCATCTGCTTAGCTTTGATCGATCTTCCGCGGCACGTCGTCGGATGGAAGCCATTCTTTATCACATCCGTGTCTTTGTATCAAAGCGGAACGAAGGTGATCGAACTTGGAACACCGAGTCGCGTACGCGTTTTATATTCCCGCGTCACCCTCATTTCGATCATTCACATTCGCGAAAGAAGAAGGAATCTTTGCCTCGATAACTATCCCGTATTAGATTCTTTGACGTTTGGCATCGTCTCGCGAGAACACATCACACAGAGAAATTATTTATTCCCTGATAGGAAATGATCGATTAATTTCACTTTATTTCTGAATCTTTTCTGTTTTTTTTTCTTTTTCTAAATATTCTATTTTGAAATCGAAAAGTTTGAAATCGATTGTTCTATTAGAAAAGTTGGGTTATGTCTTTGCTTCGATAATTATCTTGTATTGGATTCTTTGATGTCTGATATCACACAAAGAAATCTTATTCCATGAAATGATCGATTAATTTCGCTTCACTTGTGAACGCGTTAATCTTTTCTGCTTTTTTCCTTTTTCTAAATATTCTATTTTGACATCGAAAAGTTTGAAATTGATTGTTCTATTAGAAAAGTTGGGTTAAGTCTTTGCTTCGATAATTCTTTGATGTCTGATCACACAGAGATTAATTTCGCTTCACTTGTGAACGCATTAATCTTTTCTATTTTTTTTTTTTTTTTACTTATTGTATTTTGACATTGTTTGAAATTATTAATCGAATGTTCTGTTAAAAAAATTAGGTTAAGTTAAGTCGACGATATCTACATCGTTTATTTGCACAAGATAGAAAATTGCTTTTGAAGAAAAGATCTTTCAACAATCTAATAACATAAAATATTCCTTTATTTTACGTAGGGATTGTTTAAAAGCTGGATTAAATTGAAATAACAAATCTGCAAATTACACAAAAGAAAAAAGAAGAATATTCCTTTCACTTATAGATTGTTTAAAGATTGGATTAAGTTGAAACAATTCACAAACTTCTTGCATAAATTAGTTTCCAAATTTTGACTAAAAATAACGAGAATAATAAACAAAGATTAAGTATTATAATCTCGCACTCGAACGAAGAGAAGAATTCTCCTCTTTTCAAAGAAACGAGAAGACTTTTGATCGAGCCAACAGGAGGATACAAAGAGAAAGAGGAAGAACATTTCTCTCGAAATATATATTGTTTAAAAGCTGTGTTTAGATTGTTAGGTTAAAACAATATTCGAAAACCTTTGCGCATAAATTGGAACCGCAAGTTTCTTTTCACTGAAAATGAACGGTGTAAACAAGAAAGAGGAACCTTCCCCTTTTAGCTTACATCGAAACATCTCCGCCAACAAATTCATCGCGCGCAAATTCACCGCGAACGATAAATATTCCTTCTGACAAAAGAGAAGAGAGGAAAAAAAAAGAAAAGAAAGGAAAGGAAAAAGAAGAAGATTCTTCGATCGAGGCAACAACAGAGAAAGAAAGAAAGAAAGGAAGAATATTCCTTTCGCGTACCAATTATTTAAAGATTACGCGATACATTATATTGGATGCGCGATTAAACTGTCCTAATCCGTGGAACACGTGGCTCGAGATTGCGTGGAACGCAGAGATTGGTTAATACTCCCCTCCTCTTCCCTCTCCACCGCCGCCTGAATATTTATGCGTTCCACGCAGGGGTGGTAGGAGGTGGTTGGTCGAGGGACGAGATAACCGGAGACAAAAATATCCCGCGGACTGGTCAGACATCGTAAACACAAATTTATTAACGGGTTCTCTCCGCCACCCGGAAAAACGAGTCCCCGTGGCTCGAGAGACACGCCGGGGGTCATTTTCCCATTTATCAGGATTAAGGATCCCCCCCCGACTTCCGGGGATGATTCTCGCGGAAAATTAGCGGAATGAGCCCGTCATCCACCTGCTGGAAACCGGAATTAAAAGGTGTCGAGCACGCGATTCATTTTGGGGAGGGAGGCCAACCGCCTCCCATAAATACAGCCGCGATTAATCCTCCGGATAAAGTTTCGAATCATAAATCCATCGAAGATTTCATTTTTCTTTCGTTCTCTTTCTTTCTTTCTTTCTTTCTTTCCTTTTTTCCCCTTCGTTCGCGTGTTTCATTATTAATTTCGCGCCCTACATCGATTTTTCATTTGTCTCTACACACCGATATTCGGTGCGAGGATTATTTTTAACAACTTTTCTACCAATGTCTATCGACGTATAAGTAATATCCTCTTTTGTTCAGGATATTAAGATGTAATAAGGGGTTTAAGATCGGGGTTGTGGATATTCTCGAATGCTAGTTAAGCATTAAAGCGAAGAGAGCGTTACATTTTAAGAAGACTTTGAGGAATTATTTAGTTCTAGATCGCTACTAGAAATTCCCCTTATTTTTTCTCTCTCTCTCTCTCTTTTTCACATTGAAACGTTACAAGTAAACCACAAGTTTTTATATTTCCGTTACGTTTCGACACATCGATTCCCTCGTATCATTGCATCGTAAAGCGATAGGGGGTTACGAACGACGTTTAGTAGGCAGGAAAGTTCTGATGAAACTCGTAACAGGCCAACCCTCTTATGCCGCCACCAACTTGCCCTTGTGTCGATGATCGATGAAACCGTTACATAAAATAGACGTTACCCTACCTTGTAGGGCCTCTAAATACAGCATCATCTCCCTCTCTCTCTCTCTCTCTCTGGAAGGAAGGAAGAAAGGAAGCGTTCAAGTATTCACCTAAATAAACCGATACCAATTGAGAAGTTGGCGAACGCGAGCAAGGCTTCCAGCTCCATCCCGTTTCTTCTCGAATCCAAGTTTCCCTTGGCTCGTGAACTTGTCCTCGTTGTTAACTAGTTATCGGAATAAATCTTCATTTAATTAATTATACGAGAAATAAATAATCCGAGGAGAGGAGGGGAGGAAGACACGCCGAGAGAAGAAACTTGAAAGGTTCTCGAGTTTCTTCGACCTTGTTTCTCTATATAAACGTCGATATACAGCGCGGTCGGCTGTATATAACCCACCCCTTACCTTGTAATAATAAAATCCGCCGTCTAACATTAACTCTCCTCCCTCCTCCCTCTCCCTCGAGAATAAGAATAACGCAGAAGTTTGTCATTTTGTAATGATAAAGTCGACCTCTATATTCGTATATATTCCTCCACGAGCGATAAAGAAAATATTGGAAAATTTAAATATTGGAAGACGGTCGCGAATTGGGATCGGTTGAAATTTCGGGGAGACGGTGAACGGGGGCAGTTATCAAAAATAACGATGGTCCGCTCTAATAATGAGAATCATTTCGCCGCGGAAAATTTGATATCGACCGATTGTGTTATCAAACGATGTGCGTCATCGTATGAACACGAATTAAAAAAAAACGTTCTTTCGAACGTCAAATATAAACGAGATTGAAAGAGAAGAAGAGAGAGAGAGAGAGAATAATGATATAAAATTTCTTCCCGTTTGTTAAAATTACAATCTGATGAATAAATATGCGTATAAATACGAAAATTTGTACGAAGGAAGGAAGGAAGAATTTGGTCGAGAATGTTTTAAAGCTCTTCCCTTCCTCTCCAATCCAAATTTTTCGAAAACATTCTCTTGAGCATTCGGTAAGAATATGATTTTTCCAATTCTCTTGAAATATTTATTTTCCTCGAAACGAAAATGGAAACAAGAGAGATGTAAGGTGGTTGTAGGGAGCAAGTTGCAAACAAATACCTGTGCTTTATCTTCTCTATTAAGAGGCATAGCATGGCCTTATTGAATATTAATAGAGAATATGAAACAAGTATTCTTGCTGTTATAACGGGAATATCATAAATCGAGCAAATTCTTCGATTCGAGTTGACCTTTATCCTTCCTTATAATAACTTTATTCGCGTTTAAAGCTCTCCCGCAAATCGGCTATCGCGGATTGAAATTCGATCAAGTGTCGGGGGAAGAGGATATTTCGAGAGGATGTTGAGCAAAGGAGATCTTAAAAATTTGTGTCGTTTTCGTTTCGAAAGAGAAGAAAAAAGAAGAAGAAGAAGAGGAGAGGGAGGAAAGGAAAAAAGGGGGGGAAAGAAGCTTTTCTGCTTTTCTTATCCTATGCCGTGTTCAAATTTCGAATTGAACGAGAATCTTTGACTTCTAAAGTTTCTTCTAACGTCCAAATTGAAGGTAAAATGAAGAGAAGGCCTTAGATGGCCTAGATCCCTTCGAATGGATTTTACAAGATACGTGTTTGCATAAATCGCGTTGCATATCCCACGTCCCTCGAAACGCTGCTCGAATAAACATTCTGTTGACGTGTTTGTACATCGTACAAACATACGGTTTCGCAGAATACAGACGCACGAGATATCGCATGAGAAGGTATGCATCCTCGAATTCGGGCACGCGCAAACACCTCTTCTAATTTCATTCGATTCCATGCGAAATCGTAGTTTTTTTCAGTCAAAATATATAAATAAATCGGATACGATTGAAAGAGAAAAGAGATTCGATTCACCGAGTTTTTGTTCGAGACAAGCTTCGCTAATTACATTTGTCGAAACTGGGTTTATTTTAAATTTTCGAAAATCTTTCATCTTTTCTTCCTCGTCGCTCTCTTAAATATATTTGAATACGTTTCATCTCATCAACCTAGCTACGAATTACTGCAAGACTTTTCTTCTTTTTGTACACGATCCTAACCAACCTAAGGGATCCATTCTCTTTTCAATCGCCGAATATTTCGTCGAACGCTCGTCAATATTTTTCTAAACCTTCGCCCTTATTTTTCCAAATATTGGAAATACGAGTCTCTCGCCCCGTCCAGTATTTTTAGTTTTTTTAAATTCAACAATTTTGTCGAATCGCTTCTGCAACAATATAACACGTATACAAACATTTCACCAAAATTTCTTCACGTTCTCTCGTCACGTTTCCTTCTTTGACGCAGACGATAATTGGCGAGATATATTATTGGATGGAAAGGAGCGTGCGTCGAATCGATGGACGAGGACGTATAACAGGCAGCAGACATAAAAAGGAACTTGGTTGTCACTCGTTCGCGTTAGCAGCGCAAAGAGCGTTTGTTAGTTACCGGTAAACTCCTTGGGGCTAGACAGCGTTGGGGCCAGAGGAGCGCGAGAAAAGGTCGAGCGCACAAGTTATCTTGTGAAAGCGCAAAACCCCTTTGGCCCTCGGGCAAGAAAAGATCTCTCGGTTCAAAGTGTCGCTACGTGACACGAAATTGTTTGGAATACCTTTGTTCCGTCCGAATCACAGTTCTATCTTTCTACAAGTGCTAATTAAAACGGCGAATTTTTCGATAACTTCTTTTTTTTTTCTTTTCCCCTCTTTATTAAGTCGAGTTTTCGATTTCCATACCGCGCTACATACGGTGTGGGTGAAAAATTGGGATACACGGAGAGTTTTCAACAGATAATATTTGAATTACTCGATAGAAACGAGTATTATTGATGATTAATCTTTAATTCTTCTTCTACCTCTACTTATAGATTCAATTACTTAACTTTGAAATCTGGTAACGGTAACGATATAGAGTTTTCAACAGGTAATATTTGAATATTAGAAACGAGTATTTATTGATGTCTCTGATTAATCTTTAATTCTTCTTCTACTTCTTCTACTTATAGATTCAATTACTTAACTTTGAAATCTGGTAACGATATAGAGTTTTCAACAGGTAATATTTGAATATTACGATAGAAACGAGTATTTATTGATGATTAATCTTTAATTCTTCTTCTGCTTCTTTTACTTATAGATTCAATTACTTAACTTTTAACGATATAGAATTTTATTCCGATCAAATTGGAAATTAATTCAACCAATGAAAATGAATATATCATACGTTTAAAAAGAAATTCCGTTACGAATCTTTCATTTTCTTTCATTTTCGTCCATCCAGATTCAATTAATTTAATGAAACGTATGACGTCTAATAATAGAAATTCACTTCAACCAAATCAAGATTAATTCAATCTACGTGATCATCTATATACGTGCGAAAGGACTCGAATGGAAGCGCAACTACAAACGTCTTCCTGTGTACATGTATATAAATCCACGTTTGATTATCACCAGCTTTAATTCAATGACAATTCCACGTCTTTGACTTTCTCAGCAACCAATCGTTGCACCACGAGACCTGTCAAGTTCCGTTCGAAATCGTTGCGTCCGGCTATTTCCATTCCAAACTCGAATCTACGATCCTCCATTATCCTCCATCGATTCGAAATTTAAGCTAAACTAGATATTACTGCAAAAGAATCCACACCGACAAAAATAAATCTCTCGATTCGTCTCCTTCTCCAGCGATCGTGAAAAAAGAAAAAGAAAAGAGAATTACGGTTTCGATTAAACGATCGAAACACGTTTGAAGCGAAATTTCATCAATCTTTAAGACGATCGTACCGTAATTTCATACGGGATTCCCTACACTTTCCCCAGAGAATTGTGCAACGTGGTTGAAACTACAACGCCCTGATGCCCGGAGACGAATTAGCCGAGCGGGACACGGCTAAAAGTCATTAATGCGTTTCGCACAATAAGCGAACTCATTAAACGGGAAATAACGAACAAACGAAATTATGGGGAAAAAATAAAAAAACGGTAAAGAAAACTTTTAACTCGCCGTAACTCGAGCTCGGCCTGTCCGGTCGAAGTTATAATTAAAAGCGCGATGAAAATGAAGCGGTAATTAAAAGGAAGTGGCTTACGTAATCGAGATAAACGAACCTCTACGGTTCACGGTCAACGATTACTTTTTCATCGATCAAAAAGTTCGGACGGGACGATCGTTCGCCTTCTCCTTGTCTCATCTCTTTCACCTCCTTGTCCCGTCGACGAGATCCTGCCACGATCGCAATCCTCGTTTACGAAATGGCCACGAAAAATATATATATATATGTATAACGTGGATGATAACAAACGAAAAATACGAGAAAACGAACGTTGAAGTATTCTGTTTCAATTGGAAAATGGCGAAATCGTCACCATTTTCTTTCGAACGTTCTCTCTTTCTTAAGAAAAATAATCGAACAATCGGATGCTAGATCTGTGAAAGCCATGCTTCGTTCCAACTGATACAACTAAATGTCGATTGTCCCTCGATCGAAGATTGCCAATTTATCGGTAAATATTTCAGAGGGGCAAAGGAGAAAGGACCTCGGTATCGAGTTACAGCTGGGTGGGGCAACCTCTTGGCGGTTGCTCGAACGGGGCCGGAACAAAATCCGTTTGGGATTTGAATAATTTTTGTCCCTTATCGTGAGTACGGCAGGAAACGAGGCCACTGGTAGTTTTGCCGGAAGGCAATAAATTATACTTGGAAATATCGAGCAGCTTCGACTCTCCCTGCGCTCCCTGTGACGCGCGCAACTTTCGAATTCGAACCCGGAATAATTCTAACCAAGGATTAACAAGAGTTAACAGTTCTCGCTTCGAAATTTTATCGTGGCATCATTTCCACGCCAGTTGTTGCTGTTGTTAATTTTTTTCTCGAGGCGAAAAAAATCATCGGAATTCGAAAACATGGTGCAATTTTTTTCTTCCTTTTTTTTTTTTTTTTTTTATTTTACCCGTCGTTTGTTGATCAGCGAATGTACATCGTTGAAAATAATGTCGGAGGCCGCGAGAAAAATTTTCGGTTGTTCTAGCAAATTGTGGAACACGAAACCGGAAAAGTCAAACGGACGATCGAATTTCACTTGTTCGGCCGGGTTTGACGTTGTCAGAACGTAGCCATGATGGAGGGGGGATTAAAGCGAATTAAACCGTGTATGATGTGGGCGAAAGGGATTTTCAACGCAGTCGGCCACCGGCCGTGACGGTTTGCGAGAGACTACGATTTAATCGAGCTCTTGGTCCCTGGGTCACGCAGCCGCTATGATTCCTATCCACCGGCAATTACAATGTCTCGTTAACTGACGCAGAATCCAACAACCTGTCACAATTGTAAGAGCAAGTGTCCAGAAATTGTCTCTCGTCTCCTCACGTTTCGTCATTGTCATCGTCGAACACGAAAAGATTGTCCGATTTGAAAATTTTATCCTCTCTTCCACCACGAGTGATCGTATCCTTTCCAATTAAAATGTATATTAATACTTTTTTAATCCTTTTTTCTTTTAAAATTTTCCATCGAAACGTCAAAAGACGCGCGAAATTTTAAATACTTCGGCTCGAAAACTCTGTTATTCCGCGTTATGAAAAAAAAAAGAACTTCAAAATCCCATCTGAAAACTTATCATCGAGAATCTCACGATTTTTCAGAGGAGAGGGGGAGGTTTGAAAATAGTTTTCCGTCCGATTCCCTTTCCGGCTTCTCTCCGTTCCTCACATTTCATCAAGATCGCACCGTCGCCACGGCCGCGGCTTCCCATTAACCCCTGAAAAAGATATTTTTCCGCGGAAAATGACATTTCCTCCAATAAGAATGTGTTGGTGCGACCCTCGTGAAACTCGGGGGTGAAACCGTGCCGCCTCGTTACGATCCGCCATTCTTCCGTCCGCTGCAACCCGGGAAAAACCTGGGATCGTGTAAAAAAATCCTTTTTTCCTTTTTTTTTTTACAATTGAACCATCATCGATTCGATCGGGAAATCTCGTGTATCTTAATCTGGACGAGGCAAATTACATTAAACGTGTCGCTCGCAGCCAGCCCGGGAAACTTGTGTTAACTCGTTAATATTTCGTGATATTAGGGGGGGGGGCAGAAGTATAATTAAACGTTACAACCGGTGTCCGTGTCAAATAGTAATAATCCCATTTTCCAAGTCGTACGAATAACTCCGGAGAAAGTTCCCCTCTTTATCTGTATTCCACGAGTCATTAATTAAGAAAACGTCGGAAGCAGATTTTCTTCCAAGACCTAGTTCCATTAGTTGTAATTGTTCCCTAACGTAACGATGATACATTATTAATACACGAGTATCTGGCCACTTTTTTATTTATTGCTCTTTCCGTTAAAAACGCCTTTCCGTGCAAAACATTTTATTTATTACAATTGGAAGAATGTTAATAAACGGTTATAAATAATTCTCGAATTTCGAGGAATTATCGATCGAGAGATTGAAAGATTAAAAGAGGGGAAGAGAAGAATTGCACAAGTATCTTCTAACGAGATTTTTCGTTATTTATCTCTATGGGTGGAGATTTATGATTTGCGAGAAAAAACAAGTCGAAGAAGATGGTGTAATTCGGTCGAGTTCACGTCAAAATCTGGAAAACCGGCTCCCTGTTATATCCCGTTGACACCGGTTGACAAACGTTGGTCAGCGACAACCGACAGCTGACAGTTGGTCGGTCGGTGCACCATGGGACCATCCCTCCTGTGCATCTGGTTTACCGTACACCAATCACGTAGCGACCTTGTTGAATTAACCCACCGCACATATACACGTACACAAACACATATACACGCGTAAACATATCTGAAATACATAAGTTTCCGTGTAGTGTACCAAAAATTTATATTCGCAATCGAAATACGATATCTCTCCAGATAAACAATTCGTCCAGACTTTGTTGAGTTTTTAAACAACCGAATCCAACAAATATTCCATTTTGTAATATATCTAGGAATATTTCGAAAAGATCGATACGTGAATGAGATACGCATTCAAAATTCGAGAAGATCAGGTCTCGAAGCGTTATACCAATAACCGGTATAACTTAATTATATCGACGAGAAAGTAAAAGGAAGAAGGAGAGAAAAGAGATGAAAATCGTGAAAAAAGAAATGCATTAACTAAGGCATCCGTGTAAATATAGGTTAGAAATAATTGGCCGCTCGAGAGAAGGCTCTCGCTTTATCGGGCCTGATTCATTAACAAATTGAGAAAAAGCGAAGGAAAGAAGAAGAAGAAGAAGAAGGAAAAAAATCCTTCCTCGTAAATGTAAATATGTCAAGAAGAGGTGCGGTATATCTAGCTATCTACGCGCTAATTGATTTAACCCCGAAGATAATTACGTTCCATAATTAGGTGTGATATATAGCTGGGGATAGGAGGCGACCAGTAGCAATTTGCTTTTCTCTCGATAAGAGCGCGGCGTGATTGGCTCGTGGTACCCCTCTATTCCTGGCCATCGGGTAAATCAAGGCCGCCACGTAAATCCGTGCCTCTTTGTGCGCGCGAAAGCGACAAGGGAAAGAGAGGGAGAGAGAGACGTGGTGCTTTATATTATCACAATCCCTGTACGCGAGTTCATTGAAACGGATGAACACGCGTGGCGTGGTGGGGGGAGGGCGCGGTTAGCCTGAATTAAATACGCTTATCCTACGCACGAAAGAAAGAGGACCGCGCATGAAAAGGCTCGATTAGGGAAAGTCGAACGGATCCTTTCGGCCCCTTTAATATTCTTCCTTGAAAGAAAGGATTTCCCTTCGTTGCGCGAATTTTTTGCGAGATTTTTCAAGAGATTTACACGCCGACCCTCCACATACGAATTAGAAATAACTCGCAACTGTTGTTCCTTTACCCTCCCTATGAATTCTCCATTGCTTCCCCCTCCTTGTTTTTCTTCGATTAATAATTTGAACCTGGATCCCTGGTTTAAAAAAATAAGGGAGAGAGGGGGTATTCCAGGGGAAATCTTGGCGGGTTGATGAAGGTGGAACAGTATTCTTCGCTTAGCCGAGGTATAAACTTTTCTTAACCCTTCTCTCCCTTTCCTAATCTTCTCCGAGTTAATTTAATTATGCGAGAAAGGGCGAAGTTTTTCGAAAAAATTATAATGAAACAGGGGGTGACGAAGTGAATTCTAAATGAGAATTTTCTTTCATTCTCGTACGAGAGAAGGAAGGAAGAGAATATATTGGAGAGTTGTTATTATTATTTAGGATTCAAAGATTCTTCTACGAAATTGTTCGTTATTGGCGATCGAATCATTATTGATTCGAATGATAGGGTCAAATTGGACAAAATTATTTTTTCAGCTTATATGGAAATTTAATATTTAGAAAACAACGCTACTTTTTATTATGATTTATTGTTTCTTTAAAAAAATGTATAAATAACGTTAAAAGAATAAAAAGAATTGCCAATTAAAGTTAAGAATTATATAATATTATTGCTAGTTTCTTTAAAATATAATAAATAAACAATGATATAAATGCATTATTATTGTGACATAAGATAGTTTAAAATTAATCCACAAATATCAGTGGCTAGATCAAAGAATTCGTTGTAAACGAAATTAATTAAATTAATTTTAACATTTTTGCAAAGTTTTGCAAATCAAATGTGACGATAAAAAGTTTCTATTTTTCATACATCCAACTCTTATCGCGTGGAATAAAAGAAATCATTGACAAATCATTTGTGAATTTCTAACACGAAGCAATTATTTAACTTTAAGCTTAATTTACAAAAAAGAAAACGAATATCGACAACTCATAACGATTTAAATTAAAATAGATGTTTCGAGATGTCATACCCGTTATAAAATTGAAATTTAAATTCTTCTTAAATAAATTTACAAGATATTTCTCAACTATTGAAATTATCCTGACCGATCAGTTATCGATCAGTTCTCTGCTTATGCTTATACTTCGTTCAACTTGTAGAAATTGGATTTAAAAATAGGATTAAAAATTTTAATGCATGGTTATTATTGCAAGTGCATTGAAACAATTACTTTTTAAATTTGAAAATGAATTTTGTCCACTTTTAATACGTCGTTCGAACGATCGCGCGACGCCTCAGCAACGCGGATTCGAGGATCGAATCTGTGAAATTATTAGTGGAACTCGGCGGCGTCAATCTCGATCAATTTCGTGCTACGTAAGCGGAGCGACACGGTAATTTTCGAGGCGGATAGAAGGAAAACAAGGATTAAAAGGGCTTCCCTCGCGCGGTGTGGGAAAAATGTATACGTGACAACGTTGACAACGTTGAAAATATTCGAGGCGGAAAAAGTTAATTGAAGGGGCTGTTAATTCGAATTTGTCGGATGTCGTTACTCGACACGGAAGTTTTGCAATTGGATCAGCCGAGCGTCATTGATATGTTAAGTCGATTAAAGCTCGGTTAACGCCGCACACCTTCAACGCACACCCATCACTCGACTGGATTAACCATAGAACGATCAAGGATGGATCGGATAAACCGTTCCACAGAATTCGAAACGCGTTCGGTTCCCGACTTCTTTCGAGAAAAAGAAGAATACGAGGTTCGTTGAATCCGATCTCGTCGGAGAACATAGATCGAATTGCGGTCTCGAATAATCTTTAATTTATCATCTCTCTGGTTGTAACTTATGACAACAGATCTTTGCCTCGATTTTCAATGATCGATTAAATTCGAAAGGGGTACAACCTCTCGCAAACTGATTTCAAATTTCAAACAGCCTTCGACCTATCGCGAACTATCGTATTATTCTTTATCACTTTGCAAAATTACCCGATAAAATATTATTTCCCCGAGTGTTACCAAGTGTTTTTTCGTCCTATTTCCTTTCCGTGACTCGCGCCAATCTTCCTATTTTATCCTCCGCCAATGAACCGATAGTTTTGCACGGTACAACTTTTATGGACGTTTTTCACGCTCGATCGTAAAGCGCGTAGAAGCTTGTCGATAAGATTCGTTAGCTCGTGCATTATTACGTATGCGCGATATTTCGTCGGGGATATTCGTCAATTTGTTTCGATTCAATTCGATATCGCATCGTCGGCAAATGTAACTCGTCGCTCGAAAATAGTTTTTTTTCTTTTTTTTTTTTTTTTTCCTCCCGATTAACATCGCGTCGCTCAATTCGATATTAATTTTTTTTCTTTTTTTTTTTTTTTTTTTATCAATCAGGCAGAAATACACGCAGTTTATTACGAATTTAAGTGAGAATGCTGACATTTGAAATAAACGCGTCGAAAAAAAATGCGTCGAGAACGCGTTAAATTCAACGCGGCTGTTCAACAATTTCCGTTTCGAGAATTTTAAATTCCTAAAAAAAAAAAAAAAATATTATCTCTTCGATATCGATATACAACTGTGCTATGATATATCGTTAATATAACGAATATATCGAAATTGACGAGACGAGTCATCGTCAATTGCAGAGCAACGTAAAATTTATTATTTTTTGATCTTCGTCTTAATTAATCGCTCGAACAATCGACGATTTAAATTTTCTCAATATCTACACGGTGTTAAATTATTAAAATTATAAACATGTATGAATTATTACTTCGTTTAAGAATTAATATTCAAGTACGTTGTTGCGGTATCAACTATCTAGTTATCTGTAGTAAATGCAATTTTAATAGCGCATAAATATTAACGGGTATAATAAGTGCAAACTTGTGAGCAAATCTGCGTACGATCTTATAAATAAATGCATAATGGTAACAACTTCCGTTTCAATGATTCCACGGAATCATGTAGATTCGGAATTCGTACAGTATTCATGCGGTTGTTTTATCTCCTCTCTCTCTCTATATTTCTCCGAGGGGAAAAAAAGTTTTCCAGTAACTTCCATCACGTTGGAATTAGAGTCGTGTCCCACGAGATTCCCTTCATGCAGAAGAAATTCTCTATTAAAAAGCAATCCATTCAAGATATTATTTCTTCCAGAGATTGGTCTTCAACTTATTCGAAATAATATCCAACGATAGGACCGATACGAAATTCCTCCATTTTCTTCTCCTTCCCCAAACGCAATTTCTCTAAATTTTTCTCTAAATTGTTTCTCTCTCCCCCCTTTTTGCCCCACGTGTCATTGGCGGTTCTCTCTAACGAGGCAAAGGGATTCTCGATAGCCCGAGTCACGCGATATCGAGCTTAACGAGGATTTTCATTTCAACTTCGAAAAAATGCTTTCTATAAATTGCGCCACGGCCTGTTTTCGCACCTCGTTCGTTGAGAAGAGAAATGGTGGTTAAATTTTTTTTTATTGGAAAAAGGAGGAAAGAGAGGAAAAGGTAAAAAAGGAGGGGAGAAAGTGACAATTGAGTGGAAATTGTTTCGTAAGGATCGAAAGTAAATTTTGAAAAATTTATTATCCTCGATAACTATCGTTCGAGCGACGATATACGACTTGGAAAGTGGAAACACGCGATATCGCGTTTTCATAAATTTCGAAACGTCATCGTAAAGTCGAGAACGATATATATATGTATATATATAGATATGTATATATGGGCGTAGCGAGATCTCAAACGTAAAGTTTCGTTGCATTTAGCAAAACGGAATGGAATAATCGTAAAACTTGATCGAGTGGAAATTCAATTGATCCTAGGCCGGCTATGAATCGAAATTCTCTCGACGCATCGACGGAACTCCATTATTAGGATACGGTTGCGTATCCAAAGTATCAAAAGCGAGTGCTACTGTTGTTTATGCGTCGATACCATTGATCGTTATGCGACAGCAAGCGCGACGGCTCGCTAAATTTACAATTCTACGTTCGACGTTTACTCACGGCCATTGATCTTCGTCCAATCGATAGTCATTAGCAATAAAACGTATCTACTTAAGTAACGAAGCCTGGTTTAGATGTTATGATCGACAAACAAATTACTCAACTGTAAATTTGCATGCGCAAGTATCGGTCTTTCAAAATTTGCGTAGACGATGAAGAAATGAGAATTCTATTTCGAATATTCATAAATTCTTCAATCTTTTATCCGTCGTAACAATTTTCCTTGCGAATCATCGATAATATTAGTTAAATATTCTTTATACGTACTTTTTTTATATCCTATATAAGAGGAAGAAGAATGAACGTTCACAATGCCGAATGAACAAACCGAATAATTCGAATCGAAAAAGAAAAGAATGTTCATTCTAAATTCTCGATTTCGATATTTTTATCTAATTTACAATATCCATCGTCAAAAATTGAGTCGTGGCAATTTTTGAATCGAAAATACCATTCAAATACTCTAATAACTTCCTATTCACAATGAAAAAAAGAATAAATAGTTATGCAAATGGTGGACACACAAATGTAAAGATCAAAATATATTTCTCCTTAATTTAATTCGAATCGAAAAAGAAAAGAAACTGAAGAAAAGAAGAAACTATTCTATTTTGTATATTCATGTTGATTCCGATCTTTTTATCCAATTTACAATATCCATTGTCAAAAATACTAGTCAAGTATTCTTGTAACTTCCTATATACGAAAAGGAAGAAGAATGAACGTTCACAATGAAAAAGCAACTAAATAATTATACAAATAGTGGACACACAAATGTAATGATCGAAATAAATTTCTCCTTAATTTAATTCGAATCGAAAAAGAAAAGAAACTGAATTCTATTTTGAATATTCATGTTGATTCCGATCTCTTTATCCAATTTACAATATCCATCGTCGAAAATTGAGTCGTGGCAATTTTTCGAATCGTCGAAAATACGAGTCAAGTACTCTAGTCACCTTTTACACATACGAAGAAGATTGGATGTTCACACGAGGTGAATCGCGAATGGAAAAGCGAATAGACCAAATGGTTGTGCAAATGGCGGTCGTTCCAATCGTTTACAAGCGACTGGCAACAACGCGAAGCTGACAACAACTGGAGATGCCACAGATGCGTAGACACGCACGCACTGTACACGGCTGGAAACGCGAGGATACACGAACGCGAGTAACAGTGGCGGCACATCAACCCTTGCTGATATATGTCTCAGCATTCGCACAGGATTAGCAGGAATCTCAAGCTCGATATTAACCGTCGTCTCATCGCCAACTTGCTCTTGTTCCTTCTTTCTTGCCGGGCAAAGATTAACAGAAATATTCATCCCCCTTTGTCGAGCATTTCAAAGTTCGCTGCAAATCGAATCAACTTCGATTCGTCGAGTTTCGTCGCCACCATTCTCCACGCTAAGATAATATCCAAGTTAAATCGAGTCGCGAAACTTTTCAACCCGACCGATTAATTATACTCGTATAATTGCCTCGAATAAATTAATCTAACCGGATTAAACGTCGTCTCCTTTTATCCGACCGTTCGAAATCATACTTATAATTACGCAGAGAGTGGCAATAAATCGGTAAATTTTCTTTTTCTCTACCCAACGATTCAAGATCGTACTTGTAACAAGCTACAATTACACAGGGAGTAGGCGACGAATCGCGACGAACTGATGGAAAATGCGCGAATAGTTGAGAAACGGAACGATCATCGTCCACGGCCCACCCGAAGGTCCAACGTTTTAATCATGGTCCATCGTTGTACACGGTTGAGGGATCTCGTCCCATCCACGGGACGCGTTCGTTACTTCCGCCGTTTCTGCGCTCGCATTATTCCGACAATTTGTATCATGATCGCGCGAGTTGGGTGGAAATTGGAATTCTCTACATCACATCGGGTTCGCCGCACGAGTTTAAAGTTCTCGGGCGGCGTTCACACTGGAGAGCGTCACGCTAATGGATCCGAATGTACGAAAGGGCCGGATTCGGTGGAAATGGATAGCATCGGGGACGCAAAGGACACTTTGAAACGAGGAAACTCGAAGGGATATCGTGCATTGTGCAGTGGAGGAGGGCGCGCGAATGTGATCTCTGGCGGCAACGCGGCAGAGGGCGGCGGACGGAGGCGGGAAATAATTAAAAGTGACGGGGGAGCGAGGGGAGAGAGAGCGAGGGAGCACTTAGAGATATCAGAGAGTCCAACGAATTATTTTTCCCCTGTTGTCTGTTGTTTAAAGGGACAAGACACGCGACATATTGCGAGGGACGGAGAAAGGGGAAGGAGAGGTCGAATGGAAATCAGTGCAGGCAGACGCCCTCCCTTCCCAGTCGCTTGTAAAAGCTCGCTCGTTCATTTTCTACTCTCCTCCACTCTTTTCAGACATTATTCTTCGCCTCGTACGATCTCTAATCCCGACAGACGCCGTCTTCCTTCGCTCTTCTTATTATTTATGCTGAAATTCATCGGTTCGAGCGCGCTTCTCCCGTTCCACTCGGCGGTGAGAAGAGAACGGCGAAAAAAGAGGTGGGCAAGATCGAAGGACAATACGCAGGATGTCGATATCTATGTCGATCCTTCTTGCAATTTAATCGCGACACGTTGCGACGAAAGTAATCATTCATTAAGAAAGGAGAAATTCGGAATAATCGAAATTTCACTGGAAACCCACAACAAGCCATAATTTACAACGATGTATTAAGTATGACTCTAAGTATGCTAATTATACTGCTTTTTTTTTTTTTACTTTATGCCGTTAAATGTGCATCGACGTTAAAATACTGTCGTCGGTGGTGGCTAAGACGGACGGTGGACCATGAATCAAGCTGTCTGAAAAAACGAGATTATTTATTCAGAAGACGGAGAGGGGCCCTTGGTTGAGATTTCGAGACAAGAAGCCGGCGGCGACGATGATGGCAACGGTCCTAGGATAAAAGTATCTCTCGGAGCAAAGAGCAAGCAGCAGCAGTAGCAGCAGGATAGCACTTGGCCCGCGTCCAATGTTTGTTGACTGGAAATTTAGCAGCCGGCGATTGTTTTGGCCAGCTGCCATTATCTCGTACGTGGAACGCGAATCACGCGACAAGGAGCAGCACAATGTGGCCACGTCGTCGTCCTCGTCGTCGTCGTGCAATTGATGCGACGAAAAACCGGTTATCTACCGCCACATCCGCCCTTTAATATACACTCCGACGTTTCCAACGCTTTCGCGCCAATCGAACTTTTCATATACCGATTTTAATTGGATTCCGCGTGGCAAAAGGAAATTATCTTATCGATAAATATCTTTCGTTACAGTTTCATACGATTCTTACCAATTTTTGTTATTCATAAATCAATTTAAGAGAAATATCCGCATCTTTTTTAAACGTTTGAGAGTCTTTTCGTTCGTTGAAACGTGAGAAATTGCGGTGACGATAAGTTTTATTCCATAAGAGTGAAAACGTAATCAAAGATTTTTTTTTTTCTTCTATTTACTTCAAAAAGGTAAAGACCATAAATTTCCCAAGAAAGCTGGAACATTAACGAAAATTTCCTTTTCGCTGCTTAAGAAGTCATAAATTACCAAATACTACTTTTAATCTTGCAAATACGTCACAGAAATGACTAAGAACGACCTAGTCATTTGAATTAAAATTAGTTTAAGTAAATTTAGCGTGAAATATCGAGATGAATAGTATAGTAAAAAAAAAAAAAACCAGACTCTCCGACGCACAATCACGTGAAATTCATCTCCTTTTCTCGTTAACTTTTTCTAACGACCGACTCCCGAGGTTTTCTCCTTTTTATCGAAACAGTTTTTAACCGTAGGGACGAAACGTAAAATCGAACATCACGTGCATCACTTTGTTACCATTTAAAAAATATCACGTTAACGAACGTGTAAAGAAGAAAAAGAATATTTGGATAAATTTAAAATATATACAAATTACATACGATAACTCTGCTAACTCGGGAAGAGACGCGGGAAAAAGATCGAAATGAAAATTCTGGAACATTCCTTTGGACAATTTTAATAATTATATTCATTATGCAAAGAAAAAAAAAGAAAGAAAGAAAGAAAAGAAAGGATAACGATCGGATTTCAAAATATTCCCCTTTGCGCTATTTCCTTGGAATAAGCATATCACGGTGGAATACGCATATCGTGAAAGGGATGGAAATATTTATACGCGTATTATTAAGAATTAATTGCAAAAAATAACGACTTTGTTAAATCTCTTTAAAATATTACGTAAACAAGTGACCTCCTTTATTTCTCCTCTTATTTTCTTTTCCTGCTTTTTAATTGGCAAAAATGATACATCTTCCTTTTTTCTCTTCAGCGGAAGAAATTAAAGGAAAGAGAGATAAAGGAGAGGGGGAAAAAGTTGAAAAGTGTGGAACGCTTTGCGACGCTCTAGATTTTCATACGTGTATCGCGACCCGTAAGGGAGTTGCAAAGTAGTTTCTAAGGTCATCGCGGTTATTTTCGAATTAGAATTATTTATATAGGAGAATCGTTGGTTCAAACATAAAGTATATCGTTGGCTTGATCAAATATTTACTCGAAAATTTCTCCTCTATATTATAAAGTAAGGAAAAGTAATGGTATCTTATCTCGACGATTATAAAAGGAAGTCGTGACAGTGAAAATAAATAATCGAACCGTAATATCATAAATTCTCGTCCAAGCCGCAAATTCCCATCGGGCGGTAACTAAACCCACAAGACAAGTCGAACCAGCTAAAGTCGAATATAAATAAAATCGATTAAAAATAAGTACGCGCACTTTCAAAAATTATTACCACCGCTTTCCACCGATTTCACGCTCTGTTTCTTCCCACTTACAAATACCATCATCCGGAGCGCGATTTATATTTCTATTCTCAAGCCTCTCGAAACTCCAAAGAGAAATTTTCAATAGAAAATTAATAATAATAATAATGATAATGATGTAAACGGATACGATCGAATGACGAATAAAGGGAGAGAATCATCCCTTTAGTCTCTTTCTTCCAAGTTTCTTTTCTCTCTCTCGATAGAGAAAGAGGTGGCCACTTTTCCCCAAGACAGATATATCAATCGTACGTGATCCTACTTTCTGGTTGGAGCAGAAGCAACCAGTGTATATAGGAGGAATCAGTTTCCAATTGACTGGTGTCCTCGTTCGTCGGTTGCTTTAACGGAGTTTGGGAAAGTTCGCCTCGATTCAATGATTTGTCAACGAAGAGTAACGATACCCTTCCGTTGTATCTGCCAGTATATAAATCGTTAAACGGGTATCCATTCGGGGTATCTCGGTTCCCGTTAATTAAAGTTTTAAAGAGAGGAGGGAGAGAGGGAGAGGATTCTTTGCGTCAAAGAACCTATTAGTTGTTCCCCTTTCCGGGAATATCACAAACGTCAGCAGAGAATTATTCAGCTCTCTGAAAAAGGAGGGATAGGATTTAACATCGTTCGGATAAATTTCTATCCGAACGTGGAGTTTGATGATTTCGCTCCGATAAATTTTGGTAGAAAGCATCGAGTCTCGCTGATGAAACTTTTCCAGTAGGTTAGGAATGAAGGAATGAAAGAGAGGATGAAGGTTTATATATATATATGTATCCGGTTGAATCGACAGAGGGATCGATTCGAACGGATTGTGTAAGAAACATTGGGAAGAAACATCGATTCTTCTCTGTTTTATGTTATCGTTTCATCCGGGATAAGAATAAAACGTGGCGGTAGAGTGACATGAAAGATCGACGAGCGAAAGGAAGAAAGGAAGAAAGAAGGAAGTTTTAGCAAGACATCTATTTCCACTTGTGTAGAACAAGCACGCGTCACACCATAGACGGAAATAATAATGATAAACGAAAGAGACAACAAAGTTCGATATCTCTTTTTTTTCTAGGATAGCTTTTAAAATTTCAGTTATTTCGTACGTACCGAATTCGAATTTGCTTAAAGACAAATAGAATTGGAATTTTTATTAATACTTATTGGTACTTTGTGCTATCACGATGATTTAACGAATAGTACAATCACTAAGTTGCACAACTTTATCGAACAACACTGCTTTATTATTTTTTTTTTTTTCGTGTCATCACGATGATCTAAGATATATACAATTTCTAAGTTGCACAACTGCTTTACCATTTTTTGTGTTATCACCATGATCTAAGATATATACAATTTCTAAGTTGCACAACTTCATCCAGCAACTGTTTTACTATTTTTTTTCGTGTCATCACAATGATCTAAGATATATATAATTTCTAAGTTGCACAATTGCATTTTCTTTACCATTTTTTTGTGTCATCACTATAATCTAAGTTATATACAATTTCTAAGTTGCACTTCATCGAGCAACTGTTTTACTATTTTTTTTTCATGTCATCAAGATGATCTAAGGGATGATACAAACCATAAGTTGCACAATTTCATCAAGTAACATTGCTTTATCTCTTTTGTTTCGTGTCATCACCATGATCTATCTTATACACATATTATATAATTCCTAAGTTGCATAACTCTATCGAACAACACTGCTTTGCCATTCTTTCCATTTTTTTTTTTTTTTCGAAACGAAATATGATCACACACGGATCCGGGAAAAGGATTCGTATCAGGCACGGAAGCAGAAATCGCTCGTCAAATATGCAAAACTTTGCCGCGCTGTGACAATTTACAATGGAAATCGTGCGACACGAGGAACGGTATAGAGGCTCGATGGAGATCGCTTTTAGACAAAACGGGAAGAATCTCTTCGAAAGGTTTCTCGGCTCGCCTAATTCGATTATACGGAATATTCGATAGCCACGAAGATCCCGCTAGATCGACCGAATATACTCGAGTATCCTTGTCAAAGGATGGGATACGTGTGTATGTGTGTGTGTGTGCACGGAATCACGAGGCAAAGCGTGAGCGAAAGCCCGAGCTAAAATGTATCGAGCGAGAATTTTTGCAAATATTGAGTTACCGCCAGTCAACTCGATACCGTCTCCGGCATCCTGAAACTTGAAACGATCCCGTTTAAACGCGTTGTATTATCTTTAAAAATTTGCTTCGATTATTCCGTATCTGACACGAGAGCAGCATAAACGCGAAACACAAAGATGAACGAAATTCGCAATTAGTCGGCGACCAATTCCTTTCGGAAAAACTCTAAAAGAATACACATAATTTGGAGGCATTAACCTAGAAAATTCATTATACTTTGATCCAGATAGTCCTCTGCCAAAAGGATATACTTTGATCGAAAAATATTGTACGCTGAAGAAATGTTTTAATTCCGAAAATTTATTAAAATTGCTTTAATTCTCTCTGTCTCTCATCAGAGATAACTTCAACCTACGAATTTCCATTATATATTTTAACCTAGAAATCTGGAGTATTCTTGGCAGGAACGAGTCGGACGACGATTCGCGGGGAGAAGGAGAAAAAAGAAAATTGTACCGGCAGGTCTCTGGATGGTAAAAATTCCGGGCAGAATCCAGAACGGCGAACAAATACAAGTCGCCAAGAAGCAACGGCTCGTATTCACGTAGTCAGTTCATAACGCAGGTGGAAATATAGGTGAAAGAGATTCCGCCCCGGCATTTTTTCCAAAGGAGGAATGACCCCGGCGAAAAAGTGGAGGGGGGTGACGAGCGTGCCACGAGAATATAATAACTCTCCAATATAATTTGACCACATCGTGCATAAAGATAAAAGGAAAGAGAAGGCGTACAACGATTGCCTTCGAGGGCGAGAGCGAGAAGGGAGGAAGAAAAGAGAGAGGGAGAGATTGTGCATCGAAAAGAAGAAAGGAGGGGATGGGGAGTGGAAGGCAGGGCCGATAGACGAGTGGAAGAATGCGAGGTCGAGGAGGAGGAGGGCAAAGTTGTGGAGTCAGCTCCCTTCCGCTCGATGTCTCGATAAACAAGAAGCAAGGGAAACAAAGGAAAGGAGAAAACGGTAGCTGGGAAGGGTTTCCGGTTCCGAGGTCCATCCATGTAACGCAGCCACTTCGCCGCATTTATTTATTCCGTGGCAATCGTAACTCTCACGATTCCCTTGTTCCACCTCGGAACCACGGTCACCGAAAGAAGCCCAAAGTAAAGTTTCAACATCCTCGCCGTTCCTTTTGGTGTCCCTATCGAGCCCGCGGTCGCGTTCTTCCTTTTTTTTTTTTTTTTCCTTTAAATCTATCACTTTCGTGGAGAAGTCTCGTTTCTCTTCTTTTTTCCTTTCTTTTCTTTTCTTCTCTTTTTTTTTCGTATCAATCGCGACTTTCGACACATTCGATATATATAATTTTTGTGTAATTTCGTTCGATTTATTTTCCTTTTTTTTTTTTTTTCTATTTTCAATTTTAACGGGGAAACGTAAACGAACCATCGCCGTTGAAAGATATCACGTTAACGAACGTGTAACGCGTAAAAAAATATTTGGAGAAATTTAAAATATATATACAAATTACGAAATGAAAATTTGGACGATTCGTAGTCATCGTTATTCTGCAAAAAATAGTAATAATAACAACGTAAATGATTGGATTTCAAAATATCCCTCTTTGTGCCAATTCGTTAACTTCGTCAAACACGATCCATGTCTCGATACCCGCGTTGGATTAGTTTTACCAATTCGCTTTAACGCTTTGCGAATACACCGTTAATAAACAATTAGATCCCGCAATAACGCTGTAAAGAGGTTGTTATCTCTTAAAGCATTACGTTTATTCGGGGTTTCCGAGGCTATAACCCGACGAGTGTATGCACAGGGCGAACCGGTATTACGGCTATTTTCTACGAACGAGCGATTATGAAAATCGTTTCGAAAAGGATCGAGAAAAAAAAGAGGAAGAACGATGAAACACTCGAGGTCGAATTGACGTGTAAATTATTTGGGAAAATTGCGGGGCTATTTCGAAGGGGGCGACAACGGGAACGAAACGAAACGGAACGACGACCGCATCCTCGATAGACGTATCCTCCGGGAACCGTGCAGCGAAAACGAATCGCACGTCGACGCAAATGTAATTATCGTGAGGGAGAAGTCGTGGCAGCTGTCGTCCAATCGAATCACGCCATCGCTATTCGTTCGCAAGATTTTCACCCGTCCGTGGTGACGGACGTTTATGAATGTACGTGAACGCTCTTCGTGTAGGATGTGCCACGAAACATTGAAAAGAAAGGATAAATTCTTTCCCAAGATTTCGAGGAGAATCGAAAGATTTACCAATTTAGCCAATTTCCAATCGATTATCTTTCAAACGCGGACCGATTTTTCAATTATTCCGCGATTTCATCTTCAATAATAATAATCAGAGATTTACATCGAAATTTCCTTTCTCTCTCTTTTTTCATTTTTATTTTCTAACACCTTGACACATCCTGTCTTCTTTGTCCCCGCGTGAAAAAATTCCAGTTTGTCCATTTATATTCCAAATTATAAAATATTGATTAAACGTCGAGTAAAGGAAGAGGGTGGGGGGCACGTATCGGTGGAAAAAACTAATATTTATTAAAATTTCCGATATCGATGGAACGAATAATAACGACGACGCGAATAATTCGAAGCATCACCGCAAAGAACTTACAGTTCATCACAAAGTAGGAATTAATAACGCCAATAATAATCGTACCGTGCGGGTAGCCTTATTAATTAAAAACTTTCCATTGTCCAATTAAAACGTTAATGAATTCCTATAGAAATTTCTCACCTAGCCCCAGGAATGGTTGAATAATTGCGTGAATGAATAATTACAGTGTACGGTTTCTCCATCAACGAGAATGAGACAAAGTTACCCCACCCTCCCTTTACCCCTTCCCTTTCGATTTATCCACCTGACCAAGCATCGATCGAAACGAAACGTCCGACCGATCAATTTGTATCGTGACAAAAATCGATCGCGACGAGTAATTTTCGTCGACTCCACTCAAGAAAAAAAAGAAGAAACAAACAAAGGAAAAAAGAAATCCTTCTCCTTCGAGAAAAGGAGAAGAAAAATGACGAGAGGGCGGACAGTTTCGCTTTCCTTGACAATCGTCCATCCCAAGAGCTTACTCCGCATCCTCCGACGTTCACTTCGATCCCGCGAATCTGCCCGAGGATCACAGCGTTTCGTTATCTCGTTGCCCCGCCCGATTATATCAATTTTATTTCAGACGAACCGTGGATGAATGGATATCGATCTGGGATACCGACTCGTGCTCCTCCAGTTTTGTCTCGAGCGTGTAATACAGGATAAACGAGGGGTGGGGAGTGCGCGAGATGGGGACAATGGTGGAATGGATAGGTTGGAGAGGAGAGAAATAGTAGGGTAGAGGGGGAGGGGAAAAGCGAGCGACCGAGAGTTAGAGAATCGAACGTCTGCAGGGATCTGCAGGATAGGTACTACTCGATCGGAATCTATTTACCAGGTGCTTAAGTGGACTCGAACTACCGCCCAGGATTAAATTGACCCGTAACTAGCTCGGGTACGGGTTTCTCGGAATCTAGCAAAGCGTGCACTTCTCTTCCTCTCTCTCTCTCTCCATCTCCCTCTGCGTGTCCTATCCCTGTCCTTCTTCTTTCCCGAAACTCTCTCTCGAAATTTCACTCTTTCCATCCGAATTTTCCATCAAAAATTGATACCGATCATTTCCTCTTTCTCTCTTCTTTTTTTTTTGTTCTTTCATTTTACGTTTACATTTCGAATTGTTGAGAGCGTCTTGCTCGTTTCCTTCTCCTTTTTTTAGAAAATCGAGGGCCAAGGTTATGTCCATCCCTTCCTGTCGAAGGGTTAATGTCTGGAATAAAAGCCACGAGATCTCGAAGTCGTCTTCTGGCCAGTGAAAATTTAATAGTTGAATTTATAGCTGATCAATAGTTGTATAATAATTGTTTAAAGTAAATTTATTTTTAAACTTAATTACTTTTTCAACCTGGTTAAAGGCTAAATTACTATTCGGAAGTCGCTCGTGACTATTGAGCGTGGAAAAACCTTCCAACAACTTTGAAAAATAAGGTTTTGCGTCACAAAGCAGAAAGGGATAGCAAGATAGAGCGACGTTGGTACGTTGCAATAACGAATAATTATACGGATAGTTTCGAGATACGTTCGATCAGGTACGTTCGAAGTCGTATGATAATCATAAATAGGATTAAAAGATTATGGATAATTGGATTAAAAGATCTTGCGGGTAATCGAGCGAGCCCCATTATATTATCACAGAGCGCATTGTCCTAATTATTAACCGCGGGAGAACTTAACGCATCATTACTCGAACTCGCATTGCCCGTCTACGATGGACAATTCGGTTGCAATAACGTTTCGATTACCTTGTCGAGAGTATCACCCGAAATTCGTCCTTTCCAAATTCTTATTTAAATCGAATAAAATTCCCATAACGAAGTTATCTTAATTATCGAAACGTATGCAGCAAAGAATCTAATTTAAAATCGTATCGAAGATATAACGATCGAAATATATTTCTACTTAATTTAATTCGAATGGGAGAAGAAAAAAAAATTCAATTATTTCCCGTGGACAGAAGGGATGGAGAAAAAGATTGGATGTAAAAGCGGCCGGCCAAAATGAACTCCTCCGCCTGTCCTCTCCTCGCCTTTTGCAACAAATTTTCTTTCGAATAAACCGCATTTACGTCCGAGACGGAAACGAGACACCGAAGCGGTAGAATCGCTCAACTGGAAATTTATATGTAAGACGTCTTTCAAAATTTACGTAGACGAAAATGAATTCTATCTCGAACGTTCGTAAATTCTCGTTGATTCCGGTCTTTTTATTCGATTTACAATATTCGTCGTCAAAAATCGAGCTTTGGCAATTTTTCGAATCATTTCGAAAATACCAGTTGAATACTCTAGTAACCTCCAATATAAGGAAGAAGAATAGAAAAGCGAACGAACCGAATGGTTGTGCAAATGGCAAATTTAATTATCGAAATATAATTCTACTTAATTTAATTCGAATCGAAAAAGAGAAGAAACTGATGAAAAAATGAATTCTATATTCATAAATCCTTGAATCTTTCATCCAACATCAAAAATCGTAGCAATCTTCGTGAATCATTGAAATTATCAGTTAAATATTCTAATAACTTTCTAAAAAGGAAGAAGAGCGAACGTTCGCAATGGAAAAGCGAATGAACCGAATGGTTGTACGCAATGATCGAAATATATTTCTACTTAACTTAATTCGAATCGGAAAAGAGAGAAAAAAATTTCAATTATTTCCTCTCTACAAAAGGAATGGAGAAAAAGATTGGATGTAAAAGCGGTCAAAATAAATTCCTCTTCCCCGTCCCTCCTCGCCTTTTACAACAAATTTTCCTTCGAATAAACCGTCAGACACGTCCAAGACGGAAACGAGACACCAAAGCGGTAAGAAGCGTTTGTTACCTTCCGGTTTGAGGTTGCCGAGATTATGCATTTATGCAACACGGTAGATTAAACGGAGTACTTAGCTCCTCTCTTCCTTCCCCCTTCCTTTCCTTCTTTTTTCTTTCTTTCCTTCTTCCTTCCCTCTTCTTTCTCTTCTTTCCTCCCTTCTTCACCGTGACGCTATAGTCACGCCGTAGCCTCCTCGTCCTCGCACCACTCACTCGTGCTAACTAACTCGTGCCACCCCCTCCCTCCTTTTTATTCTTCGCCACTTTTCCTCCCCGCGGCACTGGTCTCGAGGCAACGACGAATCTACGTTGTAATTTCAAGGTTCCTCGTTTTGTGGCCACCTTTACGAGCCCACTATTTCATTCCTCTGAATCCATGCGATATATATACGCGTCTCAACCGTGACGAATTTTCACCACTTTTTCATCCCCCTTCCGCCTTTCTCGCCCGTTCTTCAACCGACTTTTCTTTCGATTGTCCCGGTTGCCCGCGAAACGACGTCATCCTCGGCCGAAAGGGGGGAAAAAGGAGTCTTCTTGGTCCTTTGGGGAGAGAGAACTCGGAAAACTTAATTGTCGAATTTAAGAGCCGGTAAGAAAACGCTTCTTAGTCATTCACCGTGTCGCTAATTAGCCCGTTGCGCTGCTTCAATTAATAATTAATAGCTTCCGAACTCGCTTCATTCAGGGTGTATCTCGGTTAAAGAAATTACTTAGTACAGCGATACTTGCGTTACGGCTTTTCTGATGCAAAGATTCTTCGTCTCGGACAGGTGGTTAATGGATTTGGACAATTGCGAGTAATCAACCGTGTGAATGGATAGGAATCGTTCATTACGGTAGATCGTTGACAGAAGAATCAACTCGCTGGGCGAAACATTCTTAAAAGTACGATAGATTCTCGAAAAGGTTGGATAAAACAGCAACAAAGTCGAAACCGCTTAACGAGAAAGTTGGTAAGCTCGTGGTTGCGAGCCGAACTTAGATTGTATCCATTCTCTCTTCCAAAAATTGCAAGACCGAAAACATTCTGCGAATATTTCTTTAAAACTCGTTTCTTAAACGAGCACAAGATTAACCGTATCGTCAAACGCGCTATCTAAAAATCGGTTCGAACGTTCGAACGTGGTAAATTCGGTTCGAAGCATCTTTCGCGAGGAAGAACACTCTTAAAAGTTAAAAATTTGTTCAACATATTCGAGAAAACATGCCTTATTAAGTGGTAATCGAGAGGATATAGCCGAAAAGTAGGAAGAAAAGAAAAATCGGTTCGAACGATCGAACGTGGTAAATTCGATTCGAAGCGCGAATCTTCGATTTTTCCGCGAGGAATCTTAAAAATTTGTTCGATATATTCGAGAAGACACGCCTTAGTAAGTAATAATCGAGAGGATATGGCCGAAGATAGGGAAAAAAAGAAAAATCGGTTCAAACGATCGAACCATCTTTCGCGAGAAAGAACACTCTTAAAGATTAAAAATTCGACATATTTGAGAAAACACATCTTATTAAGTAGTAATCGAGAGGATATAGCCGAAAAGTAGGAAGAAAAGAAAAATCGGTTCGAAGCATCTTCCGCGAGGAATCTTAAAAATTTGTTCAATCTATTCAAGAAGACCTTGGTAAGTAGTAATCGAGAGGATATAGTCGAAGAGAGGGAAGAAAGGAAGAATCGGTTCGAGAATTTATTCGAAAATTTATTCGAGAAGACACACCTTGATATAAATCGAGGCAAACTCGAAGAGGAAGAGAAGAAGAAAAATATTGCCGAAAAAATAGATAGTAAGGAGAGTAAGATAGTGATAGAAGATTAAGGGATGTCGGTTTTAAACATGCAAATGTTAATACGTAAACGTAACTAGTCTTAGTTACGGGTCTAACTACTCGTGTTCCATTCTACTCGAGAGAAATACGGTACGTGCACGTGGAACCAGATGCAAATTGCAATGTTGCATACATAATGTACGGAGAAAGGTTATCGTGCAAGCGGATCCCTGGCGACGCTTGTGCGCGTCTCCTCTTGGAAATCGCGGCCAATCGGCGTGGAGAAGCGACGAGGACGGGACGGATGGAAGCAGACGCGTAGCGGTTTATCGACGTATCGAGAGGGAAGAAACTGCGAGCACTGCTCAACCGAGATACTGGAAAGGAGTCCGTGCACGCGTGCACGCGAGGATTATCATCGACCCATGGATAGAGATGAAACGATCCGGAAATCCTGAGTGACGTTATAATAGCGTATTCGAGATAGGAGGAAGCGGCTAATGCGAAGGGTATCTGTCCATTGTTTTCAACGTTCGATTGATGGATTACGCGAGGAAGAAGACGTATACGCGTCGATCTCTCGCAACGATGATGCGCTACACGCGGATGCGCGCTGTTTTCCCTGCTGCCTAGTTGTTCAATAATCGTCCTGATTCCTCGATTCCCTTATCCTGTTCATCCGTCGATGACGCTGCCTTCGCTTTTTCTTCTTCCTTCGAGAGAACGACGGGTTTTCCTCGATTTTGATTAAATTTTCTTCGCGTATCGCCGACCAACATTCATTTTTGATACAATTTTAGATATCCGTAGGTGTTGGATAAAACGGAGATTTTTAATAAAATGGAATAGAAGAGATAGAAGAAAAATTACCTAATCGATACAGATCTATTATTTCTTTCTCGTATTGTCCGTTTGACGAGATAGTTGAAACGAAACACAGCTTCTACGAACGTTTTCGTAATTCAGGGGTAAGTCGAGAAATATTCCAAGGGGTAATTCTGGGTACGGTGATTTATCGTAGCCTCTCGGGTGTATTCGTTAATTCCAGGGAATCGACACTTTTCTCTATCGCGGGTTCAAACGTAACAAGGTACATGGAAAACAAGGCACGTAAATCTTGCACGACTCGCCGAGAATAAATCTTTATTCTCGCTCCCTTCCGTTCGCCCTTCCAATCATCCACCATTTTCCACGATTCGCATTACCTCGATATATTAATTTTCGAACAATTATCGGCACGATTTTACTCGTATACCACGAATATTTTATGATATTTTTATGATAAACAGGGTGAAAACGCAGTTGCGCCAATCAAATCGCTATCAATCTCAACTTTTTCATTTCGCAAATAACAGTATGCAAATTCGTCGCATAGCCTTTTTTTTTTTATCGCGGCAGTATTTTTAACCACTTTCGATCCCGCCGCTATCTCTGGCAAAAATATTCGATATTACTGCATCCGAAATAAATTACGATCCATCTACAATCGCGTCACGTATCTCTGCAGGGAAACCACGCACGGTAATATTCCAAGGTTATTCATCGATACGTGACACTTATACCGATACTAACAAACTAAAAATTTGAATCTCCGATATGTAATACAGATTGAATTTAATCTTTGAATCGTTCCAATCGTTGATCGAGTTTCTTCCTTAAGAAGAGACAGGGCCCTGCATCCGAAATATAAACGAAAAGCGAAAGGAAATCGATAAAATCTGGAGTATCCAATCCAAATGTAAACAGGTTAAGAAAATTTTTATCGAGAAGAAAAATACGCATTCGCATTTTTTCTTCCCCGACGAGAAATGGGGGAACGTAAAGGCGCGGATGGAAACGTGCAGTACGCGTTGTTTCCTTAAAACTGTAGAGCAAACAACAGGCAAAAACGAGCGAAGACGACGACAAAAGATTAATCTCTCGACGGTATTACCGTTCTTTCCGATTCGAGGGATACGATTCATGCACGCCTATAATCCGCATTGTTATTGCGTTTAGTGCACACTCGTCCCGGGAAAGGAAGAGCGCTGCTTGTGCAGCTGTTTTTCATTCTCCGAAATGTTTCGTTTGCAACCACTTGCATCCGGAGAGTGGAACGATTTCGCGTATTAAAAGCGATCTTGATTCGAACACTCCTCGAATCGATTTAACCAGCGATCAAATCTTCCGCATTTTTATCCCTCTCTCGATTGAAATCACGTACACCGAGTCATTTCAATTCGATTCGTATACGAGTGGTATATAAAAATTCTTCGAAATCTTTGAAAACGATAAGAAGGAGCGAGTAGAATCAGATTTCGAAAGATTTCGAAGAAATTCTTTTCTCCCTCACGACTCGCAGCAAAAAGAAAATCCAAGTTTCTTAATTATTCGCAATCTTGACTCTCTTCCAAACCCACTTTAAGTAAGCAAACTTAACTGGTCGTTCTACGCGAATAAATATCATCCAGATTTTCCCCAACCATTTTCCAACCACGTTAAACGCTCTCCTCCTCCTCCCAACAACGGAATTAGCTTCGAATCAATCCGATTCGATCTGGTAAATTCGTATCGATCCAATCCTCCCCATATATAATTAAGAGAAATAATATTTGATCCTTTACTGCTTCTTCGATCTTATCGGAAAGGAGAACGATACGAATTTCAGGAATCGATTCGATCTCCCCGAGAAACAGCTCCAGAAATTTCACCAGATTCGACAGATTCTGGTTAATCCGATCAACGGTCTGGCGCGCGTGATTCCTCTGCCAACCTCCGATGAATCCTCTCGAGGAACAATCTTATATAAGCACGAATATATATATATACATCTTGTTAAATATAAATCCCTCCTCATCAGCGTTCCGACCATTTTTCCAATCGGATGTGAAAACATTTCACGCTTCAATGACTATTCAAATTCGCCCTGAGCGGCCAAGTCGAACCGCGCCTCGTTTCGAGGAATGAACGGTGCCCATTTGTTCGTTGAGGACGTTAAATATTACCAAATATTATAAAAAATAGTTTGAACAGGGGAAGGAAGAGGCGGGAAAGATTTCAAAAGGGACATGTTTTTCGCTTTGCATCTTCCGCCAACTCCAACCCCTTCTCTTTCTCAGTTTAAATTCGAAACGCATCGAAGAAAATTCCATCGTTATACAGGATATTCATGGACCAAAAGATAAAAAGAAAAGAAAAGAAAAGAAAAAAGAGAGAGGATTTCTGTTTCGATTTCCATTTGTTCGTTGAGGGCGCGCGTTAAATATTACAAATATTATAAAAAATATTTTGAGCAGAGGAAGGAAGAGGCGGGAAAGATTCGAAAGAAACACGTTTTCCGATTCTTTCAACTTCCCCTCAGTTTAAATCGCAAACGCATATTCATGGATCAAATAAAAAAAAAAGAAAAGAAAAAAATATTTCTGTTTCCATTTATTCGTTGAGGGTGCGTTAAATATTGCCAAATATCATCAAGAATACTTTGAGAGGAAAAGGAAGAGGTGGAAAAGATTCGAAAGAAACGCGTTTTCCGATTCCTCCAACTCCCCTTCTTTCTCAATTCAAATCGGAAACGCGTCGAAGAAAATTCCATCGTTCGTTATACAAGATATTCATGGACCAAAGGATAAAAAGAAAAGAAAAGAAAAGAAAGAGAGGATTTCTGTTTCGATTTCCATTTGTTGATTGAGGGTGCGCGTTAAATATTGCCAAATATCATTAAGAATATCTTGAAGAGGGAGAGGAAAAGGCGGGAAAGATTCGAAAGATTTCAAAAGGGACATGCTTTTCGCTTTGCATCTTCCTCCAACCCCCCCTCTTTCTCACTTCAAATTGAAAACGCATCGAAGAAAATTCCATCGTTCGTTGCACAGGATATTCACGAATCAAAGGATAAAAAGGAAAAAAGAAAAGAAAAAAAAGAGAGTACGAGGATTTCTGTTTCGAAACATGCAGTAACGTTTACGAGGCCATTCTTGCTAATTACTTGGCTTTTCAGGCATCCCGAGCTCCCCTCTTTCCCTTTTTCCTTTCTTTTTTTTTTCCTTCCCCCTCCTTACTTCTTCCTCACCGCACTTCCTCCCCATTTCCGCTACTTTACTTGCCGGGCTTCTCTCTTTTCACTCACTCTCTTACTTTCTCGCGTGATTTCGCGCCCCCCTCTCCCTTCCCCCGTCCGTGCAATAGCCCGGGATATCGTTAATGAATTATCTTATTCAAGGCCGAAGTTGCGCTGAAGTAGAGCAGGACGAGAGGAAAAAAATAAAACGCGGAGTAGAGAAAGACGAGGGAGAAATAATTAGCGGCCATTAATCAAAAGAGAATTAGCAATACTTCTTCTCTCCCTCCCTCTTTTTTTCTTTTCTTTTGTGCGCAACACGCGCCCTCTTGCGCGGATTTTTTTAACTATTCGATTGCGTCGATTGTATTTTTATTTCACAGGTTTAAGCGAATTGTCTCGCTGTGTCAACGTTTCTCGCGGATGTA
This sequence comes from Apis cerana, assembly GCF_029169275.1. NCBI lineage: Eukaryota > Metazoa > Arthropoda > Insecta > Hymenoptera > Apidae > Apis > Apis cerana. The sequence continues at coordinate 10,205,290 of NC_083860.1, forward strand.
ATAATATTTAATAATATTTAATAATAATATATTGATGCAATGACATCGGAATGATGAAAAAAGATAATGGAAATCACTGTTGAAATACCTCTTCTTCGTGAATGAATATAGGATAACTCATTTTAAAGAGTTACATCTGTATTTAATAAAATTAATCCCACGAAACTATGATGGCGTAATAACGATTTTTTAGCAACTTCAATTTAAAGATTCCACCAAAGTGCCGATATTTCTTCGTTTCGTCGTTAATAACCGAATCGTTCCGATTTTGTCCCCAAAAAAAGAGGTTAATTTGACAGAAATGGAGAAACTTTCGAAACTTTTCGCCGATGCGTTTCCTCGCTGGTAAGAAAGAAAGAATTTCACTACTTCGGACGCTTTGTCTACTTTCTTCTCGCGAGAAAGGTAGAACGGAGTCTAATATTAACTAATATTAGCAAAATGAAATGTGTTTCCTTTAAATGTATGTCTTTTGAACGAACATTTCGTTTCAAAACTCGCCATCTATCATCCCGGAATCACTTTTGTAACGTTTACAGAACGATTACACCGAAATAAGAGTATATTAGGCAAGACAAGTATCGAATATATAATAAAAAAGGAGGAATTTAGATTTTTTTTTCTTTTTTAAAAATTAATTCGACGATATATAGCGTTGAGAACAACTTGTTGCGACTCTCTGACTGATTTGTCTCGTATATTTTACCATTTCCCCATCTATTATGAATACGTTCTTCTCGTTTCATGCATTTCATTGGAATATCATTTTTGGAATATCGTATTCTGATTATATCGCGGAAATCGAAAACTCACGAAACACTTTAATACAGGATCGCTACTCTAACAATAAAGCAAAGTTTGGGGGGGAATACATTTGTATTTACAATTACGAAATTGGAAAAATATTCTTATCCTTTTTCTCCTTTTCTTTTTTCTTCTTTTTACGATTTCTCACGAATCTGGACTCGATCCTCAAAGCGCCACGTTTGCCTTTATCCTATTAGAAAATTTATTCTTGTATGCAACTGCCAGCAAGGGGAAACTTATTGAAAACGATTGCAACTAATTTGCAATCTTCCAACTTGTCGACTTTCGGAAAGTATCCGCCTTAAATTAAATACTTTCGAAAATGAATACGTTTATGAGCGTACCAGAATCTATATTTATTTCGTAAACTTTCCAAAGTCTAATTTAAATTGCATCTCTCGAGGAAAAATCTCTCCGTTTCGTTTCGCCAGCAGCAATAGGCTAGCATCAACTCGCGCGCAAAAAAAGGGAAAAAGGAATGCGCGAAAGAATAAATGGAAAATTTACTTCCTCCTTATTTCGCTCGCAACCTGGCCGAAAAATGAAAGGATAAAAAGAGAGAAGGAAAGAGAAAAATCGTCCATCGAGCGTTCGAAGAGAGCACCGTTTAAGCATCGAGCGCGATGATTTAATTGCGTGGTAACCGCACGTTTGTTTGCCGTGCCTAAACAAGCCTCGAATCGACAAGGGACACGGGCCACCTTCGCCGATGTGTACCCGAGTTTCCAAATGCTCTCGCATTCTCATTAGGCCGGCATCGTCGCAGAACCACTAAAACCGAAACTCAAACGAGAGCGCCATCATAGCCTAACTGCGATGTTCCGGATGTTCCGTCCCGTTCCCCTCCGCATTTTTAGCTCAAAGTGTTTACGCGTCTCGCCGGCCAATTGTAATTTCGTGGCCAAGTGTCATCCAACTACGAAGGAAACCGTAGCAAATAGCGATAGCAGTGATGTTGGTTGAACGATCGATCGACAGCAGACGTGGATTAAACATAGAAAGATTATTTTCCTTCTTTTTATTTTGGGTACTTTTTACTTTTTATCGCGCTCTTTAGAGATTTTTATTCTAGACTCCCTTTCGATCCCTCGTTTGCTTCGAAATTTCGCGAATAAGAATCCTGCATAACTCAATTTTACTATATATCCGTTTTGATTGTTACAAATGCGTTGAAACAGAGATACAATTTCCTCGTTGAATTCAACGTCGATATAAGATTGGTCGAAATTGATCGTTCGCCGTACGAGTGAAAAATAATTTTTACGTTTTTTATCGAGGCGGGGCAATTTTTGCAAATTGGCCAGAGAAAGGAACACGTTTCAACCGCGAATAATTTCAGAGTCGGCGAATATTAAGTTTTCGCTTGTCGTCGGCGGCGAGAAAAACTTTGCAAACAAGCGTTTGAAAAACAGGCGCATCTTTATGCGCTCGCGGATAAAAGAGATTTATATTTCGCGAGATCCCTGAATACAATGGGGAATATTTCTCTTGCGCACCAGCGCCTCCTTGCGACGTCTCGATCAAACTGGAGCAACTGGAGCTTTTTCGAGAAAGGAAAGGATCCGAAGTTGGCTCCCTGCGTTTGTTCGAAGAAATCTCATTATTAAATTGACCGATTTTCATTATATAGTCCCATCCACTCTCAATTTCACCAGTCTTAGGGAAGGGCTGTCAGGATAAATTGCAACTGTCATCCTTTCGTTATATCATTCATTCAACAGAGGATTCTTTTGATTATAAGCAATTTTTCTCGTTTCCATCTTTGTCATCTCTGGAAATAAGTTAATGTCACAAAAGTTTTTGCCCGTTGGAGTGGAAGAAAATAAAAATAAAAATGAAAAAAGGAAAGATCCAAAGATCCAAAGAATCGAAGAAAAAATCTTATCTTTCTCTTCCACTCTTTGGCTCTTGAAAATAGATTGAACCCATTCACCTTTCCTTTTCTTTTTTTTTTGAAATTCAAAAAATTCCAAGAATTCCCTCGATTGTGAGAAACTTTTCTCGAATCCTTATTATCTCTACTGAAATTAGCCAATAAGAGATTCCTTTCTTGCGATTGCGCGAAGACTCTCTTTGTTACAATCCAGATAAATAGGCTAATTATTCTCGCCGAGAAAAAAAGGCGAAAATAATAACAGAGAGAAGATGAAAAGTGGATCGTGTTTTATTTTCGAGGGGACACAAACTCTCGCATTCGAGGACATCTCGTCATCAAGATCGAAGAAAGATAGATGTTTGCCCCATCCGAAGCTACGGTAAACATAAATTGGGCCCTTTCCCCTCCTCCTTCCATCCGCTCCCTTTCGCTCCAAGGTGGAATTAAAGATAGAGAAGTGGCGGAGCCAAGCGTCACCACCATCGACACGAATCTAACCAATCCAACCTTGCTCTTATTCGAATCGTCGGGGCGTCTCCTCCATCGAGAAAAATTCGAAACGAAAAAGGAAACGAAGGAAAAGTGAAAGTGGGACGACGACAACTTTCTGAAAATTTCCTCTCCTCCTCTTCCCGCTTACCAAGAAATGGGTACCTTTTCCTTTTTGTAATAAATTTATCTTCTCATCCTACGAAAGGACGCCTCTTGATTCATCCAGATTCATCGATCGATGTTGCTTTTTCTTAAATTAATTTAACGAGGTATTATAAGGTATAGAAAGTTTCTTTTTTTTTTACCTTTTCAAGCTGGACGACGAGACAGAGTGATTGGACATTTAATTTAAAAGAAATTCAAGAAAGTTTCATCCTTCGTGACGATATCTTTTCACACTGTATTCTGTCTTTCGAGCGTGTTTCTCCAGACTTGAAAATTTTCAACAATTATTTTCAACGTTTCACAGTTGTCTATTTTCAATACAACTTATTTTTATCTCTATAACTGTAGATAAAAATACACTTGCAAAAGATGCGAGCGATAATTCGAAGAGTGGGGAGCAGAGAGGGGGGCGCAAAGTTGATTTCCATGGAAGAAAGTTGGAAGCTTCGACATTTTTAGCGTCGAATTTCTCCCGACTTCCCGACCAAACGAAACGGCTGTATCCCAGCGCGTACGTGGACGCTGTACAAAATGAAAAAAGGGAACTTTTTTATTATGAGACGTTCGAGTCCAGTATCCGACGTCGCCCAACTCCGTTCCTCGAATGAGATTTTCAGAAACTTGGAGAAACTCGCGCTTCGTTGAATTGGAAAAATCTACGGGGCCCTCCTCCTCGTCGTTGTCGTTGCGTGCATCGATGAAATAAAGAACAGAATTTTGATCGTCTATTTATCACATATCTTGCGTCAACTTCCCCTTTTCCTTTTTGTAATAAATTCCTCAATAAATTTATCTTCTCCTCCTATGAAGAGACGCCTCTTGATTCATCGATCGACGTCACTTTTTGTACGCTTTCTTCAATTATGAAAAAGCGACAACAGAGAGGGCAATCAAAGATTTGAAAGCTGCGAGAACTGCAAATTTTCCTAATCAACTCGGTGCAACAAAGAGGCGGAACTTTGCACGCGCGCCCGCCTCCCTCGTTAAACTTGTAAATGAGTCCGCCACAAATTACGCGACTAAAATACGGGAGTAAACTCGCGTAGAATCCTTCTTCCTTAACCAACATCTCTCTTTCGATGAATGGAGTGAAACACCCGCGCGGCAACGATGGAATCGGGAATCGAAAGGCGTCTCGTCGTCAACTGCACGCCATCCGATACGTAACGAGCTGCTGTGAAATCAACTTAATAGACGAAATACGCGTCGATCTTATCCGTTAAGCTTCTAGAATTTCCAATCTCTTGTTCTTTCCTTTTCTTCTGCTTTTTTTCCTTTCTCCCCTTTCTTCTCGTCATCGAGGCGGATTTTCGAAAATCTTGTGTCGAAGAAGATTATTTTAAGATTATATTATAACATCGACCAATCGAAAAGTTAAGAGGAATCGAGTACGAAGTAACCGAGTTACAGCGTTTTGTTTGATAGATTTATTTATATATTTTATTTTTCGACTCCCGATCATAAATCTGTCGAGGAAATAATAATACGAGAGGAACGAGAGGGAAAAAGGAAGGATCCCGTTGTTGCGTGTCGAGAAAGCGAATAAGAATGTAAGGAAGAAGGATCGTTGATGAACGGGAGTGGGCTTCGATCAGCCGGAACTCCCTCGGGCCAGATTTGACCCGAGAGACGGCTGTCAAAAACGATGCCGTTCTTCCTCCTGTCATGAAAATTCACCGGTCTGACGCGTTAAAAATCTTCGAGCCGAGGCAACTTCGTTATATGCGCAGGAAATCTTTAATGTCATCGGCGAGACGTGTAATTAATTTCTTATCTGAAAGTCTTTCGTGCTGACGAACGTTAGTTCTAAACGAGGAATGAGAATGTGTTAGATGAGCGAAATATGGGGAGAAACGGAGGGGGAATTGACAATGGAATTGTGGAAATCGGCGAGATGCGCAATTGATTTCCATATTCGAACCGTGAAGTAAAATTTTTTGGAGAGGAAATAAGGGAAAAGAGGAAAATGGAAAATATTAATTAATCTTGCAAAGTGCAAAGATTTGAAAAGGAAAATAGGAAAATTGGAAAAATGAAGTTGTAGAAATCGGTAAATGGAATTGCCAATGAAAAGTTTTTGAAAGAGAACTTTGCAAAGTTTGAAGAAAGAAAATAGAGAGGAAAATGAAAGATTTGAAGAAATTGCCGGTGCAAAAATTATCAGCGAGAAAATCGACAAAAATATTAATTAATTTTCATAATGAATACAAAGATTTAAAAAAGAAAATGGAAAATTAAGAAATCGACAATGGAATTGCGAATGAAAAGTTTTCGAAACAAAGTTTCAAGAAAAAAAAATTCAGAGAACGAAAAATGAAAGATTTATCGGCCAGAAGATACTAATTCCGCCAAACAATTTTCCGCCATTCGCAAAGTTTCGAAAAAGAATGCAGAAAAATAAAGGAACTACGGACGAACGATGACGGATTTATCAAAATAACAGTCAAACAAATGATCGTTTTGAGCGAAATAACAAAATCTCGTTAAACGTTCCGAAAAAACGCGGCGCGTCATCTGAATGATCTTGAACTGCCGATGAAAATCCAGTCGATAAACCGGAAACCCACCGTTCGTCCACCATTTTCCAACGCGCCATGAATCCATGAATCGGATTAACGATCAGAAAAGCAGCAGGGACCCAACAGCCTTTAATAGTTACAATCGTTAGAACGCGTGGAACGATAACCGATCCTCGCGTGCTTCGAAACTACCGAAAACACCGGTGTGCTCGTGAGATTGCGCATTTTCCATGTAACGATCGTGACCGACCGATAGCCCCTTGCGACCTGGCTTATTACCTTCCCGCCACAACTACGAATCATTCGCGATTCTCGTTCATCTGGGGAAAGAAATTACTGTGTTCGCTGCAAATTGGAGGAATTAGAGAGGGTTTCAACGTACGGGTAATTTTCAAAAGACGCGCCATTTTACGCCATTTTTGTAATTTCATCGAAATCGTCGAGCATACGTATTCGTCCCACGATTTATTCGTTTCTAAAATTTTAATCCGATCGATCATGATCGATCCTCGTCCTTTTTCTTTTTCTTCAAATTGTTGGATAATTTTTTCGAAAATTGGCTCTGCGTAAGTTTTGGAGAATGGCCGTTGAAATTTTAATCCGATCGAAAACTTCTCTCCACTTTTTGCTCTTTTTTTCGAGATTAAGCGTAATTTTTAAAAGAAATGGCGCCCAAGTACTTACGCAGTGGTCGAAAGATATTCTTTCCGGGATAGTTGAATTTAATTCTTGATTAGGTTAGGTTAAGCATGCCAAAACAATCGAAACTTGAGATAAAATGGAGCGGGATTGAAGTGAGAGTTAATAAAGATAAAGTTTTCGTTGGCAACATTCAACTGAACAGCGACACAAAATACCGTACATACTATCATCTTAGCAACTTTCCCCTTACCAACTTCTTTTTTCCCAGCTTGTAAAAATTCAATCCTGTAGCGAGCATTCCTGCGTTCGTGAGATTACGCTTTCGAAAGAATTTCCTATTCTAAACTATATTTTCTTTTCCTCTTCACCTTCTAACCGACTAATGAATCACTTGTCCCTCGTTATTTGTCCGTTTACGATATACAATCACGAAAGGCCTAATTTTTAACGTAACGTAAATTTTCATAATGCGTTCATTCGTTGTATTAACGAAGTGTGTAATTACAATTACACGTTTTATAACGAAATGTAAACGATATTTCACGACAATATTTGAACACGCTGTATGATAAAATAAACGCAAAACTATTTCAGATTATATAATATAAATTAATATTTTAATCGTTCGACTCGTATTCCCGAAATCTCCTCGAGCGTTGAACAAACGTTATATAGTTTCCACTATTGCCGCAAACGGCGTCGGTTCGTATGCAATGGCGTAACAGAGAATCAGAGTGGTGGATGCAGTGTTTGCCATTTACACGAGCTGCGAGACACCGCGTTTCCTCGTTAGGCGCACTTAATTAGAAAACTTGCATGGCTCGAGACACGCGAGTAAATCTTTCCGCGACAACAACGCTCGGTTACTTTCGCTCCTCACTACAGATGCGTACGACCTAAGAATTTCCCCGATAATCTCGTTCGACTCGATTTCTTTCGACGAACGCTCTTTCGTTGGGGACGTTTTCTCAGCGAGTAAATCCTTTTATAAATATCAGCGTGGCAGGCGCTGTTGATAAATTTATTATTAGAAAAAAGAATTGAAATTTTTTTATCAGAGTTGAAAAAGTAAAAGATATTCCTTTCCCGTATCGAGAAAGTATCAAAAAATTTCTGACGAACTAGATTCGGTTTCAAGTTTCATCGACGTTGGAATAATCACGCGTAAACGAAGTGGATGATGCCGAATACGACAAAGCTTCATGGAAAATACCGAAGTCGTGCATCGAACGGTGAGAATCGAACGGAGCTCGATTCGAGCTCGTCGGTTTTCGTTTTTCGAAAACGAGACGCCTTAAATTTCCCTCTCGACTCCCAAAGCAAACCGGGCCAACGTTCCGGGAACAGTTTTTGTTACATTTCCCCGCGTTAATTTCGCGGTTACTTCGCGTTATGGAATTTCAAAGTATTTTTTTTTTCCCCCTCCCCCTCCCCTTTGTTCAAATAGAAGTCCAAGAGAAGTTGTTTCAACGTTTCCCCGCTTAATTATCGACCCCCCTTTTCCTGTCTTGTAATGGAATAAATATTGGGAAAACGTAATTCCTAGGCAAACAGCAGAGTTTACACTAGCGAAAGAATTGCTGTCAAAGCGCAATGTAATTAAAGAAGCGGCAAGATATGCTAATTAAAGATTAATATTGACTAATGGCCGCTGATAGTTGCCCGCGCGGATGAAGAGTATAATTCATGCTGCGGTGTAATATATTATAGTTGAGATGGCTTACGCAAATCCACACACTCCTTTCAAGTTCGTGCTCTGATTTAAACGCTTTCGCTTAATGAGTTTTGCCGATCTCTTGAAACCAACGATGTCTGATTTTCAATTGAAAGTGACTGCGAATGATTCGAATTTAAAAAAAAAGAAAGAACGAATGTTCGTTTCGCGGATAAAAAGAAAAAGAAAAAAATTTAAAAACGAGTTAAATATCTATTGAAACGAACGCGATCTAATTTTCAGTCGAAAGTGATGAATGCAATTTGAAAAACGAATGTCCGTTCCTGGATATTTTATAGGAGATAAAAAAGAAAAGTCAAAACGAGTTGAGTGCATTGAATAAGATCTGATTTTCAATTGAAAAGTGCGGATATTTTGCACGGAGGAAATAAGAAGAATTCAATTCGTATACGAAAAGAGAAGAAAAAGAAATTTAAAAACGAGTTAAATATCTGGTGAAATAAACGCGATCTAATTTTCAATCAAAAGAGACGGGTGCGAGTGATTCGAATTGAAAAGGAATGTTCGTCCGCTGATATTTACGAAGGAGAGATAAGAAGAATTTTTGAAAACGCGATCCGTTTTTCGGTCGAAAGTGACGAGTGCAATTTGAAAAAGGAATGTTCGTTGGCGGAGGAAATAAGAAGAATTCGAAAAGGAAAAGCGTTAAACAAAGCGAGAAAACGATAGGAGGAATAACACGTAATTCCAACAAGCTTTATTTGCTCTATAACTCAGTTAGCAACGTCAGCATTGGCGAGAGATGATTTTGTTGCATTCAGTCCGTGGCTGATTCATCCTCGACTCCTCGGTTTCAGAATTCCTATTCGTGTCTCTCCGGTGCATCTGCTACATTTACCTCCCTCCATCCCACCGTTACAGCTGTAAAATTACGATGCAATCTGCGCGCTACTTATGTAAAGCTACAATCCTAAACCGCTGATATGTGACTAACGATACTCCACAGATGCACCTGCATATTACCATACATATAACTTACAGATAATAAGAAACAGCTGCGTCTATGCCTCTGAATATTACCTACCCTGCGCGAAACTAAGCGTTGCGTTTAAAATGTTTTTCCACTCGATTCGTCTCTGAGAACGAATAAACCTCGTCTGTTTCTTATTTAACGATTGCATTGTGCGATAATTCTGAATTTCGAAAAGGCAATCGCAAAAACTTCGATAGAGAATAGAGATGGCTCCATCTCCTTTTCATGGAGAAAAATTTCATAGAAGAAGCGTTCGAAGAAGCCGACTATGATATACCGCCTGATATTTGTCCAATAAAACCTTCCGAAATAGAGCGGGATGGTGATGCCATCGAGTAACTAGTCTAGGGAACCCTAGACGAGATATATCACAACCTCTTCTACGAGCCATCTATCCGAACCAATGAAACTAGATTCGAACGTGATGATACTTGGCAAAATCCTGTATTCCACAACGTGCGAAAAAAAGAGGGAAGAAACGTCGTTAATCGACGCTCGACGACCTCTATTAGTTCCTCGAGTTAAATCACTTCTATTCCAACACCGAGAGACGTTACGAGGCAATATCGACGTTACGAAGTTGCATTGTCGAACTATTTTCTCGAACTAGCCAGAAGAGAGGGAGGAAGGAAGAGAGAGAAAGCTGGAGGAAGCACGTTACCCAAGTCTTCGAGACAAAAAAGGATGAAGGAAGCTGGGGGATCGACCCTTCCTCCCCCTTGAAAATGTTATCATTCCGGGTATGTACTCGACTTTCTTCGCGAACCAAATCTATAATTCCGTCACGTATCGGGCATTCCAGATTCTGGGGAGGGGGAGGGTTAAGACCCACGTCATATCCACAGACGAAAATTGGAAAATGCTCTTCATTTTCCTTGGCGCGAGAACCAGGAGGCGGGGGGAGGGGTTCGCAAACCCTGATCAAATGTTTCCCCCGTCGAATCTGCTGATTCCGCCGCTCTTTTGATCTCGCCTCGTTCCTCGTTAACGATTCCCCTTCCTCCGACCCGTTCCAAGGCCTCGAAAAACCATTTTCCAAACTTCACCTTTCTCGACAATCTCGAGCGCGACCGAGTTAAATAGATCGGTGACGGATCCAGAAATTACTCTCGAGGCGTGGTGTAATTGGCGCTGTAACGATAAGTCGAGTAATAATACGACTCGATTGATAGATTCTTCTTTAAAAGTGAAATTTTCAATTGGAAACCTGACTGCCAAGTGTAGCGGCGCGTCGACGGAAAGGAGGAAGGGTGGAGGGTGGAGAGGTATCCGAGAGATGAGATCTGGACTTGTAGGAGGACGTGGTAGGAGCGCGGGTGGAGTGGCGCGAGAGGTTTCCAAGCGTGGCCGTGATATTACGTAATAAATCATCCGAATTTCGCGGTGTCATACAATATGGACTTGCGCGAGCGAGCAACGCCTATACCAATTTTCATTCCAAGCGACATTCGACGTTGTCCAACCCTTTCGAGTTATATCGTCCGTCCCTCCACGGAACGAGCGTCTCTGCTCAGGTGTATAACCGGTCGACGGTGAATATTAATTTCTTCCTTCTATGACACGGTCGTCGCGCAGATTCGTGCAATAAAAAATTCGATACCTTTGGAAAATTTATGGGTACATCGATGGATGTCCTCGATAATCGATATCAGAGATATCGTAATAGCGGTAACGAGTGATCGAAAGAGTAAAACTCGTTGCTCGTTAAAATTTCCTTCCATTCCACGATATGCACGTTTTCCAAATTCGATGGATTTTTCGACGAACCAAATCTCTTTCTTCCGGCCCGGTTGACGAACGCACTTTTGACGCTTCAACATACCGCACTTCCTTTTCCGCGACGGTCGAGCGGGGCGAGAAGTCGACTCTGCTTTGTTCCCAGAAATATCGGGCGAGGGGGGAGCGTGAAAGAAGGAGATTCCCGGAAACTTTTTAATTTCCAGATATTTCCGGCGAGGGATCAATAATTCCGACAGTTTCTGGACACAAACTGGTAGAGAGAATTCTTCACAATTAAAAGTTTCAACGATGATACTCCCGTTTCATCGGGTTTCTTATTTATAATTGAACAGTTATTGAAAGATATCCGTGAATAGTTTTGTCGATCGCTTCGTTGTTGACAACATCTTTGTAATAATTTGAAGAAAAATATGTAATACAGGGGAAAACAATTTGATTTAATTATATTCATAATTAAATAAATAAAATAACGCGAAAACACGCGCACATATTGGAAACAAATAAAGCAATTCTCGTTATATATATTTCAGTTACAGTTATTCGACAAACAATGTAAATTATTTCTATATATCTCTGTCGTTAAATTAAATTACTGGGAAAGAGAAGGAGGCACGAATTTCCGCGATGAAATAAACGTCACGTTCGGGATATTAGACACCGATAATATCTACGAAAAATATTTTTCATCTTTGCAAGCTCATCTGTCGAAACTCTTTGCCCGTTCATTTGCCACGAGATATTAAGTCGAACGGGAAATAAAAATAATCGTAAAATTTTAGAGGAAAGTCGATCGTTTCCATAGCCGAGGAAAAGCATAGAGTTCTCTCTGATGCTATTTGCCAAAAGAATTCGTTTCCCACGATTTTATCCACCGTTATCCGGCCAATGAATTTACGAGAACGCGACGTCGATCGATAAATCAATACCGTTTAATCTCGCTACGTCGTCCTCCTTCGTTCCGTGACTATAAGTTTTAATTTTCAAATATAAAATTCATTCTTGAAACGGCGAAACACTACCGGATTCCTCTCTTTTCACTTTTCTCACAAATTGATTTCTTGGAGCGACGAAAATTCTTTCCCACAATTTTCCCACCTTTGGATTAATCTTTCGACAATTATCTTTGTAATGACAAGTTCAATAGATACTAATTACGGGTTAGATGGATGGACGGAGATGAGATATTCCGATTTCGAGGAAGGATTCATCGGCGGTGAAATTGAGAGAGTGAAAAGGGAAAAAGTCGGTCGCGAAAACTGGGGACATAATGGCGGCGATAACGGCATAAATTATCGGGAGGAGGGGGGAAACGCACTTTACCACGACGACGAGCATATTTTGACAGATTCTCGTTTCGGCCATACGGCCGTTAATCCCGATACTTTGCGGCCGCACATAAATTTAATCATACTTACACGCGCATATCCGATATCCGTGTCATACGCGGAGCCATAGATTTATACCTGTGCGCGGGTCGAGTGGCATTTTAACTTTCCCGCGATTCACCAGAGTCGAGCCATTAATTTTCAACCCCCGCTTTCCATTAATTTCCATCAATCTGTCAGTAATTTTCGCCAATCAATCACTCCCTTCCCGCCAACGGATTCGGAATTTCTCGGTCAACCCTTCCCCCTCTCTCTCTCTCTCCCTCCCTCCCCTCTAATCTCCTTTCACGCGGAACACGCACGTTTTTTCGCTTCGACACAAACCCCATTTTCCCTTCCGTTAAAGGATCTTACTTACTACAGAAAAAAAGAAAAAGAATGCGTCCAATCGTTTATCATCCCTAGAAGAGAGATTGAAATCACTCCGAAATACATATTCGTACAAATTCCACTTCCCAAGCTGACAATTCTCATCCTCAACCAGAATTCGCTCGCCCCGCGAAATCCATCCTGTACATAATTTCCCCCCCAAAATACGTCTCCAAGAAAATACGTGACATCTCTCAAATTCTTCCCCCTTACGCAATTACAATTAGACATTTCTTAGGAGCTTCGCTTAGGAATGATCTAAAATAGGAGAAAAAATTAAAAATACGTGACGCAATTACAATTACACATTTTTTAGGAATAATCTAAAATAGGGGGAGGAAAAAGTTAAAAGTACGTAACGTCTCTCAAATTCTTCCCCCTATTACAATTAGATATTTTTTTAGGAATAATCTAAAATACGTGACGTCTCTCAAATTCTTCCCCCTATTACGCAATTACAATTAGACATTTTTTAAGAATAATCTAAAATAGGGGGAGGAAAAAGTTAAAAGTACGTGACGTCTCTCAAATTCTTCCCCCTATTACGCAATTACAATTAGACATTTTTTAAGAATAATCTAAAATAGGGGGAGAAAAAGTTAAAAGTACGTCTCTCAAATTCTTCCCCCTATTACAATTAGATATTTTTTTAGGAATAATCTAAAATACGTGACGTCTCTCAAATTCTTCCCCCTATTACGCAATTACAATTAGACATTTTTTAAGAATAATCTAAAATAGGGGGAGGAAAAAGTTAAAAGTACGTAACGTCTCTCAAATTCTTCCCCCTATTACGCAATTACAATTAGACATTTTTTAAGAATAATCTAAAATAGGGGGAGAAAAAGTTAAAAGTACGTCTCTCAAATTCTTCCCCCTATTACAATTAGATATTTTTTTAGGAATAATCTAAAATACGTGACGTCTCTCAAATTCTTCCCCCTATTACGCGATTACAATTAGACATTTTTTAAGAATAATCTAAAATAGGGGAGGAAAAGTTAAAAGTACGTCTCTCAAATTCTTCCCCCTATTACAATTAGATATTTTTTTAGGAATAATCTAAAATACGTGACGTCTCTCAAATTCTTCCCCCTATTACGCGATTACAATTAGACATTTTTTAAGAATAATCTAAAATAGGGGGAGGAAAAAGTTTCTCTTTCGAGCGAGATATTATGAAACTTGGCGAACTTGGTGTCTTGGCTGCCTACTACGGGAGCAGCGCGTATAACCGGCCGTTCGGCGAGGAGAGAGAGGGAATCGCCGCAAACTCGACCGAGAGATAAAGTTAAAATTAACTCTTCAACGTCGATACCGAGAGCCTTCGGAAGTTGGTAAGTAGTTCTGAGACGACGACGACGACGCGCGCCATCCAACGATCCACGCTTCCCACCCGCGCGCCGCGCCACGGCGAGCGGCCAGACAACCACTAGATCCCGTCTGATCTGCCTCTCTCTCTTCGACCCTCTTCCCTTCTTCGACAATTTCAATCTTCTTCGTGATTCGCGAGCCTCGCGCTATATGGGAACACGTATCGGGTGAGGGGAGGTGAAAAGGGCGGGAGGGGATGTTGGAAGTGGAAGTTGCGCAGTGGAGGGGGGGTGCCATGATTAAATCAATCGAGGGGATCGATGATGGGAGAGCTCGAGTGACGGAGGGGGGAATCCAGGCTGGCCAATTATCGAAAGAGGGTGTTTCTGTTGGTGGAAAAGGAAACCTGACCCCTCGGTCGATTATCGAAAGGGGGGGGTGTTTCTTGGGTGGTGAAAGAGAATCTAACCTTAGGCAATTAATTCGTTAAATCAATCGTAGTGCCGGCGAGAACTTGGTTCAGAGCTAATCCGATCAATTATTGAAAGGTAGCTTTGGAACGTTGGAATACAACATTGGCTAATTATCGGGGACCGGGGCCTTTCTTGGGAGAGGGAAACGTTGTATAACCTGACCAATTTATCGAAAGTTTCCCTCGTTAAAAGTGAATCTAATCTAGCCAATTAATTCGTTAAATCAAGTCGTAGAACCGGTGGAAGAACTTTATTGAAAGGGAGCCTTATACGTTACATCTCATCGAAAGGTAATATAATCTAATTATTATGGGAAGATTATCGAGAGAAGAAATATGACTCGACCGATCATTTCATTGATCGGAATCGATCGTTAGAATATTAACTGATTATTAAAAGAAAGAAGAAATCTTTCTTTTTTTCATTTAAAGGGAAATCTAGTCGTTAAATAAATCTAGTTGAGTATAAAACCTAATATGATCAATTATTGAAAAGAAATACAACCTAATTATTTATTGAGAAGAAGTCTTGCTAATAATACAATTATTGAGAGAAGAAATATGACCTAACCGATTATTTCATTGATCCGAATCGTTGGAATATAATTTAATTATTAAATAAATAAGAAATTTTTTTTTCTTTATATTTCTATATGATCAATTATTGAAAAGAAACACAACCCAGCTATTTATTAAGGAGAAGTCTTGCTAATAATACAAATTATTGAGAGAAGAAATATGACCTAACCGATTATTTCATTGATCCGAATCGTTGGAATATAATTTAATTATTAAATAAACAAGAAATTTTTCTTTCTTTTTTTAAAGAAAATCTAGTTAACTATAAAACCTAACATGATTAATTATCGAAACGTAACTTATAAGCTACTTATTAAGAAGAAATCTCTCTTGTTGAAATCTAATTAATTATTTCACCGAATCGTAGGATCGAGAGCTAACCGATCATCGAAAGAAACTATTTTATCACGTTGGAAGAAAAGAAAAGCATGACCTGGCCAATTATTAAAAAAGACCAATTTAATCACGAACCATACGGGCGACGTTGGAAAAAGGGAAAAAAAAAAAAAAGGAAAAAAAAAGACCCGATTCACACGGAAAGACGAGCGATATCACGGAAAGACCTTCGAAATCTAAGAACCCAAAAGGGGATATCCGATCACGAGGAAGCCGCAAGGAAAAACTACGGCAACCTGCCAACGATGAATCTTCCTCTCTCGATTCGTGCCTTTGCTCCGTCCTCCTCCTCCTCCTTTCCCACGTGGTACATACACTTGCAAGAGTGGAACGTACCTTCTTTTTCGCGTGTACGGTCGCGTGACACGTAACACAACCCCTCGTAGTTCCATCTTTCTTCGCCTAATCCCTCGGCAGCCGTTCGCCTCGCCGAGAATGAGGGATCTTGCGCGAGGCGGAGGAGATCGATAAAATAGAGGTCGGTCCTTTAACGAAAAGAAAGCTTCTCGATCCTCCAAGGCTGGAGCCTTCTTGACCGTCTATTACGCGGCTACCACTTCTCGTCACGCTCCTCTGTCCATCGCCCTCTACCTCGTATACACGCTCCTCTACCTCGAATTTCCTCCGCCTCGAGAGGAACAGGATGCTCGTTAGACGGTCGAACGTTCCGTGAAATTTAATACCGAAATTCTCGCCCCTGAATTTTTTCTTCGATATCGATATCTGTCCGATCGTATATCCCAATATTACGAGTGCGGTGGATCATAAGTTGGTGTTGTTGGTAAAATTCCAAGGAAATTTGGACGATTGAAGAAATGGAGAGTAGAGTGTCGAGAAGAGGGTTGAAAAAACAGATCTCGTTGGAAGCAGATATCGAAAAATTTGGCGACGACTTATTCGCTTTTGCGCAAGTACAAAGGAAAGAGTGACGAACGGAAACCAATGTCACGAGGCTGACCAACGGTAAATTATTCGGAGCCGATGACAGAAAACCGTTTCAAATTGACAAATCGATAAAGCCGCACACTCGTTCGTCGACCTCTCTTTCTCTCTCTCTCTCTCTCTCTCTGCCTCTTCCTTCGTCTATTCATTTCACTCTATCGATAGAAGAGCGCACCTATCAATTAGCTACCGCTTCGTACGTTCTTAGTATTCGTTTTTAAAATCGAGAACAAACGCATCGTTTCGAAATGAAAATGAAAATGAAAAAAAAAAAAGGAAAGTATCATCTTGTTTCAACGAATTTCGTACAATCAACGTACCGTTGCAACCGTTCTAATTTTCGAATTGAAATTTTAAAGTTGGAAAAAAAGCTTGGCAACAAATGGTGTTAAAAATTCATGCAATTAACCGTTAAAAATATGCGCCGTAATTTTTGAATCTGGGGCAAAGTTTTTAAATCAAAGCTTTGACCAAACTTTTCGATATAATTAATTCCTCCGTGCGTTGCAAAATTTACCATTTAAGCGTCTTGTTCCCGCCAATGCTTTAACGAATGTTTCCCCTCAAATTAAACATTCTTTCAAATTACGCGATGCATCCTTCGCGAATTAATTTCAACTTTCGCCCCTTTACTTTTCCCTTCTCACCGATATAAAATTTCCATTTCAAAAAATTTCGAAAAAATTGTTGTACACTCGTGACTTTCTTCTTTCCTCCCGACAAACACTTCTTTTCCCAGACAATACTCCTCCCCGATTTGTTCCTTCTTCGGGCGAGAGACATTATATTATATTATATTATTTCGAAGAGAGGAGGCGAAAGGAAGAAAGGAAAAAGAAGGGGAAAGAAAAAACAAAGGAATAAAAAAAGTACATCATATCCAGCGGTATACGCAACGTCACATGCACGCTGCATCCAGACTGCTTACGAGCAACGTGTCGGCACGAGCACACAGGAATACACACGGGTTGGGGGCGAAGGGGGTACATTTTGCCCGCAAACGCGACAAGGGCCGCATAGAGCTCACTAACAATAAAGCTGGTGCCAGCCTTCCTACCGTCCATTCCCGCTCAACTCTATACAGACCGTTCGTGGATTTGCTATTATCGTCGGCCATTTCCACTGCGGTCGCTGCACAGTCAGACCACCCCGATCGATCTCCCAGTTATCCATCCTCGCCTTTCCGCGTGATTTAAATACCTTGCATTTTGCCTGGCCTATTATTACGTCATATTAACCCGTTATCTTTCGCGAGTCGTGGAAATTAATTAATTTATCTTTTCACTCGTCAAAAAGATTGGGAAAGGACACAGGGGGAGGAGACTTACCTCTTCCTCGTTCTTACTCTCCCTTTTTCTCACCACGGTTTTACCAGGAACACGTTGCAACTTTCCTAGGCCTCGTACTATAAAAGTATGTCCACGATTTATACATATATATATAGAATGGCGAGGTTCGAAATAAAACCTGTCACTTCGCGTCGAAGGGGGAAAAAGGAAGAGGTAAATAAAAGAGAAGCGAGAGAAGTTTGTCATCGTCCAACTGGAAAGACTCTCATCTTAAACGGGCAGAAGAGACCGGTTCGAGGAGTACTTACTCCTGGCCGCCTCCTAGAAGAACGCTCTCGTTCATCTCTCGCCTTTCTCTGTTTCCTGCATATAAGGTAAATAGCCGCACAACGACGACACACACTTGCATACCTCTTATCACTTTCGAAGAGCAAAGAGAATCCCCTTCAAAGACCATTTTCGAATCCCCCTCCATGGGCAGGCGTAAGACCGCCAATTGTACTTTCAAATTTTCTTTTCCACTTCTTCCTCCTCCTCCTCTTCTTACGCTTTCGCCAAAACTCGAAGAAGATCGTTCGAATGAAGGCTGTGCCGATAAACCCTCGTGTGGCTTCATCAGGGGTCGCACAGTGTCGGTCGAGATTCGTAGAAGAGCGACTCGTCAGTTCTCGAGGAATATATATAACCCGCGGATATTGGCGTGCCTTTCTCACACGCCGACAGAATATCGATACCACCACCAGTGCTCGATATTGTTGTTCGCCATGCCCTCCCGTAACCTCGACGATATCGACGGGAAATCGTCGTTACCTTCGAAACGTGGCGCGGAAACGGTAAACGAGTAAGACACGAGCGAGAGACTTAGGACTCGTACAACAGAGGAAGATTTGTTTGTTCGAGAATTTCTCTCTCTTTCTCTCTGTATTCTCGAGGAGAAGGCTGGTATCGAGTTACGAGAGGGGAAGCCTAATCTCTGAGAATCGCCTTTCCTTTTTTAAAATAGCATTATGGAAAGGGTGGTGCGAAAGACTCGGCAGCAGTTCACAGTAGAGGATTATAGCGTGTATATTATATTCGAGAGGAAGTGGTGGAAATTTAAGAACGCGTCGAGAGTGATTACAACGGTATCGATTACAAGAGAAATGCGTCAAGCTCGAGGAACGGAGGAGAGGAGGAAGAGGAAAGGAAAAAGGGAAACGAAATTTGGTTAAACGGAGGTAATCGTAAAGGTAACGGAGCCTTCCGAGGAAATTAACGATCCCCCGTGAGATTCTTCGAGAAACGGTAAGCTCGATTATCCTTGCACGGGACTAACATCAATAATTCGTTCCCCATAACCGAATAAAAAGGAAAAAGTTTTACCCCGCGGGATTAAACCTGACCAACGATCGGATACGTGTATTGTCCCTTCTCGACTCTGTGTCTGTGAAACGATCGTCGCTAGGAAAAACTCTAGCTCTCGGATCCCGGGATTTAGATAATGCTAAGGTTAAGACTGAGGGGAAACAGACGATCTGCGATTGGATAGAAACGAAACGGTAAGAAGATAACGTCTGCTTATCCGTTCGTCTATCGCCATCCTCTCTGTGAAAGAAAAAAAAGGAGGGGGAGAGAAGAGTCTTTTTCTTCCTTGCAACGCTTCCAAGAATTTGGACGAAGGATAGATTAAAAAAAAAAGAAACGAATGGACGAGTATAGATAAATAAAGATCCGAACGATTTGACGTCAAAGGCAGGATGAGGAAGGAGGGGAGAGGATAATTGAAAATCGTAAATAAGTTTACGCCCGTTTTCAAAGGGCGATTACTTTCACGCTCGATGGAACGTAAACAGAAACGAGAACCTCCACGTTTATCAGGAATCTACTTTGTTGGCCACGTTTCTCGTAGCAGTATCGTTACACGTAAGGGTTACCGTGGCCAGTTACGCTTTTATTATTCCTACGATATGGGGAGCGCATTAGCGGAAACGATAAAGCCTCGATGGCCCATTAAAGCGGGGACCGATTAAAGTAAATTTCTCGTTACGGGCGGGCGAGTTTTTCCAAAAATCTTCCGCGCCAGCCAGCCAAATTCTTGCATTTACGAAGGCGTTGAAATTTAATTTCGATCCGAGTCGTCCGTTTGTAGGGAAGAACGAGTTGATGGAAGGGGGTTCGATTGAAAGTCGGCACGAGTGATGCGCTCGAAATAAGGCAAGGATAACAAGCAGGGAAATGAAAATTTAATCTCGCCGCGATCAAAGTTCAGGACGGTGAGTTGAAAAAAGATTGAAACGAGTACGTTGCGTAGAAGAATTATTTCAAATGATAGGAATAACAGAGAAATGAAAATTTAATCTTGCCGCGACTCGATGTTACCTTTACGAAAAAGAGCAGTGAGTTAGAAGAAGAGATCGAAATGAGTAGGTTACGAGAAGGGGAATCGTTTCGAATGATAGGGATAATAAGTAGAATGAAAATTTAATCTCACTCGCGACTTAGTCGAAATTCCCTTTGTAGAAAAGGACGCTGAGTTAAAAGAAAAAAATCAATTGAAAATGGAAATGAGTAGATTGTGAAGAAGAATAACTCAAAATGGTAAGGATGACAAGCAGATAAATGAAAATTTAATCTCGATTCAACTCGACCAATATTCTCTTAGAAAAAGACGCTGAGCTGAAAGGGAGAAATCGATTGAAATGATAGCAACAACAATAACAAGTGAACAAACGAAAAGTTAATTTCAATGTGATTCGATCAAAATAGCTTTTATAAAAAAAAATTCTAAATTAAAGGAAGAAATCAATTTAATGAATGAATTTTAATGAAAATTTAATTTCAATACGATCAAAGTTCTCTTTAGAGAAAAGAGCAATGAGTCGAAAGAAGAAATCGATTGAAAATCAAAATGAGTAGATTGTGAAATCAAACGATAGGAATAACAAATATAGAAATAGAAAATTAATTTCAATCCGACTCAATCAAAATAGGTTTTATCAAAAAAAGATTCTACATTAAAAGAAGAAATCGATCGAAAATAGAAATAGACAAGTTGCGAGAGAAAATCAGAAATGAAAATTTAATTTCAATACCACTCGATCAATCTCTCGATCTCGCTCTCTTTATAGAAAAGAACAATGAGTCGAAAGAAGAAATCGATTGAAAATCGAAGATTGTGAGAGAAAATTATTTCAAACGATAGAAATAACAAATATAGAAATAGAAAATTAATTCCAATCCGATTCAATCAAAATAGATTTTATAAAAAAAAGATTCTACGTTAAGATTCTACATTTCGAATGATAATAAATAGAGAAATTAAAATTTAATCTCACTGCGACTCGACCGATGTTCTCTTTATGCAAAAAAAAACAGCGAGTTGAAAGAAAAAATCGATAGTCGAAACAAGTAGAGAGCGAGAATCATTTCAAACGATAACTAAACACTTTCCACATCCTTTCGGAAATTTTTCCAAGACGATATACATCAAATTTCCTCCAAACCTTATCCACCCACAAATTCAGTCTCTTGCGTTAATCCTCCATCGAGGATTAGAACCGTCTAATCTTCTCCAATCCTGGACCACTATGCGATCATCTCGCAATCTCTCCCTCGTTCGACGACGGAGAAACGCTCGCCATTGCCCGCAATTGAGCCTTATTCGTGGATAAAGAGGGAAAAGAAGCGAGAAGATAAAGAATACTCGAGGAATGTAGCCCGTCGACTCGACCATAATCGAGGCAAAGAAAGAACCGGTTGAATGCCGGAGCGGCTTTATGCTCGTTCTCGAGCGATTGTTTCCCGCAAACCCTCTCACATACTGCTTCCCTACGCCAGAATATTCCTCATATACCACCTCTCTGTCTCTCGTCTTTTAACCGAGTCAGCGAAGGCATCGTCGCGCACGAGGGAACTTCTTCCTCGTGGCAGTTATTCGTTCGTCGAACCGCGAAAAAAGGAGGACCCTTCGCTTTCAACCCGCGCGGCGGAAACGTGTCATCGTGGCCGGGATTCGTTTTTCTTCCCGGCGTTTGTTTTTTCTTCCTTTCGGTTCGGCTAATTTCTGACCCAGTTTCGCGGCTTTCCTGCAGAGAGAGAGAGAGAGAGAGAGATTAAGAGCGGGAAAAAAAGTTGACATCGATGACTCGGAGCGAGGGATGGAGATTCGATTTTTAGATTTCTGAAAGTTGAATTTTCGAAACGAATTGCCCGGCTTCGTGGCACTCGAAATTTAAAATTCTCCTTCCAAGCTTTCTTCACGATGAAAATCTTATTTTTCTTCGCTTTTCCACTTTTTTCTCAGACACATCCTTATTAAAAATTATTCGTGTAAAGTTGGATAGTAATTAATCTTTTAAGAAAAAAAAGACACGTTTGCTTTATTGCTTTCGAGTAAATGCACTCAAACAAGGTAAAAATTCGAGAATTCGAAACGTTTTGAATTTCGAGAATATATCTCTTCTTTGCAGTTCTGGTTTTTAATTAATTCAACGAGTATGGTTAATTAGTTATTATCGAAGTTAATGGCCAAACTATCGTTCTGCCATTCCTCAGTCGAGTTATTTCTTCGAGTTAGCCGCTGCTTCCTATTCCATTCTTCTCTTTCGACCCATTTAACCGGTTCGCGCCGTGTATCACGGAAGCGCAATTAGACCGCGTCGGAGGAAGGAAATGGCGAGATGGTGGAGGAGCGTGATGACGAAGGTACGAAGAAACGAAACACGCGGCATGGATTAATATAAGTTGACGGTGCATTTTTCTCCCTGCTCTTTAGCCAGAAATCCGTCTCATTTTCCTTTATTTCGTCGACGAACAAATTTTTTTCTTATTTACTAATCCTTCGATTGTTCTTCGGTATTCGACGTTGACGAGTTTCCATTATCGATGCTTTCGTCAATTTTGAAAAACCTTTCGAATTGAATTGTAACTTTTCTCTAATTTCGAATAACGGGGGGAGGGAAAATTATGAAACGTAAATTGCTGCTGGTTCAAATATATTCTAATTGGAAGACACGATTAGTAGGAATAAAAGATGCTCGAAACATTTTTACACGGACGGAAAAATTTGAAGGACAAAAATTGGAAATATTTGACACGGCGCGTTATTACGTTGTTCCAAAGATAAAGTATTACGAATATCGCCGTAAAAAAATTCACGCCTTCGAATTTGTCGAAAAAAAAAAAGAAAAATTGGAAAAATATTGGAGCAGGGTGGAAGATTCTAACCATTTGCAGCCTGCAAACAACCGCGAACAATTTCGACGAGAGGGAAGCGTGGCTACATCGAAGATCGATGATGACCGAACGAGGTCCAGGAAAACGGTACAACGAAAGAAACAGATTTCTCGAAACGTCGACCACGTTAAAAATATATATCGCGCTGGAGGTAAAAAGGGATAAAAATCAAGAGAGAGAGAAGGGAGGAGGAGGCAGAGAGAAACATTGGCAAGAATTCACTCGGTATTTCTTAATTCCTTACCCATATACGCGATATATCCAACTTATCCGGACACTAACTACCGTTCATTCTTCCTCTCGTGGAAAATTATTTGCGGCGAAAAGGGATGGACGATGAGGAGGGGGGTTACTTCCGTTTCGGTTACTCATAAATAACGGCAGCGCAAAATTAAGCTCCGAAATTCGCGGAGCCGGGAAGCGAATAAAAGAGCACGGGTCGGTTGAAAAATCAACGGGTTTGGCCAAAGGTTACTGTTCTCTTCCGGACCGAGTGTCTGAAACCGAGGAATGGATCCTCCATTCGCGTATGGATGCGCGAAACAAACGAGAAAAAATGAAAAAGAAAACGAGAAAGAAAAGGAAAAAAGGAAGGGGAGGGAGGGGAAATGGAGAAAGGAGCTTTCAGACGAATCGCGGCTCCATTCATCCGCGATACAGCGCGCCGCGCCACGTTGCCGCGCCCGCGTGAAACAATGCGCCCGTCCATTTACCGAATGAAAACACGGCCGGCGGAGAGGCGTGGACGGAAATGCGCGTCGCCTTGCAGCGAGCAACCCGGCCAACTGTTCCGTCTCTGTCCCTAACTGGACTGAACGGACCCGCGCACGTAGTAGCGCGTACTTCCTACATGGTTAATCTCCATCTCGTTCGCCTGTTAGATCGATCAATGATCTCTGACGACTTTGCGCGGATTAATACGCATCGCCCTTGAGATCTGCCGCGGTTCGTGCGATAAAATTGCGGAAATTGGTTATCTTGGAGCGCCAACCTGAAATTACTTGGCTTGGAGCGTAGTAGGATAATAAAATTTTTCTGCTCAACGGAGACATTTGTTACGGGATTCTGGAAAAGGGATTCGTTTCAAGAACATATCTCTTTTCATCTGATCTCTGGCTCCAGCGTAGATACGGGTTTAATCACGGTTTTGTTATTTACAGATTCTAATTCAGTCTCCAGTGGGATGAAACCAAGTGAGATGTAACGACGTTATCGAAACAACGTGGATCGCAGAGGTGTATCTCTTGCGGGGAGAATGGAATCATAAAAACGAATTACACGGAGAGGAGAAGCGGTTCGACGCGTGCGAATCCCTCTCGAATCATCGAATCGAGCAAAGTGGAAAGTTTAACGCGGATTAACGCGCTCACAAAACAGTTAAAGCGGAATTTATAATTTCGCGAACGACGTTTCGACGACTTGAAAATAAAAATCCACCGGCGAATATGAAATATAAACGTTGATTATGCGAGGGGAAACCGATATTTCTAAATTCCACGCGCGCAAATGTAAATATTTAAAAAAATAAAACGCGAAAAATAACTGAAAAACTGTTTTCGCGCAAATCGAGAATCACGCGTGTTTTTATATGCGATTTGCGGTAACACAGATACGCGACCCAATAGTGATTGATTTATTTGGAAACTGGTTCATGAATTCTACACGTATGCAACGCGTGCATACATCTAAATTCATTGTCATCCGCGATTCGATAATCACGTGTTGTACGCGTGTCACACGACTTGCGAAATTTACGTCAATTGTTAAAAGTCTCCCTTCCTCTCTCTCTCCCTCTCTCTTTCTCATGACAGATGATAGATGATAGCCGTCGAAAGACGAGCCGTTACGCTTTCCGTCCGTCCGCTTTTGCATCGTTCCATTACCTGTACAACTGTATTTCACCTGTATTTCAACTGATGCACAGATACACGTTTATTGATTCCGCATTTATTGGGTCTCGATATATATATATATTCGACACACGGCATCGTTGGTTTGGAAAATTAATTGGAAATTTAGGAAAATCAATTTCACTTATGTTGTAGTCGGATTTGATATTAAATCACGAAGAAAATGCGCAACCGCTTCTGCTCGACAACCGCGTTAATCGCAAAAGGGTATATTAAATTATCGAATACGATAAATTATCCTTACTATTGTTTCCGATTAATATACCGAATACGTAATAGTTTCGATTTTTCTATTTATTTTCACTTTATTTTCGAACAAATTCATCGAAATGGTAAATCCCTTTCTCGAGAAAATTTCTCGGAAAAAACATTATTCGAAAAAATAGTTTGCAATTATTGGCCGCATCGATCTCTCCATTCCCAACGATAAATAAGTTCCGAGTCATATCTGGGAGAAGGATCGACTACTCGGAAGCTTCGAGTGCGCTACTTGTTGCTCCTGTTACTCAAGAGTTTGCTCGTTTCACGCGAGTGTACACCGCACCGTCTCGCGGTAAGACTCCCCATTCTGTATCTTTCAAGCTGACAGAGAGGCAATCTGGTCCGTCCGAGTCGAACATCTTTTCCAAGTAAATCCTTTATCGTCCCAACATTGTTTACCCTATGAAAGTCGGATAGAATCGAGTACGAAAAGAGCCGTTCGACGATTCAAAAGAAAGAGGAGAGAGAGAGGGGGAGAAAAAGAGGGAAAAGAGGAAAAAGATTAAAATGCCCGGTTAAAAGTTTCCAACGGTGCGCCGCCTCATTTTGTATTGTCTGTCGTTTCCACGAGGCAGACGAGAAAAAAAAAGGGGGGAAAAAGAAAGAGGCACGAAAGAGCAGTATAATTGTAGAGTAGGGAAAAGCGTTTAAAATGTAGACAGCTGAGCAACGAGCGCTGTATTAAACCAAATGGGGAGCAGATGGGATTATCAATTAATCGTTGAATCGCGCGTTCGTGATTCAAAATGAAAAGGAAAAAGGGAAAAAAGGAGGGAAAAGGAATTCTTTTCAATACATTCATTTCTGGGGGGAGGATGGAAATGGTAACGCGCCTTGTTACAATTGGAACGAGCGAACAACAAGGTGGAAATCCCGCTGCGAAACTGTCAGGCTAAAAGTTCAGGCTGGAAATTCACGGAGAGAACACGCGATTCCGTGTACGAGGCTGCGTTTTCATCGGTGCTACGAATACAAAAACACGTTTATGCGCGTTATATACTTGAAACGGTTGACAGACGTTGGCTTTTCTTCCTTTTTTTTTTTTTCTTTACTAAATAAAGATTTCCAAGAGGGAATCGTTTCTTGCCACGGAATTTTCGATCCCTTCGTATCACTCTGATCGAAGAAATTTCGAGAAATTCGATCGAGTTTGAGATACCTCGTTTTTTAAAATGAAGGTTGAATTTTTGAAAAGTTCAATTCGAAAGTCTGTTGGATCTCTTTCCTCGAATTAAAATAATTTTTAATATTTAACCGCCACGCTATGCTCTAAAATGTACCTTGTTTCTATTATAATTATTATTACATCATCCTCTCTTTCTTATCATGCATAAAATGTATTTTAAAAGCTGGAGCTGGAGAATATCAAAAGCTTTTTACTCGGCTTCGCTTTAATTTCATAAACCATTCTTTAAAAAAAAAAAAAAAGAAGAAGGAAAGAAAGGAAAAGAAAAGAAAAAAAACTCCTCGATTACATTCACTTACCGTGCTGCTATCTATCGAAAAGTAATTAGCATTTCGAATTTAACGTCAATTTTTAAATATCGTTGCCATCTCGCGAGAAGACTCGTTTCGTTTCCCAAGTATCGTACGATAAAATTGTCGAGAAAGGGAGTGGAAAAAAGAAGTCACAACGGACGCTGTTTATTAGAAGATTAAAGGACAAGGGGCAGCTTTGATAAACAAATAACTGTAATTAGCAAGGCGCAAACGAGTTCGCCTTTCGCTACGCCGATGCGCGCACGGAAAAAGAAAAATAAGAAACTATTTGACTGTGCATTAAACACCAACGAAACGTCTTCTTCAGAGGATACAAAGGAAGGATCTACTACGGATAAAGTATCGGTAAATACTTTAAAAAAGCAATTTCTTGCTCCGAATTTAAAAAAAAAAAATCACACCGTATAATCGCTTTAAATTCTGACAATTCTTCGGTTTCTCGAGGCTTTCCGGGTCGAACAGGGTGGAGAATACGGTTTATGAGAAAATGGTTGGTTAGTTTGGCGATCATTGTCAACGATGGTTCATTTATCTCCATCGCTCGATTGCAATATTAGCGAAGCGCGATGGCTTTCAACTCTACGGGTTTTCCGCTCTCTTTGTGCCGCGACGTTTCGGTCGTCCCGATGGAAGAGCCGCGCAATAAAAGGAACGCCATCGATCGGATTGGCTAACATGACAGGAGGAGCGTCGAAACCCGTTCTTATTGTTTTCGTCAGCCCGTGTACGTATCGGTGATACACGGTGCAAACGTCGCCCAGGAGAAAAGCATTTACATAGCGAACGTGGTTGCTGGTAGCTGCTGCTTTAACGCTCCCCTCGACGATCCCAAACCGAACTGGCGGCGGTAAACGGATTTCCAAACGACAAACCGCGAAAATTATTGTTCTTCTGTCCTCGAATCCTGTCGAATGCCTCTCTTGGCTTCGATCGACGCGATTTTGCAAACGTGTCGCTTGGACCGTTCGTTTGAAATACGCGTGCAATGTTATCTTAATAATATTCGATTCGTCTTAGATTAGCCTTGTTTCTCGTTTTTTGACGGAGCATGGACAAAATTTCCAAACGAATCTCGATAATTATCGCCCGTCGCCTCGTAAATTGTGAAATCGCTGGGATTGCGACACGTTTGAAATACGCGTGTAATATTATTTTAATAATTTCTCGATATTCGTCTTAGATTCGTTGGACTCGTCTTGTTTTTAATCTCTTTTTTCGACGTGGCGATGGACAGAATTTCCAAGCGAAATTATCGTTCTCCTGTCCTCGAATGCTTCTCCAATCCCTCGGTTTAATCGATAACACGATTTTACAAATGTAATCGTTTTGCGACACGTTTTGAAATACGCGTGTACGTGCAATATTATTTTAATAATATTCGATTTATCTTGGATTAGCGTCGGATAGTTGTTTCCATCTCCGTTTCTCGACGAAACATGGCGATGGGCGGATTTCCAAACGACAAACCTCGAAAATTATTGTTCTTCTGTCCTCGAATCCCGTCGAATGCTTCTCCGATCTGCTTCGATCGACACGTTGGTTGGGATTGCGACGCGTTTGTGAAATACGTGTGCAATATTATTTCAATAATATTCGATTTATCTTAGATTAGCGTCAAATCGCTTCGTTTCTTGATGAAACTTGCTCAAATTATTATTACCGGAAATTATTAGTCTCCAATCGATACAAATTTACAAACGGCCTTCAATCTCGAAAACCACTTTCTTACTTCAAAACTATCAATATATTCTTTATTAATATTTATTTTCCTCTAGAATTACTTCAAATACTACAAATATATTTTGACTTCTAAATAGATATACCAACATTCTGCAAATTTCCAACAAAAGATCAGCTAAAAATTATTCTAATAATTCAACTGAAAGAAAGAAGGAAGAAATCCAGAGCAAATCTTTTTCTCGAGTCCCCTAATTCGATCAAACTCACCTGTCCTTTTCAAAAAGTCGAAAAGGTCGATTTCTCTCAAAGAGCATTTATCATCGTGAAACGTAACGAATCGTAAATTCGATCCGACTCGATGGGATAATCGGAACGGGCATTCTGTCCAGAGGTTTAACGTGGAAATTTTCCCACCACGGATGATCGGCTCTCCTCCCGGGAAATAAGCGGCGAGGAAATTGCGACACCGTGGAAGAGGGAGGAAGGGGTGAAGGAATCGGAGGAGGAGAAGAAGAAGAAGAAGAAAACAGGGTCTCGAAGAAACAAGTGTCTCTCGGTGGCGAGAAGCCGATTTCGGGCCGGTTCGTATCGATTATGGAAATCGTGGTTTCCCAGCCCGTGGTTGTCGGGGTGTCGCCGCGAAAAGTACGCGAATACGAATGAAATCGACGGTGTGCAAAGCCGAGCCAATTCGGTTGAATATAAACGAGGGGTAACTTTGACAGGGGTAAGTACTTAGAATCAACGCCGGTGTTTCTCGCTTGTCTCGGAATTGTGGGGCGTGCAACCGTCTCGTCCAACTGTTTTCATTGATTTTCACTGATCTCAGGGAAGGAAGGGAGCAAGCGGAATTTTAAATCGAACGATTTTAAACACGGTGACGATCTTTGATCGGGGATCGGGATGTTAATATCTGCATCCTGTTTCTTCAGGTTTTGGAGGAGATGAGTTATAAGTAATGTGTAAATAGAATAGTGTAAATAGAACTTTTAATGTACGAAGAAGGAAGAAAGTATGACGAAATTGTGAATTGAATGTTTTTAAAAACAGAAGAGTTTTTAACTTTGTCTTTGATTGGAGATCTGGATGGAGGAGATGAGTTATAAGTAATGGTAATTTGAGTGTAAATAGAACTTTTAATGTATAAGGAAGGAAAAAATACGACGAGATCGTGATTTTAAATGACGTTTGGAGATAGAGATAACAGTATCTATATTTTGTTTTTGGAGATTTTGGTCGAAAAGATGAATTACAAGCAATGGTAATTTGTAAATAGAACTTTTAATGTATAAGAAACGAAGAAAATATGACGAAATTGTGAATTGAATGTTTTTAAAGACAGAAGAGTTTTTAACTTTGTCTTTGATTGGAGATCTGGATGGAGGAGATGAGTTATAAGTAATGGTAATTTG
The DNA here is from genome assembly GCF_029169275.1 of Apis cerana. Taxonomy (NCBI): domain Eukaryota; kingdom Metazoa; phylum Arthropoda; class Insecta; order Hymenoptera; family Apidae; genus Apis; species Apis cerana. The sequence goes on from NC_083860.1 coordinate 10,234,962, forward strand.
AGTGTAAATAAAACTTTTAATGTATAAGGAAGGAAAGAAGCACGAGGTGATTTCTTTGACTAAAGATAGAGATAACAGTATCTACATTTTTGGAGATTTTGATCAAAGATATGACTTACAAGTAATAATAATTTGAGTATAAATAAAACTTTTGATGTTTAAAGAAGAAAGAAAATACGACAAAGTTGTGAATTACACGATTTTAAAAACAGTGATGTCTTTGATTGGAGATCGGGATAATATTTACATCCTGTTTTTTAAGATTTTCGTCGATGAAAGAGATGAGAGTGAGTGTAAATAAAACTTTTAATATATAAGAAAAGAAGAAAGTACAACGAAATCGTGAATAATTTTAAAGCCAGTGATATCTTTGATTGGAGATCGGGATGGTAGTATCTATATTCTATCTTTTAGAATTTTGGTCGAAGAGATGAGTTACAATTTGAGTGTAAATAAAACTTTTAATGTATAAGTAGAAGAATAGTTCGAATTTTCAATTTATTTCTGGAATGTTTAAGGATTCGTGGAGTCCACTTTTTGCCTTTTTCGGGTTTACAGGGCAGCAATATAACATAAGGTGACCTGTTATAAATTTCTACTTCAATCTACCGTATAAAACGCATCGACGGTGTATTAAAATTTTCTTCGTGACCAAAGTTTGGCTCAACGCCTGAAATATGATTATTTTCCCAGTGACAGATTTTACGACCACGTTATATCGCGGCTTTGTCACGTTACAGCACGATCTCACGTTTCTTTCTCTCTCTCAAGTTTAAATTCTTCGAATCGGCCGAGATTACGATTTCATTTACATTTTAATTCGAGAAGAGGAGAGGAAAATCATCGATTGGATGACGATCGTTGGATCGGTTATCGATCACCCGCAAATCCGCCGTCGAAAATATTAATTTTTCAAGGGTAAAAATATAAAGACGTTTCAACAGATCCGTTCCGGGTTTTTAGAGGAAAAGTATTAAGCGTCTCGATGTAGCTGGAACGCAATATTCCAGGCCCTCCATTTCTCTTTTTCTATCTCCCCGCTTATTCCCCTTCTCCTTTGGACGAATACCACTCAAGAATCCGTGGAATCTCGTTTGTACGTACACGATCGCGTTATTATGTGATACAAGCCACCGGCGAGTACATCGCCGATCAAACAAATACCAGGGGATCCCCCTTTAAATTGGAATTACACAGCGTGCAAGTTTCTCGTTATAGCGCACCGGTCTCGTAATTGAAAATCTCTAGCTCCCGAAATTCAAACAAATATTTGTCTAATTATTTCAGTTTAATCCATACGTGGAACGAAATTGCAAAAGTTTGAAATTCAAGCGACCGACCGATCCGTTATCCCTCCAAATCAACGAACCTTCAAGATCCTTCAAGAACCCGTATATATATATCGAATATTTGAGACGTCGAAGAAACACCAAATAATCGAAGAAAAGAAAAGAAAGAAATTCTTTCTAAAGAAAGAACAGAGCCCTCCGATAAAAATAATTTGCAAATAATTTTCGTGGAATCTGCGAGAATTACGATTGCACGAGATGCACAAGGGAGAGAGAGAGAGAGAAAGAGGGAGAAAAAGCTGACGCCGCCAAGAGAGGGCGGCCAAGGGAAGGTGGAAAAATAAGAAGAACAATCGTGGAAAGCCAGTGGTTCTGTAACTAATGGCGGAATGGCCACGGCCTTCGAGGCAAAAGTGCACGGGATGCCACAAATTCTGCCCGTTGCCCATAAAGCCGGAGAAATGGGAGCACGGCCAAAACAATCGTCCAACGTATCCCGTAGGACACTGCGCCATTTCCGTATCCACCGTATCCTTTCTTTCTTCTTTCCCATCGTTGCGAACCAGTCCACTTGCTATTTCTTACGTGTCCACGCCTTTTTTCCTTTTCTTTCTCCGCCACCTCTATCCGCGTTTTGGAAACGAGAGAGAGAGAGAGAGGGAGGGGAAGGGAGAGGAAGGGAGAGGCCGCAACGGCGAGCGGGTAGAGTCGGGATAGAACAGAGTCGCGGAGTGAAATACGCCCCGTTAATGAAACTACAATATTTGCCACGACCAAATTACCGAACGGTTGAATGATTAATGCCCGGCCACCGCTCGTAAATGAAATCTGAGCTTCTGGAATGGAGGCGCAATTCGAAATTAACTCCACGATGGCCCCTAACGGCCTCCACCGAGTTCTGTATTCGCCCCGTTTCGCAACGGGTGTACGCAAAAATGGGGGGATAATGGGTGGGTCGGTAAGATCGTTTAAAGCTTTTAAATGTTGCGGTCTATCGATAAAAGCAGTGCAATTTCTTGGGCGAGCATATCGTTGGCACGTCGTTACCGGGCGATATTATCTTGATTCTATTTTGAGATATGGGGGAATTTTTTATTTTATTTTATTTTTTTTCTTTCTTTTTGTGACGTGGATTATACTCGCTGCGTAAAAAGAAATTCGACTCGTTCTCGCGTCGTAATCGTTTAAGAATTGTAAATAATGTTGTATCACGTGAAATTGGCGGAAAAGAGATATATTTTCCATTCAATTGACATATTTTACTTTTATAAAACTTCGTGGTTTTAGCGTGAAGAAATTCTTCGAGTGTCGAATATTATATTTTTTAACAATAATTATAAACGGCGAAACAAGTGATAATCGAATTTGATGAAAATATCTGGTCAGTAATCTGGTCTCTTTACATATCATGGTACAGCCAGCATAATTTTTTTCGGCACTGGTTTAGGATTTTCATTAACATCCAATTGTTCAGATAGATTATAATTGTATTTAAAAATGGACTTTTATCGTTTCTTTATCCGTTACACTCAAATGTCTGAAAAAATGTTTGTTCGTGTATTCCACTTTAGCTTTCAATTTATCTTTGTTTAATATAGATTTCGATCTATCTCATTTTCGAGATTCTCATTTCCAGATCTGAATATTTGAAACCGCTTCTCATCGATGGAATCTTCCATTACACCATGGCCCAAATAATATTCTAAATTCGCTTCTCAAAAGAATAATTAAACCAATATGAAAATATGCCAAGAAAAATATAGATCAAGCAGAATAGTTTACGAATCTCGGTTGATCCTCGTCAATTCCAATAATTTGCAATCTCATTATTTACACAATTAATAATTACATTTAAACTAATTCCTCGATCCATTCTCGTGGAAAACGGTGGAAAATTTTTTCCGACCAATTACCGGTGAAGCTGGTGTCGAGAAGCGGGTATTTCCGGTTGTTCGAGGTTGCGGGGAAGCTTTACACCATCCGCGCCCGACATCTTGTTTTTCCCCCCTGGCGAACATAATTCACCGCCACCTGCGCTCGCTGAAAATTCATGAGGATCAAAGTTCGCCCTCCGCCACGGACTCGATTTAATTATTGACCTTCCTCCCCCCTCGCTTGTCCGCGCTGGCAACTTGGCGCGAATTTCCAGCTATACGCTTCCTCTCCACGACACCTCGCCTCGCAACCGCGACGTGATCGATTGATCCGCGCGTATCGTCCACTTTCTTCTCTCCACGCCAGCCCCGTGTCTTGAAAGAAGAGAGAGAGAGAGGGATCTTTTGACGCGATTCTGGTCAACAATATGGGATTCATTTCATTCTTCTTATTCCATATTATTCAGATGCTTAGCCTCAAAGATGTAAATGGATCTACTCGAAATTCGAATTATTAACTCTGTTCCTCGTTTATTTTCCCTCACACGCTTCTAAAGATTTCAATCGAACGTACAACGACAAAGATAAATCGTCCACTTTCTTCTCTCCACGGCAGCCCCGTGTCTTGAAAGAAAAAAGAGAGAGAGAGAATCTTTGACGCGAGTCAACAATATGGGATTCATTTCCTTATTCCTTGTCATTTTTCTTATTCCATATTATTCAGATGCTTAGCCTCAAAGATGTAAAGTGGATCTACTCGAAATTCGAATTATTAACTCTGTTCCTCGTTTATTTTCCCTCACGCTTCTAAAGATTTCAATCGAAAGATAAAGATTCAAAATGTCAGCCAATGAGCCGCCTCCTGTCTCGTCACCTCGGCCCTATATCCGTTACAAGCGTAGCACATGTTACGGTTACTGGAGCTCGGTAACGAAGGAGGAACCCTATCGAGATGCGGTCGTCTTCGAATTCTGGACGCTGGCCAAGCCGGTTCCATCCAGCACGGGCGGCGGCCACCTGGCCACGAGCATCGGGTGCGAACGGATCGAGGATGAACGTGGGCAAAGACGACGACGGGTGGGTCACTGGACGGAGACGTGGCTGAGCTGGAGCCGAACAGATAATATCGGCCGTCGCAACTTCCCCTCCAGCTCTCAACGTTGGTGACGATCCCCCTCCTCCTCAGACATCCGACCACCAACCTTTGCCTCTCCTATCTGACCGGTGTATAAGCACGGCAAACTCTTCGTGTCGCAGTTAAGAGTGACCCCCGCCCTCCCTTTTCGCCCTGATCCGAGCCAAGCTGGATCTACTCCATGGAATCTACCCGGTAACGACGAGCCCAGGGGTGGGCGAACCGTTGAAATTGGTCAACACGAGGTTAAGTTCCACGTCCTGGCCAATAAACTCGGTCTCGCTGATTAAATTGTTCGTGCCGATGGATCCCTTTCCCCGACGTTCACGAAGGTCGCAATTGAGATCGTTGCGGAGAGATACGTGATATACCCGGTTTCCAAACCTCGTTCCAACTTGCGAACCCGAAACTGCTTTTCGAAGACACGGTCCACCGAACTTTCCGTTCGTTCAAGCGGGATGGTAATTTATCCCCCTTTCCTGTCATACCGACTCTTTCTCTCTGGATCTGTGCGTGTTTTCTGTAACCGGGAAAGGGATATTTGTTCAATTTTTTTTTGCTTAAAAATTGGTTCAAGAAACTCGTACGATTTTTCGTATCTTCTTCCAACAACAGTTAGGTTTCTTTCCGGAGCGAGGATCGTGTACTTTCGCTTGAATCGAGGAATACGGGATTAGATAGAAACGATCTCTGCAGTTTTTAAATGTTATTCATTCGAAATGTTAATTTGTTGAATATTTTTATTTTTCGAAAGACATTATTTTTTAATAATTGTAAATAAAATTTCGGCGAAACCAATCCTGTTTTACCGACCTTGCTCATAACCTCTCTCAACGGCGAGAAAATACGAATTTTTTCCAAAGTTTTCCATGGATTTTCCGCGAAACAAATTAATCGTGCAAAAGACTTGCCGTCCAAGTTGAACGCATTTGCGAATATATCCGGAATTTGTCGAATAATATCACCGAAACGTATATGATCGATTCATTTTCCCATAAACGTAATATTTATTAACGTATTTATCATAATATTTATTACAATACTATAATTATTATAATTATTATTAATCTCCTTTCTCGCCAAATTCATGCTTTAAATCCCGGTAATGAATTCACCGATTATACCATTAATTTATCAATCGACGAGCCGATTAATAAATCGAGTGCCGATAAATCTGGAGGAGTGGCTCGCCGAACGAGATTCTTCGTATAACAGAGAGCGTAGGGCGGCGAGTAAAAATTGCGGTGGTGCACGATCTCCGAGGCGTAAGATCGCCGCGATAAATCCGTTGCTCGGCGGTATAAAACAAAAATTTGTCACTGTGTGTGGTGTGCCGCGGATCCGTAGGGGACATGTCCAAAATAAATCGTGGAAATTTACGATTTTACATAGCGTCCGCCTTCGTTGCTCTCGTTTCGAAAGGAACTTGGAAATCCCGCACAACTTGCTCTTCGCGTGGAATTTTTAGGTTAGATTCCGGGTAGAGGGCGCCATTTCACCTTATATGTGAACAACCTCGTTTCAACTCGTTACAGCACGCAATATAATTCACGATTCTACGATTCCGTGATACTCTAATGTCGAGACTTGTGTCTAATGCGCTCGAATAGTGACTCTTGATTGTGCGTAATCTTATAAAATGTAGAATAATAATATACTATCGAACGGTTGGATTTTTTTATCTCAAATTAGTTGGCGGATCGAACATTTTAGTCCGAGTCATGGGAATAAAAGTATTCCAAAGGTTTTGAGTTTTGTAAGCAAGGAATAAAATAAAATTAGTTCGAGCGAGGATGAGTTTGATTTTTCGTTATCGAAATTATTTCTATTCGCTGAGAAATGATGATGAAAATAAAAATGCAAAAAGGTGATAAATAAGAATAACAGATTGCAAAGGATGCATCTTGATAATCGCTTTATTATTAAAATATCGCAAAACAACAATATAAACTTTACCCAACAAATTTCCTCTCTCTGTACGTAAAATATTAGAATTTAGAAAAATTTTATACGTTAATTCGCGCGTGAAATCACGGAACGGGAAATCGTCTGAAATTGTTGATTCGGCCGAGCGGAAAAGGCCTGGAGCGCAAAGGTCTTTAAATTGGAACAACGTCACGATGATTTCCTCTTGTAAAGAAAAAAAAACCCGGTCCAAAGCAAGATTTACGCCGAGAGCATGCCTCGACGCCGAGAGTTTCCCGTTCGCGACCGAACTTTTGCAATCGCGGACGCTATTCAAGTTTCTCGACAATATTTTTCCTTTTTATCTTCCCCCCTCCCTTCAGCGAATAGCCCCCAGCTACGCGTTAACGCGCGCCGACCGAAGGGGTCCTCCGCATCACAACTCAACTCGCTCACCGTAACCGACCCCCACTCGTTTTCCATTTCAATCCTGCGGCTCCCGTTCAACCAAACCTCTGTTCCATCAACACCAATAATCCTTTTACCTAGTTGAACCTAGGTCGCGAGATTTCCCTCCCTTCAAACTCCCCTTAGTTGGATTATCTCGAGAACGAAAGCTGTTTCCACGGATGGACCGGTTCATCGTACGCCGGACATTCGTCATCGGTCGTTTTTGATCGTTAAAGAAAGTCTTTTTCTTCTTTTGGAAGTTAAATTTCTTTTCGTAACAATAAATTCAATGTATATACCGTCGATTTTTAAAGGAATACAGTGCCAAAGATCGTTTCACTTTGAATTGAATTTTTGCAATTTTTTTTCCCGAGCTCAATGAATAAGGAAACGAAACAATTTTGAAAATTTTGTGTTTCGTGTCCTTTTTCGATCTTTTTTTTTTTGGTCGGAATATTTCGTCGGAATATATTGGCGTCGGAATTTTTTCCCTCCCCTGCCAAATAACGACAGTAAGAACAAAACAAAATCGAATTGGAATTGTCGCGTTAATATCGCGGTGAAACGCGGCTCGAACGGTTTGTCGAAGGGAGACACCGTGTTACGGTAATAAAATGCTCGTGAATGCGGAATCATTAATACCGCTTTCGGTTCGATTGTTTTGACACGGGGTTTGTAATTTCCACCGATTCCTGTCGAAACGAGAGATATTTGAAGAGAGAATGAAAATAAACGGAGATCAAATATTTGACGCAACGATGGATCGGTGACAGGTGAAAATGAATTGTTCGGGATATACAGGTGGAAAATAACGAGAAATTATTATTTCCCCCTCCCCCTCCACAATTATTCTACGCACAAATATTTTATCTCGCACGATTTTCAAGAAACGATTCGAGTGAAATCTTCAAATCGTACGAAAAATTTCGAATGCGTTATTAATGATACAGGTGGAAATTTGCCCCTTGAGAAATAAAGGATAACGAGAAATCAAAAGGGAAGAATGGAATAAAACGAAACGGTTTCCGATGGCCGTCAAATTCTAGTTTTCAACGAAACTTGTTAAATCCGTATAATTCGCGCGCTACGATTCGTTAACCGAGTTCGTAAAAGGACGGATACTAACTCGCTATACAACTTAAATTGGACGCGAGCAAACGTTTCAATCATCCCGGTTCCAAATGGTTAACAAACATCGAAACATAGAGGTAATTACGGAATTACAGGTGTGCGATATTTGATTGTTTATTGACCAACGCGTTCCTCGTTACCTAGCTACCTCGTTATAAATCATCCCCCTTCCCCTATCTATACGTTAAAATTCAGTTGGAACGTTTTGAATATCTGGAATGATTAACAAGCGATTCCTTGCTTATATACACATTCTCCTTCCTCGTCCTTGATAAGTATATGCTTGATTAAGTTCATGTGAAAGTTTATCTTAAAATGAATGTGATAAATTTTAATAGATAAAAAAAAAAAAAATAAGTTAGAAATAGGAAATGAAATAATATTAATATTATTATTTTTTCAATCTAATAAATTGTTATAGGAGAAAAGCATAGCTTCAAATATTTTAAATAACAAAATCTATAAATCTATAAATTTTAATGAAATTTTTCTTTCGGAAAACAAATATATAAAAAAAGATTTCTGATTTATTGACATATATAATTCTTCTATATCTTCTTGCAAATCGATCCTAGCGGATAGCTGATCCACTTGATGAAAAATATGATCCGCAAGTGAGAGGAATTTCAAAGATTCCAAAATCGATCTCTATTTCTTCCCAACGAAATTCTCCAATATTTTAAATATATAAATATTTAATAGGAGATAAACAATGTTACACGGATATGGGTCGCGAGGATGCCTTTATTGTATCTCGCGCTACGTTCAAGAAAGAGAAACAGAATCGACTCGCTCGTAATACGCATATACAAACTCAACATTCTTCGCTTGGACTCGAAACGGCGATTTATCTGGTTGTTGTCGGATAATAATAAGAAATAATCGAGCGGAAAAAATTTGGGTATCGACGTTGCACAGCGCGGAACGGAAGAGGCCACGGGGTCTCGATTGGGTTCGTTCAAATTAAGCAGACCATTAGGCTGTAAACAGCATCGTTAAACATCGATTATCGGCGACTGCTGCGAGCTAGATAACGCGGGAATAATGAAGCCTCGGGTAAGATTAACCCATTGTGTCTGGCCCCCAGAGGCGTATTACGCGCGAATCCCACGGTTCTTCTTTATTCCGCCAACATTCTCGTCCATCCCAATAATTCTAACCTACTTATGTCCTTCCTGCGCCTCGTGAGACCCGTCCCCGAACGAAAACTTGTAAATTTCTTCCTTCCCTTTCGTTTCTTCTCAACCTTTTCTTTTTTTTTTTGCGACTCCATCGGTGACTATCGCCTCAAACTCTGTATATCTCTTCCGTATTTTTAAATATTTTGAACTTTGTCTTTTGGAGATTTCAAAACTTCTTTTCTTTCGTTTGCGTTACGTAAATTAAATTGATATTTTTAAAAATCGTGGAAGAAGAAAAATTTCAAGGTCTACTTTTTCTTTTTTTTTTTCTCAATTAAATCGCGTTTAAAAATTATTAACTTGGAAAATAATTTTCTCGAAGCTAAAGCTGGAATATTCGCACGAAAGAAACGCGATTTATTGTTCGGTTGATGTACGGAGGGGGAGGAGAAAAAGGAAAACACAGTTCCATTTAAGAAAATACGGGTGACCTCGAAATCTTTGAAAACATCCACCATTTCCATCGTATACACGTGCATCGAGTCATACATCATTCGAGACCATTTCACTTTGCTAAATGAAATTTTTCCCTCCCCCCTATCTTCCATCTTTTCAAACTTATGGGTCTACCTAAGCCCAGTCGCGCGAAATATATACATCCCCCTGCAATCGAACGCGCGTAACCTTTTCCTCTCCTCCCTGTTCGTTAACAATCCGTATCGAGCGATATAGTTTGCAAATAAAGAAAGAAACGGGAGGGAAGGGAAAGATAAAAATATTTTAAAAATAATAACTTTGAACCAGTTTCGCTTCCTCCTTTCATTCTTCCTCCAACACGATTCCTCGAAGTGCGCACACTGATACGGCGTTCTTTTTTTTACTTTTCGTTCATTAAAAAGCACAATGTGTCGCGATAACACGCATTCTTCCCCCCCCTCCGTTCCCTCCCCGGTGGAACAGGGGTCGGCGGTTATTTATAGCTGGTGAACTTTTTCAAATGCAGGCGCAAGCAAGTGGGAACGCTCTGTATTCGGGGAAGCAAAGGCGGGGAGAAGGATTTTTTTGTTGACGGAACGTCGAAAACCGACACCGGTTTAAGAGGTGTACTTTTTCAGCCACCGGCCCGGAAAGATTAACGAGACATAGGCAATATCAATCAACCTGGCTGACGGCGCCTTTATTAAATTCCCCGTTGTAAAGTTCTTTTACGGTGCGCGGATCTATATACGTGGCGGATAATATCGAAGCGAAGATATCGAGCCAGGTAATTAAATAGTTTCGTTTTCTTCCCCTACGTGCGCACACGCTCGGCCAAGGAGCTGACCGACGTGGAAGAAGGGATAAACGAATCGTATTAACGTGAAAAAGAAAAAGAAGAAAAGGGAATGGAACTCGTTTGCCTGGAGATAGAAATATATTTTGCGTTACTTGTCGAGAAAATATCTTTCACGTCAAATAACGAATAATATAACTTTTAATTAAAATATTCTTCTCCATTTGTCTCTCGATTTTCTTCTTGTTAATAAATTGCAATTCGAATAATTTGTTATAATATGTATATGTAAGATGAAGAAAATTTGAATTAAAAATTAAAAAAATGACAATTGAGTAAAAAATTACTCGTTCAGCGTACTCGTTCTTTTCCCAAAAATCTGGATCGTTATCGAAACGTAAAATCCTCTACTTTCTATTACTTTTCACCAAAGAACTCGTTAACGTATCTTTCATTTTCCTTCCCTTCCGTTTTTATGCGGAACGAAAATGGAATAAATTCTTTCAGAAATTGAATTGGTTATCGGCTACTCGATGATTCGAAGATTAAGCCGCTTCCGTCCAAAGTTTGAGAGCTTGATTGCAACTATCGATGCTTGGATAGTTAAAGGATTGCGCGAAACGCTGCAGAAAATCGTCGTGTACCCTCGTTCCACCGCGTTTCTCGGCTGAAAAAGAAAAATAGCAAAGCCAATCCCATCGAAGGGAATGTCGAAAAATCACGTGCATGTAGAAACGTAATTATATTCGCGAAAATACAATTCACTTGCCTGAAATGGAATCGACGTTGTCATTAATCGTGAAATCTTTCAATCTCGCAAATTATTTCGATATGAAAGATAATTTTCAATTCGAGAGCTAATGATTTATCACGTACAATTTTCTTTTCTTTCTTCAACCGAAATTTATCAAACTGTTCAAACTCATTTTTCATCTCCTCTCCATCCAACAATTCAATTCGCCTATCTAGTCTCGATTGACCGTATCATCCTCCTCCTCCTCCTCTCGTGCAAAACCGGAGAACGTTAAAACGTTAATTTTCGAACGGAACCATCGTGAAGATATTCGGGAAAGCGGCGAATCTACTTGTTCGTCTATCGTCCATAATTTTCAAAGGTGAAATAATCGTGTCTGGTAACTTTGTTAATTTCCATGGCCGAGCCGGAATCGAGGAACACCAGGTTCCGCCTTGCATAGAAGTACAGAACGGGCTGCTGTTTCCTCGATGCTTCACAGGTTGCTAATTCATTATTGTTGCAACGGAGTTTCCCAACTTTCCGCGTTGTAGACACACAGGATGGAGGGATGTTTCTCTCCGGGGGGATAAGACACGAGGGAGAGAAAAATGTTGCGCGCAGCATCACGAGCATCTCTCAACATCTCGAATCGACGATCGCGAGATGACAACAAGTGAGCTCTGCCCACTGTTGTTAATTATCGAATTTCTCTTCGAACGACGATATGTAACGAGCGCGTTGGAATCGCGGTTGAAAAATCGGGGGAAAAATCGGTGCGATATAACGTAACAGTCGGTTGCACAAATTTTCGTGCGTTGTTTTAAACGAAGGAAATTTATCTGTATGTACTGTAAATCGAATATCTTGGTTTTTATAAAAAAAAAAAATTTTCCGCGCATTTTCCGTCTGTCATGAATTATATACAGCAATTTTTTTTTCTGTTTCGAGGGAATATATCGATCCGATAAATTTTCATTCTTCCAAAATTTCATCCGAGAATATTTTTTTTTTTTTTACAACGAGATAATAAAGATCAATAAAACTCGAATATTTTATTCGTTTAAAGTTTTACTTCAATTTTGCCGTATTACTATATTATATTCCCTCTCAAAAGTAATATTCTGAAAATAAACAATTTTCTCTGCGTATATAACGTTCATTTATGATTACAACTCATAAAAATTCATATAGAAATCGTTAGTTATTATGCTTGTTATTAATATACTCGTTAGTTGAACGTGTGTGAGAATTTTTGTAACCAGTTACACATGCATACGTGCACGAACGAAATTCAAGATTCCCGATGATAGACGAAGTATAAAAAAAGGGGGGAAAAAAGAAGAGGAAGAGAAACGAGGCGGAGAACGAAAAGCTCGCTTACCGTCTCTCCTCTCCTCGACTTAAACCGACGAGTAAAATTTGTTTATGCAAATTTTAATTGCGACCCAAGGCGTAACTCCTAATTCCGTTGAAATTAATACAAATTGCGTTCTCCCCGGCAACTGCTCATTGTCAGACCTTCCTTCCCTTGCCCGACGTTTCTATATCACCTCAGCGCCGCGAGGGACTTTTACGTACAGCCTCCTTCCTCCCCTCGCCTCCCAACCTTCCCTACCCTTTTCCTACCACTTTTTCGCCAATCGTGCAAAATATCATCGAGATTGGCACGATCGAACGTTTGTGGTGCTCCGAACTTGGTTGCTGAAAAATTATTACGGGATTAGAAGGGGAATAATCATGAACAGTAGATTCGATCTAAGCAGTTCTCACAAATTTGTATTCCATTAAATGTTACGAGTGAATAATTTTACCCTGAATAATTGAAGTTTCGAATTTCCACGTTGACTTTCCGTAGCTCTCGGTTTATTATTATTGGATCGCATCTAATATAAGTAGATCATAAAATCCAAATCCATCGCTTCAATAATTTTACAACTTTGTTTGCTCTCAGCAACATTGTCCGCGCGAACAAGATCCGATACAATGGATTTAATACTAGCTCTCCTTTTCTATAGTAACGCTCGATTTATTTATTTATAAAAATTGTATCATAGTTTTGAAATTAATTGCATTAATGAAATTGTATATAAAATGTAAAATTATTAAAAATAAAAATTTAAATTAATAAATAATTTTGAATAACAACGAATGAAAGTTTAATTCGGAAATTAATTTTACTGATGATAAATATGAGTGCCAGCAATAGCGGTTAAACTTATGAAAAATTTAAATTATAATTAAATATATTGATTTGAAGTGAAATTTAGAATTTATTTTTATAGAAATTGTAAAGTTTAATAAAAAAACTAGGATTAGATATTATAAAAAAATAAATTAAGCAATTAAATGTTGTTTTAACTAGCTTGAATAAATTTGAGTTAGAAATATTTTACGAAATAATAATTCAAATCAAAATGTGGTATACTCAAGATTTAAGATGAGTTTCAATAGATTTAATTTTTGGAATACTTATTTTAATATAAATATAAAAGAGAATTTGTTTAATTGAAGATAATTTTAAAAAAGTTAGGAGAGCAAAAAATCCAAGTCTCTAATTTTGTCCTGGTAGGCTCGCTAGATTTTAAAATTCAAATCCTCGCTTCCTCACTTTTGCATTCCGGATAGATTTATCCTCGGCCCTCGCTGTCGCGAATAACAGAAGTCCTCCGGCAGATAACAATCGAATAGATTCGATACGTCCACTCTTCGCTCTCGGCACTTCGTCCGTGGATATATAATAATTTTGCTCTCCAGAGATCGCCTCCGTAGATTATACACGATATTCCATCCCATCGGTCTCTACTCGCTTTTACGTACTCGTTTCCACTCTGAATCATTTAACCGAAACTTGGTGGCCCGAAACATCAGAGTTAACCCGAGGTAATTCGAGAATTTTACATTTGTAAGAATAGCCCGATCGAGGATTCAACAAATCTTCGAAATACAAAACTCTTCTCCAGTTTCTTCGTTTAAAGTTTCCCTTGTAAAACAATTTATGAAGTAGAAAATTATCCGGACGGAATAAAGGATAACCCGAACTTCGTCCAAACGTTCTTATATCCTCCCCCCTCTCAACTTTTAACGACACTTTTGCCAAAGTTTAAAAGTTGGGGCGAGAATTGTCGTTAATTATTCGTCAACATTCGTGTAACGTACGTGTGCAAGGCTATCGACCGAACTTGGGGGATCCAGAGGCGAGCGATTCATCAACGATCCCTCGTTGATCGAAATCTCTGAATTTCAGGGATCGATCGAGAGGTTACAGGTTGGAGATTCAAATTTTCAGAGAGAGACAGGGGAGAGGATTTCAAGGGTCTCGATAAAAGGGAGAACCAAGCGGAAAGATAAGGTTTCGAGCCCGATTTCGATTTTGGTTTCGAAACGCGTTTTCAATCGTCGCCACGCGCGTACGTGCATCGCGCACGATATGAGGCGCGCAAGAATCCGTGCACGAGAATTTTTTCGCGCCGTGCATTGGCCTTTTTTTTTTTATCGAAAACGTGCCTCGTGATGCGAATTTATTTATATTCGGGAGGATTTAAATCGTCCACCGTCGTGGGAAAGTGCTCCAAAAAAAAATCTCCGATTACGAAATTTTATCGACCGGGGAGGAAGAAGAAACCAGTCGACTATTCCCATGTTAAAAATAATTTACGACACGGTCGAAAAGCCAGGATGAAATTCTCTTGGCATTTCGTACGATACGTTAATGGATTCAACGCGACTCTGCATCGTTACGCGCGTCATTGTTTGAATTGAAAAGAATTTAAAAGGAAAGAAAAATTAGTAGCGTGGCATAATTATAATCGTAACTAGCGCGAGCAAAGCTTTATCTCTGAAAAATAGCAGAGACATCCGAATGAGAATTATCGTACCACCCAATATATTTTATTATTTGTTCTACCAGCATTGGGCACGAAAGAAGGCGCACAAAGGACGGTGCGTAACAAACGAAGGGTAATGAAGTGAAAAAGTACAATGTACGAGGCAAAGTAGCAGCAGCCCCCTTTTATTATGGGGGAAATGCTGACGAGAATGGGCGCGAATTAATAACATTTCGAGACGTTTTAACGTTTATGCTCTTGAAGTTCGGAGAAAGGTGCGCGGCAAAGAGCCGAGTTGGCGGAGAAGGGGGAGAAAAAGTGGTCGCGTCGCAAGAAATAGAATAAAACCGTAGAAACGTAGGTAAACGCGACGCCGAGGGGCTCTAAATTTCCAACCTCCATCGTTCGCGAAATAAAATTGCGAAAATGTTGCGAGCGAAAGAAAATTTTAATCGGGCGAGCGTTTTAAATAAAACCGTGTTCGACGTTTCGAAAGGTTATCGATCGCGATCCGCGATTAAATATCCGCGTAATCTAATAATCGCCATCATTTTACTCCGAGCTCGATTCCCAAATTATTTTCGTACTCGACTTCGATCCAATTCGACGAATTGAAAATCGTTTCACGCGAGGTAAAAAAAAGAAGAAGAAGAAGAAGAAGAATATACATTATCGACGCTATCTTCTTTCTCGATAAAAATTCCCAAACGAAATTTACTGAAATTTTTAATCGATCGATTCGCGCGGAATTAGAACTAATTTACCAGCGCTCGCATATGGGCTACCGTATTATTATCCCTAAATAACGATACGCCGTGCAATGTACCGACTCGTCCACGATCGATTCATTGTTTCGCAACAAAGCGCGGCTCGTTATCGGGCGAAACGAAATTTTAATAAAGAATTCCGACCAATAACGGAAACCGTGTTTACCCGTAAACACGTGTTAGCCCGTAAAGTGTCGTTCGCCAAGTGACGTTTCGCATTACAATCGTTGGGATGGATCGCAGCGGCCTAAACGCCCGCGTAATTTACAATCCCGTATTCGGAGAGGGGGGGATGCGCCGCTTCGTTAAATTGCCTTCATTTCGTGGACAAGTTGTCGTGTTTATCGCGCTCGATATTACCACTCTCTACGAATAATCGGGGGAATATTCAACGTACGTACGCCGAGTAAACATTATCGTTTACTCGATTAAATTTCGCATTTTCGCGTTCGCTAATGTACCGCGTTTGCTCGCGAAAAAGCGGCCGTGTTCTCCCTCCCTCCTCTCCTTCCCCTTCCAACGACGATCGATATTTCCGATCCGATATTCGCTGGTTGATCGTCGAGTCACGGGCATCGTTCGTCGATTCATCGCCTCGTTAATAACGCGACGCAACAGGGGGAGGGGGAACGATTCCCCCGATTTTATCGTCTCCCGGCGAGATGTTCCGATCAGATGGAAACTTTCGGCGTTAACGTTAAAATTTATTCGACGCGTTAGAAAATTAATTCCCCTCCTTCCCCCCTCCTCCATCGAAATGTTGGCCAAATGTAGCGACATAAAACGATTATATTAATTCGGCTAATTATATCCGTCGGATATATATATATATATTGGAATTCGAAACGACAAACAGGGAGAAAGACAGGGGAAAATTTCGTTTCGTTAATAGAGTTCCTTCGATCTTCGCACGCGAGAGTTTGGTTATTATGTCATCAATCGGTTGTATTTTCCAAATTTGCGCAAAAACCGTGGATAATTTGCAGGGGTACGTTTTCACACCGATACCCTTCCACAATAATAATAATAATAATAATAATAATAATAATAATATCGAAATGGCCGGTCCAATTCTCATTCGTCGGATAAACAATCGCCTCGTCGACCCTCGTCGTCGCGGAATCGCAAAATTTATGACAATTTCGTCCTAACTATCCCTCTGCCTGTATCGATGAATGCGAAAGTCGGGCGAAAAACCGGGCGGAAAATTCTATTTTCGAGCCGGAGGGGGTGAAAATTTTGTTTCGTTTGTCCAATCCTGTTTGCTCGCGGAAGTTTCGATGCCGAGTGACAAATATAAAAATCCAGTGATTGAATACGATGCCGGGCAAACGATGCCATGGAAAATCAAACTGTTCGAAAAATAACGGAAAAATAGCTAAATCGCAGCTATTTTTTTCCCTCTCTTCCTTCCTTCCTTCCTTTCTTTCTTTCTTTCTTTCTTTTATTTTCAATTTTTCTTTCACTCTCTCTCTCTCTCTCTCCTTCCCAATAATAATAATAATAATAATAATAATAACAATAATAATAATAATAATAATACGTTTCATACGAATAGAAATAATTTGGTTAATTGAATTGCCACTCGCGTATGCCCGGTTTTCGACGCCCCGCGCGCTATTCCCACGAGCGCCCGTATCCCTGCGATTTCACCGTTATTCCGCCCAGGGAGTCAGTTTCGCGTTTATATTCAAATTCACCCTTCTGTGACATTAGCCACCCCTATAGCTTCGCATAGCTGCTTTGATCGGTCCGATTCGTTTCAATTATTCGCACCTATACTTCCCTTCCGTTTTTCCGCCCCCTCCCTTCGACGGAAATCACGACAACGCGAAAAGTTTTATACATACGTCATTTCTCCGGCACCGATTTTTATCACACTTGTAAAAATAAACGCAAATATCTATAAACAAAGATGAGATTTTTGAAAGATCGTTTAATTCGTGAAATCGGGTGAATCGCATTTCTCGTCTTATCGGAGACGCAGAACCTGATGAATCTCACCATCGATCCCACCGCCGACTCTTCAGACTCGCCTCGTCGATTAATCTCGTTACCCGATCAAAGATACTTTCCCCTCCCCTGGAAAAGGTCGGCGAAATATATCTCAGGTTCCTTTGAATTTCCAAAGTGAAATGCTTCTCCCCCTCCTCCTCAATTTTATATATAGGACGTATCGTCGTGCTTCGTTCCCTTGTAACAATCCTTTTCCATCCTTGGGCGTGAATTCGGGGTCTCGGGGAGAGAGATTCAAATTTATCCGTCCCCGCCGCAGACGTAAATCTTGGGGGACGATTGACTACGAAGCGAGTCGAGATTTTGCCAGTAATCGTGGACGAGCGGTGGAAATAAAAACCTCCCTCGCTTATCGAAATTGGTTGGAAACGATCGCGGGGAATCGGGACGTTCCGTGCGTACGGTTATTGAACGGTCGCGTTTTGTTGTACCCATCGATCGAAAAAAAATATTCAGATTCGCTTAACGGCGAGCGGAGTCACGTGGGATCGAACTCTTTATACACACTCGCTTGATTTTTCACGTGTCGTATAGAATATCTCCAAAGTTTCTTTCGTTATTATACGAACACGCAGACTTGTCTATTAGCCGTTTACGGCATCAGTCATCCCAGAACTCTTTTCTAAAGTACGTTTATATATATATATATAAAATGTAGAGGATCGTGAGAAAAGTTGAGTTAAAGAATAAAGAGTGATCTTCCTCGGTAATAAAAATTCCCTCGCTTCGAAAGATTTCGGAGATAAGCGAGACACCGTGACGCGAACGCGTCACCGAACCGTTCCCCCACCAGTCAGCCGAGCAATGCCAAACTTGGCAAAGTGCCCGTTTACGGCCGCGAAATTAAATTGCTCATAACTTTGGAGGAATAAGCCTCGACTGGTCTGGAATCACGCGTCAAATCGTGCTAAAAAAAAGAAAGAGAAATTTCTCTCAACATTGATCCCGCGAAAGAAAGGAAGTAAAGTAAAAGGGAAAGTGGAAATGGACGAAGGATGATTCGACAACGAACGCTCGGTTCTCTTCGATTCTCTTCGATACACTGTTATTGCGAATCGTTGCGCCAAGTTTAATGCTCGGTATCGTAATGGCGGCAACCGAGGCTCGCTTTGTACTCTTGGTATTAATAACGTATCGCGAACAATGGGCCCGAGAGCAAGATCAACATCGGCACGGGGAAGAGAATCAAAACGTAGTCGTATATACGTTTGCCTCTATCTGCCAACGTGTCCTCCCCCGTCCGCATTGTTCCCCCTGGAAAGCGCGCTTTACGATCGTGCGCGTCCCTCCTTGCGAAATATTTCGCCTCTACTTGGCAAAAACGCAACCGGTCGTTCACCCTCCGTATCACGACCCGTATCGCGCGTATGCTCCGCCATCGCATATCTCTCTCTCTCTCTCTCTCTCTCTTTCTCTGCCTGCATCTCTGCGAACCGAATCGAATTTTTATATCATCTCAATTTCTCTCCTCGCGTTAATTCTCGTTTCTTTCTCGTGCGATTGTAATTTCACTATCGTACAACAATTTTTATATTTTTGAATAAGTTGGAATTATGATTGAGTAATTAATCGTGGAAATTTATCCGAGTTGTGAATTAATATATAATAGATATATATTAAAAAGAATTAATCATCGATCCATCAAGATTCATTTATCTAGATCAAATTCAGAGGAAGTCGTACCCTCGATGTTATCTATTTGATTTTTCTATCATAACAATTTTTATTTATATCTTTACACGAATAAGTTGGAATTATAATCAAGATTTATATATTATATATCTTCGATGTTGCTGATATTCGATTTCATCCTCGTTTATCGTAATTTCTTTATCAATTCAACAACTTTTACTTACTTTTTACACGAATAAGTTGGAATTAGAGGCCTCTGGTATTCCAAACTTCTATCCAATTTAATCATTGGAATTTCGATCATATCCATCCTCCACCTCCTATTATTATTTCCTCGCCCCTCCAATCTTCGAAAAGCTTGGAAGAAACTCTTAAGAAAGACAGGCATTCGTTTCACACTGCGCTGTCAACGGATATTTATACGCGCAACCCGATACAGAGACGAATTGCAAAATGACGGGTGATATGGAACAAATGGAATCGACGCAATAGAACTGGATGGACGTAGGTCGTGCATAACGTGATATAGCTGGGCGTAAAATTTAATCGGACACGTTACCGTCCAATTACACTAGACGGGTTTCGAAATTTATTTCACCTTACGCGCGAGCCCATATTCGATCCCCTCTCTCTCTCTCTCCTTTATTTCTTCTTTACTTTTTCTTCTCCTTTTTTCCTCCTTTTTCTTTTTCGGAGGACGAACAACGAGGTGTTAAAAAATTACACGTCGTTTGTCAGGGGACCTAGGTGTTTTCAGACTCGAGTACGCTATAACCGAGAGCGCTGTAATCTATTATTTGCTTTATCGCGTTAAGGCGATGAAGAAAAAGCGGGGAGAAAAAAAATATTGTCAAAAAGAAGAAATTGTAGAAACGACTGTTGCGCCACGGGGTAAGTAGATTAGTCTCTATGCCAGTTACGTCCGTTGCCAGAGAGTAAAACATTAAAGACAAAATATCGAGTCAGAGATTGTGACACAGTTATTGTATCAACGGATCGGATTAGATTGGATTGAATTTTTCTCTACTTGAATACGAAGCTAATACTCCTCCTCTGTTATATACACATTAATACAGAGAATATTAATGAATAATCTGCTCATCCTGCCTGGATTTAGGATTCTGTGGGGCAAATTTTTCATAGGGAAGGGTTAAATTAAAATTACAGAAAGATGGCGAGTTAATCGCGTCTCGAATCCTGCGGTCGGACTTGCCGTGACTGCGGTGCTGGTTCTTCGACCGCAACAGCTGCTGTAATAGGCACAAGCCGCAGGATAGGGAAGAGTAGCAATATCGCAATTTGCCTTTAAGCGCTAATGCATACCTTTGATGACTATCAGTTAGCTGTGGGACCAAATTTGACCTCGCCAAGGAAGAGAATCGATCGAGGAAGAATAAAAATACAAGAAGCACGTACGTTTCCCCTCTTTCCAACCCTCCTCGCGTGGTAACTTTGTAAAGTTTGAAAATGTGTGCATCACGGGTGTGTATCGTCAATTCCTGTTCTTCTTCGATGCTCGACGTTTCGGATATCACGAAACGGGATGGCGCGTAAAACGATAACACGAAAAGAGATACGACGTTCTTCTCCGTGTTTTATCAGTGAAAGAGAATAAACTTTACGATCTTCGTATTCGGTTTATGCGAGTTGGAGGAAGAAAGTATACGAGATTAGAATAATAATGCAATTGTTGCGAAGCGAATATTAATTATTAGAGTCGTTTATATTCGTATCGCTTTTATTTTGCGAATCACGGGATGATTATTGTAGGATAATACGGAGAAATAAGAGGTAAGGGAAAAAGTTGTTTAGTTTTTGAAACGGTTCGAGAAATGGAGTAAGAATAACACGAACGAGTAAGTGGAAGAGTATAGTTACGATCGGACGAGTAGAACAGGTCGATCGTGGGTCGTCCATCGAGTGATTTTTCAATACGAGAAAGAAATTTGAAAAATTATAAAACGTACGAACCCAAAAAATGATTAACAAAATTGATGGTATGCGCATATTTGTTATGTATCTCCCGAATACACTTTTCTAGTACACGATGGAACAGAACTGGTATACGCGTTTCCATCGATTCTCGTTCGAGACTCGTTTGACTTCGACACCGCGTTCTCGCTTATACTTTGTCAAGAAAGATTTTTCCAAGAAAAACTCCAACAGATTCAAGTATGCGAAAAAGTTAATAGTCACGTGCCGAGACACGTGTAAATATTTCCGTAGACGGTTCAAATTTTCTCGTGCAGAAGAATGACGTAAGCATGAAAAGATCTTTTATCGTGAAAAGATACTTTTATATCGACGTATATATATTTTACCGCTGTAATCCTTTTACATTTTTCCCCCCTTTTTTTGATACTTTTTCTTTTTTTCATGGAAACCGACAATCTAATAAATGTTTATGCTTTGTTAAGCTTTGATGAAGAAAAGTAATCGTAATTAATTTGATTAATTTTATTCGCCTCGTTTTTGTTCCATTTGTTTTCTAGCGTATTATTGCGTTTCTATTTAATTTATTTGTTTACGTATACTATTGGTTACCGTTATTCTATTAATTTACCATTCGATAATATTGTTTGTTCATTAACCTTATTGATGCTTTTATTCAATATACATGTGTGTGTGTGTGTATACATCAAATTTATTTATCATTTGTAATTGAAATTATTGATACTCGCGATTAGTATTGAATAGGGTTCGTTAATTTTGCACGACATATTGATATGAAAATTATTTAGACCGATTACAATTTCAAGGGATAAATTTTGGCAGATCTTGCGAATACGAGAAATATTTTAAATATTTCACTCTTTTCGCGTATTTTTTTTTGTATATATATATATATACATATGCAGTTTTTTCAATTTCCAAACCGAGTTCTCTCGTTCCAATTAAACTTTCGATCCGAATCTCTCCTTGTTTTTCAACTTTGCCCGCTTAAATAATTAATTTTCCTTTTTTCAAATATAAGCGTAGCATTGTACAACGCGTTCCGCATCGTACAAAAATGTAAAAACCGTATTTCCGTATTCGCGGGAAAAAATAAATAAACAAATAAATAAATATGGTGCAACGAAACGATATTAAATAGAAATTTCTACCTTTGGAAATTATAGATGGAAAAGTAATCAATTCGTAACGATAAATAGACGATTTATATTTAATCGTGAATTTCGTACAATTTCTGGCCGACAATAGCTCGCGGATTCAAATCAATTAAAAATTATACGCACATATATACGTTTGCAAATTTATGAATATTTGAACACCTTTGTCTCTGACCAATTTCGATTAAGCGACACGTGCATATCATACACCCAATATATCGTTAATGAGCAATTGGCTGGCTGTCAAATGCATAACGATCCGAATCGCCATCCTCGTCCGAGATTCGTTCTTTCGAAACAAATTAAACTCGAATATTCTAAACTATTCGCCATCCTTCTTTCACATACTTTCCTCCTCCCCCCCGATATTTTCCCGATCTTTGAAAATTTTCCATCGGCCAAATCGCGATTCTAACTTATCAACGCGGTGAATCAAATTCGATGGAACGATCTGACGAGCGGAGCGGAACTCGACCTCGATCAATGCCAACGGCAAAAGTATAAATTGGCATATTCCCGTCCGTCCCTCGACGCTCCATCGTTAGGAAGCGATTAATTCTGCGAGAGATCGGTAAAAGATATCCTTTCTTCCGTGAAATCACCCTCCCCCGGATAAAATTCCCAGCTGCGCAAAGACTATTATCGTGACACGGGCATTTCCTACAGGCATTTGTCAAAGTACTCGATAAAACGAGTCGGCCGTGTGTAAGTCTGGGATGAGAAGTCGTCTCGTACGAGAGAGGAAATCATGTTGCTCGAAAACAGGGGAAAAATCGAGGGAATATTAGAGGAGGGTATATCGCTTTCTCGCGGTCCCCGAGGATTTTAAAAAGGGATAACGTATAAGATCGCGAGGAAGATTCGGGTAAAGAGAGAGGAAAAAAGGCAGTAAGCCAGGATAAGAAATCCTTGGAAGGATTTTACATGGAAAGCACAACAGTGTCGCCAGCCGGATCGAATCGGAGGAATACGAGCCGAGATAATGCGAGCGATGCTGTTTTCCTTGCGAGAGATAAAAACATTCGAAAACGTCGATCCAAAGGATGGTGCATAATTGCGAGGGAAACAACGGATTCGAAACTTTTAACTTTCGCCCATTGAATGTCGCCCCTCCTCAAGTTTTATAATTTTCTAAGATACTTTTGCGACAGAACTCGCATCGTTACATCCCCGGCAAAATATCTCGCGTTTGTTTTCCTTCCATTTCCCCCCTAAACAGGAATTTCCTTCCTTTCGACATTCCTCCGCAAGCAAACGGCTTTGAAAGATTTAAGTACTTACGAGAATCTTCGGGATTCGTGCATTCTCGTACATATAGTTGCTAAAATACCACATCGGTCCGTTCGTCGTTAAATTTTACGTTCGCTTCTCGAGTTTTTTTTTTACTTTCTCTTCCAGATTTCTTATTAATTCCATCTCCCCCATTATTGCGATCGTATCCCGAAGAAATGCGGATTTGCGAGCCGAAACTGAACTTTCGTCCCGATCTCGTCAACGGCCGATTCGTCGTGGCGCAGTTATTCGATATTACGACGGTAATATTTATTATTGTAAACATAAGGGAGGAGGAGGTGGAGAAAGGTGGAGAACGAAAGCGAAATATTTCATCCCCTTTCGTTCTATCCGCGTTATTTCTCTCGATATATCCACGATACGTAACAGCCGAGGTTAACGTATATTCGTATTTTATTCGAAGGATCGATTCGAAGATAGGAAAATAAAATGTGATCTACCGAGGAAGGGGATGCAATTCGATCTCTTATGTCGTGTATGGACGTGTGCGCAGCATACGCGATCGAGCCTTGGATTCAGCTTACTATGCTTGAAAAAAATAACGAAAAAACGAGAGATTTAATCGCATTTTTATCGATAATACTTTTTAAAAATTTTAAATTTTTAAATCCTCCGTTTCGAACTCCGTTTCGATTGGCAGAAATCTATCTGCGATTGCTATTTATATAAATACGATTGGAATAATTTTACGGCTGGTAATCGTAGATTATGGACGAATCACGTTTAAAAATCACGGATGAATAGGAAACTTCAACTCGTGCTATCTCGAGATAAACTCGAGAGGTAATAAGAATAAATGGATAATCGAGCTGTTTGCATTTGCAAACGCGTTGTAAAATCGAAATTGCTTTTTTCTGTATATTCAAAGGTTTATTGTCACTTTGTACGTCGGCTCAATTTTCAGATAGATGGCGCAAAGTTTATCGAAGAACACCCAGCCATCCATCGATCATGCCCCCCCTCGTAAACAAACTCTTTTTCCATTCTCATCCGTAAAACAACAGATTTTTATATTCGAAATTGAATATCGAAGGGAAGGGAAGACGGCCCGCCCTTCTTCGCGGGTTTAGATTGAAAAATTCACGATATGCGTTTATTTATTTATTTCTTTCTCTCTTTCTTTTTTTCTTTTTTTTTTTTTTTTTTACGTTTCAATTATTCCCTGTCGAACGAATCAACGGGGACGATTTTCTATTCGAAAAAAGAGTCGAAAACCAGTCCGTTCGAAATAAATAAAATATCCGAGGCGTGCATCTATAAATAACTTTTCACTTTTCTTAATTCAATCTCGATCGAAAATTGTACACGCGGTCGTATTATTTTTTTTTTTTATTTTCTCTATATTTATTTTTATCTCTTCGCGACTCGATTTGGAGGGAAAAAATTTATATATACGTATGCGAATACGAAATAAAAGATAATGATTAGTGGTAGGAAAATGCATGGAAATGGGCGCGTTGTTGCGTCGGGCCGGCATCGATAAACCGTATAGAGCAATAACAAATTTCCATTGAAATACGTGAAATTAATTTCATCGAATTATTCGGTACGGTCCTACGAAACGCCTGTTGCATTTTCATGCCGGCTCGAAAAGAAGATTAATCCCGTAGTCAGATTAAATCTATCCCGTAATTACGATGAAAACAAATTTCAGCGGGGGCGGCCACGCCATCGCGCTATCGCCTCTCGCGCTACAAACGAAATCTGATTACGTATTATTAAATAATTTATCACGGTATTCAATTAACGTTTGCGACGTAATTTGTAATATTATGTGTATATCAGCCGAACGAGTGCGAAATCGGTTTAAATTGGCAACGGCCCCCCTCCGATTAATCTTTATTTTTTGCCCACCACCTCGTGCGTGACGCGATAATTCAGTGGAAACTTATAAAATTTCTCGATAAACGTTTCGAAGGAGAAACGATATCGATCGAGTAGAGCGAAATAACATTATCAAAATAAACTTTTCTCTTCATCTAGATTTCCAGATGATCCGTCGAATCAAATAATAGGAATAATATTATACCTCGTAATGACTCTATCGGTGCTTTTATCTCTGTCCTTCCGTTTCGATGTAACCATTTATCCATCTCTCCTTGCAACCACTCGTTCCAAACGTTATTCCAAATTTTACAGATCTCGTTCTCTAGCCTTTTTCCAATCGAAAAAAAGGAATTGGAATTCTCTCGCTCATAGATTTTCGTACGATCCTTCATCCGTCGCGTTATTAATCGGGTCCTGAAATCGGTCGAAACGTTATTCCAAATTTTTCGATCGAAAAAAAGAAATTGGAATTTTCTCGCTCATAGATTTTCGAACGGTTTCGTACTGTTATAGAATCTAAAGTTCACTGAAATTTTATTTATGATTCTATTCAATGTTGCTAGCAATTACTTCATTGGCACTTATTTGTTTTTCTTAGATACGTATAGAACTCGTACGTTTATATTTATTGTTTTCACTGCCCTGTCGTACGATCCTTCGTCCGTCGCGTTATTAATCGAGCAACGATCCCAAAATCGAATTTATTCCAAATTTTACACATCTCGTTCTCTAGCCTTCTTCCAATCGAAAAAAAGGAATTGGAATTCTCTCGCTCATAGATTTTCGAATGGTTTCGTACGATCCTTCATCCGTCGCGTTATTAATCGGTTCCTGAAATCGGTCGAAACGTTATTCCAAATTTTACACATCTCGTTCTCTAAACTTCTTCCGATCGAAAAAAAATGTTTGTCAAAAAGGAATCGGAATTCTCTCGCTCGTAGATCACCCGTTATTAATTAATCGATATTATCAACGATCCTGAAACCAGTTTGCGACGACGTAGGATAAAAGAAAGAAGAGAAAAAGAAAAAGAGTATCGCAAACACGTTGGATCGCGGCAAGTCTATCGATAGCCGAAACGAAACAACGTGACGCGGCACGTATCACGGAGGTACGAAGCGTTAAAATCGATCGTAGCTTGGCAAACAATTTTTGCCGATATAGCACACGTACGCAAGAGTGACGCGCAAAATGCTCGTAGAAAGATAATCGAATCGGTGTCTGCGCAAAATCAAGCCATCGAAGCGAGCAGACACCTTCCCCCTCTCCCTCCCCCGCCTCGAAACCAGCATCCCCTATCCTCGTCTCGCATGCCGCGTCCAACTCTGCCCGATTCTTCCGCCACTCGACTTCCACGCGCTCCTCTACCTGTCCTTTCCTTCTCCCTCTCTCTCTCTCTCTCTCTCTTTACACTGCGTCCGTAGAGCGCACGTTAGGTAGAAGGCACGTTAAGTGGCATCGATTATTCCGTTCGCGAGATATGCAAATCTCCCCTTCTGTCCTCACTCGACTTCGACTCTCCTTCTCACCATCCCCTTTTTCACCTCTACACTCGACACACACTTCCACCCTTATCTGTCCACCGATTTTCCCCCTCACCTTTCTCCCCTCCCCTGCTGCGAATCGTGGCGCGGCTGTCGCGTGATTTACGTGGGGAAAAATAAAGGATGTAGCTTCCTTCCCCCATCTTTACCCCTCTAAAATAAGACGGAATTAACGCGAGGGGGAGGGGAAAGGAAGGGAGTTGTAAATCTTGCCATTCTCCTTTCCAACGATCCTTCCGTTTATCGTGGCAGAGGGAACCAGTCCCCTTTTAACTTTATCTCCCCGATCCCGGCTTCGTTTTTCCACCGTATTCATAAATGTTTCCCTAGCTGCTATCTTCCTTCCCGCCTTTCTTTCTCCGCTCTTCAATAAAATTGAAAATGAAATGGAAAACGGGGAGAAGGGATCTTCCGAGGCTTGTCGCTGCCACTTGCTCGAACACGCGTGGAGAAAGGAGAACTCTTGTTGTTAACGAGGGAATCCGAGTATGCAAATAGCGAGAAGAGTGGGGAGGGGGAAGGGGAAGAGAAAAATGTTAGAATTTATCGGATTTATCAGAAGAGAGAGTTCCTTCGTTCGATTGAAACAACGAACGCGCATCGTGCTTTGCGCGCGAGTGCTTCGCTCGCTAATTCGACGCGATATTCGGCACAAAGAGCGTCTCGATAATCGTTCGATCGAAGTGGAACGTGTTTATTCCCTGGAAACGAACAATCGCGTAAGAAGGTTTGTTTATATCTTCCTGTCTCTCTCTCTCTCTCTCTCGCTTCGTTTTTAATCAGCGCGAAAAAATGGGGAGGGAAGAAAAATACGAGGAGGATAATGGACGTTGGACGATTACGTAATTACTCGCCGTGGCCGATGAAATGTTTGTTGGAAGCCGGTGACAAAGGGTTGATGCAATTTCAAAGGTTATTACCGCGCACGGGAACGCCATTGCGAACCAAATTCGATTTGACGCTCGTGCTTCTAACGGACCGTGAGTATAACGATACCTCTCGCGTTACGCGTCATCGTTACGTGATGCGAGTCGCAATTAATAATCGAGCGCCGCTGGTTAGAGGAGGAGTATCCTGGATCCGGATACTCGATACTTGTAAAACTTGCGAAATCAATGCGAAAATCCGCGCGGGAATTTAATACGAGTAATAATAATTATTATTATTAAGTGATACAATTGTTATCAGCTTCCAAGTTGAAAGAAAAATATCCGATATTTGATCACTCGGGTGGATCTCCTTGTTTGCAGTTGACACGATGGTAGTTTTTATTGGATAGAGAACAAGCGATTTGTCATAGGTTTGTTATTACTTTCTGCGAAAAGAGTGCAACGCTCTAAGGAAATGATTCTTTCATTTCGAAATAAAAATAAATCGATAAATTATGTATTTTGTTACGATAATATATCGATACAAAATGGGACAGTTTCGAGATTCGTAAGATTAAAATAAAGATTTATTAAATTTTCTTGTTTCCATTTTTCATCCGTTATATGTTAACAATAATGAGCCATGTCTCCCTCGCTGCGCAAGAATTAAAGAAAGAAAGAAAGAAAAAAATCCTCGTTCTGATTCCACCCCATATCGATAATTATTCGAAACCCCCTCCCCCTCTCCCTCGATCCGCGCCGTCACCCTGGATCGTCGTTACACGAGGCTTGCACGGGGTGGCGTAGACGTGGAAAAGGGGTAGCCCGGCTTTCACAGTGGCGGTATCTAATACCGTATACGTGTTTCAGAACCGGTCGCGGCTGGGATGGGAAAAAAGACAATTATATTATTTATTAATAATATAATTAACTAATATTATGTTATAATTACAATATTACGTTGACCTTTTACCCATCTATCTGAGCGAAAAATAAATCCACAGATAACGATACGTAAGAAATAACAATTTGCCAGTAATTTCATCGGATATTACCCGACCGCCGTAACGAGTTATTAATTCACACCCGTGCCATTCGCATAATTCGTCGCACACGATTTTCCACGTGTGAAATTTGCAAATGCCAGAAATATATATATATATATCTGTTCGAAAGCAGGAAAGTTGTAATTCTTTCGGTATCGTTTCGAAATCCTTGAGAATTTCCACCCAAAGATCGCGATATCGCGTGATTACCGTATAATTCACCGACCACCAACACCAACATTCCCGATTACCTGTAATCCGCGTGTTTGCGCTTATTCGGGGAACGAGACGAGCCGATTATCCCGAATAATTACACCCGCTACGTGCATCCGTTTTATTAAGGTAATACGTATGCGTACGTACATCTATACGGTTAATCTTCTTGATATTTGACGCGCTGAATATTCGATGCGCGCTAATCCAACGAGTAATCACGCGTCCCGATCGTCCACGCGTGGATGCGGCTTCCCGTTGACTTTTTCTCCCCGATATTTCCCTTACGATTTCGACGTTGTTGTTGTTATTGTTATTATTATTATTATTAGTCCGTTTCGAGAAACCTGTTTATGCGTATGAGAATGTAAGAATTTTAATTGTGAAATCATTGGATATCATGCGATGTAATAGAATATGTTTATGCGTATGAGAGAATGTAAGAATTTTAATTGTGAAATCATTGGATATCATGCGATATAATAGAATATGCTTATGAGAATGTAAGAATTTTGATTGTGAAATCATTGGATATCATGCGATGTAATAGAATATGCTTATGAGAATGTAAGAATTTTAATTGTGAAATCATTGGATATCATGCGATATAATAGAATAAAAGATACGTGTAATATATATGTAGTTATATGTTAGACTGTATGATATGAGAGTGTTAATTTTAGAATAAAATACGAAGCTTAATCTATATTTCGTTTATATATTGTTGCCTTTTTACATTCGTGTGATAAATTCTTGTTTGCGTTGACTATAGCGTTTTACCGAATTTGGGATATTATTCCTGTGTGAGTTTAAAAAACTGGGCCACGGCGTATCGAAATATCGGGTTAGCTTTCGAGGAAGAAGATTCTATCGATGTTGGTTTCAAAAATTCAGGTTTGGAAATGGGAGTCTTGAAAATGAGCCCCGAGGTGGACCGAAATCCATATTAAACAAAGATAAATTGAAAGCCAGAGTTGGATAATGGCAATTTTGGTACAAATCTATTTTTGAATAGAATTATAACTTGTGATGAGAAACTGATGTTATACCACGTTGACAAATGGCGAAACAGTCGACTGAAAATAACATCCTATTGCCACGAAATTGATCAAGAAACAATCCGCGTTAGACGTGGATCTATTCTTCTGCATACGTTCAGATATTTTCACTTGTCTCGCCATTTGTTTTTAAGAAATAAAATATTGGAGAAGCTGTAATCGCAGCGTTAGAACGTTGGAATCTCATTGGGAGATTAAAGTCGATGGCTCGTATTTTGATCGAATAAAGGTTACAGTTTCGTAACGTTAATACATAAATATATTCTTTCTTATTACATATTCTTTGTTATCGATCCAGCATGTATCCTTTGATATTTCATCCCGTCGACCTCCGAATCTCTCTATTCGTCTATCCATCGAATATTGAAGACACTTCTTTTCATCTAATCCTCGACTTCTCGATCGGCCGTTCTCAAAAAAGACTCATCTATCAAAAAATGTTCTGAAAAATATCGCTATCTATCCTAGACGCTTCCTTCCAAAGAGAATAATACTCGGAACTAATATTAGAAACGCGAGATCTCCGAATTTCTTGGAGGAATGACCAGATATTTCCAGGTCAGAGGTTCGGTGCCATTATTCGAGTGGCCTCTAATGATTCTTCCAAAGTATCGAATTTATATCGCTCTCGGTTATCGAGCGTTAAAAAGACTACAAACATTGACTAACGTTTCAAAGGTTGAAAAGTGACCATTACTCCCTGTTCCTTTGTGGTTATGCACTGCTCGCGGCGCAACAGATCCCCCTCCCTCCCACAACGACAGTATTAAAAACCTTTCCTTTGCAAAGACAGAGCAAGAATAAGCGTCGTTCCACGCTTTCAATGTTCGAAAAGAAAATGACAATAGATAAAATTATCCATCGAGACGTTTCCACCGACAATAATAAACCGCAGAAGAAACGAAGAAAGGGAAGCGAACCGAAGGCAGAGGTCGTTGGAGGAGCGAGAATTTTTAGCGATGAGAAGCAGTGGATTCTTGCTCTGGACGAAATTGAAGCTGCGCCCGGGGAAAATGGCAAGTTTAAACCGTGTTGACAAGCGCTAATCGGAATCCCTCCCTCTCTCCCCTTTTTGGTAATTCTACCTTCGTGTATCCGGTTAATTTCGACACTGATGGAAAAGCAGGGGGAGAGGGGAATAACGGTCGAAAATTAGTAGTGGCGCGTGGATAATCGATCGGGTGGTAGGCTGATATCTGTAATCGGGATCTCGCCGTACTCTCGGCCCCTCGGAGTAGCAAGGAATCTCGCGCGGTTAACGTTATCACGTTTCTCCGTGTTTCGCCGCTCTTCCAATTAGAAGGCTTGTAATTAATCAGCGGCATTCGTACACCTCGAGAGGGAATACTTCGCGACAAGTTTCTCGTAAACAAGACGCGTGTGCATGTTTCAAGGAGAGAGAAAGAGAGAGAGAGACTGTTCGAAGAATCGACGACGAATGAGGTCGAATACTGAATTAGTTTCAACGCTTGTTATCCGAGGACGTAAAAATAGAAGGGAGAAACCGAGAGGGGAGCAGAGGTTCGGAAGAGGGACAAAGGATCGCGTCGTCCCTTTGTAACGTTAAACCCTTCACAAGTGAGGAAAGTTTAGAAAATATTTTTCCTAACGTATTCCCAACGGAGATTGCGGGTAATTAATCTCTGCTTCGTTTCAATTTCGTAAAGTCAACGTAATTACTTCTGCAAAATGTCTCCAACGTCTCGATTATTCTCCAATATAAAATTCTTGATCAATTATTCCCGTATCTCGCTTGCTAAACAACAAACTTGCTCGCTAATTAAAGATACACGACTCGAACGAATCGATCATCAAATTTCTAACGACACGGAAGGAGGATCCAGCTTCCCCTTTCGTTTTATCTCGTTCTTTTTTTTATCTCTTATTTCCACCGTGGAAGCAGTGGAATAGGCCATAGTCGTTGCATCCTTGTTTCGGCTCTAATTAACATCAATGCGACCCAGGCGAACCTTGCGCCGTTATGAATATCCGTCACCCGTTTTATTATTGCACGCGAATACAACAAATATTCGTAAAATACATCCCCTTGCTATTCCGCTTCTCCCAAAACACCAGAGTTTCGAGCTGCCATTGTCGAAAAACTGTGGCACGAAAATTAAAATCACCGGGATATAACCGTGATCAAGTTTCGATCGAGCCTGACGATTCCACTTTCGTGAATGATTGATCAAGAATTTTATAGAATAATCGAGGCGTTGGATCATTTCGAAGAACAAAGTAGAGGAATCTTGTAACCAACTATGAGACGAATTGGAGAGAAAAGAAGGGAAAAGTGTCGAAATGACGAGGAAACTGTAGGAAAAGCCCTACATCGATCCAGCCAGCGATTTATCGACTGGAAACGTCCGGAAAATACGTAGCCGTGTTATGTTAGAGGAGGAGGGAGGGGAGAGGCGAAGGTCATTGCTAAAGGATAAAGAGATTTTGGTTGACTCGGCACAAAAGGCATGCACGCTCGTGTGATTTACGATCCATTGCCGCGAAATAAATAAATGCCGGCTCGCGACACAAAATATTCGATCGGGTCCTCGCACAACAACAAACGATAGAAAGGAACGATAAGCCGCGTTTGCAGTTTCTCTCTCTCTCTCTCTCTCTTTCTCTCTTTCTCTCTCGCGATTATTATCGGGGAAAATACACGAACCGTGAACGATCCTTCGTTATTTTTTTCTCTTCTTCTTTTTCTCTTTTTTTGCCGTCCGCTTTTGAACGTATTGTTGTTGTCGTCGTTCCGCCGATCGTTACAGTTCCGTAAACGAAGGATAAAAAGGAGGGCGGAAAAATAAGGGGAAAGAGGGGGAGATTTATTCCCTGGATGAAAAACGCGGATCCTTCTCCTTTCCCATCCCTCGGCGACGCCTCGTCTCCTCGTCCTCTTCGTCGATCGACCAACGATGGAACACATTGAAAATTACCATAAACTCGGCGGAAACAGAAGCACGGTGGAATCGATAAATCGGTTTCGCGAGGTGTTGCAGGAAGATGGGATAAACTCTTAGGAGATCGAGGGATAGGGAACAATTTCCTGAGGGGGCTCGTCGGAAGTAGACCTCGCGGAGGGAGCGGAGGAGGCTTGATCCTTGCCCCTCTCTTTCTTTCAACCGGTCTAAAACTAACTGTGAATCGTGCTTTACAATGTACAAATGTTTTTCTTTGATATGAAAAACACGTTACAAACGTTTGCGTGATTAAATCCACTCTCTCTTCCTTTATTATTATCCTTTTTCCT
This sequence comes from Apis cerana, assembly GCF_029169275.1. NCBI lineage: Eukaryota > Metazoa > Arthropoda > Insecta > Hymenoptera > Apidae > Apis > Apis cerana. The sequence continues at coordinate 10,268,325 of NC_083860.1, forward strand.
GCTCTCTCGTTATAACTATTGCATGCACAGAGAAGAAGAAGAAGAAGAAGAAGAGGAAGAAGAGAAAGAAGAGACTGTTTTTACAATAACTTTGCAAAAGGTTAAGCAAAGGGAAGAAGAGAGAATTCAACAATTGCGAGTCTTATTCGACGGATCGTGTATTATTTCTACGCCTTTGTGAAAATAACAGGTACGAAAATTATCGTCGCGGCTAATTTTATACGTAGACTCGATCAATTTCGCATAATACGACTCCATTTAGCGCTAATTGTAAGGTAATATCGTCCGGTTGAACGAACGAACGAGGTTTGCAAAGGGGGGAAAGAAGGAGGATACATCGTCACCTCCCTTCAGCCGCTACGTGCAATTATCGCATTTGCGTAAATAACGATTATCGGTATCGATACGCGGCGTCGTAATGGATTTTCGTCCACGGGGTTTTCACGACGAGTTGTTCTCGTATTATCGGTGGGGGGATGAAAGAAAGGGTGAGCGTGGAGGGACGAACAATGAATGTTTCATGAAAAAAAAGAAGAAAAAAAAAGGTCGAGCAACGACGTAGCGGCTAATTTACACGAACGTGCCACATATTTCGATATTTTCATACAACGGATTTGCACGTGTAATTTTTAATAACAGGGAAAATTGTTATTTCCCGTGACGGCACAACTTAATCCTCTAATTTTATTCGAGTCTATATATCGCAATCGTGTTTCCGAATAAATGGAATATTTTTGTATTAAAATCGAATGAAAAGAGGTATATATTTTTTTCTTTTTTTTTTTTTTTTTTACGTTTTTATTTACTCTTCTATTACACCGATGAGGAAGTCGTATTAACCATGCTTGATCGAAGAATCGACGAATAAAATTTTTCCAATATTTTGCAATTAGTGTTTCGTCTTTGATGGAAAGTGAATTTTTTTTTTAATCTATCAAACCATTTTCCAACGTCCTTTTCGAGGACGTGCAAATAAAATCTTCGCCGAAAATATTCGCAAAAAAGTACTATAAAAATTAATTTACAACGGTAAAGATAGAAGCTTCGAGGTTATTAATTCGTGTCAAAGTAAATGTCTGAAATTTCGATCGAAATAAAATTCTTCTGGAAGTTTAGCTTCGTTCAACCGAACGTTTCGCTAACTTGTACTCGAGGGAAGGAAGGAAGACGAGGGAATCAATTAATCGCCGGTCATTAAGGGTATGATGAAAGGATTGGAAGACAAAGGAGGAAGGGACCGCTTAGACGGCACGGGGGAAACTCGTAAGATCCTAGGGCCAGGTTCGAAATTGTTATCGTAGAGGAATTGCAAACTGGTGAAAGGCCGCAACCACGATCAGAAGCCTGGAATCTAAGCAAACGCGTTACATTCGATGCATATGCATCGACCACTTTCGGCTGACCTGGCTGCATAAATTCTAACTAGATTCAGCTCGATATAGGGAAACGGCTTGTAAACCAAGGGAGCAAACCTTTCCTCGGTTAAATCACTGTACCCTTCGAGGATAACCAGGTCGTAACCTCCTCTCTTCCTTCTTCCGCCGCGCCGACCGTTTACTCCTTCCACTAACTTTGATTTCTTAAATCGGATTGCTCGATTTATATGGTAATGTCGATCCGATTGATTATTAACTTTTCCTTTTTCCAATTCCAAAAATATAGAATGTGAATACAGAAATGTGAGAATGGTGGAATAAATATGGTAATGTTGATCCAATTGATTATTGATTTTTCGAAAATTCAAGACCGCGTATCAGAGACCGCTTCAACGATATTTTCTCACGAACGGTCATTACGAAAATCTGTATAGAGCGAAATAAATATGTTAATCCGATTAATTATTGATTTTTCGAAAATTTAAGATCGCCGTTCAACGATACCTTCTCACGAATGGTTATTACGAAAATCTGTGGATGTACAACGTGTAGTAAAGATGGTGACGTTGATCCAATTGATTTTTCCAAAGTTGAAGACGTATCAGAGACCGGTGTTGAACGACGCTTGCTCACGAGTGGTTATTCCGAACAATCTACGTATAGAATAAAACGCAAGAACGATAGAATAAATATGGGGAAGAAGCACCGATACAGAATCGCTTCTAGAATTTATATAAATCGAGTGTAGAACCGATAAACAACTATTTCGGAATCAATATAGGGGCAATATAGAAACGTTTCATAACCGATAGAGGAGCCAAATACGGAATCGATATGAAATCAACGTAAAATCGTTTCGAAGCCAATAATACGGGATTCGTATAGAACTCTTTTCAAAAGTGAAACGCTGAACAATATCGTGTATATATATATATATTATCCTAGGATTCGCGTTAACATTTTCAACCGGCTAAACTTGATCGAACGTTAATTCGATACGCGTCAATTTTTTCCTCCCCCTCTCCGCAATTGCAAAAAGTGGCGGGCACCACGCGTTCGACAGTAATAATAACGCTTTTGTTGCCCGACAAATAGGTTAATTAAACTTTGCGATATTTGAACGGCCAAAAGCTTATCCGGTTCGTTATCTCGGCCCGGTCATTCCGCATGGATCGTCAGTTTTTCCAGTGTTTGTCACGCTTCGAAAACACGATTTGATACGAAAACCTTTCGTTTATCTCCGTCTACCGATTCTCTTTGATTTTTCTCCCCCTCCCTCTCCATACTCCGCATCCTATCTGTTCTTCGAAAATATACTTTTAATGCACACGAATAACGTGTATATGCATGTACGTAAAAATAGAGAACTCTAAAACCACCCTACACTCTATATCGGTTGATTAAATATAATTCAGGATTCCATAAACTCTGGCAAACTCATTTTCCCCGGGAAATGCCCCTCGATTATTATCGTAATTACCAAAGTTATTTCCATATAAAACAACCTTGCAGCTTGTTAAATATTTCGACAAAAAATGAACCACCGTTTCGTCTCCCCGCGCAGCCCTACATTTTTCCACAGGAGGATAACAATGTGGCCGAGGGAAAGAGAAAGAGGAGGGGGAGTGGCAATTTATCAAGGTTGAATATCATCGGGCATTAATTAGCCGGTGAAACGCGAGCCTCCTTTTTATGGCGGAGCTCGTGTCGCGTCGGTTCTCCAGTTTTTTTTTCCACTCCCTCCCCATTTTTGCCCTCCCTCGTTCGTTTGCATCGCGCATTCCATGTTTTTTTTTGTTCCTTTTCCCGGCGAAATTTATAGTATTCGACGTTTCAAATTAATATTAATATTATACCGGGACGGAGCCCGACGGTGAAATTGTCGCTCTGTTTCTCACCTCGGTTGAGGCTCGTCGCAGAGATGAGGGACAGTGAAATTGTCGGATGGACGCTGGCATCCACAATTTTTCCACGCTTATATTTTTCCTCTCTATCGAGGGGATACGCCGCTAATCGGGGATAGAAGTGAAAATATGGTTTCGAGGAAATTTATGGGTGGAAAAAAAAACGAAAATAAATACGGGGTCGAATTGAAATTTAAACGAAAAAGTGAATTTATTAATTATTTCCAAATGGTTATTTCGAGCCAAGTCTTACTTACTTCGTCTTGTCCGGAAGAATTTTCCACTCCAATCCCTTTAATGCATCTCTTTCCCCCTTCGTTTTCTCTTTTTTCTTCCGATAAAAACTTTTAATCGTCTATTTACAGGGAATTCGAGTCGACGACGATTGCAGGCGACAGTTCTTATTTCACGAACGGCGGAGAAAGTTCGGCTGGCGCGCAACGGTAATCGAGCCTCGAATATCGCGGAAGGGAATTCAAACGAGATTAATAATCGAGTAGTACAGAGAATGGATGGAAGTTATAAAAGTTATTAAGACAGAGGAGAAGGTGGATTCGTTGAATTTTCAGCCCGCGGGGGGCGAAAATGGAGTGGCGACGTTCCGCGAGGAATTGGCCTCGTAATTAAAAACTTGGGTGAAAGTATTCGCCCGGGGCGGGGGACAAGAAACACGACCCCTTCGAGCTGTCCAACTGTTGGGATTAGTCGGTCGTGTCGATAGAAAGAGATATCCGTTGCATACAGATTTCAATTCCATTTGCGCAAAAGTTGTTCGAGGCAATCTTGCACCGTGTTGGAGCGTATTCTACTCGCTACACGGATGATTTTCAACTTTTTATTTGCCTGTCTTTTCTTCCCTTATTCTCTCCGGTTTGTATTTAATCAATTTCTTCCGAGGATACGAGAATGGATGAATAGATTCTTGGCAGGATGTACAGAGTTGTTAACAAATTGTTGTTAAGGAGTTTCCGAAAGAAGTTTTCATCAAGTACATAAATTATAAAATCGTTATTTTAATTTCGTTTGACAATTGTATTTGCCAGAAATCAATATTCCCTTGATAGCTTCCTAAAAAAGGTTGCAAAAATGTTTTCCACGAGAAAAAATCGTGCAAACGAGTCGAAGGAAGAGAAAGTTTCGACGGAAGAGTGGATCTTGGGGGAGGAAAAGAATCGAAGAAAAAAAAGGAAGAAATCGAGAAGGAGAGAAGGGGTCGAGAGCGTGGGAATCCCTTTAAAAGTGGTAGTAAAAGTGGTTAGGCTAGTTCCCGAGGAAAAAACAACGAGGTTCGGACAAAGAGGTACGACGCATCGATCGGGAAATGGGGGGAGACGTGGAAGATTCGTTGATGTTGAAGGTAAAGTAAGTCGATACGTGAACCGAATAAAAGTCGACGTAGAAAATATGCTTGGCTCCCAAACAGAGCCTTATACACCGTCGACCTATTTCATCCAGTTTCGATGCGGGATCTTTATTTCATATTTTCATGGCCCCGCTTCGATCCAGCTTCGATGCTCGTTCCAGCCAAGAAAGGCGACGCTCGTTCGATTCTCATTTTACGTCGCGCAATTTGCGCGTTTAAAATTATATATTATATGTATGGGAATAATTGGAGCCGCTTCACTGAAAATATTATTACTGAATTTTCGAAATTTCAACAACGAAGGGTGTTATATTTGAAAGAGTATTCGAGAACTCGAAGAAATTCAATGCCAAAAACTATAACTTTTTGGAAGACTTGGCGCGACAACTATCCTCTCCAGAAATATCCAGACGCGTTCTCAAGATTTTCAATCCCTATTAAAAACTCTTTTGAATCGTCGTAAAAACGAAAATCTCTCTATTGTCCTTTTCGCCAATCGTTGCGAATTACGAAGAATCGGCAGTAAATAAGAAAAATAAAGAGGAAGACAAGGCGAGCGAAAGCAGAGGGGCGGAGAGAAGGGAGAGAGGAGGGAAAACTCGATAGGATCGAAGGAATGAGCGAGGGAAACGCGATGCGACGAGGAAGAGGAATCGAAAGGGTGTTCGGAAGAGCGTCGAATCGAGTTGAACGGATACGCCGCTAGTGTCGGATCTGTCCAACGGGATCCGTATCAACGCTATCAGATATATTGTCTCTCGTGAAAGAGGCGGGTTGGAAAGTAGGAATCTCCGCGGTAACGTTTACGATTTCCACCCGAAATCGAACGGAAACTGAGATTTTTGTCGAGCCTTCTACCATGTCCTTACATTTATTTACTTATTTATACGAGTCGATACAGAAAAATAGGGACTCTAAAATTTCTAATACAATTCTCTACGATTCGGAAGACTTTTCTTTCAGTCTGCTGGATTACGATAATATTTACGAAACTAAAAGTTGGAATCCGGGTGGATATCGGTAAGAGAGAGGAGGGGCGTTAACGATGCATAAAGCGCAAACGTTGGCTGAATAAAATGGAGACTTTTAAGGCGACATGAGAGCTCGAGATGCATGGTAAATTTACGGGTCGTTACCGTTGTTGCGTTACCGCCACGTGCGACGATTCGCATGGCTCGGGACGAAATCTGTTTTCTCTTCGACGCAGGAAAAAATCGGCGAAAAAAGGTATTGCGGATGCGAAGAGCAGGGTAAGGAGTGGAAGGAAAAGGAGAAGAATTCGGGAGAATCGTACGGGGAATATATCTCCCCCCGCGCCATCGGTCAACGTTACCCGCCATATTCCACTTTCGACCATAACCTCTCGTTACAAGGATGCGCGGCTCGAAAAATCCATCCGCCAAGGTGGTTATTCGATCCAATTTGTCCTGTCCTGGTTTTCAGCCTCGTTCGTGACGATTTAAGACGATGAATTTAACAATAGGGAAGAAAATAGGAATAACATTGATTCGTAACGACCAAGTGATGAATTTTCATCGTGCAATTATTGCGTTTTGTTTCTTGGACCAGTCGGGCTACCGTGATACGATTATTCAAATTTTTTACCTCGGATAAGAGTGAAGATGATGAGTTTAAGTTGAAAGAAGTAGAAATTTATGGGAAATTACGAAATATCGATAGTTTTTAATGTATGTGAATTTGATTGGATGATGTATGAATTTTTGGAAGGTACATTTGAAATATTCGATCAAGCGATTCAAAATCATTATTCGTAGCCCGACTTTTCCTTTTTCAATTGTTGGATCAAGCGTCACAAGCGTCTCGACCTTTCCACTTTCCAACATTTATCGTCCACGCTCGTTTGTCGCCGTAAAAAGCATCATTAACGCAAACCGTTTCTTGTCTTCAATTCTCATCGTTTTCCGACTCCGCCTGTCTTGTCCGACCATCCAATCGTCCCGATTTTTTCCCCTCGCTTTTTCACCCTCTCTTCCTTCTTTTCGACCAAAAATGTGCGTCAATTCGAAACCACCGTGACGTGAATTTCTCTCGGCAACCAAAAATACCTGAAAATTAAACAGGCTTAAGAATACATAAATTCCAAAATTCTTAGAAATTTCAATATTCTTAAAAAATTCTCAGAAATCCGAATATTCTCGGGAAAAATTCCAAAATTCGGGCAAAACGGTCGAATTCTTGGAAATATTCCGACACTTTCAGACGCCTGGGAAACCCTAGGAAATGCCAGGGAATCGGACGAATCCTTCGCAAGTTGATTCGTGGAGGGGTGAAGCGTGGGTTATAAATTTGGCGGCGAAAAAAAGGAACATCACCGACGGCGGGAACGACGCGAGAGAAATATTAGAACGCGGCTCCATTTTGTTGCCGTCGCGGGATGAAAGAGTGTTGGTGGCTCTCGTTGCTTTGTAATATCTGGTAACGGATACAGTCACCCCGCAACCGGACAGCTCGTAATTTCACGATACACTTATTTCGCTTCCCCCTTCTCCCTCTCCCCTCTCCTTCTCGCCACTTCAGATTATCGTTTCGAAATTTATCGTCACACCCCGCAAACTCTCCCTTTCTTTTCTCTCTTTTCCACCCCGCAATCTATTTACCTTCCCTTCCCGACAAATAAACTTTTAATTACGATTTTCGCCACCATGTCGCTCGCGTAATCTTCTTGGCTACAAATACCCGATCCCTGGGAGGTTAATATCGTTTAATCGAAAAACCAGTGGCCAGGGAATATTTTCCTCCGTTTGCCGTTTGATAAATTCCCGTGTTGCGATTCAGTAATTGAAGCGAAATCTCCTGTCTCACCTTTTCTTTTTTTTTTTTTGGAAAACTTGTTTCTCCATAAGAAGATCCATACCAACTTTGGGAAGAAACGACGATCGAGCTTCACCTCGGATTGGAATTTTTTTTACTCGAAATTTTCAAACGCTCGTTTTTACGTATATTAGAAGAAGATTCTTTTCTTCTGAAAAAAATACGATGGGATAGTAAAATAAAGGGTAGAATAGGCGAGATTTATCTCCCTCCCCTCCCGCGTTGATTCGTATCGAACAATCGTCCAATTAACAATTGTGCCGCGGGGGAAAGGAAGCTGTATCGATCGGCTACCAAAAACAAAAAAATTAATTTCCACGACAAAGGGTTGGAGGGTTTGCTTTGCAGGTAAGTTGAGCGTAAACAGCTGCTTGAGCGTGGGAGAACGAGGTTCGAAGCTACAGTCAAAGGAGACCTCGAGGGGTTGGAATCACATTTTACGTTAATAGAAACGGGGATGCCTTGCCGCGTCCGTTAATCTACGCAAAACTTATGCAAATAGGGTAACAATAACAATGATAATTGTCCAACCGTGTTCCAGCCTCGCGTTAAATATGTATACGTGCCTCCTGTCTCACGCATGTTGCGACTTCGCTCGATTCACCCACGTCAAAGTGACTACCGTTAAAAGGTAAACGCGAAGAGAGCGTATCAAATATAATTATTCTGATTATCGTAACTATTTGTTTATTTCTTTCCTTCTTTTCTTTTTTTTTTTTTTTTAACCATTCATCATCGATGAAACTTTGTTGGATAAGAAATAATATCGATATCGAAATGAAAATTCTATTTAATATAATATGTTATATATTGTTTCTTCTTTTTCTCTTCTCTTTTTCTTTTCTTTTTTTTTTTTTTAACCATTCATCATCGATGAAACTTTGTTTGGTAAGAAATAATATCGATATCGAAATGAAAATTCTATTTATTACAATATGTTATATATTGTTTCTTCTTTTTTTTTTTTTTTTTTTTTTTTTTTTTAACCATTCATCATCGATGAAACTTTGTTTGGTAAGAAATAATATCGATATCGAAATGAAAATTCTATTTATTACAATATGTTATATATTGTTTCTTCTTTTTCTTCTCTCTTTCTTTTCTTTTTATTTTTTTTTTTTTTTTAACCATTCATCATCGATGAAACTTTGTTTGATAAGAAATAATATCGATATCGAAATGAAAATTCTACTTATTACAATATGTTATATATTATTTTCCTTTCTCCCTTTTTCTTTTTTTAACAATTCAAAATGATCATCGACGAAACTTTGTTGGATAAGGAATAATGTTAACATTGAAATGAAAATTCTTTTCGACAATTCAAATATTTGTCGGTGATCATTTTTCGCTCCTCATATTCGTCTACTTAAACCAACTTATTCAAAGCAATGAGAAAGAGATGCGTCAAAAGCACATGGCGCAAGAGACAGAACGAGAGGAGCGACTAGAATTTTTCCCCTAAAAACTTACGTAGGTAAGAAACGCTGAATCTCTGGCTTCGCAGAATACACGTTTCGTTACGTGACACGTTTGTAGTACGCGTGGTGGATGTAAGTCAGGCAAGAAGAGAAGCGCGGAGAGAAGCATTTCTAAAATTGCTTTGCTGGCATTCGCGATTCTTTCGCTGCGCGTAAATCGCGATGAAATTTCGGTGGAAAACAGCGGTGGAAATTCGGTGGAGAGGGGGAGAAAAAACGGAACAACTGGACAACTTGCGATCTATTGAGCTTCGTGCAGTACAGGAACGAAAACAGAAAGACGATCCTACAAAAAAGAAACGAACAATATTAAACGAGTGTCCGCAATATGACAAGTGTTTGAGAAATCGAAAAGTGGGATTAACGTCGACGAATAAACAAACAGAGCCAAAGATAAAGGAGAGCCATTGGAAGCTGGAAGAGAATACGAATCCCAGCGGAACAATAGTCGTAAACAAGAGGATCCGTCGAAGCCAATGATAAAATGGCGACAATTATAACTGAAGCGAGCGTCAAAGGTTCGATTAGAAACCGTATATAATCGATTTCGAAGAAAGATAATGCTTCGATCCATATTCGCCACTCTATTTCACTCTTATTCGAAACTTGATCCTTCGTCTCGTTTGTTTAGATCGAATCGAAATATATACTGCTAAATAAAGAAAATTACACACGATCCTCGTGTTCCAAGAAAACTTCATCTTTGACCCTTCCCCAGTTTTCTTTCTCCCCCAACGCAATATAAACGAACGATAATCCGACGCGTGTCCTTTCTCCTCCTTGAAACGCAAATTTACATAGTTGATGATCGATTCGCGTCCGTCCACGCGCGTTTAATCTTTATATTGCATCGATTCCCTCGGGGTGTCGCGAAGATGCATCGTTCCTCCCCGGAGACGAATTTTTCACCAGATTAAAAAACTAGATCCACAGTAAATGCCTCGCCCTCGGTTATTCCAAGACGCGCGTTTATTAACCTCCGTTCGTGCATCAGACGATATGATCGTTCGAAATCGTTTCGAATCTCGGGTAACCTGTTATAACGAATTAAAAATGAAATGGATAAGTGTAAGTGTTTGGAACACTTAGAACGATCGAGAGATCGGTTTAAGGGACAAATACGGACCGTTTACCCCCGATCTGAATTTCCTTTCGCTCGATTCTTCAACGGCCCCTTCTTCTCCCTCCAAGGGGTTTCCAATACGGGACCCTTGGCGGAGCATTTCATCCGTGGAACGAGTTCATTATTCACCCGCATTCTTCATCCGGCGAGTAACAAAGGAATTGGACGGTCGGAGGGATGGTTATCCGGGCGTCGAAAGACGTGTATTAAGCGAGTCGCTCGATTGTCCATCCCCTAGCTTTCTAAATTCTAAACTGTCCCGAGGAAAAATTCTGAGAATAATTTCGAGCATTCTTCCTTTCTTCCTCGCTTACTTTTCGCCTAATAAAGGGAAACGAAATGGAACGACATTAATCGCGTTAAATCGACGAATAACGATATTTCCCATCCCTTTGTCGTTAAACTTAATAACAGAATCCAGAGAATTTGATGAAATTGCAAGGAACACTCGGCCGGCAAACAACGGCATAAAATAACGTAGACGATCCTCGGAGCGATCGATGCGTTGGCACAGGGTGCGGTCCAAACGCGCAAACACGTTCGAATATGATTATTCTTAAAAAAAGAAGAAACAAAAGAAAGGAAATCCTCGTTTCGTAAATTCTTTTGCAACTACGAAATAATTTTCTCTAATTCGTTTTCCCTCGAATTTATGAGTCGGGGGAAAAAGAGCGTCCTATTAGAGTTTGAGAAAGAAAAAATTGAAAATCAAAGGAAATTGGCGGTCGACGGGACAAAAGACGTTGGTTGCATCGTGAAACGCGCATTGTCGCGTTTCGTGAGTTATCTCCGATACACATCCATATATCAACGCTCGAGCAATTCAGCCGTGACCGATCGATCGATAGAAACAGTTTCGTGCCAGCCCTCGAATCGAATCCATTTCCAACAAGTCGAAGAATAAAATTTCCTTTCTTTGGATGTTATTGCGAAAAGAGGTCGCCTCGAAATTAGAAAAATGCTGCGATGTGAAATCGAGTTGAATAGTCGTCGTACTCGCGCGAACAGGAGGATTGCGTTTGAAACGTTGCGTTGTGGTCGAAGAAGAAGAAGAAGAAGAAGAACGAAGCACGATTTGGAAGATGTTCGAACAGGAGTTAGAGCAGGGATCGAAGGAAAAAAATGTTCAAAAAATGTTGTTCGGAGGGCGATCAACGAAAATGTACTTTCGATAATGTGGGCGCATCCTGGAAATATATGCGACGAGTTGGGAAACTTTCATCCGTTGGTACACTTGTCGGGAGGAAGTTACGACCGCCGCTTTGAAGAGATTCCAAATTTTCCCTCCACTTGCGAGTAACGAACAAATTTTCATAACTTTGCCGTTTATAAACCGCGCTGCAAAGTAAATCAGTCAAATTTTCCTCCCCCGGTATTCCAAAAATTAGCGTTTTAATTTTAACGAACCCACTTTTCCTCGACACTTTTTCTTTTCTTACTTTGAACGAAAAATATACCTCCACTCTTAATATTTGTTATTTGAATACAGTGTATATGCGTGTATATAGTTTTAGTCAAATAAGATTAGATAATCCATGATGATACACAATTTTTAAGGAAGACACTTTTGTTCGTCTTTCGTAATTTTGAATAAAAAAATATGCTTCCACTCTTAATATTTGTTATTTGAATACAATATATGTATGTGTGTATATAGTTTTAGTCAAATAAGATTAGATAATCCATGATGATACACAATTTTTAAGGAAGACACTTTTGTTCGTCTTTCGTAATTTTGAATAAAAAAATATGCTTCCACTCTTAATATTTGTTATTTGAACACAATGTATATGTATATAGTTTTAGTCAGACAAATAAGATTAGATAGGCGATGATACACGAACTTTTGTTCGTCTTTCGTTATTTTGAATAAAAAAAATATGCTTCCACTCTTAATATTTGTTATTTAAATACAATGTATACGTGTGTATATAGTTTTAGTCAAATAAAATTAGATAAGGCATGATGATACACGAAACACAATTTTTAAGGAAGACACTCATCTAGTTTCTTTTCTCTTGAATAAAGAATATGAATATTCCATTCTTAAATTTAAATACAATATATATATATATATAGTTAATCAAATAAGATTAGGCAGGTCACGACGAGATACAAACGGAATAGAGCAGGCATGATTGAGGCGAGGATAATAGGTCGATCGAAGAGATAAGTAATATACGTCGATCATATGCAAATAGAATAGACCTGTTACGATCGTACAAATAGAATAGGTCAATCGTGACTTGACGAGAAAAATAAATTTGTCACGATCAAATAAGAATGGACTAATCAAACAAGATCAGTCTCAAATATACCCAGAATATACCCAAATCGATATCGATCGATCATATATACATATACATATATATTTACATAAACTATTTTCATCCTTTTTAAATATTCCCTCTACAGAGTTCGTCAATGTCGCAAAACACAAATCGTATCGAATTATCACATCCCCCCTAATCTATATTTCGTTTGTCCTTCCAACTCTCATTCGTCCCATCGAATCGATACTCGTGCAAAAACGAATGCTCGTCTCGCGTTGTGTAATGATCGCTCGAATCGATTGAATTTGGAGATGGAAAAAAAAAGAAGAAAAAAGAGAATCGAAGAGGATGGTAAAATTCGGGTCAGCCGATTGGTTCGCTCATTGGAGGGGGGTGCATTATCCGCAGAAAGGGAATAAGAAGCGAGGGCGAGAAAGGAGGGAAAGGGCGAAGAGGACGTAAGACGTTTTTGGAAAATGGAGAACGGCTCTCTCGATAAACCGCGTCCTACCCAAATTTCCGAATCTTAATTGTGAGGAAATGGTGTGTAACGACGTGAAATATTACCCAGAAAAAGATGCTGACTCTTATTACGCTCGGCCGAGGAGCGAATCGTTTAATCCGATGACTTCTCTCTCTTTCTCTCTTTCCCTTTCTCTTTCCCTTCGTATCCCCACACCTGTCGGAAAATGCTGACCTGTCATTTCCATTGCCAATCTGTTACGCGCGGTATTCAAAGGGAGAGGAGCAGCTGAGAGGAGCTCTGAGAAAAAGGAGTATCTGCTCCTCGCGATCTCCTTTTTCGTCTCCATTTGCGTTCTCCTCCCTCGAGATAAACCTACGCCTCGTTCTTTTTTTTTTTTTTTCAGTTCCTTCCTCTCTGGACTTGATTTATCGATGTCGCTCTTGCGCGAGATCATAAATTGTACAATAGGGACGCGATATGAATTTATAAATTTGCGGCAGGGATGACGCTCTTTACACAGATAGAACGGAGAACGGATGAGAGGCGATTTTCATTCTTTCTTTTTTTTTTCTTTTTTGTGTGTATACTTTAAAACAAGTCGAATTAAATAATTCCAAATTCCAATAATTACGATATTACGAAAGAATGAGGGAGACGAAGAGAGGGAGGGTGGAGCAGCATTGTTTCTGTCCAGATAATATTTCAAATTATCTCGTATAATTATTTCACATAATTACGAAACGTTACATATCAGTGGGAATAATAATAATCGAGCGATATCGATTTGAAAAATAGGTGAAAAAGATAAGACGAAAAATATTATCGTTAACGACGTCTCGCAATTCCGTGTTTTTTGTCGAACGTTTAAAGCTCCCCTCTCGCGACAATAATGAAATTGGAAGATAAAATTCAAAAGATGGGGTTTGACATGCTAAAGGTATTTCAGTATTTCGTGTATAATTAAAAATTGCGAGATCACTCGAGGCGACTAATTTAATGCTTCCTTAATCACCCATCTCGGGCGCAAAGGAGTCGTCTAACCAATGGAAGAAGGATGAAAAATGTCTGGCCGCGTTAAGAAATTTCCATCCGTCCGTGTTTCGGATAGCTTCGCCCCAATTAAGGACCACGGCCTCGTTAGCTCGAAACGAGCCGCGACTTAATTTTAATCTCAAACAACGGTGGTCAAACGTCGCCCTTCTTGTCAGCCCGGCGACTACAACCCCTTATTCTAATTTCGTTTCGTTTGGCACGCGATAAAACTTTTCCCCGATCGCGAAAACCGACTTGATGAAACGTTTAAAACATTTATCACGCGATCTTGTTGACAGGGGTGTCGACAAGCCTAGCAATTTCGTAAAAACGAGAAAGTTGCGTTTTGGAGCAAATTGAAAAAAGAAAAAGGGAAAAGAAATTAAATTTAATATCGACCGAACATCTTTTCTTAAAATCTTTCTTTCGTGAATCTTTCGTCGAAAACAATTCGGGAATTTTCTTTTACTTCGTACGCTCGTCCTTGTAAAAAAATAATGTTTGCTCGGCTGTTATTCGACGAAAAAATAACGTTTTTTAAATCTTCTCTACATTCCATTACGATTACATCACATTAATGTAAAATTATCCTTACATCTCGTCCCAATCGATTAAATCAACTATTCTAACCGAGTACAAATAACGATTCGTATTTAGAAATAATAAATTCGAGAATATAACTCTCCCGATAACAATTAATACTATAATACCGACATCTTACTCGGTAGAATTGCCATTTTGCCTAGCGTGACTCGGGGGAGGTCGCGTCGTGTTGGTGAGGTGGTAGTTTCCCCGGCATTAAACTATTTCTCCTCTCGCAGGAGGATTTGCATCTCCATACAGCGGAATCCTTGTGCGGCGATATGGCAGACAGTAATCTGAATGCATCGGCAAGGCGTGATGCGCGCGGCAGGGTCGTAACGCGTCTTGAAAGAGCGAGAGCGAGAGCGAGAGCGAGAGCGAGAGCGAGAGCGAGAAAGGTGTGCGTTGGCCGTGAAGAGGCGCAGGCGTCGTGGCCAGGTACGCTCGTCAGTCGACGGCCGAACTTGAAACGCGCGGCTTCGCGTTCCATTCGTACATCTGTGCGTCCAATTACGATCGTCGCGCCAAAACAACGACGCGAACTAACCAAACTATTCCTCTCGCGATTTTTATACGTCGCGGCTCGATTCACATCATCGATCGATTACACGTCCCTTCATCTGGATCTCGTCCAGAAATTTCTGTAACCGGATCCTTTTGATCCGGATCGTATTCGCCGCCAGTTCTCGTCATTCGTGGGCAAGTACGGCGGCCGGTCTAAAGTGCTCCTAAAGTATATCTACCGTACGTACAAAGCCCCTGCACACCTGCAACCGGCGTAAACTGTACAACAACTGTGACTACGTATAACTGTTACGTGGGACAACGCGTTTCGAGATCGTGTTCGTGTCGACGTTCCTTTTTATCTTTGCTCTTTTTCTCTTTCACTTCTTCCTTTCTTCTCTTCTCTCGAGGAAGTTTCGGGGAATAAATAAACGAATGCGAGTTTCTACGATCCATTCGAGATTATCGGATTTTATTTTCGTTTAATCTTGTATATTTAAATATATATTTTTTTTTTTAGGGTCGATCAAGAACAATGTCCGTAGGTCGGAAGAATTTCATTTCCATCGCAATTTCATTGCTTTCACGATCCATTTGCCTTTTCCGATCCATCGACCAATCATCGCGTCAGAAAATATACACTTTCAACTGGATCACTGCCTCGGTGGAACAATAGTATGGAACGATAGTGTTCTCATTTTCTGAAATTCTGTACCCTTTAATCGGTATAAAAAAAAAAGGATTGAATTTGAATATACTCAATTTACGACGATTCAACTTCATTGCAACGTTTCTTAAATAAACGCGCGTTTCACTTGGTATCACGTAAATGGATTTATCTGGGTAATTAGAGACTAATTGTCTGGTCTCTCGAGCGGCCAAACCTGCATGGACGTTATTCGCTCGAATGAAATTCATCCGGCCATAATTATTTTAGAATTGCTTTACAACTCGTGAACACGGTTCCCCACTATTTTAGTACAACGTAATATTCCCGTTTTAAATTTTTAGTCATTTTTTGAACGAAATAAAAAATTCTAAGCAATTAACTTTTGGAACTTGATTCAACTGAATCGATTCTAAAAATTTCTCGAAAGCTGGAAAGATCATCGATTCTATCGGGTATTTTTACTTGAAAAGGAATAATGATTAAAAATTTTTTACCATCCCGTCAGAAACTTTCCCAATCTAGCTCGCTCGTCATTTGACCCATTTTAAAATTTAACTCGATTAACATTTCAATCTTCGAATCTCACTTCTTAACGTCAAAATATAGGATTAGTGTTTTTTAATTCTTCACGATCCACTCAATCACCCTCTCAATAAAATCGTGTCACCTCTTAATCTCGATTAATCCGCACTCCATCGATTTTATACATTGAATTTTACCTCGAAATCAAAGATCGAACATTGTACAACAAAACAAAACAGTGTAATAAACGATATCTCGACCGAGATCCATCTTCCGTAAATTCACGCGTTGTTGTGTAACTACTACACTCGCCTCGTTTCTTGCTCGTTTCGATTATTTTCTTTTACCCTTTCCACTTTTTAGCAGCGATCGTTTTTTACACCGTCGAAATCAGATGGGGGGAAAAAGTTGGTAACTGTTGGCGAAACAACAAGACAATGGACGAGTAAAAAAAGTTTAACGCGGGATTCGCGAGAGGAGGAGGAGGTGGAGGAGGAACAAAGCGAGGAACGATGCTCGTTGTTCGAGCCATGGCTCGCGACTTCGTCGACCGATAAGCGGTAAGAATATAATCTATCGTGCTTCGTTCCAATCCGATCTCGACTACCGACAATTATCGTTCGCTTTTTTAAAAATTAGTCATATAATAATAAAAGCAACACGAAAGTTGGAACTTAAATATATCCGATCTAATAAGCGAAACTTTCACAAGATTCTCTTCCGTAAATGTTTCAACTTTTGGAAAAGATTGGAAAGGATTAAAAGAAACTTGAAAAATTATTAAGATCGCATTAAAAGTTCGATAATCCCTCCCCCTGAATTGATAATAATTTTCTGTGAAAAAAAAAAAAAGAGAAAAATATCAATTCTCGAGACGCAATTAGCCTCGAAAGCGGCGCTCCCTTGAGCGGCACTCGAATTGCCTTATCGGCGAGAATGCATCGTTGGTGCGCCTAGCTCGGAGCATTATGACACCGCAATTACACGAACAGTAAACTTTACGCCACAAATTACGACGACGCAGGAATACACGAGACAACTTTGACTCTGTAACTATGCCTCGGGAGATAATTGCTTAAAACGTTTACATCGATTTCTTCCCTACCAGGGAAACCCGTAACTGCTCAATCTCGCCGGATTAATCGCTTTCGATTCGGTTCATCGAACTTGAAATGGCGATAATTATAGAATACTTAAACGATTCCAAAGTAGTTTGTACAGGGGGTCGGTAGAAAGCTGAGAGAGAGAAAGAGAGGGAGAAGGAATAATACGATTATTACTTAATAAAATTCTGGATCTGACAGACTGTCAGCTTTCTCCACGATGAATCGCTCAAGGATAATTTTTTAATGTTCGAGTAAGGAAAAAAGAAAGTAATTTTTCGAATAAAATAAAATGAAAAAAGCGATTCGAAGAATGATTCGTCGTAAAATATCGAAATTGTAAAACGATCGATGAGTTTTTTAATGTCATCGTGCATGGAACGATCGATTTCGAAATTTTCGTCTCATTGGAAAGGTGCGGAATTGAAATTTAGGGGATATCGATCGATCAAATTCGATTATTACGACACAGATTCGTGACAAGGCGTGGAGCAATTTCGTGGAGACAACGAAGAGAGGGGAGGAAAGGTTAGAGTACACGTTCCAAATTTTATTCCGTTGCGGATTATTTGTGCACACACGATGGCCCACGTGTAAAAAAATTTCGCTATACACGCTTTTACCGTGCAGGCTATAATTCGTTTTCTGGGTTGAAACGTTGTTACGTTGTTGAATACGCGGGGGAATATACGTGATTCCAACTTTTTAACAGAAATGGAGTCGGGGAATAGCCGGTTTTAGTACACGTATAAACAATCTTCGTGCATGGGACGCATTCGCAATTCAAATATCTTGTGTCCAACTCTCCTTAAATTAAATCAGAAGACGCAATTTTTTCCCTATCATCTCTAGATAATACGGCAAATTTACAACATCGTAGCGCGATCGTTATAATTTCAAACGGCAACTCTCCTTTCCTCCTCCCTTTCACGTACGAAATAGAAGAAAAATTAAAATTAATTTAACAAATTATTCTCACACCGTAAAATACGTATATAACAATTAAGGAAAATGAAATCCCTATGGTAAATGCAATACTTTTATCTTTTCGATTAAATAATTTTTCTTCCAGATCAAACTTCTCGATACCGGAAATGCAAAATATCATCAATTCTGTACATAGTTTCTGTATCGATATAACGCGTGGTTTGCAATTTATCGCCGAGGCGTAACGTGATTTCCCGAATGTTGTTCACCGAGATAATAAACAAATGGAGGAATTTATTGGAAAAGGGGGGATATCGAATCGGAGCGTCGAGTGGTTTTCGCATGGCGAAACTATACTACTTGGCTGGGTAAAAATTAATGCGGGACCGCGTTTTATTTCGTCTCGATTGTACAAAGGCGATATACGCTATTTCCCGACGCGGGAGCGTCGTATAATTTAATAATGCCCGGCCTGATGTTTCTTACGTGACTGGATTTCTATTCTATCCTATATAAGTTCTCTCGACAGGGACAGTAAACTTGCACGCGAGCCACTAACTTCTGGAACGAACGGTCTTCTCTCGCCCCACTGTTTCGTTACTTTAAATTTTTCCTCGAGCTGAAGATGAGACGATCTTTCTTCGGGCTGATCAGTTGTTCGATTGAAACGTGATTAGAAACGTGATCTTTTTGGATCGAAATTACACCGATAAAAATTAGATTAGTATATTTATTGTTATTAGTCGGTTTCTATTTAAGTTTCCTTAAGACAGTAATTTTTACAATAAATTGCCTTTCTTGCTCTCTGCTTCGTTACTTTAAATTCTTCTTTACGTGACGATCTTTCAGAACAATAAGTTTTTGTTAAAATGTTATTATTTTTGTTATATTTATTTTTTGTTAAAATGATGAGAGAAACGTGGCCATGATTTTCTGGGTCGAAATTACATCGTTAAAAATTAGATTAGTATATTTATTATTATTAGCTTTCTATTTAAGTTTCCTCGACAGTAAGTTTTACAATAAATTGCTCTCTTTTGCTCTCTGCTTCGTTACTTTAAATTCTTCTTTAGGTGACAATCTTTCAGAACAATAAGTTTTTGTTAAAATGATGAGAGAAACGTGGTCATGATTTGAGTATTTAAATTGCCCTCTCTTGCTCTCTGCTTCGTTACTTTAAATTCTTCTTTAGGTGACGATCTTTCTTAACAATAAGTTTTTGTTAAAATGATGAGAGAAACGTGGCCATGATTTTCTGGATCGAAATTACACCGTTAAAAATTAGATTAGTATATTTGTTATTATTAACTTTCTATTTAAGTTTCCTCGACAGTAATTTTTACAAAATTGCTCTCTCTTGATCTCTGCTTTAAGAGAGAAACGTGGCCATGATTTGAGTATTTATTATTATTTCTATTCTTCTATTCCGTTTAAATTTCCTTAACAGTAACTTTTACAATCTACAACAAACTGTTTCACTACTTTACTTTAAATTCTTTTTTGGGATGCGACAATCTTTCAGAACAATAAATTTTTGTTAAAATGATGAGAAAAACGTGGCCATGATTTTCTGGACCGAAATTATACCGTTAAAAATTAATATATTTATTATTATTAGTCGGTTTCTATTTAAGTTTCCTTAAGACAGTAATTTTTACAATAAATTGCCTTTCTTGCCCTCTGTTTCATTACTTTAAATTCTTCTTTAGACGACGATCTTTCGGAACAATAAATTTTTGTTAAAAACATGTATAGCCATGATTTTCTCCGGATCGATAAATTATACCATATATTTATTCTCGAATGGAAATGCTGTTGGAGATAAAAGAAGCGTTTAGAGCCGTGGCACAGGTTGGAGAAAGAGATCCCTTTCCTAATCGCGGCACGTGAGTCGTCCGTCATGTTCAATCCTCGGTATTGCGCCGTGGAAAAAACCTGGAGGATTCGACTCAAGAAAGGGAAACAAAAGCGACCGTAATCCATAAAATCCCCAAGATCCTCGCCAACGTTACGTTATATTGGGACTGTTTACTTAAGAGATTGCCGGCATTCCGGTTTGAGAAATGTTCGGAAATGTGTTCGCAACTGATTTGAAAACAAATATCTTCCAATTTATTACGGAACGAAAATACGGCAAGTCATTTATCTGGTCGAAAATGATTCGAACGAGACGAGAAACATCCGTCGAAAATTCCAATTTTCCAATAAACGATTAATAACTTTGAACGACGAATTTCACGGAATTTTTTTTCCATTTTCCATCTCTATCCGTTCGATTGTCTACAGTGATCATCCTGTATTTTTTAGTAAACAATTCAAAAATTCCATTTATTCGTCATAATTTATATTCGATAATATATTTCGAAAAAATATTTCCAACCTTCGCGATAATATACATTCACAGGGGAGGGAAAGAAAAACTGATCGGGTATTTACGAACAACGGCGCGTGATCGATCGTTGGAAAATATAAGATATCGGTTTAGATAACATCGAGTCGAAGCGCGCAATAGGACAGTTTCCGACCGATTGTGGTATCGCGTGGATCGTCGATTCTCCAAACTGTATAACCACTTCCTCCCCTTCCGATCTAAAAATACGATTTAATTCCGTCGAGTGTCGCAAAACGTGAAATTAACCTGATTTAAAGAGGCTTAAAGCAAACGGTCAAAACGGAGAGTGAAAATATCGCTTTTTTAAAAAAGGAAAAAAACTCCCGAATCGGAAGAAAATGGCGAACGTAGAAGAGCGCTCTTGTATTTCGCATCTCTTGCACTGTCTTCTCGTCTGCACTCCAGCGAGTCTATTTATATATATAATCTTTCGTCGCGACAAAAAAAACGACATAAAAAGGGATCAAAATAAAATACACGAAGGTTTACCGAATCGAAATCATCAGAGATCGATCATCGTCGTGCGGGGACATTCACGACTCGATGAACAATCCAAGCCCTGTTTAATCGATAATCCGTGGAGCTCGAGGCAAAGGCAACAAGCGAGATTTGATGAAAATACACCGAAACCTGCTTCTCTCTTCTCCACGAGCGAGAGAGAAAAAGAAGAGAAGAGAAGAAGAAGGAGGAGGAGGAGGAGGAAGGTTATAGAAACGAGAAAAGTTTGAAATGAGGAGAGAACAAGCGTATATACACGCTGGTACAAAGGGACAAAGCAACGCTGCCGACTGTCTTCTCAGCTGCGTTGACGCCGCACTTTCTTTCGGTATCGGCCGCCAGAGAAACGAGAGAAAGAGAGGCACGCGAAGCAAGTAAGAGCAGGGATGGGAGAAGCTTGGAGGAAGTGGATATTTCGCGTGGAGAAAATTTGAATAAAACTAGGGGGGGGGAGGAGTTCCTCTTTCATCCTCTGTTCCGACTTCCTCTTCCGCCCCCTCTCTTCCCGCTAAAGAAATGCAAGTTTAGCAAGTGGAAACTCGTAGAGAGCCATGGCCAATGCGAGCCACCACCTCGTTGTCCTCAACATCTGCGCTCCGAATACCGATTCTCTTCCTCTCTCTCTCTCTTTCTCTCTCTCTTGGAATTCAACTCATTCGCCGTACAGGACTCTTCGCTTTGTTCACTCGCGTTGCGGACACGATGATGGTGGCCTCCCCTTTCGATTTCTCGAATTCCAGAATGAATTTTGAAATTTTTCCACCGTGCTCGATTCGATTGATAAACCTCGGCGAGAAGAGACGAGAAATCGTTCGCTCCGATCAACGAATCTCGTGGTTGGAAAATGGTTTTTTACGAGTTTTTAATCCCGATTCCTATGGTTTAACGGTTTTTCGAAATAGAATTAAAGAACGTTCGAAGCATTGGTTACATTTTTTTTTTTTTTTTTACTATAATCTCGTTCGAACACTTGCACACAGATCTGCTCGGATCTGTTCTATGCGGTCGTGGTTCGAGATCGTTGATGGGTCGTTGGAGAATGGAGGAGAAACTTAACTTTGTGATTTTACTTATTATAGTAAAATTGAGGTTATTGAGATTCGTTCAGAGAAAGAGAAGAAGAAATAAGAATCTTTCGTAAATAATTTCGATTCCTCGTCGCTCGTCATGTTCGAATTGAAAAGTTAATTGAACGAACGTGACACGAGGTTTTATATATAAAGATATATATATATATATATTCGCGAATTTCAAACGAGATGCGATCGTTAGATTCGAAAAATCCGTGCATACGAGCTGGGTAAAAGAGACGTTTTCTTATATTCTTTATTTTCAGCTGGGAAATGCTCCCATCGACTTCACGAGCTCGGCCATAATCTCTGCCAGAGACGTTCTCGCAAAGTCAATTATCGTTTTTCCGTAATAGTTTCGTCTCATTTATCCGATATCCAACCAGCTAGAATATTCTATTTCTCCTCTATCTGAACTTTCTATTCCCGATTTCCGCTCTTTTTATTATCCTTCCCACGTCCGAATAGTCTTCCATACACGAAACCTATTTTGGTTAGATTTAATTTTACATTGGATAAGTAAAATTTCAGATGAAATTCCGAAACCGCTCTTGGTATCTTTTCTTAAAAGAAAAAAAAAAAATTAGCACTCCGTTTTTATTACTTCTTCCTTTAATTCCGATAATCTTCTACGCGATTGAAAATGTAAGATTAATTCCAAATCACTCTCGCTAACTTTTTCCTAAAAAAAAATCATCGTTTCTTTTTATTAACTTATTTGTTATCTCAAGATCATTAGTCAGAGATCTACAATTTAATATGAATTCGTTTCATGCGAAGAGGATTATTTTTTTTAAAGAAAAAGTAGCGATTTAGAATAGTGATTTAGAATTCACATTAAATTATAGTTCTTTGACTGATGATTTTAATAAAAAGAAACGATGATTTCTTTCTTTTTTCTTTTTTTTTTTAAGAAAAAATTAAGCTCTTCACATGAAACGTATTCTTTTATCTATTATCTCAACTGTCGAAGTCATTAGACTTACAATTTAATGTAAATTTCAAATCACTCTCGCTACTTTTCCTTTAAAAAAAAATCATCGCTTCTTTTTATTGACTTATTCGTTATCTCAAGAGATCCACAATTCAATGTGAATTCCAAATCGTTCTCCCTACTTTTAAAAAAAAATCGTTTCTTTTTACTAACTTTTCGAATAACCCTCTTCACGTGAAACATATTCCGATATCCGTTATCTCAATTATCGAGATTAGCCACGCATCTACAATTTAAGATGAATTCCAAGCCACCTGGTTACGAGTATGTCTTCCTTTAAAAAAAAAAAGAGAAAAGGAAGAACCATTATCCCGGTTCCGGGCGAAATCTGGAAAAATTGTCACCGCGAAGAAAGCTAATTAGGAAGGGAAATTGATTAGCGTTCGAGTTAACCGTTACCACGGTTAACGAGCTCGTTCCCACCGCTGAATTTCGACTGTCGATTTCCCAGCTAATCCCGGCTAATTGGAGGCCAGACTTTCGGCCGCGCCTCACGGAAATCTGTCGCAACCGCGGAGAGATAGGAACGCGATTCCCAACAGGCTCGCATCCTCTCCTCCTCCTTCGAGTATTCCTCGCCCCTCCGTTACCCAATACCCAAATGGAATATTCCATTTCCTTGGGTTTTCGAGTCCCGCTCTCCGACTCAAGCCTGGCGCCGACGAGAGGAGGTCGTATCCCGCACGCGGCCCACAATCGTCCTCCAACCTGTCCATCGCACTCCCCATTCGGAGCCAAGGGATTTGCGAAAAAATTGCCGCGTTCTTCCGTCGATTCCGATCGAAAAACACGAGCTTTGAAACGCGAATACTATTCGAAAATTTCCTCCGATTCGTGTTCCCGGTTTAACGCTTCGCCAGGGTGTGCGACAGTGGTGGAGAAGTAGGACGATTTTGCGATATTTCTTTTGTCCCCAATGTTCATTCGTTGTTTCAGAATTATTTATCAATTTAAATTTTTATTTTTAATATATAGTTTCATCAATTTCAAAACTATAATACAATTTTTATTAATAAGTAAAATTAATAATCTGTTATAATTAAAACTTATTATTCATATCTTTTAATTTATAATCGTTAATATTAGTATAAATATATCGTATTTTAATAATTAATTTTTAAATCCAATCTTATACTAATAAAGTTAACAGATATATAAATATGAATAATAGAGGGGTGAATATATATATATATATAATACAACGTATCCGAACGAAAGGAGAATATTCGTAATATTTTGGAGGAGTGAAAGGTGAGAAAGTGAGGCGAGATTGGATAAGAAAATGCGAAGACAAACGGTGTACTAATTAAGCCAAAGTGGAACACGAGCGTGCGTGGCGAAAGAACGATCGCCGCTCTTCCGTTCCTTCGCGTTATTTCCATTTCACGGTAGACAGCGATCGATTAAATGGAACGACGCGGCAGAGAGGCAATCTCGTTAGTACATTTCCCTGGAACGAATGTCGCTTGAAAATTGAAATATCTACTTGCGAATAATCGGCCCACTCGAATCGAAATCAATATAACTTCCGCCTTTTCCCTCGTTCGTTTCTGTCGACTGAAAAATATATATATATATATCTACGCACGCGTGTCCCTTCTTATCTCGAAAGAACTCGTTAATCAAACGGTGAGATTAACGATATTAAAAGGATGGCGCGTGTATCGATCGCCATTCCAAAGGGGAGATCGGGAGGATCGATCGGCGCGTGTTACGCCAAATTGCGCGGCGTCTGTTTTAACTCCGGCTGGGATAGCATCCGCAACGGCAGAAATTGGCGCCCCGATGGCCAATCAACTCGTGCCACTTGAAGCCGAACCGAGGTTCGATAACAGGCGGTTCTTACGTGGAAAGATGTCGTTTAAAGATAACAGGATACAACGATACGCGCTCCGCCGACTAGAAAGTCCTCGCCTCTTCATCCACGAGATTCTCAACCACGAGAGCAATTTCCATCTGAACCCACTGTTTTCCAAAACTTTTATCCGAATAATAAGGTATCGTCGGAAAAAAAAGAAAAAAGACTCCTTTCGACTTCCATAAAAATAATTCCTTGGTTCGAAAACTAATCTCTGACGATTCTGCTCCGAGATTTAGATGGAAGAAAAAAAATTCAAAACGTTCTAAACTTGTGGAAATCGATGGAGGAAAATCCTGCTCGTCGAGACATCCTCGATTCCAGCACTCGATTCCGTAGGCTATTACGCGAAACCAAGTTAAAGAAGCTATGGTTACGAAACGAGAACTCGGGAAAAATCTAGCTTTCTCTCTTCTCGCGGCACTTCCTCCGCGCCACGTTCACTGGATAAAAACGGCGAGTAAATATTTTATTTCGTTCATCGATTTTTTATCCCGAGTAACGAGTTAAAAAAAAAAAAACAACAACAACAGCTTGGCGGATCGCGTTGTTTACGCCGACAGATGGCAGAGGATGCATCGAGCTTTTGCGCCCCGACCAAGGTCCAATAAACGAGGAACACCGTGTCCGTGGGAAGAGTGGTCGGGCGGAAGAGAACGATTTGGAGCGGAAAACAATAGACAAATTGAACGTTTAATAAACCACGTGAAAAACCTCGGCCACGTTTACTGCAACCTGTCACGGAACAATCTTTGTGCCTGTTACCGGCAACGATGCTTCCGTCGGGTTGTTCGATCGAAACGAAACTGCATTCGAAGGGATTTTTCGTATTAATTATTCGCTTGAAAAATCTCCCTCTTCTTTTCACCTATCAACCTATCTCTTCTTGATTTTTTTCGAGAATTAAAAAAGAAAAGCCGCTCGTATTTCGAATCTCCTTGTTTCGAAGCAACGCGATTTCGTTTTTCTGTCTCTTCTCTCTTTGCGCGCGGATTCAACAACATTCGACAATTATCCTTTATTCGGGTAAATATTTTCATTGAATCCGACAATTGCCAATCCACGCACCCGTGTTTTGCCTTATTAGCATATCCCACCGTGCGCAGGCGGCTATTTAACATCGGAAAAAGCGGACGGTTTTGCCCCATGCAAAAAGTAGCATCGCGCTAATTATCCTTAGGATCGCGATTAATGGCGCCCCTTTCCTCGAATTTCGTAACGATGGACTCGAAACTACGAGCAAATACAAGATCTCCAATTTTTCCCTCTCTCTCTTTTTTTCGTTGCATACACAAATGTTGCTCGATCGTGGCACGTTGTGTTGTTGCACGTGCACAGGTTGCGGAGTGGTTGGGATAATCGGAGGGTCTCTTATCGCGCTTATCGTCGCCTCCTGTTGCCCCGGAATATTGTTCGAGCGAGTAGGTGGATCTAATTAGTTACAAAGCTGACTTAAACAAAATGGCCTGATAAAACGGCGTTCCTTTTACGATAATCGACCCGTGTCCAAATTCCTTTCCGGGGGTAATTTCCAGGAGTGCGCAAGCAGATATGCGCTTCCCTATATTCGTGTAATAGGTTTTTGAAAATGACGAAAACAACGATCCAATTTTACAACTTACTCGTGCGAAAATTAAAAAAGGCCTATCCCTTCCATTTGCAAACTTCTTTCTCGAAGAACAATTAATATAAAAGTTCCTTTTTAGGATCGACGAACTTTCCAGATGACAATTTCCAGACTCGACTACTCTAAAAACTCTGGACCGTTTCACACCGTTTCATTCCATCGATGTTGAACATTCTCCAACAATTTCCAGAGCGCGAAATTTTCGCGGGAAGGACAATGCGGACGCATTGGCGGCCCCCCCTCCTCCACTGCGGAGCCAACGTCGAAATTGCGTGTCGAAATGGCCGGAATACCAGCGCCTCTAATTGCGCTCTTTTCAACCGACGAAACGAAATTTCAATCCCCCGAAAAACTCTTGCAAGGGCTCCGACTCTTGGAGGGAAACGGTCGAGAATCCGTCCGCATCGATGGGTTGATCGAACGGAGCGCATTGAATCGCTATTGGTTGTCGCGTTTATCCCCGACTCGTTGGAAAACTGCACTAGACGAGGAACTAGACGAGACGCATCGGCCGGGGGATTCGATCATCCTGTAATAACCGTGCCATGTCAAGACAAATATGCGGTGAGCAAATTTTGACGAGCTACTGCGCCCATGTTTGAGCTCCATTTTCAGCTCCGCCCCTCCTCCTGACCGCGGCCTTCCGTTTCACCAGCCGGCTGCTCCACTCGCCGACCTTATCCCTCGTGTCAGTTATCGATTCGTTCCTTCGAGATCCGCTCCTTCCGCGTGGATTTCAATTTCTCCCTCTCTCTCTCTCTGTCTTTATCTCGAAGATGGATCATTTTTTATTATCTCTATCGATCTATTAGCGTTGGAAGAAGGGAAGATATATCGAATAGTCTTGATTTAAGATTGCGTTGGGTTAGGTTAGGCGCTCAACGCGGTGCCCGCACATTTTTCAAAAATATTTTTTTTATAAAGTATTCTTAAATATTGCTATGTGTTTCTTATACATCTATTTATTGTATAAATGAAATTAAATCGATCAATTATTATTTACTTTAGAAACTTCAGATTACGATATCAGAGGTGAAGCAGATTCGTGCATTGCTATTATAATATTGCAATTGTATCAAAGTTTCGCTCCTTTTTCCTTAACTTTAATTCTCGTTCCCAAGCTTTCAAACAATAATAAACTATCGAATTATTCGTCGAACTTTATTCCTTCCCTCGAGATACATATTTTTATCATCACTACCTGAAAAATCTTCATCGAGTAAAACTTTGAAAAAATTTTACAAACAGAAATTCACTCCCCTTTCTCAAAATTCGTTCGATCGTCTATTACAGAGGGATCGATCGACGATAAAGTTTTCAGTGGCCAAAGACAAACAGGCGGATCCGGCCGTAAGTCCAGCGGAGCTCAACACCTGCCCCCCCAGGCGACAAATTATCGCGCCACGTTAGCAGAACGATTTAATACTCGATTTGGAGGGGGGAGGAGTCCCTCTCCCCCGACCTTACTGCTGGGTTCAACCCTGCCATTAGCCCGACCGACCGTGGCCCGACCAACTTTATGGTTACCAACGGCGATGAATAATGGGGCTGCAGAAAATCGTTAGCTTCCCATTAACGGGACGAGGGAATCCCGCTGGTAAACACTCGTAAACCCAGACATTCGAAATCTTGATAATGGATATCGGGGAACGTTCATAAACTTCTTTCTCAACCTCTTCTTCGTTTCCATTCGCTGTATTCTCTGGAACAGTTACGTGCGCATACATAGTTCGTAAGAGTGGGCGCAGAGGGCGTTGTTGAGTTAGAAGACAAAAAGACAAGTTCGGATGATCGAGCAGCTCTGACTTTTAAACTACGATTGTAAGTTATTACGATAATTGATGATTTCTTGGGAAAAAAATTAATTTTGATCAAGGGATTTAGAATTTTATTTTATGGAAGAAAATAATTTTGCAAGGTCGAAACAAGAGAGGAAACGTGGAAGGAATGAAGAGAAAGGAAAAAGAAAATGGTGGAAAGGAAGCAATCGTTTCTCGAATCGGTCCGAGACGCAGGTGGAAGTTTGTTTCAGGCACGTGCAGCCAAGAAATATTTCCAAAACTGGCTTTCGTCTCGTCCACCGATTCCTAAGTTCAATCAAGTAAATTGCAACGAATCCAATTTGACGATTGGGGACCATTTTTTTATTATTTTCGTTCGGCTAGCGATTCCAACTTTCGCGATAGATCGATTTTCCATCTTCTTCTTTCCCTCCCTCCGTTCCTCGGCCAAGGATTCAAGGATAAAACTTGGAGGGGGCGCGAGAATTTAGATTAAACAGGAGGGAAAACAAAATCTAATCTAAAGAGAAGCGTTTGTACATGAAACTTTCGAGAGAGAAAAAAGAACGTAATTGTTGTCCGTGAAATGCGCCAAGAGAGAATGCGTAGATTATACAAAGTGGATTTTAAATATCTTGAAAAATTAAAGGAGCGAGCGTAATTGAAAATTCGTTTGAGAACGTAACTCGTTGTGCCAAGTAAATTCTGACTTGCTGCGCGAAAATTATTTTCATAATTTAATATAATATAGAGGCTGAGAATAATTATTAATCTAGCTTCAAGTTACCAAGTAATTGTAATTTATATATATAATACTTGTTCATTCGGAATTAGAAAAGTTCGAATTTTAAAATATCGAAAAACGCGACGATTCGTGAGGATAGAAAAACCGAGAAGAGGTTTTATCAAGGCGTCTGGAAACACGGTACAGGAAAATTGATAATAAAGAGCAGGGAGAAGCGAGGGAGCTAGGGGAAAAAGTTTGTTCGGTTTAACAGTAAGTTTGGAATCTGGTGGAACGTGAAAATTGGTTGGTTCGCGAAAGTCGAACTCGCGCGAAAAAGTAGGGGGGAAAATAAATATATAAGGGCGCGCGATCGAGAAAAAGTGGAGAGAGAGGGGCAAAAGTGGAGGGCAAAAACAAGGAATGCAAATTGCGCGGAGAAAAATATACCTTAAATTAGCCTGTGCATAATATATACAAAGTAAACGCATCGACGATAAAATTCGATTCCGAGTATATGCGGGTTGAAAAATGAGAAATGTTATATCGTCGTTGCATTAACATTTAGAATATTTCCACATTGCACGTTTTTATAAATTGATACGCGCGAATTGCGAATTTTTCACGGCGTTTCAGTTTAAACGCATTTCCAAGATATAAAGCCTCTCTTATAGAAACACGAAGATCTCTTATAGAAACCGAAGCTTGCGTACACCGACTGAATAATAAATCTTATACTCCCAACTTTACGTATGCAGGCAGCCAGAAAGAAGGAAAACTTTGGATTTCCAGCTAGATCTAGCTAGAAAATAGAAAAGATAAATGATGAAAGAGAAACTTGTCGATCGAGCGCGACAATCGATTGGTTTAATTTTCTTATAATAGGTAAATTATTATTAGATAAATAGTCTTAGATAAATAGAGGCTAAAATAGTTCTCCGAAATCTCGAAAACGAAGTCAAATAGAATCTTGACCAACTTAACGTATACAGGCAGTTAGAAGGAAGAAAAACTTTGGATTTCTAGCTATAAAAATGATAAAAGAGAAACTTGTCACGACAATCCATTTAATTTTCTTACTTATAATACAGTAAATTATTCTTATGTAAGTAATTGGGAAACTAAAATAGTATGGACTTGTCGTGGTCAGGAAAATAAAGTAAATCTATCAAATATCATATACAAATCTCGAAAACAAAATTAAATAGAATTTTGTTCAACGGATACAGGTAGCCAGAAAGAAGAAAAACTTTAGATTTCTAGTTATAAAAATGATAAAAGAGAAACTTGTCACGACAATCGATCGACTTATAATATAATATGTAGATTATTCTTATGTAAATAATTGGGAGACTAAAGTAGTATGGACTTCGAAAACGAAATTAAATAGAATCTATACGTACACAGACAGTTAGAAAGAAGAAAAACTTTAGATTTCTAGCTATAAAAATGATAAAAGAAAAACTTTAATCGATTAATTAAATTTTCTTACTTCTTATAATACAGTATATAATTATTCTTACGTAAGTAATTGGGAGACTAAAGTAGTATGGACTTATCGTGGTCAGGCAAATAAAGTAGATCTATCAAATATCATATACAAATCTCGAAAACGAAGTCAAATGGAATCTTGGCCAATTTTAACATAGATAGCCATAAAGAGGAAAAACTTTGGATTTCCAACGATCTAATTAGAAAAATGATAAAAGAGAAATTTAAGCTTCTCTCGTTATTCAATCGACGGATGAATCCAACCCTGTACCCTTGGAAACGATCCACTCTTGGTGCAAGCATAGGTGAACGAATGGTCGAAACGCATAATGATCGCACCTTGCGGATGAAAAGAATGACCGTGTCAAAAAGGATATAGAAATCAAACAGGAAAACAGGGACACGGACGATGCCACGTCAGATAGGTGTCCATTGGACAGTTTGAAGCGTTTACATAAGCTCTTATCTCTATCGAGATTTATTGATCGATGCACTCTACTTCCGTGACCCATCGGATTCACATGGGATTTCAACGATGTTTCTCTTTCTCTCTCTCTCCCTCGTTGCCCTTGTATCCTATCCTCTCCGTGTCTACCCTCTTCCCCTCGCACGTACCTGTTTCTCTCACGAGTCGGGCGTATTTCGATTGGGGTCAGACACTTGGATTTCACACGATCTATAATGCAGCTCTTTCAAATGGGATAGAATACGAAAGAGGGTGAAATGAGCACATGCTCGAAAAATGGCGATCGAATACGATGCCGAGAGAAGAACAGTGGCCTGAAACGCGTGCAAACGGGAAATCGAAGAGAAAGATTTGAAAAATCGATTTCATATGTACAAACCTGTATGTGTATGTGTATATATATATATATATAATCAAGTCATCAAGAATTCGATCAATTTTCTGAAAAATAAACGATCGTTCCTATTCGATGAATAATTCTTTTCTTCCATCACCGCGAGCCAATCGAGCCAATAATTGTTTTGTACGACGATACACGGATATCGTTGAAAAATTCGTATCTGATCAGGACAAAAAGTGGCCCGTTATGTGTCTTACGGTGAGAATTTATCGATCGAGGAAGGTTACGGAAGTACATACAGAACCAAAATTAAATTGCACTCGACTCTAGAAATAAACGAATCGGAAAGTTTTCTTCGTGATTTCCATACTCGTGTAAAAATTTGAGAAATTGCGTCCGCTTCTCGATTACTTTCGAAATCTTATGTTCGGGTATTATAACATCTTTACGAGTCTCGGTCGCCGGGACGCACAATGGTCGAATTAAAATTCGTTTTCAAATTTATAAAGAAGTAATTGTTTCAATGCAGCGTACAATAACCAAAAATTTTATTATACGTTAAAATTTTTAAAGACGTTTACAGATTGAAATACATATAGATAGGGAACCGATCGATCACATTTCAATAATTGAGAAATATCCTAATAAATTTGATAAGCGTTTAAATTTCAATTTTATAATGAAACGATGTCGCGAAATATCTATTTCAATTTAAATCATTATAAATTATCGATAAGTTTTAACTACTTCATATTAGAAATTCAACACGATTTGTCAACGTTTTCCACTTCGTTCCACGCGATAAGAGTTTGCGTGGCGAGTGATTTATGCCAGATTTCGTTGCCTCGTATTAATTCGTAAGTAGATTTTCTTCAGATGTTTGTTTCTTTATTAAAAAATATATAGTCACGCTCAAGACATATCCGCAAAATCGAATCGCTACCCCGTCGAGCCGCAAAAGGATTAAATTTTCGATAATGCATACGTTCTCTACCCGTTCTCTTCTTTCTCTGCCCGTCTCAAGAATGTGAAAAGCAATATTCGAATGACGCGCCACTTCCGGGGACCTCGTTTCTCAAATTTGCAATTCGATCGAATTTTATGTATAAAATTGAACTAACTTTTGCGAAGAATTTACCGACACTCCTTTTCGATTGTTTTTCGTGGGACGATTAATTGGAAGTGCGGCCTCTCAGCTACGTAAGCGCTACGAACGAGAGGTTTTAATGCATTTAGAGAGAGGATGCATCGTGCGACGTAACTTTGAAAACGTCACACAGTTTAGAAACGGGACCGTGTTTACCCCATCTACGTAATCCCGCCGGCCTTTCTCTAATACGCCGGTCGAAGCCGACCGCAACACCAGACGTCGAGTTTGCCATTACAAGCACTAAATCCCGTCAAACCTATCATCCCTCCGCCCTCTGTCCTCCTCCAGCCCCCCTGCGACCATCCTTCTGTATACTCTTCGCAAATATTCGCGCGGAATTATTCCAATTCCAATTTCCTTCCTTCCCCGCGTTATTCCAGAGAATAATGGAAAAAAAATTAGTTGGAATTATTTATTTTTGCCAAAAGAGAGGAAGACAATTTTGGTTAAATTTGATCGAAGTAAGATTAGAGAAGAATTAGGGTGAATGTGTGAAGAAAGAAGAAATTAGGGTATAGTTGGAATTATTTACCTTTTCTAATAGAAAAGAAGACCATTTTGGTTAAATTTGAACGAACGAAAATTGAAGAAGAATAGTGAATGCGTGAAAAAAAAAATTAGGAATAAAGTTGGAATTATTTACCTTTTCCAAAAGAAACGAAGTCAATTTTGATTAAATTTGATCGAACTGAGATTAGAGAAGAATTAGAGTGAATGTGTGAAAAAAGAAGAAATTAGGGTATAGTTGGAATTATTTACCTTTTCCAAAAGAAACGAAGTCAATTTTGATTAAATTAACTACGAACTAAGATTAAAAGAGAATAATGAATGTGTGGAAAAAATTAGGTTATAGTTGGAATATTTATTTTTCCAAGAAAGGAAGACAATTTTGGTTAAATTTAGTCGAAGTAAGATTAGAGAAGAATTAGAATGAATATGTGAAAAAAGAAGAAATTAGGATATAGTTGGAATATTTACTTTTCCAATAGAAAGGAAGACCATTTCGGTTAAATTTGAACGAACAAAAATTGAAGAAGAATAGTGAATGTGTGAAAAAAAAAATTAGGAATAAAGTTGGAATTATTTACTTTTTCCAAAAGAAAGGAAGTCAATTTTGACTAAATTTGATCGAACTTAAGATTAAAAGAGAATAATGAACGTGTGGAAAAAAATTAGGCTAGTTGGAATATTTACTTTTCCAATAGAAAGGAAAACCATTTTGGTTAAATTTGAAGGAACGAAAATTAAAGAAGAATAGTGAATGTGTGAAAAAAAAAAATTAGAGTAAAGTTGGAATTATTTACTTTTTCCAAAGGAAAGGAAGCCAATTTTGGTTAAATTAAATTTAATCGAACGATGCTAATTAAATAATGGATAAGCACGTATCATAATTCGAGGAAAAGATATATATATTATTTTATAATAACGCTACGCTAGAAACAAGATTATACTTGTCATAAATTCATCCAATTGTGTATTAAAAGAGATCGTTGAACCTATTTTATGCAATTTCAAATTCAACAATTAGTCACGATGCGCGTCGCGATGTTGAACAAAGAGATTTCTAATTATATTTTACGATAATTGCACGCGTGATGCGTATTATGCCAGAAGCAAAGCGATTCTTATCCCAGTTCGGTCTTCGATCCTTCGTCGAATTTGTATTCGTTGTTCAACGAGGATTTTTACAAATTCTTCCCGTCGATCTCGCTCAAAAAAAGAATAAAAAAAAAAAGAAAAAAGAAATTTTACGATCCAAACGAAACTGGAATTATCGGGACGAAGAAAAATAAGCAAGAATCTTCGTCAAACTTCGTAATAACCACCTGAGCTCTTTCGTTCTCGAGAGTTGGATCGACCCGATGGATCAAGATCGAAAATTTAAAGGGGAAGAAAAGTAATTCTCGCGTGTATCAGAAGAATTTTATTAGCGATAACGAGCGAGAGTTTCTCTCGGTCCAACTATCCCCGTCATGATTCATCGAGGATCTCGACGAAGAGAGGGCAATCGTTTCTATCGAGTCGCCTCTTGCACGCCTCTTCTTCTTCTTCTTCGTCCCCCTCTTCCTCTCCTTCCGTCCGTCCATTCGACATTGACAGAGGCGTGCGTGCGAGGCGTTGGCGAGGAGGAAAGCGAGGAAAAAGCTATAAGGAGAAGAATGGAGAGCGAGAATGAAACGGCATCTTACGCGAGAATGCAGAGAAGCGAAAGAAAGGGGAAGAGAGGGAATAAATTCGTCTGGCCCCGAAGAGAAATAAAGGAGGTGTTCGGTATATAACTTTCGAAAAATCTTCTTCTTTTCGCGATCATCCTTCTTTTATATGTACATCCTCGTTATATATCTTTTCTCAGTTGATTCTTTTCAATTTTGCTAGTTTTTTCGAAATTGATACTCTTTTTTGATAATTTTTTAATAATCGGTATATTTTTGTTAATCTCGACCCTTTTCCCTTCCTTTGGATAGAAATTATTAATTAATCAAGTTGATCTTTTTTTTCCTTTTCTCTGGTGGATTTACATTTAACTGCGATGGGGGAGGAAAATTCTTAATATAATTAATAAAACGTGAAAATAATTAATAAAATCTCTGGGAAAATCGGAACGGCGATCGATATTTTTTATTATTATGAACTGTCTCGCTTCGGCCACCTCTTCCTCTCCCCTCTTCCTCCGCTTCCCAAACTTTCCATCTTTGTTCCCAACCGGTTGTTTCGTCCCGCTATGTTTCCTGTTTCCAATGCCCCTCTCTCTCTATCTCTGCACAAATGGAGGGGAACGAAAGGACGGAAAGAAGCGATAAAACTTGGCCGACCAAAGTTTTCTCGATACGATACGATACGATACGATACGATACGATACGATACTATACGATACGATAAGATGGAAAAGTTCCAAGGATTGGAGAACAAGCCGAATACCCGCAAAAGTATCCAACAACAAGTCTAATTGCGATATTTCCCCGCCGTATCATCTTCCTCGATCGCCATATCGCGGCTAAATGTATACGTAAGACGTATAAGATATCCGCAAGAGCGAATTAAATCGATGGAAATCCGGCAATGGATTCGAGAGGAAAAGATGAACCTGTTTCTCTTAAATATTAATTCTAGGACACTGCGTGGGGAAAGAAATGAGAAAGAAATTCCAGCCTCGCGTTTTATATGATACATCGAAAGCAACGAAGATAATGGGGCAATTACAGGGACGAAACGATCGATCAAGTGGTTTACGTATCAATTGTACCATCTCGGTCGAATCGTTGCACGAAAGATGGCTACTTGACTCGCTCGACGATACACCACGGCTTTCAGATCGTACATCCGATATTTGGGTCAAGGATCGACGAGGGGGAGGGGGATATACTTTGAAGAAAGTTTGGAGAAATGGAAGGGGATTAAATTACGTATATAAAGAGGCGAAAAGGGGAAATTAAAAATTATTAACTCTGGAATTTTTAATTGAAATTATCGAGGATGGATAAAGTGGTGATCGACGGTGGTACGTCCGCTCCCTGAAATTATGTATGCCTCGCGTTAGAAATCAGCTTTCGACGTTTCCACGTTCACTATCCTATTATGATTTCGAAAATTCACCTCTCGCTAACGATTCTACGGGAGAACGTAACGTGACACGATCATCTCTGAAACTTTGGATACGCTTCGATAGAAAGATTTGCAATCGAGGTGAATCTAGCTCGTAACGATAACGATGTGGCGGCAGAGTCGTTAATGAGAACGAGCGCGTCGTTCCTACAAAATTCTGGAAATATTCATTGTATCCACCCTAGAGAAATCGACGAACCCTATTCCTATACCGTTTATCCGAAATTTTAATTAAAATTTTCCAAACGTTTCCCAAACACTTTACCGACAATTCTATTTTGCAATAAAAAAACCCACTCCTTTTATCGCGCTTAAATTCATGCGTTCACTCGACGCGAAATCGTATCAGAACCCTCCAAGGGTAACAACTCGTTGACACACCAAGATCCCCCGTCGTGCCGCCAACTAAATGAAGAGGTCTGAATCGTGAATCGCGTGGCGTGTTGCGCGGAACAAGCATCCTCCCTTTTCGTTATGACGTGCCGATAAATTCTACGTGGCAAGGCGTAGGTTAGGGTTCGTTGCCTCGACATCGACAGCTCGTTACGCCTTTAAGACGGCCGGCTTACTCCCCTTCCCCCCCTTGTATACATAATTCAGATATCCCTGTGTGCGGTTTCTCCGTTTTCACAGTGCAAAGGGCTTCTTCCTCCCCTCCCTCTTTGTGCAGTCCCGTCTAAGGAAAGCCAATTTTCCCCTTTACGCCTCCCTCTTCGCGTTCCAACGCACTTCCTTCTAACTCGAAAATTGATTCCATGGGATAATTTCAACGGGGCGGTTGAATAAGACGGAGAACGTTGAGGTAAATTTGCGCAGGCAAGGCTTCTTTTCGTGGGCGGATAAAAGTGGATTAAGAAAAATTTCTACGTCTCGAAACGGACACTTTTCGCTGTCTCTCTGTTTCGAAAGAGTTGCAATGTATCATAGAAATCCATTAGGATTGGATGTCGAATTCGAGGAGAGAAAAAAAAAAATCCCCTCCGATCTTCGAACAAATAATAAACGTCCAAATGTGATTCGTAATACGATACCAATTTTCCCATCCCGATACGTTTCGGGGAGGATCGGAGTTAAAAGAAGAAGAAGAAGAAAAATCCCGCCATACGTTACGAATAGTGACAACGAAAATGGAACGAAACGGAACAAAATGAAACGAAACGAGACGATATCGACTACTGCTAGTAGGATATTATATAGGAGGCAACCCTGTAACGATCAGGGCGAGAGAACGTATATATTAATGTATCGATATTGATGCCCTGCTATCGATAATTCCACTCGTATAAATCACTATTTCTTTTTTTTTTTTCCGTGAGAAAAAGCTCGAAAAGCAGCGGTTTAAATATCGCAAGGGGGGGATGAATGCATCGTGTCCATTCGACGTTTAAAAGCCGCGGCTACTGTCGCGTTACCAACGGCTTGTCCCACGAATTATTCCTAGTTACATTCTGTTAACCGGTTGGCAAACACGAAGAGAGATACAGCGATATCGTAACGCCACGGACGTTTATTAGGACGAGCGGGTAACACGGTGTGTTGCAATGGTAAAGGGAGCAACACACTCGCCCCTAATAAACAAACTCGCGAGATATCTCGTCCGTGGCGTCGCACCAACGATATTGTGTCGCGGAATATACCGTTCCGTGGTGATATATATATATATATAAATCGTGGAATATCTCCTTCGTGGTTACGAGGCGGTTAAGCTTATCGCGTGAAGAGACAATTAAAACGCCAATCATCGGCAAGATGCCGCTTACGGATACGATAATTATTCGGACGAGGGTTAATTTCTCGAATGATGATCAAACGAGGCAATCGAATTGTCGATACGATTATTTTATACGATAATTTTCTTCCGTGAAATATAAGAAATATATTCATAAATATAGGGAAATAACCACCATTTTTAATAATACTACAATCACTTTAATTTTCTTCTTTCTGCTTTATTCTTTTTTTTTTTTTTTTTGTTCTTTTTAGAAAAATTCGTATAAACTATATGGAGTCGCGTGAAGAGACAATTGAAACGCCAATCATCGACAAGATGCCGTTTATGGATACGAGGGTTAATTTCTGGAATGATGATCAAGCGAGGCAATCGAATTGTCGATACGATTATTTTATACGATAATTTTCTTCCGTGAAATATAAAAAATATATTAATAAATATAGGGAAATAATCACAATGAGTAAATTAAAATTTCGATCATTTTTAATAATACTATAATCACTTTAATTTTCTTCTTTATGCTTCATTCTTTTTTTTTTTTTTTTTGTTCTTTTTAGAAAAATTCGTATAAATTATATGGAGTCGCGTGAAGAGAATTGAAACGCCAATCATCGATAAGATGCCGAAATAATCAATTAAATGTTAATTTCAACCCTTTTTAATACTACAACCACTTTAATTTTCTTCTTTCTGCTTCATTCTTTTTTTTGTTCTTTTTAGAAAAATTCGTATAAATTATATGGAGTCGCGTGAAGAGACAATTGAAACGCCAATCATCGACAAGATGCCGTTTATGGATACGAGGGTTAATTTCTGGAATCGAATTATCGATACGATTAATTTTCTCCCATGAAACGTAAAAATTATTAAGAGTGAAAATACGCGTGAAGAGATAATCACGATGAGTTAATTAAATTCTAATTTCAATCACTTAAACTTTTTTTCATTCTTTCCTTGCATTGGAAAAATTCGTACAAATAAAATGGCGCGAATTGAAACGGCAAACATCGGCAAGTCCGTTTATGGATACGATAATTATTCAAACGAGGGGAATTCGAAAGGGTTAATTTCTCCAATGAAACATAAATGGAAAAATGTTAGGCGTGGAAATGCACGTGAAGAGTACCCACGATGAATCAATTAAATAGCTCGACAATCGCGTGACGAAGAATGCTAATTTCAATCTACAATCGCTTCAGTTTCCTTCGTTTTGCTTCGTTCTTTCTTTGCATTAGAGAAGTTCTTCTTGAGGACGCGACGGCACGTTTCATCGACCGACCCCCTACAAGCTCTCTCTCTCTCTCTCTCTCTCCGATGAAAAAACGACAAATTCAAGAAAGAAAACTACGTGATCCGAGATGAAAGTGTCCACATTTATATTTCCTCCTCTCGAGGCTTTCGAGATTCCACTTTCCACGTTGACACTAATTTGCCCGTTTCTCTCGTTTCCCTTGCTTCTCCCAAGCTCGCCATAAAACTCCACCCCCGAATTGAGCTCCATCGTTCAAAGAAACCACGCTCGTCCCTCGAATTTTCAAATCGAAGGGGCGTTGACCAAAATTTAAATACGTATGACGGAAAGCGATATCTTTTTTCATATTCTCTATTTAACACTGGATGATTCTCTTCGAATAATTAACATTGCTCCCTGACACGGGTCGAATCTATGACAAATTGGTTCATTATAAAATTTATACCGTGCTTTTGTACAATGATATTTTCCTTCCTTAAACAACAAATTGACGTAAATAATTTTCCATAACTTCCGTTCCTTCCCTTTCGCGCGAAAAAGGACACGAAAGTCCTTGTAAATCCCTGGTAGAGTTCGAGATAAGGATGAATCCAGGATGAATTCAACGATCGGATCGAACCTTCCGATTCCGTTTAATAAACGAAATTTTATTCGAATTTAACAATTCAACAAGGACACCTTTCATTTTTCCCCGCCACGACGAAGATAAGCGTACCGAGTATGCCCCAAATAACTAGAAAGCGAAAATCACGCCACGACTCGGATTCGACGAGAATTCGCCACAATTTCGCCCGAAATTCCACGTTCTAGAAACTGCGTTCCCATCCCGTTTAAAACGGACATTGATGTACACCCGTCGCGATACACATACACGGCTCGAAACTTATTTCCAACTTAGGTGGAAGCTTATTTAAATGCTAAGCGCCGAGATAAACCAGAAATCCAACAACCCTTCCCTTCTCGCCGCCTCTATTTATACCCGCAAACACCCGCCAACCGGTTGCTTTCATCGCGACCGTTGCTGCGTGCAACCGTATCCGCCCGTTAACTCCGAGTTAAAGCGCCGCCTAATTAAGTGGCGAAATTACGAAGCAACTCGTTTTTACCGACCGCCGGTCGGCCACGCGTTCCCGAAAACTGAAAACACTAATCCACGCGATCCGAAAAAACGTTGGAAGGGAAGAAAATTTCGTTTTGGAAAAACGAAAGCGACGAGACCGAGGCAATCGAAATGGGCAGTAATGAGCTCTTAATCGTCGGGAAACATTCATTCCCGGACGGTGTATAATCCGTTTCGACGCGTTTCGACAGCCGTTCCGCCCGCCGTTTGTGAAACATTTTAATTACGCAGTTCGAGGAGGTGGAGGGGATAGGTGGGTGGGGGGGATATACGCGAAAACAACATCGCGTCCCGTTAATGTATCCGGCGTGCATAAATATTCATATCGGGGGAGGAGGGGATCCCATCCGTGAATTAATCAGATGTATCTCGTATGAAACGCGCAAACCAATTTACAATTTTATTTCCCCGTTTGTTTTCGTTATTGATTCGCGTTGGAACGCGATTACGAATTCGTTAACTCGCAATTATATTTCGAGTCGCTTAATTGCTACTTTTGCCGTAGTGAATTAGAGAACGGACGTTGCCTCGTTCTCTCCCGATACGCACACTTTTATCCGCGAGGTGAAAATTGGAATGGATGTGTATAATAATAATAAAGTGGAAGTTTTTAATGTTGAGAGAGAGAGAGAGAGAGATAAGATGAGAATTTCATCTTCGCCGTTTAAATTTATCCTAGATAAAAAGGGAATAAGAAAGTTTGCCAATTTGAAAATCATGTAAGATTTAGCGAGGTGTATCCTTACTAACGAAATGAATTTTACTTTATTTCCGCGCACTCCATTAACTTATTTGTTTTAAACCCTATTTTAAACCTTAACTCGCTTTAACTCGTTTAAGAAACAAAATTTTAACTCGAAGGTATCGCCACTACTGTAATAACCCGTTTTCGCAGGAAGTAATTTCACGCTCAACTATTCACACCTCGTATTTTTGATAAAAATTGCACCGTACGCTTACGACTATTCGACGTTTAGGGTACATTCGAGAAATACTTCGAAATCACGAGCAGTTTCGATCCACGTGAATCGAAAAACCGACAGGAAATAGGAAAACAAAGTCTTATCGGTATACGATTAACAATGTGATCGGTCGATCAGACTCGACGACCGGCTTGTTTAGCCCGTGATGGTCCGTGTCTAGGCTTGGTCAAATCTGTACACGAGGAGTATCCCGATTCTCCTCCACCTGGATTATTCGAGATACTCGATACATCGCCGTGAAATCCCGGACACACATTTTCCAAACCAACGAGCTTCTGCCTCTCTATAGGCTCCAATGCTAGGATAAATGCATGTACCGAGTAGATGTATGCGAGTCGCGGTCATCGATCGGCATTAACGATGTACACATGCTCTCCCTCTCGTGTTAAGACTTTGCGATATACGTGCGGAATACGCGTATACACACGGATAGACATAATTAGAATAACAGGCGGGAAACATCTGCGTTCCATACATCGTACTTTTATATTCGTGCAAGCTGGCGTCCGTTGATCTTTCTTAATTAATCGATTACATCCTTCTGGATTTATATCGGAAAAATTTTGAGGAGCGCGCTTTAACAAGTTCGATCAATTGAAATTATTTTATACGTGGTAATTACTTAGATTGGAATTTTACTTGCTAGGTTTGTCAAAATGGCGGGTTTAACGGCCAGATGTGTTCTTGGTCCTCGCCGCCAGAGGGACACGATAGTCGTCGTTCATTCGTTCCTAAAGACCTTCTAATCTCCAACAGTCTGTTCTATTGTCTCTGTTTAGACAGTTTGTTTATCAATTTATCCATAGATCTTTCTTTTTATAATCTTGTCTTCTTTATTATTAATAATTTTTGAAAAAAATTAACATTGATTTTCATCGAAACAGAAATTACAATTTATATTCATTCACCGTTTCCATTCCTCATTTTTTTTTCTTTTCTATAACAGGCAGTAACACAACAATCCTGCAACAAGATTATTCCAAAATATATCGCTACACATTCCTTCGCTTATATTTTTCTATTACAGGCGAGCTCGTGGATAAATGCACGATACACGGGATCACCATGGACGCGGTTCAATTGTTCCTTGTGCTGCTGGCATCGTCGCGCTACTTTCTACATCCGATCGGTAAGTCAACTCATAATAATCCCAATCTAAAGCTCCGTTTTATCCGTTTAATCGCCTCCTCACGATACAATCGCGATAATTCGTGAGAGGAAAAAGAAAATTTCTTCCAAATCTTCCAACGTAAACCGTCTAAGGGAACAGACCTTAATCACGAAAAGAAAGAAGAAGAAGAAGAAGAAGAAGAAACTTAACCACCAAAGGTTGGTGGTCGGCTACCTTCATCCCATGGAAACACACTAGCGGCGGCCAACTTTCTCAATTAGTGCTCGAGCCCGATCGACCTGCAACTCATTCGTATTCACGATGAACCTAGGGTCCCTAGATAGAGTAGACCGATAGCCTAGCTCTCCACAGATTCGCCGTCTCTCCATCCTTGCTCCCCATCCTCCAACCCTATTTC
Source organism: Apis cerana (assembly GCF_029169275.1). NCBI lineage: Eukaryota > Metazoa > Arthropoda > Insecta > Hymenoptera > Apidae > Apis > Apis cerana. The sequence goes on from NC_083860.1 coordinate 10,311,093, forward strand.
TCATCTTTTTTTTCCCCCTGTTTCTTCCACGTGTTTTTTCCTCGTCACACACACACACACACACGTCTATCTCCTTCGCCTCGCGAAACTTTGAATTTTTTAAACGCTTCTTTTCTCTCTCTTTCTCCGTACATTGAATCCGCGCATTGAAAAGAAGCAAAAATGAGTAGTATTTGAACGTCTACGTGCGTCTTCTTCTCCGTTTCAACGGATCCGTTGAATTTTTCAACATTTTATTCCTATCCCCCGCCCATCCTTAGAGGCAAAGAAAAAAGCAGGCAGGGGTTAAAAAGACGATCGTTTGAAAAGTAATGGGGCGTAATTACGCATAGAAATCGTGATTATTATCGCTCGTTATATTTCGGTTCGATGATTTTCCTAACGTGATGAAACACGCTTGATCCAGGATATCCACTTTAACGTGAAGATAAAACGTGTCTATCCCTTGTCCGGGAGACGAGTTACTTTCAAGTCGAAGGGAGCGGAGAGAGAGAGGAGGGGGGCTCGTAACGACGTAGATAAATCTCGCAAAATGATTTCTCTCGAGCACGACGGCGTTAACCGGGGTGGGAAGGTGGGTTTTTGCGGTGCTCGCGGGACGGCTTGGTCGTAAAACATAAAAGTGAAAGGGGAGGGGGAGGGATGGAGAGGGCCTCGACTAGCCGTCAACGAATAATAAAGTAACAAAGCTCTCGAAAACACGCGAAAATCCTCGATCCTCGTTTCTTGCACGCGAATCAATTTTTTTTTTTTTTGCCCTCCTCTCGGCTTCGATTCGCGCTATCGGATCGAAAAATCGAGAAACCGTGAAACGACGGAGGACGATCGATTGTGAAAAGAAAAATCGAATAGTTGTGCGAATTTTTCTCCTCGACGATCCAGATCGGGCGATAAATCTCAACGACGATTCTTCTTTGTAATTCTAATCACCGGGAGAAATATTCCTCGAGAGATATCCGGTCCAAAGATATTTGATAAAGATCGATCCGTTCGAGATCGTGTCTCGATCGTTGGCACAGCGACATAAGGTTAAATTATATGAAATTCAGTTTTAGGAAGGTGTTAGATAAATAAATCGAAGGGAAAATTAGAAGAAAAGTACGGTCTGAAGAAAGTTTGTTCAAGATAGTTCGAATAGGCAGATGTGTTGATCGTGAGTAAATTTTACATCCGAAGATTAAATTGAATATCTCTGATTCGCGTTGCTCCCTCCTCCCCCTCTTTGTCAATCTTGGCGAGGCAAAAACAAAGTGCTCGGAATCACAGTCGCTTCTATTAAAGAAAAATTTTCTTACGAGAAAGAGAAAGAGAGAGATAAGTGGGTTAGCAGAGAAGAACGAATATCGTTCCTTCCTTGAGAAATGTTCCCTATGACGAAGTGACCGATTCTTTGCTCTTCGACGACCAAGAATTTCCTTTGATAAGATGAAATATGCCGAAATGAAAGGATAATTTTTTTTCCTCCTCGTTTCTTTACGCGAACCGATTCGAGTGTACGATCGAGGCAAAAAAAGAAAAAGAAAGGAAAAAAAAAGAAATCGCAAAGGAAAAATTTATACGATCCTTTGATGATAAAATTTGCTTCGGCAAAAGAGACGATTCGACGTGAATGGTACAAGATATATTTGGATCGTTAAAAAAAAAAAAAAAAAGGATATACGAAATTTCTAGGAAAAAATTGACGCCATAAAAGGTAAACTGCTCCTATCCCTTATCGAAAAGAAGTAATTTCTTATTTCCTTAGCTCCTTAAGTCCAGAGGAAAACTTGTTTGCATCGTTATTGGCTACTTTCTAGTGTCGCGGCAACATCTCTCCTCTCCATTGACTCAACAATGACTCGATTTTCGTTATATTCCTAAAATTCTCTTCCAATTTTTCAATTGCTTTAAAATTCGTCCCCTAATTCAAATTGTTAAACCCGCATCGCCTTCCGTCGAATGAAACGAAACCGAACCTCGATCGATATTCGAAACAAATTAAAAAAATGAGAGATTGCAGCAACAAACATTCAACAATGTATCATAATTCGAGAAAAATGTACGCGCAATTGCATCACATTTGTTTTCATATTTGATCATCGATTCGCACGAAAACTTCCCCTAGATCTTCTTCGTTCTATAATCGAAATTCTTTATACGATGGGAAACGATTACACAAAAATCTATCTGCTCAAAGAAATTTTGATTCGCACACCGTCGATAAAAGGATCGGACAAATATCTTTCTCGAAACGTTTATACGAAAAATTACGCAAATTGTCCAAAACAACCACAAAGAACGATATTCTTTATTAAGGATACATTCTCGGTTAAGTTGATTTCTCCTCCTCTTGTGCGTCAATTTATCAATCACTCGTTCCAAATATCGTGATTAGGAATAAGCTTGATTCTTTTCATTCTGTGAAAATACAATCGATAGTCGACCATCGAAACGAAAAGAATGGCAAAATTTAAAGAAAAATAGTTTGATCGGATTACAGCGATACGATAAAAATAAAAAACACACAGAATCTAAAACAGAACCAGAATCCTCTTTTGTTTCTCGTCTATCCGTTTACTCGCAATGGCTATAAAACGAGCTCCACTATCGTTGTTATGTGTGACATAAAGAAATTACTTTGCCCGAATAATCGTACGTGTCGCGGCATGTACGGAATAATTTAAAGGATAGTTCCCTTAATTCTAGATACACTGTGTATATGTGTGTGTACACGTGGCGGATAATAATAGTTCTCTCTCTCCCTCTCTCTCTCTCTTCCTATAAAATAAACTCGAATTTCGATCTATTAAGATATCGTTCATTTCCATATTGATCGTTCCATTCCATCGAACGACACAATCAAATTTCACTAATCCATTATTCCATTCTTCCCCCCTATTCAAACACGATTCGGTCGGAAGACACTCAAGACACGAAACTTCCGTCGTTCCAGATTCCTTCCTTCCTTCCTTCCTTCCTTCCTTCCCTCCCTCTCTCCGCGTTGTAAAGAGAAGGTACACCGTAATTCCATCTTCTTAGAGTCAAAAAATCGTCGCTTTAATCAAGAGGCAGAGAGGATAGTAAGAGGAGTAGTGGTTCGCGGACCTTTTGCGAACGTTGCAGCTGAGCAGATAAGCCGAGGTTACTCTCTCTCTCTTTCTCTCTCTCTTTGCAAATTAGCAGACACCAACAGGCACAAGTTGAAGGCATTCGCTCTAATAGGTAATGTAATTTAAGAAGCTCGCCAACCAGGATGGAATGGTAGGCGGATGACCAACGAAAGAGAAGAAGAAGAAGAAGAAGAGGAGGAGGAGAATATCCTCTTATCCTCGGCATACGTAGAGCGAATCTTAAATTTTGTGGCCGCAAGCATCGTTTCTGTCCGCGTAGCTGAGTGAATAACTTTGGTAATTACCATCGACCCAGTTGCGCTACCTCTCTCCCCTCTCCCCCTCCCTCGAGTCAACGTCTCGAATTACGTTTGACCGGGAAAGGTACGACAACTTTTGATATCACGATATATATAGGTAGATACGAGTTTCGTCCAAACTCGACCAAGTTTCCAAATATATATATATATATCGACGAACGAAGTTCTCCACCCATACTTTTCGAAAATTCGTCCTCGACTTGGCGATGTTCATTCATGTAGTACGAGATGTTACACGCATCTTCCTCGACGGTGCACGATGATGAATGATCGATGGTGGATATTTTTGACGAGCGCGAGAAATAATTGGTGAAACAAAATTTTCTTCATCATCCTTCACGTTTCTCTTCAGTTTTCCTCCTGGTTACCATCTCGTCTCAAACTTTCTACTCTTTTCCTTCAAAATTATGACAGCATAAAACGTAACCAAAGTATTTAAGTTATATCATATATATAAAGTTGCCAGTTTTAGAATAAACGACTTGTAAACTCTGCTTAACCTATATTTTGTTTTTGCATTAGTTTAACTATAACGTTACCGAATTTAGAATATTCCTGTATGAGGTTGAGCCAGGCAGCATATGGAAACATCAGGTTAGCTTTCAAAGAAGATTCTATCGAGGACCGTTCGATGGTGGTTTCAAAAATTCTGGAAATGGAGATCTTGAAAATGAGTGGATCGAAATCTATATTAAACAAAGATAAATCGAAGTGGAAGCTAATCCAACAAGCATCCAAAGTGATGGAAATGATGCTCATCGCATAAAGCTCGAAACGGTACAAGTCCATTTTTGAACAGAATTATAACTTGTGATGAGAAACGGGTATTATACGACGTTGTACACGATCTGGACAATGATTGGACGCTTGTGAAAATCCTAAACAAGTGGCGAAACAATCGTTATGACTGAAAATAACAGCAGCAAGAAATTGATTAAGAAACGATCCGTGTTAGACGTGGATCTATTCTCCTGCATAGATTCATTTTACTCATCGAATGTTTTCGCCAATCGATTGTCACTTGTTTCGCCTTTTACAATTGGTTTTGAAAACATAAAATACTCGAGAAATTGTAGTCGCAACATTCGAAGAATTTCTTCGCGTTGAAACCATAATAAAGTTTTATAAAAATGGGATATATCGGTTGAGAATCTCGTTGGGAAAAGGTCATTAAAGCTAATGGCTCGTATTTTGATCGAATAAAGATTATGGTTTCGAAAATATATCGTTTTTTCTTTCGAGCAACAAAAAAACGGCAATTTCATACGATACGATCTGATAGTTACTCGAGGGAAGAGCAAGAATAATATTTCGCGTAACAAGCCTCTGAATAATGATGCGCCGGTAAAAACATTCCAAGACTTCTTTTTTGTCGAGCAAAATTCAAAATCCGCCCGCGGCGCTATACGCATCAACCATAAAAATTCTACGACGCGTATATTCCCGTCGCAGGACGCGAAATAATTAAACGATAAACGAAGAGATTGCAGCTGACCTCTAGGTTGGCACAACTTTCTGGCTCGTTCAATCAGCATCCGGTGCAATGACTCTCGTAATGATTTCCGCGAACGCCGCACGATATTTTTCCGTAGTAATACAATCTTCTTGAGTTTTTCGGCTTGGCTCCAAGTCGTTACACGTACGTTATTCGATAGCTAGGACTTTCGGTCCACCGGAAAATAGCATTTGGGAGAGCTCGTGCGACCGAGCAAACTCTTGCGGCTATACGCTGAACGACGTCGTTGTTCTTAAACCGGCGGTGGAGGGGAGAAAAAAACCATGGCAGCGTGAATCGAGGGGCCTCGTGTTTCGGATGGAACATCGGTATAAAAATGTATAGAAAAAAAAAAAAAAGTAAAACAACAACAACACAACAACAACAACAAGGGAGGAAGATAAAAGCTTAACGACTCGAGTTTCGAGCAGAAGGAAAAGACAAATGTATCCGTGGAAAGTTTTCGGTCGAACTTGCGCCAAACTTTCCCAATATGCCGTTAGTTACGAAATGTCGTTCCTTCGAAATTCATTTCCGTTGGAAGAATGTTCGTTAACCGCCGTCGGTCAACGAAGGGAAGGGAAAAAAAAAATTTGTTCTCAGATTTGCCGGCAGAGTATCGATTACGAACGTAAATTTTGAATCTTAACCTCAACTTCTCGCTCTCGCTCCTCGTCACTTCTCGTCTCGCTTATTCCTAACCACAACGAGCAGCAAACTCTGAAACGTTTAACGCGTGGAGCGTTTAACGTTTCTACTTTCTTCTCTCCACTTTCTTTGATATTTCGCGAAACGAAAACGCGAGCACCAAAGCAACGATTTATTATTAGTACGAAAGGAAGAAACGCTCGTGGAGGAACGCTCGAGACAAACTTTTTCGAGAAACTTTTCCCCTCGTTATTACTCGGCGTTATTGCACGTGGTACGGACACGGGTCGACACAAGTACGACGACGATATCGTTACGTTAATTTCCCACGCGCGCATTTCCGACACGAAGCGAGACTTATAGAATACCAACCGAGACGCGTATTTCTCAAAGCAGTATTCTCCGATGATTCCAGATGGTGCTGTTCGCAGCGAGAAGCCGGCCAACGAGGAGAATAGAAATAACGTCCCTTCTTCGGTAGCTGCATCTGTCAAGGATGTCCTGGCGCAGTCCGGCGGCAACGCTATGCTGCCTTGTAGATTCTCCGGCCCCGGAATAGTGAGTACACCGCATATATGTATACAGGCGAATGTATACGTTCTGTAAATGATGTATACAAGGGAGGTGGGGCTCGTGTGTACGAGTGGACTCCACCTCTCCTCTCCTCGTTCGTGTATGCAAAAGCTTCGAGCATCTGGGATTGTATACGGTATTACGTATGGGCCGATGAACACCAAGGAAGTGTGCGTATCGTACCACAAGCGTGGCGTTTCATTGTTGGAATCGGGCGCATCGATAAACACCCGAGCAAGGCAGATTTCCACGCCACGATCCATTATTGTGCTTTCGAGCGAACGTCGTACACGTTTGCCAAAATATAATAGATTCCTTCTTTCGCTCGTCGAGTGGCGAGACTTCCATACTCGCGTACAATGCGGGGATTGCGAAGCTACTGACGAATCAACCTTTATCGACCCTTGTGCACCTTTCTCTAACCACTCGACTCTACAATCAACGCCAAAGCGGTTTCCCTTTCTATGATTTTCATTTGTTTTCTAGAATCGATCATCCGTACATATAAATTGATTGATCGTGGACGGTGATACTCTGAGAAGTACAACGTTTTAAAATAAAAGCGTTGAGTTTATATATGTAAAAGTGCGATTCATATCTTGTACATCGTCCGTTTCCTTGTTTTTGAACCGACGCGACATAGAGAGCTCGGCACGGTAGAACAAAGGCATCGACGCGACTCACATCTGTACAACACGGTTTATTTCCTTCGTTAAATATATTCTTTCTCGCTGTTACTTTCGACCAAATCATTTCACAATAAGAAATAAAAGAAAAGAACCCATCTCTTCCATTCGTGGATACACGACTCATCATGTAACGTCTCTTCCCCTGCATGAAGGCTCTCCCAGGACTACCCAAGTAATTTTCCCGTGGAGGAATCTCTCGTACGTATTTTCTCTCGTTCCTAATAGTAGACTGTGGCGCGTGAACGGTGGCGCCGCGTATTAAGCATCAATTATTTATCGGGAGCAATGCGCGTGCGCGTGTCTACGTCGAACGCGCTATTTTATATTCAAGCGTCGCATGGTGTCGACACGGTACGTTTCACCATCCGTAAACCCGATACACGCGTCCTCCTCATTCTCCCCCCATCCGTCTTTCTCTCGAAGTATACGCGCTCGTTAATAAATGATCGTGCACCGTGTGCAAGCCTCAGGGCTGAGGTCACTCTCGCAAAAGGGCGGAAACTGGGAAACGGTATTTCGTTCTCGAGAGAGAGAAAGAGGGACAAAAGGTGATCCCGTTTGACGCGCGAGTTCGTCGCGCAACGAGCAACGGCAAGAAGAGAGGGCGGCCTTGATGAAAGTGGGGACACGCGCGTCCAAGGAAAACACAACTCCCTCCCTCCTCCCGATTTCTCCATTTTAACGTTGCAAAGTGTTCCAAGAACCGCGCATTTCTCCTCCACTGCCGGCTCCTTGTCGATCCACGCACATATACACACGTATATAGTTTGAACAGGTGCACAAAGGAGGACGAGGGCGAAATTTGTATTTCCCGCGAGTTCACCTACAATGAGAGCGTGATTAAGATTCATGTCGCATTATTCCACGGCATAGATGCACGTGGAATCGGCCTGTTACGAAGCAATTTACTTCCAAGGTATGAGGGGTACAACGCTTCATCAACTTTAAGGGGTCGTGTGCGATTTTCCTCCCGTTTCTCTAAGGGAAGAAAGGAGAAGTTGTCGCTTCTCTGTATCTTTTGGCGTTTTTTCTTATTTTTTTTTTTTTTTTAAATTTGTACACGATGCGTGTTGCTGAAACACGATAAATACACGACTCCTCTCCTCTCGCGTCGATTTTCGAATTTCCCCTCTGGAAACGAACGATTTAATCGTAAATGGTATTGGTAAATATTACAAGGGGGGATAAGGTAATTGGTTTGGAAAAAGAAAAAAAAATTGTTACACGATGAGGATAAATTTTTTTATCAACGAATACCGATTTCTATTTATTTCGTGATATATATGTATATAAGCGAATTGATAACTTATGTACGATATTTGATGATTCCAGTATATTGTTATTTGTATTATCTCGTTCGATTTTTTTTTTATTGCGTTGAATCAAACTTTGCCGATGTTCACTAAATCAATATGTAATAAAAATATTTCCGTTATTTTATCATTACACGAGTTTCACTATGAAAGAAACAGGGGGGGGAGTGGTGAATTTTTAAAATAATAAATTTTTCGAAAAAACAGTTATTTCGCATCAACGAGGAGATAAAAATAAATCGTTCCGCTCATATATATATTTTTTACGATGAAAAAACCCGTTTATATTATTCATTTTATTATTACACCGAAAAAAAAGTTAAAAAGCCAAAAAGCTCGAAATAGATTTTTCAATCCGGTTATTTCGATATATCAATCCAATCTACAGAATTAACGAAATTTGCTCGCATAATAATTTATCATTGGATCGGAAAATTGAGTCGAAAAATTATCCGTCCAATAGATTTAGAAAAAAAGAAAAACAAAAAATCCTCGTCGATATAAAATTTAATTTACAAGAGAAATTGCGCGAAATATCGAATTTCTTGATCTTTTTTTTTCTTTTTTTTTTCTTTAAGTCAACATCACGACTTAAGAGAGGTTCGGGACAGTGATGGGCCATTGCTATTTAAAAAGGACGGACAGGATTGATTCTCCGTTGTCCTACCGCTGGCAACAGAGCAGAAGGGGGTCCCGTAAAACTCAGCAACGATAAATTATCCCGAATACCGAACCAGGAGAGAGGAGGAGATCGATACTCGCCTCTGCCAACTCTACCCCCGCTTTCCTTTTTTTCGATTCTCCGGGGTAGACAGTAGAAGCTTGCACGTAAGGCAGACTTAACGATCACAGAGGATGATCCATGAAGATAGATAATGGATGGACAAGTGGATAGATAAGAGAGGGAGGAGAATTGGACACAAGATTGACAAAGTGGCTGACTAAACGGAAATAACACGTTCACGACAAGGTGAGAAGCGCCGTGCTATCGCTAGGCTAAGAAATTGCCTAAGAAAAATTATAAATTTGCCCATTTACGCGTGACAGAGAATACTGTTTCGTTCTCGGCCTTTCGCTCAAGTGTGCGTTAATTAAATGAAAAGCTAAGGGAGAAGTTATGAAAAACGATATGTTCTGGTGAATAAGGATTGATAATAAGAAGCGAGAACAATACCTCTGATGGAACGAAAAGATTTCATTGTATGTGTATACGCATTTACGATTATTTATGAAAACTTTTCATATGCACTCGTTTCTCTCAGTTTCTTCGACTTCTCGAAATCTTTTTCTCGCGTTGAAATAACTTGGAGGAAATTACTCTTGTTGATTAATATTGAAAAAATTGAAAAACTGATTGCAAAGATCGTTTTTCAAATTTCACCAAATTTCACGTCGAAATTACGCTTGTAAAACAATCGCTTTGGAAACAAATAAAACGCACGATATAATAAACCGTTCAATTGAACGTTTAGAGAACAATGGAAATACGGAAATGGCGGTGTACAATTAACCGGGTATTCGTGCAAGAACGCATCGATGTCGTTTTAATCGCGCCACTATCGAACGATCTTTCCAATTTGAGCGTAGTAAAACGACTGATACGACTCTCTTTTACAAACGAAGGAAGGAGCAATTAATGGTTAACGAGTAAACGATCGCTTCGCGTATTTACACCGAAACGGAAGAATGATTGAAGGATACGTTACATAAACTTCGGAGAGATCGGTCAAAGAGGAATATGATGTTATTTCTGGGGAAGAAATATCGGAACGTTTGTTCCAAAATGTTCCAAGTCGAGTGGCAAGTGCCCAGGTTGTAGTAAGTTGGAAATGCAGGGAGGGGGAGAGGGGAGGAGACACGCTCGCCTACAAAGAACAGCTAGTATTGGGCAAAGATCGATTCGCGCTCGACTAGAATTTCAATTCGAACCGCCGAGAAATGTCTCGGATTGCCGAGTATCGAGAGGATACGACAGAGGAACCAAAAAATTCGATCGAACGTGCTGTGCAATAGCGCGGTTCCCGGACTGTGTACAATGATTGCGATCAAGAAGACAAGTTGACACGATCGAGAAATAGGGTAAGTTGATTTTTCAACGAAATCACCAAAAATTTTCTCCCATCGTATCGAGTTTCTCGATATTTTCGAATTTTATATAAGAAATTTTCTGCATTCTTAGGAATACGCTTTTTTCTTTCATGTGAACGAACGATAAAAATGGCGGCAAATTCAAAAATTATTTTGGACGATATCGGTTTCTGTGAAACGAAATATTTTTTTTTCTTTTTCTCGAATTTTTAAGAATTTATTGGTTTCTATAATTAAACGAAATGTATATTCTTCGGAATACTTTTTTTTCTTTTTCTCGAATTTTTAAGAATTTAAACGAAAGATTGCTCGTTCGACGTGAGCGAACAACGAAAATGGCGGCAAATTCAAAAATTATTTTGGATATATCGGTTTCTGTAAAACAAAACGTATATCCTTCGGAATATTTTTTTTTCTTTTTGTCGAATTTTTAAGAATACAAGAATTTAAAGATTACTCGTTCGACATGAGAGAAAAATTATTTTGGACTATATGTTGAATCAGTTACTGTAAAACGAAATGCAATACACGATGAGAAGTATTACGTTCAGCTGCTACACCGACCAATATAAATTTCACGTATGAATATTTCGGAAATCGGTACACGTGCATTTAGGATCGAGAAAGAAATCCCGTTGGGAGTAGGAAACTTCTCCAATTTTCTCGTTCGAATAGAGAATTGTCCCTGGAATGTCGTGGAAAGTTCATCTCATCGAATATCGGACATCGCCTTCCTCCAGAATTTTTCTTTCCCTCCACGCGCTAATCGATCCGAACAGCAATTTGCAAAAGACAACGACAGAAATCGACCAATTTTTCACCCGATTTCCAACGAGAGAAATTATTGCAATATTATCCGATAAACGTTGCAAGAAGTAAAAGTGTAAACTTTGCAATATCAACGGACAATTGATACATTTTATCTTTTGTCCTTTTTTCCTTTTTTTTTTTTGAATGACGATCGAAAATAATCAACAGGTGGCGAGCATAGGAGAAAAAAAAAACTATATAAATTATTACACAGAATGACGAACGTGAACGTCCAATAACGCGTAAACTGATGAATATTAAAGCTGATGAATATTATTTTATACGTCACAACAATTAAGATACTTGGGAACGATGTTAGAAGAATGATGAACGAATCTTTACTTTGCACGACGCGACACGTGTTTAAGTTAATTGAATAGATTGTACACCGAAGAAAGATGAAGAAAATACCACTCATTACCAGAAGCAAATATCGAAGAAGTCTCGTCGTCAACAAAATAATTTTCTTCAAAAGAAAGTAACTCTCGAAGAGCGGTCGTGCAGGCTTTCGAGCATTCGACAAGCGTATAATTTTCAATCGCACGATATACGATATCGATATTCAGAAACGAGTCGAGGGATATTAAAAGCTTGGGGAAAGGGATTTGAATAATTGCCGAGGAATTTAGCTCGATAAACGATCGTTCGCGTAATTATCCTTAATGGGCGATAATATTGGGTTGACGCACATATAGAACCATTTTTAGACATTTTTACACGCCACGTTTACACGCGTATCGCGATCGAAACTTGCTCCCGCTATAAATTTCACAACAGTGACCAACGGGCTACGATCTCTGTTTTCTTCCTTTTTCTCTTTTTTCGTAGCAACTGTAACGACTATGGAATGCGAACTACCTGGTTTTCGATCGAGCAAACGATCCATGATTTGATGACGGAAGTAATATTTGGATGGAGAACCGCCGTGTATATATCTCGTTTGTCTTATTAACCCTCTATATACGCTTTAATAAACGGAGAATAATAACGGATGATTCCGAATATATCGGTCTAATGCGCATAATTATTTCCTGAGCAACAGCTCATTAACCAAACACGGGATGGATCGACACAGAGATATGCACATCGTGCATCATTTCACTGTTACGGGTTTCGATGGTTCGGCAAGCTTTGTTTCAACGAAATTTCTCTTCCAGGGGAGGTATATTGAAAATGAAGATAAAGCATCTAAAAAAAAAGAAAAAAGGAAGAAAGAAAAAAATCTTATTACCAGTGAGAATTTATTTCCAAGGATGATACGAAAATTTATTCTCGAAGGTGGGGGGGGGAAATTTATGCCTGGACTAAATGTGCCCCATGGGTGGTATTATAAGTCAATCTTATTCCTTTCGTTTCCCCTCCCACCTGCTACTACTCCTCTCGTATTTACGAGGAAAAAATTAGCTTTTAAAATTTTAGCGCCGAGGGATTTTAGGGCGCCGCCGCGATCGACGACGAAATATTTTACAAATGAACAATTGTGCATGTACGAGCGTCGAGAATATCATTTTCACAGGAAATAAATAAATATCATGAGTAGCAGCCGTGAATTGGATGAGAATAAAAGGACGAATCGTGACGATCGGGCAATTGGTCGTGTCGTATCGTCGAGAGCCACGAGGTGAAAAAAGGAGGAAGGAAATAGGCGAGAAACGATTGCCATTACTTGCTCCAACCGATTCGAACACCGTGCCAGATGCTGGCAATATGGTGGCGCGTGACGCTACCGCCACCGATTTTCTCATAAACCGGTAAACTTTTGTACGAGTTTTTTTTTCGAGGGGGAGGGGAAGAGGAGAGAAGAAAACAGGTGCCGTTTCGTGAAGAGCAGGACGTCGTCGAGGAAAAAGTTCGTAGGTTAAAAGTCCATTAAAAACGCGGAGAAGAAAGGAAAAATTGCACACGTTTTCATAGCGGGACGCGTTGCCGAGACTTTTAATGAACAAAGGTGACGAAACGAACAACGCCAGCTCGAAAGTACCTCTCTCTCTCTAGCGACTCTCCTTTTTCTTTCTTTTTTCTTTTTTCTATCCTTCTATCGACGCGAAGGAGAATCAAGTTTTCTTTGTCTCGGTTCTTTTTTTCTCTCTTTTTTTCCTCAAAGTTTGCTGTCATCTCGCTCCGTCAACTTTCCTCGAAGGAAATATAAACTCGATTCCGTCCTGTAGCGATCGAGTTGTGAAATTAACGTGTAAAATCGTGGCGGTGTACACGAGGAGCGCTATTTCCGCACTCGGTGTTCCGAGGCTCTTGTCTATTACAGAAGATGGTGGGTTATGTTCCACGCTGGCGCAGATATAGGACGATTAAGCTACAACAATGGAGCCTTAACGGATGCATATAATCGAGTCTGCCGTGCGTCAGTTACCCGTGAAGCTTCCAGAAACCGAGACTTGCCACTCGAGACGAAAAGCGACGAATTCCGAGCAAAAAGAGAAGGATATCGCGCGAGAAATTTTTCTTTTGATAAAATGTATCAGCTACTATCCAAAGAACTCGCGTAAAATATCAATTTTGGAGTGGCTTACGTTTCACTGACGATTAAGATACAACAATGCGGCCTTAACGGATGCACATAATCGAGTCTGCCGTGCGTCAGTTACCCAGGCTGAAGCTTCCAGGAATCGAATTCCAAGCAAAAATGAAACGAAAGAAAAAGATACCGCGCGAGAAATTTTACCTCTCTCCTGCGTAAAATTGTAAAATATCAATTTTGGAATTATGTTCCACTGACGCAAATATAGGACGATTAAGCTACAACAATGGAGTCTTAACGGATGAATATAATCGAGTCTGTACCCGTGAAGCTTCCAGGAACCGAGACTTGCCACTCGAGACGAATTCCAAGCAAAAATGAAACGAAAGAAAAAGATATCGCGCGAGAAATTTTACCCCTCTCCTGCGTAAAATTGTAAAATATCAATTTTGGAATTATGTTCCACTGACGCAAATATAGGATAATTAAGCTACAACAATGGAGTCTTAACGAGTGCAATTATGAAGTGAAGCTTCCAGGAATCGAGACTTGCCAGTCGAAATTCTGGGGAAAACAGAATGAAACAGAAGAAAAAGATCGGGAGAAAAATTTTACTTTTGACAAAATCTATCAGCTACTATCCAAAGAACGCGAAAAAGCACTTGGTATCCTGCGTAAAATTGTAAAATATCAATTTTGGAATTATGTTCCACTGACGAATATAGGACAACTAAGCTACAATAATGGATGTAATTATCCGTGAAGCTTCAAGGAACCAAGACTTGCCAGTCGAAAAGTGGCGAATTCTAAGCAAAAATGAAACAGAAGAAAAAGATATCGCGAGAGAAATTTTATTTTTGACAAAATTTATTAGCTTCACTCGCGAAAAAGCACTTGGTACCCTGCGTAAAATTGTAAAATATCAATTTTGGAATTATGTTCCACTGATATAGGACGATTAAGATACAACAATGGAATCTTAACGGATGAATATAATCAAGTCTGTACCCATGAAGCTTCCAGGAACGGAGACTTGCCAGTCGAAAAGCGGCGAATTCTGGGGAAAAATGAAACAAAAGAAAAAGATATCGCGCGATACTAAATTTTACTTTTGGATAGGAGCTCGGGTACGTGGGTGCGCTACTGCCCAAAGGACTGGGTCACTAAAGACCTCGGTCCCCCCTGCGTAAAATTGTAAAAAGATAATTTTTTTCCCGTTGCAAAAAATTTTCAACAAAAAAACATATACTCTACGACGGAGAAAGAATTAAGATGGGATCCATGGGGAAAGGACAATGAAATCTTAACGCGTCGAAGGACGAACACAACGACGAATAATAATAACTCACGGAACAGATCGCGAAAGAAGCAGACAACAATGAAGAGGCCAGGCTCTCGACGTTCCAAAAGAGCCTCTGATCCCCGATACACTTTTATCGCGATCTTATCTCTTTAATCTCGATCTCTGCCCCACCCCCTTTCGATCTTTTATTCATCGCGCGTAGATAGATCAAGTTGTTCCGCCCCTCGACACCTTTTTTCCGCGTCTCTAAGCTCCTGCTTTTCCGCTCGGACGCGTCGCTTTGCATGCAGGAAGAACGGGGCGACGGAGGAACGGGGCACGAAGATCGGCACGCGCCCCTTGCGCGACACACCGCGCCAACGCGCCACGTTTTTATCCTCTATAAACGCACGGGATAAACCTCGTAAATCCGGTTACCACGACAATCTTGGCACAGGATGAATACAAGGATCCGTTCGATCATTATTCGTTTCACGAACAACTCGAGAGGGAAAATAATTTTCTTCCTAGAAAAAAGGAGGGGAGAATTTTTGTTATTACGCCTTGTCGAATTGGATATGGTTAGATTCGACGTACGAATTATAACACTGGATATCTTTTTTATTTCGTACGTCGAGTTTTAGAATTGAACTATAGATAAAATGAGATTAAGAAATTGTATACGGGATAAAAATCTCGGGATAAGATCTTTAAATGTGAATTTCTTCACAAATTTTGAAAATTTCGTTTCCTAAATCGATCGATACAATTTTTACGCTCCTTAAATTTTGCGATTCCCGCATCTACGTTTCACAGGAAGATAACGTCGATTAATTATATTTGGATATGTTTGAAGCAAAGTGAAAAATTATAATAAAATAGAAATTCGAAAGGAACGATACAATTACGAGCCGATTCGTTCCTTTATTTCGATACGAAGTTGAAGTGTTTCGAGCGCTTCTTCGTCCTTTTTTTAAGAGGAAATCGATCTCTTAAAGATGAATCTCGGGAAAGGAAGGGAAAAATCGACGGGCGCGATCGATATTCGATAAATCTATCGCGATCAACGGCCCATTCTTCCAAGGGAGACATTAATTAAACCGAGGTCGGCGATGTTATCACTGTGCCGTGTTCGCACGCGGGAAGAAAAGCCTGATTAATGGAACTCCTCTCCTCCTTGCCCCGGTTGACCAGAAAAAAAGGATATATTATATCCCTTTCTTTTTCTTTATCCCACCAAATGAAACCAAGATTTTTTTATCATAACTTCCTCGCGCTATCTTTTTCGACCAAAGGAGAGAAAAAAGAATCAATCGAGAAACGAAGAAGGGAAATCCTGAAGGAAATCGAGTGAAGAAAACTCTCGGGAAGAAATTCGAATTTTTCGAGCGTGGATGATCGAATCGGTGGAAGGAAGGATGGAATTAATGGAAAATCGCGAAGGTGATTCGTGATACCGTGCCGAAGTTCGTTATTCGACTCGTTTACAGCGTAGTGGGTACTCGTGGCGGCGTCGTGGCCATTCATCGGGTCGAGGATTAGAAAATGGCGAAACCCGGAGCCGTGAACCTCGAGCACACTCGACGTAGACAATTAAGGCACGCAAGTGGCACCCCCGCAGATCACCCTTTTCCCGTCGCAAAGCCCCACCTTTTTCGGAGTCCAATTCCTGTATCGAGATAAATAGACGCGTTAAAATTTTTTTCACGAGGAATTTTCGCAATTCTCCTCGAAAATTTTATCGATTTTATCCTGACGAGCTCTAATCGTTAATCTCCCCTCATTTCTGTACTGTAAAATTCATTGGAATGAGCAGAGTGGACACGATGGACTGGAAGAGCGATTTGCGCTTTCGATGCGGCGGCATCCTCTTAACTGTAATTCATAAATTTTATGTGTTAATTTTTGTTAATATCAAATAATATTCTAGCTTGTAAAAATAAGCTAGAATAAAAATAAAATAAATAATATAGAATTTTTTAAAATAGAATATCACTTCGGCGATGTAATTTAAAATTAGAACGTGTACACTTATTTTCGTTTTATTTTTCTTATATGTCGCTCGCCATGCTTTTATTTTTTATCCTATTTTTGTGTTTCCTAGTACAGGACAAAAGTTTAGTTTCATTTTCACTGCTATTCTGCTGTTGACTGAGTCTCTTTCAAAGTATATTTTTGTGAACTTTTCCTAATATGGATAAACCTTTTACTTCTTTCTCGAGAAAAAAGGCGCAAAATGACGAATATAAAAGTTTTATAAATTTTGAGATTTTAAGTTTCCGTAATAACAACTTGTACGTTTATGCATTATTATATTTTTTTACATCTTTATTATTATACTTTGTACATCTTCTATAATTTATAAAATAATTAAAATTATATTATCCAGAATTATGATTTGATTTTAATAAAATGTTCTTTTTTTTTTTATATTTGAACGATCGGCTGTGCTAAAAATATCCGCGGTTATACGATACTTTTTTACTTTTATACCTTTTGTAATTTATAAAATAATTAAAATTATATTATCCAGAATTATGATTATTTGATTTTAATAAAATGTTCCTTTTTTTTATATTTGAACGATCGGCTGTGCTAAAAATATCTGCGGTTATACGATACTTTTTTACTTTGTATACCTTTTGTAATTTATAAAATAATTAAAATTATATTATCCAGAATTATGATTTGATTTTAGTAAAATGTTCCTTTTTTTTTTTTTTTATATTTGAACGATCGACTGTGCTAAAAATATCCGCGGTTATACGATACTTTTTTACTTTGTATTATCCAGAATTATGATTTGATTTTATTAAAATACTTCTTTTTTTGAACGATCGGCTGTGCTAAAATATCCAAATAAAAGGATTAAGGTACATTTGAGAGCACTCACGAAATTTGCTTTCTCGCGACTGGAAAACTATATCGAGATAATAGATATCAATGATTCGAGAATAATTATCCTCCTAATATAATTGCGAGAAATACACTCATCGAAATACGGGAAAATTTTGTATCTCCAGTCTAACCTCGTCCACCGGTAACGAATCCACTCAATGACGTCTCTTTCGACTCTTCTCCCCCTCCCCCCTCCCCTCTTGCAACACCGCACACGATTCAAAGCCGACGCCCCCATCATCTCGCGACACCTCGAATCGAATCGTCGAGGAAAAACTGGAAACCCCAAGCAACGTGTCCTCTCCTCCTTTCGAAATCTTGTCACACGTGTTTCGTACGACGTCCCGCTTGGAGGAAAATGCGGTGCGGCAAGGAAAAGGTAAAAATCGAAGTAAAAGTTTACGAGCGAACGAGAGATTTGACGGGAAGCTGTGAAAAATAGGGAGGGATCTCGGAGAGGTCATAGATTTGATAGGTCGCGCCGTTGTTAAGGCTACACGAAATTCGACGAAAGGTCGAAATTCCACTCTGAATTTTCCCCTCTGGATGCTGCTCTTTATGCGCTAGCTCGTCCACCACCGCCCGGCTATTGTTGTTCATTTTCGTGAATATTCCTTAGCTCGTTTCGCGCAAGCTTCGCCCATTTTCTAAATCGCCTTTCTTACGAATAACAAGAATAAAACGGCTGTCACCAGACGAAAACAGCATTACGGATGGATGAGCTGGATGACGATGTTTCGGATATTTGGGGAGAGATGGAGGGAGAAGGATTTATTATTAAAGCTACTTTCAATTTTGATGCGACGTAAATAATAGAAAAGGAGCGGTCGAAATAAATACCGTATTTATTTATTACGAGGAAGAGGATGCCGGAGATATATTAAAAAAATGTAAACTTTTCTACACGGTCGGACTATTTAATTAGAATCTTTAAAGTATCAAAAAAAGTATATATCTTCGTACGTAAAATATATTTTTCTATTTCAAAACTACGTTCCAAATTCGCGATTACTTGATCCAAGCTTCTTCCAATATTTCCAATATTATTCTATTCACCCAATTCTCGTTTTACGAATGAATCATTATCACGAGACAACGTTGTGATCCATATCCCTCCCTACGTATTCAAAAATTTGAAAAAATCAGAGACGACATGTACGATCGTCGATGGAAATTTAGATTAAATTGTTCTCTATTCAATTTCCATCGTTGCAGGTAACATGGATCAGAAGAAAGGACAGGCAATTACTGACGTTGGGGACGGGTACTCACGCCATCGATACGCGATTCGTCGTCGTCTCCAACAGCCCAGACTGGACGTTACTGATCAAGAACGTTAAGCGCGACGACGCCGGCCTCTACGAGTGCCAGGTAAACCCGCGTTCTTCTTCGTGTAAATTTGTCGAAATTAACGCGAAAGAAACGAAAAAAAGAAACGTTGGGAACAGATTCAAACGGAGCCAGTCCAACAGCGATTCATTGAATTAAGAGTGACGGAGGCGTACTCGGTCATCCCCGGTGGCCCCGACCTGCACGTGAAGCAAGGATCGAGCCTCCGGCTCGAGTGTCAATTAATCGCGTCGACCGAGGCGCCCAGCTTCATCTTCTGGTATCGAGAGGGGCGCATGATCAACTACGACAACGAGCCAGGTGTCAGGGTTGAAGCTTCGAAAAACGGGTCGATCCTGGTCGTCGACAAAGTGAAACTTTCCCATGATGCTAATTACACTTGTTCGCCGAGCAACGCGAAACCTGCGTGCATCATGATACACGTGATCGAAGGTTAATAACGATACTTTTTTTGCCAGCTCTGTCGATAAAGTTTCCATCCGCTGTTTCGGGAAACGAGAATAGAGAGATAAAATGGTGGGAAGGGGTCGAAAGCGGGGTGGATGTGCTCCGATGCTTGGTTACTTTTTTTATTGGCCATGAAAAAGAAAAGGCCTCCCTCGAGAACGACATGGAGACAGACATCGTTTTCTTTTTTTTTCTCTCTCTCTTTCTCTAGTTCGTTTCTGAAATTTCGAAAGAGCGAAGGAGAGCGAAGAATACTCGAGTGTTTTTCTTTTTTTCTTTTAAAATAAAAAATTTTCCAAACCTCGTATATATTTTTTTTCATTCATTGGCGGAGAAATATTTCGTTTATTTTAGAAAAAACATCTTCAATTTCAGAAAAATCGTTGGCCCACCACCACGTTTACTTTCGCAACGTTTAATTTTTCGCCATAACTTTTTCCCCTGTCTATTCCAGGACGTTATTTTTCTCATTGCCCCGTTTCTGTTTGTAGAAGAGGAAAAACCGGCGGCTATGCATGGCGGTGATCGGCGAAACGCTACGTCGAGAGCGTCCATCAACGTCATGTTGATTTTTCTCACTTTTCTCGGTATACGCGCCTCGAGTCGACTTTGCCCGCGACAAACCTGCGCCACGTGACCAGCCTATCCTCTCAACTTCGTCACCGAATTGATACAGGCCAGGGAATAATCTCAATCTCCCTCTACTTCTATCTTCTCCTCGCCTTCGAGCATTTCTCTTCACGAATGGACGCTTCGTTCGTTGCACGACAATTGGGACGTCCAGTTTCAGGGAGAAATATCCTTAACGACATTTTTGATCTTCGGGAATACGTTCGAGGAGAAGAAAATTAGAGAGGTGGAAAAATTAAAATTACGCGGTAATTTTTCACTCCTGCACAAAAATACATTTTGAGATTGGAATTCTCAAAAAATTGTTCTTCGTAGAGTTGATCGATCTTTTCGGCGAGTGGAAAATAAATCCCGTGTCGATCAAAGCGTCCATTCGCGAATAAATATATTCTTTCTCTCTTTTCTCGAGAAAGAGAGAGAGAGAGAGTATATATATAATTCGACGATTTAATTTAAAGGCTTCCTCCTCATAAAGCCTAATAAATTATCGAACTCGAAAATAAGAATAGCACGCGAGATGTCTATTTTTCACTTTTCACATTCGAATTGAATTCGGGAAGCGTGTATTCGTGATCTTGAAAATAATTTCAACGTTCGCCGATATAAATATATACGATATATTTAGATCGAGAATAGGAGATTGATTTAAAAGATACTTAGAGAAAAAAAAGGAAAAAAGTTCGTTCTATTAAATGTTGAAAAACGTTAACGTAAGGCATTCGCGACGCTGCAACGATTATCGTGAAACGTGCGTAACCGAACGTAAAGCTCAAGCAATATTATAAATCGAGTATTATAAATTCGTTTTTTAACCGAGTATCCCCACCTATGTACGTATATACGTACACAGGATGTCCAAAAGAAAATTAACATGAGTGAGCGTTAGAAATTAAACCGATTCTTTCTTCTTCGATCTTTGTTTTCTTTCTTTTTAAAAATATCTTACAAATGATTCGTAATTATATAATGCGACCATCCTATACGCGAAAAAGAAAAAAGAAAAACTTCGATGCACTTATCGGTTTATACTCTTTTCCTAGAACGAGTATATGCGAGGGAAACGAATAAACGTGCGAGGCGATTGGCATCGAGCCAACAGGAGGAGAAAAAAGAAAAGGTGCGCAACACATCCGTTTACATTTTTTAAACAGAAAGGACCGTTCGATTAAACGGTCGAGCGTCACAAATTTCTATAATGAAGGGGAAAGGAGAAAGAGAAGCGCGTTTCATGCGATATATATATATATATGAATTCACACGGGCGACGAATGGATTCGAGTTCAATATTCTCTTTCCTTTTCGTCCATAAGTCTAAATTTCTCTCTCTCGCGCGCGCGCGTATAAATAAAGAACGACAGCCGTCGAAACACGTGCAAAGATTTCGCGTCCATTCACGCAACGCGCAACAATCGATATTGACACGGTGGTGACACGCGTTGAATGAAGAATTGAAGGAAAAGGCTTTTCGAGGTTTTCTCCAATATAATTTTTAATTTTAAAGGTAAAAGTGTCGGTCGCGGGGTATTTACATGTATACCGATTTAAACGAAGAACAAAAGTGAACTCGATTTCTCGCGTCTCGTTAAAGAAGATTCGCGAATTTTTCGAATTTTTTTTTAGGGAAAAAGAAAATTTGAACGAAATAAAAAATTTTTTCCGAGTTTTTTTTTTAAAGAGAGAGAGAGAGAGAGAAGGATACAACGGACTAAAATTTAATTTCAATTTTAACGAAGGCAAATATCGTTCGGTTAATAATTGAGAACTGATTATAGAAAGGTATATTTGTACGATCAAATTAAAATTTTCATTATCAAAATATTATTTTTCGGCGAAAATTTATTATTTTCAATTATTTCCACTCAAATAATTTATTATTGCGACGCATATTTATATATATATATATATATATCCAGTTTTCAATTAGGCGAGATAGAGGAGATTAAACGAGCCACGTCGTATCGTAAATTATACGAATGCCAATACACGATCGCCAATTTTTTTCTTCTTTTTTTTTTTTTTATTAACAAACCGTAGGCACGAAAAATCCAACGAAATGATTTTACCTTTTGCGAACACGATTACATAGTAGCCTGAAAACACGTGAACAGTTTAGTCAACATTTCCTCTCCCGATATAAAATGAAAGTATGATTGAAAATTGTTAAACTGGTAAAAAAAAAAATATATATATATAAAAGAATACGAACAATTCTCTACATTTCGTTCAAACTAGTTTTATACAGCTCGATGTGTTTTTCCATTGGAAAAATATTAAACTCGCTTAACAAAGGGTACTTGGACGGATGGAGTACGCAATCATCGTTTGTCATATGCTTCGCCACGGGAAAAGAGGAGTCTTTCTATCCACTATAATACTCGAATCACTGTTTCCAGGTAATTATTAGAAATAATCACTCGATGTATTCAATGTGATCAATGTAAATACGTGTATACTATTAACAATATAATACTTTAAAACGTATGTTTAATAAGCAAAGATAAGTAATAAGTATCAAAAGGTGTGCGTTTCTTTCGTGCGAAATAAATATATATAACAATAAGAATTTTACAATATATCTTTTTACACGGAACGAGAGATTATTATTATTATTATTATTATTATTATCATCGCGTCTTGTGGGATAAGGATATAATTTCTCATATTTATAATACGATACGAACAATTCGATATCGATGATCGATTTCTTGATAAAATCATCAGAGATGATTTTCAACTGCCCGACTTATTAATTAATCCGCTACCCATACAGGCAGCATTATAAAACTTATTAGCAGCAATAATCGAAATTGCATTAATTGACGTACGCGGATTTGATTCGTTTAACGAATCAATTTGTTTCGACGATAATATATGTATCGAGTGATTTTCAATATCGACGTTTTATGAAATATTTTTCGTTGATATGACAAAGAAATCTAAGGATGGAATAAAATCATACAAGATTTTCATCTCTATATTATAATGTAAAAAAAAAAAAAAAAGAAATGAAAAATCATAATAAATAAATTGGACTTTTTCAATCAAACGAGCGATGATTATTTTGATTATTTAAAAAAAAATGTATCTTTCACCGTCAGGTAAGTAGGAAAACTGATATGAATTTTTTTACAAAAGAAAAAAAAATACCCCAAAAGATTTCCAAATTTATCCATAAATGCAGCGTAACGATAACGATAACTTCTTCGTTCGAAGTTAAAAGTAAATTGTTTCTCAACGTTATTCGAAAATAAAAAATTCAGTTTGAAATATTTGGCCTTTTATTCCGTATTACGAATATCCATAAATGACCGCCATTCACACCGATTCCCGAGATGTATCACTTTAATAATAAGGTCGTAAGAGGAGAGTATGCCCAATAAAGCCACCATACGGGATTTCTCGTATCACTGCAATTCTATCCCAAGGAATTTTGCTTGCAACCCGTGAAATGTGATAACCCTCTTTGCTAATGTATAGTAAAGATGTATCCTCCTGCTCGTGGAGAACACGCTTAATCGCGTATTACCAAGTAAGTACTTGTAAGATATTTAATGCGGAAATTATAGCCGATGAAAACGTTAGTCCTTTGAGAGCGTCCGATGGAAATTCCTGCACATCGATAACCTTCCAAAGATTATCTTTCGCATTGTCCAACATCGCAGATTTCAATCAAAAGATGGTGAAATTAAACCGAGGAGAAGCAGAAAAATATAAAAAAAAAAATGTTATTTCCTTCTATTTTTCCTCTCTCGTTCGTGAAATTTTTTGATCGAGAGAAGAACAAAATGTATTATTCCTATATACAACGGATACAAAATTTGAAATTTTGTTAAAACAGATAAAAATACCTTTCATCTATTCTCCTTCTCTTATTCGTGAAATTTTTTAATCGAAGAGCAAAATGTATCATTCCTGTACACGGATTACAAACGGATAGAAAATTTGAAATTTCCTGCGATCCATTTAGTCCGCGTCTCCACCACTTAATCGATTTGCAACCTTTACGAGACAGTCGCCAATAATCGCAGCTTATTCCCCTCCATTAATCAAAACTCAACGGGCGATTCAATAGCTAATTTAGTGTCTGTTGTACAAGAGATTCGGAGTCAATACGCGTTATCAAATTGCAACACCAACGAATTCCAAGCAGTAACATATGCCGAGCATATATCAAATAGAAACTCGTGATATTCGATAATTAATAATGGTATTCCATAGATTATATTAAATTATGCTGTATTGCGAAGAGATTTATATCAGTTTCTCTTTGTCCATTCATTCTACGTTAACTACCGATTGCATTCGCTATATTATTGGCTGATATAATTTCGACGAATCCTTCCAATTTTTTCAATTTTTCCACAGAAGAAAAAAAGTTGCGTTTAATATCAATTCGTGAAGAGAAAAATTCTAGCGTTAGCGCGTTCTAAAATGCGTGAAAAATATCATCGCCTATTATTTTAATTGAAACCGGTATACGTACATAAAATACGATATGAATATAGAACGATATGAAATATATGCAGTGAAGTTAATTGAAAAACCACGCGATGTAGAATAGTTTGGCGCAACAAACGATAATAAACGAAAACTACTAAACGAAGTTGGAGTTTTGCACTTGGCGCAAGTACACTTACGGCGAAAACTAGATGAAATATGATATGGACATAAAATAGCCGCGCTTAATCCATTTCTGCTTCCTTCGGTCTTATATCTTCTCTCTTATCCTCTTTATATCGTGCACGATAAAAATCACGATAAAGAATACTTGTACAGTAGAAAAAAAAAATATAAAATAAAATCAGAATTTTTACACGATTTTTAGAAGTAATAATTTTGATTATTTAAAAATATACAACGATATAATACTTGTACAGATAAACAGCGAAACATTTTATCGATTGGATCATTAACTTAAATACATAGCGTGTATAAAAATATCGGTGAAATGTGTGGACGATAGTCGAAAATAAAACTAATCGGTGAATCGGTCTTTGGCAAGCAGTCGCATTGAATAAAGATACAAGAGAGAAGATACGGTTACGTGAACATTGGCACTCGAAGAGTATACGGGTCGTGAATATCGGTTTCCAATATAACGCCCGGGATATATTCGTAGGCGCTAATTCGAAATATCGTGAATAGCGCCTTGCAAGATTGGAAATTCCATTCTATACATACACTTCAAGGACATACAGCTACGTGTTACCATTCGGCTACCACCATTGTCACCACAAATCCGTAAGATCCGTATAATCCTGTGAAAACGAGTGATATGGTCTCGCTATTGTGTAAACCGCCAATTGGATTCCGGATTATCAACGGTTCGGAACGCCTATCTTCCCGACTTTTAACGTGACGCCATTTCCCTTTGTTTTTTGCGCATCTTTGGATATGGAGGTATTTTTGCATCGATCGATCGATGAACTGAATAAGATATAATGATTGGCAGAGGAAACCGAGTTCAAAATAAGAGAGATTGTTCCCTCTTTATCTCTATTTTGTATCATTCGATCGATACGAGGTCTTTTATGGTCAGAATATCATTTGATACTTTTTTTTCTATTTGGCACAGCTGAAAAAGTATTTTATAATGTATTTCGTATTATTTTCGAAAAACAATAATGGAATTATGTTGATATATTTTTAATAGATGAATACATAACGCGAAAGAATATTTTTTGTATATTAAAAATAAAATAAATTTGAATATCGAATATCGAGTGTAGTGTAGGATTACGAAAATTTAAATTTAAAATATAAATCCATATAATTAATGTAATTATATAGATAAATGAAAACACCAAGAAATTTACTGATAATCCTTTCAACCGGTAAATTCACTGATATCATTTTCAATTCTTCACTTTCCGTTTTTTTAAATATATTATTATTAAAAAATATTATAATATATATGAGAGATATGTATTAATTATAAACATTATCACAATTTTATGTTTTCTATGAAAATATTTTACTTGTTAATTGCAAATATTATCGTTTGTCGATTAAAAGAAAATAGTTACCTAAGTTACCGATACACGGTTCGTAGCACAGTTGGTCTTTTACTTTTTTACGATACAAAAAGATTTATATCACATGTTCTGAAATACCGACTTAAAAAAGAAATTAAATACTTCTCCTGCCTTCTGCAATTTATTACAATCAACATAAGAATTACACGTATATTTTTATCATCAGAAATATTTAGTCAATTATGAAAATCCTTCATTTTTTACATTTAATATTACAATGCAAATGCAACTTATGCAAATATTAATTTAATAAATTTTTTTATTAAATTTGATTAATTCTTTATCACGTAAAAGATACATAATTGCAAAATGCAGCTCGTATTACTTGCAATATAATTAATAATTGCGCTGTATGATGTAATTATATATTAAATAATCATATATTAAATAATCATTTTCCAAGTCTCACCTCGTGAAAATTGCTGCAAATTGGATACTTACCTTAATCACGATTCCATCTATCCTTTTATGAAAAAATTTATTCAACATCAAGTAAATCCTTCTTCTGATACATGTTTGTAAAACGTTCAAATTTTTAATCATTGTGCAAAACAGACAAAAAGAGTTATATTGAAAACCGTCGGAAAAATTAAATCTGAAAATAAAAATTAAATTATTCTATAAAAGACGCTATTTTATATATTAATATACATATCAATATTTTATATTTTCATTTTCATGAAAATAAAATATTGATAATTACAAAATATAAAAAAAAATATCTGACATATTATATATTATCATACAATTATATATTATTAAGCATTATTTTTAATACCACCATTATCATTATTATAATTAATTATGCATGCATATTAGAAATATACTTTGTACTTAAGTAGTATTAAATAGAGTTCTTCTACAAATCTATTTATGTTTCAAGTTACTTAAAAAGAGTCTATTAAAAGTTTATCATACCAATCCAAATTTATCTAAATTTAAAAATATCTAATTCCTACTTAAGTACCTAATTCCTAAACTTATTCTATTTATTAAAAATTTATAAAGTTTCATAACTTTTATCTAAATAAATATTTTATATTGTTTAATATATAGAAAATTTGTAATTTCTATTTTTACAATATCTAAATCTTTTTTTCTTAATTCTTATATATCTAAAGATAGTATATTTTTTATATAAAACTTTAAAGATTTTTTAGGAATCCTACCTATAAAATAATTCCAATACATTTTCAAGAGAATAGGATATTATATGAAATAAAAGTTTCTTCAATTATTTGATCCCATTTTGATTGTACCATAGTCTCTGAAACAAATAAGATTATAAAAGATTAGTAAAATAATTATATTTATAAAATATGATTATTATGAATAATAATAATGATAATTTAGACAAAATAAATCTTTTTTCTCCTTATTTATCAAAAAGCTAAAGATATTATTCTGCCTATAAATCTCTACCTGTTTAAAAATCTAAAAATTTATTTATGAATTCCCATCTAGAGAAATCTTAATATAATCAAAGAAAGGAAACAGGATCTATTAGATTATGAGTATGTATAGAGTAAGAATTCACATAGTCTCTGAAACAAATTAAAAACTAAAAATAATTAATAAAATTTTATAATAGATTCTTTAAACTTATATTTACTGGATTAATATAAAAGAATTCAATAGATTTAAATATTATATTTCCTTACCTTTTTTTACTGTTTTCTGTCAATTAACATATCTGAAATAAACTATTTACCTATAACTGCTGTCGATGAACAGTCACTTATGTAGCATTTTTAGCTACACCAAGTGATCCAGGGATATGTTTTTCCACAATTCTAGTGGAAGAAATTTGGGCATTTAACATTTGCAACTATTTAACAAACGTGGTTATTTTTCAACGCAACATTACTTTTAAAAACAAAACAATAATTTTAAAATAAAATGTAATAAAAGTTAGTTACATATGATTAAAAAAGCTACAATCAATTAGTTAAAAAATTTAATGATAAATGATAAATTTTAATATTATTTTATAAGAAATTATAACAATTTATAATAAAAAAAAAAGCCCAACATTAATACAATCGCGATTCTCTCACTTTAACGAAATTTTAATTCAATCCTATTCTTAATCAATCGCAACACTAATTAAAAATCGCGATCCCCACGATGATTGATGCAATCAGTCAGACAACACAACAACGATTACTATGTATTACTAAAACGAGCACAGTGATAAAATAGTAACAATGACTTCCCATTTTTTGGATCCGAACAAGGGATCCAAAAAATGAGAAGACATTCGTTGCGGCCCTCTGCGTGACAGTTTGTCGGGTCTCTTCAATCTTCCTTCTTCGGACGCGATGCCAGCTGAAATTTAAATAGGCTCGAGATTCACTAATCGCGAACGAAAAAAAATAAAAAAAAAGACTAAACCGCGCAAGATAAACGCACATGGACGATGCAGCATGCGAGAATCTCGAGTTCGTTTCGAAATTTCGCTTCGCGATCACGAGCGATTGAATTCGAAAAATTAACGAACAAAGCTAGAAACGAAATGGCGTCTCAGCCTAACCCTCGATTTTTCAAATTTGATTTCCTGAAACACGCGAAAACGCGCCTATCCTATCGAAGACTGCTATCTACTTATAATTAACAGGCACACCACAAGTATATTTTATCCTACTTAACCCTATATTTAAAAAATGGCAAAACTAAAACGGCAGGTATACTAACGACATTCATTCTACGATTCTCACGCATAACACGCAAAAAGCCTATACTAGGAAAAGTATCCCGTTTATGTATAATAATAAAGAAAATTTTAAATTTAAAAATAAGAAATATCTAATAATTTAATTTCAATACAAGAATAAAAATTAGAATAAATAGTTACATCTTCACGTGATAAATAATCATCTACTGTTCACTGATTTTAGCATACACCGAAAAGAAATGTTTAAAAATAAAAGAAAAAAACAGACTAATAATGCGTCCATTTATATTAAAACTAACAAACACTGACTTTACTTTCACAATTAAATATAATTAAATTTAATTAAAGTAATTGTATTCTGAGAAACATTAAAAACACTATTTATGCAGCAAACACTGATTCTATTGACCACATTGCGCGTAGTCATAAAAATTTTCTGAAAATAAAATCATATTAGGAAGAATAAAAAAAAAAGCAAAATATGTATGAATATTTAATTTTTTGTTACAGAAAATAATAATTTTTTTTTAATCTTTGGCCTGATTATTATTAATTCACGAAAAAATTTTATGTAATTTTATATAAAAAAGTATAATATATATTTTTAAATTATTTTGAAAATTTAGAAAAAACATTAGTATCTATTTAACAAATATTTATTACAAAAAGAAAAAACTTTATTCTAAAGAAAAATGAAAAAAAAATAAAAACTAGAATAAATATAGTACGTATACAAAATATCTTTTAAATTTTACCGTTTCTTTATGAAAAGTGGTAATGGCGTCCATATTGGAATTTTTTGAATCGCTCTAAAATTAGATCAGCAATCAACTAATAATCTGTAAAAAAGAAAATTGAAATTTTAAAATAAATGTATAAAATTAATAAAATTCATCGATTATATTATAATAAAAATTAATTGCAATGATCTTAAAAAATGATAGAAAATACCTGTAACTTTAATTATCAAATGAATGAATAAAGAAAAAAAATAGTTTAATCTTAAACAATTATCAATTATAATAATAAATATATATTAATTATAACATATATACTATGGAATAAATAATTATGAATTATATATATATAGAATAAATAGTTATAAATTTACATATTATATAATAAATAAATTACGCACTTAGAGAAAGAATGATACGTCTGAACACATCAAATATCGACAGTATAATGAAGCCCTGCGTCGTAATTTCGATTATCGAGTCGAATTAGGGAGGGGATATGTTTATGATTCTGAATAAGACGAAATATGTCGAAATATGTCGAACGTATATAGAAACATTTCAGTCTCAAACATAACATGAAAGAAAAAAAACGTAAACATCATACGTGAAACGTATTTAAGAACAAAATATATATTACGATTCATGATATGATTGAATTTGATAAAATATTAAATAACAAATTGATTTTTGAACTAAAAATATTTGTTTCAATATAGTTAAAAACAGAAATATTCAAAATATATATATATTTGTTAAACGAAATATTATTAAATTTACAGAAAAATCACTGAATACGAATATACACATATTATAAATTATTTTTTCAGCAAAATCATTTTGACAATTAAATGATCATTTGCACAAATAAGAATCAAAACCATAAAATAAATGTACAGAATAAAGATCATATTGATATGAAGCAACAAGTGAATTCAAACTTCAATTCCAAGGAATACAAACTAATACATGATCGAAGAAAAAGCATAAAAAAAATTCAAAATACTAATTATTTTCGCCATCTTAATAATTAATTAATTACTAAATAAATAAAATGGACTGTAATATATAAATTCAGTAATAGAATTACTCACTTAAGTTGAAATCACGAACTCGAAGCTGGTTCCGACACAGGTCCTGTCACCATGATCTTCTAGGGACGAATGAGACTCGGTATAGGCTCTTTGATTGGCTGATCTAATCAGCTTTCTGATTGGCTAACATTATATATACCAATTAAAGTTTCAAATAAATAATAATATATTTTCAATATTCTTATTAGAAATATAATAAAAAAAAAATTAATTTAATATAAAAATCTACAATATAATAATAAATAGTAATTTAATTGTTAATAATAATTGTTAATACATATAATAATAATAAATATAATTAATACATTACGTTAATAAAATAACTAAATAAAAGATAAATGAATCAATAAATAAATATATATATTTTATTATAAAATTATTAATACTATTAAAATATTAATAATTACTTATAATTTCATTAAAATTCAATTTAAATTTCAACAATCAAACTTCTTTTATGCTATATCGATAACTTTGAGAATAACGTTAAAATAGTAAGAGATCTCTAGAGCCCTCTGAACATAAAACAAGAAAGTATATTGAATATTAGATTCGTCTTATACCATCTGTGTATGCATGTTAAATCTATGGTTAAATAGAACTCTGCAATACCAGAAGTCAATAATATATTCACTGAAGTATAAATGAAATTTATTTCTCAGAATTTTCTTTATTATCGATAAAATAAATTGCCAATTGATAATTCAATAATTTCATATTTAATTTCTATAATTTAAACAATATGAACCAACTTAAAATACGTTATATATCTTTTGCTATTAAAAATATAATTTTAAATTTTACTCAATATAAATATAAAAACACATATATGTATGTAAAAATAATTATACGTATCGCAATTTGAATATACATATACATACAAATACTATCATGCATACGTATGTATATAATAAAGCAGTTAAGGTGTAATAAATGACATTCTTTTTATGTGGTTGTGTAAAACCGAAGGACAATGTTTAGCTAAAAATAGATGCGTATAAACGCTGTCTTGTATTTCTCTCGACCAACTCTCTGAACCGATGACAATCTTGGATTTCCTTTCTCTTTACCGCAATTAACATTGTTATATCAAAAAATACGGAAAAGCAAATTTAATACCTATATTTTTACATTTCATTCAAGCTCAAATGACCCACGATAAATTTCGTATAAGTTATCTTCAACGTCTTCTTAAAGGGGGGAACTGCTGCATACCTACCAGTGGTTCTCATTAATAATGATAGTCGATAAATCAATATGGAGGCAAATCGTAATCGTTTTATTTCATTATTTGATTTTGTTATCATTTATAAATTATATAAATAAATAAATAATATTAAAAATCTAAATATGGCATATATTCACATATTAATAGACTTAACTAATGAGATATCATTTTATTTATCGTGTTTTAAAGATATGAAAAACAGTTATTATGTAATTGTATTAAAAATTATATGTACAATTATATTTTTAATATTATAAGTGAAATTATTATAAGTTGTTTGTTTTTCTTCATTATTAACATTGACTTGAACAATAGCTGCATTTTATTTGAACTGCTGTATATAAAAAATATTGCATTTCAATTTAAACGTCTTTATTATTTTTTGATACTATTTTATGATACCTTGTTACATTTAATAAAAAATACATAAAAACATTCTATACAAATTGAAAGGAGGTCTTTACATCGAACAGTAGACTTTAGGGTTCAGTTACATATACACCACGATCGCGACCGGAAAGTGTATGTAGTAGTCACCAAGAGTCTTGGGGTAGGGCAGTGGAAATTTCCACTGTACCCGCTGAGACGGTCAATACTCTCTCCGTGCCGTAACGTGTGTTATACGAGGACCATTCGGGATACAGGAAGTTTCAAAGAAGAACGAAAAAACATATCTATATGTATCTTCCGTTTAAATGTTAATAGAAACTGTGCAAGTTATGACGGAAATATAGAGCAGTGAATTTAAAAAGTCAATTTTTACAGAAAAATTATTATTTTTTTACTTATAAGTATAAATATTCATATTAAAAATATTTGGTTCGAAAAATTGCTTCAAGAAAGTAAATACCTATCGCTAACGTGATTTAATTTTTTTCATAAAATCAAATTGAAAAAAAAATATTTGAAAAATTAAAATATGAAAATTTAATTATAATGATCCATAATAAAAATGAAGCTTTACTGAATGGAAAGTACCATGTTGTTAATTGCGGCATAAAGGTCACAGGTTAACAAACGGGCAGGCAGGCGCCAGCTACTGCCGATCTATTAATCAATGTAATCATTTATTTTACATATGTGCCAAGGGACATATGTATTCATATACATATATTGCAGATACTTATGCAAGCTATATGAAAAATTAAGTTTTTACAATGATAACACTATTGTCGTTAAAACCGAGTCTTTCTTACCAGTTACAATAAATGTACAATAAATTGTATTGTATGTATTCGCATGAAATAACCTGTAGATAGAGGATTTCTCTTTTTCTACATAGCATGCATAACATTCAATGTATAGACGTAGAGGTACTTTGTGGCAAAGAAACAGCAGCTACGATCACGTGACACAATTTGAATGCAGCGAGAATCTTTAAATAACTATCTGTGCACAAATACTCGTTTCTTCCAACCTATCTTCATGTCTCGATGGAATGCGACAGAAAGGAAATTCTTCTCATTAATGGATACGTTTAGATATAAATAATACAACTGATACTTAAGATATAAATATTTGGGAACATATGTATAATAATATTTATAAATGATTCTTTTTTTTTTATAAACTAAAAAATTGCATTTTATATATTAATATATATATAATATTTTTTCATAATTGTTTTACTCTACGTATATTTAATTATTAACATTTATCGCGATAATTATTGTATGTTAATACGTTTTATTTATCGCGTTATTCACATATATAGAAACGTGCGATTAAATATAAATAGTTTTATTTGACCTCGTTTATTTTTTTATCGTATATCAACTTCGATAAAAATTTAATTATATATATTAAATAACTATATCCATAGTATATGATAAATAGAGTTTGAGAAATTGAACAAATGAAAAAAATCTTAATACGAACAATTCGCGTTATAACAATTATTATGCTTATACTCACGATAAGAATTGCCAGCATTATCGTACTAAATATATATGTTATAATGAAAAAACAATTATATCAATGCCGATAATGTACAATATTTTCAATTTTCACAGCATTCACAAGGTTAAGTTGTTTTTTGAATTTTTTAGTCAGAATACTTGCATAAATAAAGCTAACATTGACCAAAAGCAGATATTTTAAAGAGCAGAAACACTGATAATCGTGTTTGCAATATATCTTAAAATGCTTTTAATGTTTATCAAATTCTTCAATCTTTTTACTAATGTTTATATCACGTGGTTTATGTATACAACTTGCGAAAAATCCATGTGAGCGAACCGAAGCACAACTATCGTGAGCGCGAGAAGAACTTGAAAGTACAAGTCTGCACGATAAAACGTGCATAAGAGTTTCTTTCCAGTACGAAGATCACTATGTTTTATCGTTCGAGCGACATCCTGTACACTCGGTCGGTAATCAATGAAGTTCAAATTTGTTGAAGAGCTCAAAATCATTCATAGATGTCATCAAACTAATTGCTTTCGGATAACAATAAAATAATAGACATTGAAAGTGCCGGTTTTGCGTTGAAAAATTAAGAAAAAAAATTCATATCTTGAAAACAACCACAAGAGAATGTGCTCAAGAAGCTAATAAAGGAGTAATGGAAAAGGTAATAAAATAGAAAGTGTATGTATTTTCAAGATTTTATTTGCAGAATAATATTTACCGTAATAGCTTTGAAAGGTTCATAAAACTCAAAGTTTTATTTAAATAAATACTTCTTGTAATTAACAGTATCTTCATATAATAATATAATAAATAATATAATAATATAATAACGTACAAAACGCATCTTTGACGAAATATAATAATAGGTAAATAATAAACTTCTAATCGATATA
The DNA here is from genome assembly GCF_029169275.1 of Apis cerana. Taxonomy (NCBI): domain Eukaryota; kingdom Metazoa; phylum Arthropoda; class Insecta; order Hymenoptera; family Apidae; genus Apis; species Apis cerana. Next base: position 10,345,773 of record NC_083860.1, read on the forward strand.
ATTATTCACATATTCACACTATTCAATTTCTTCGTAATAATTAACGAAATAAAATCGAGCACACAAAATAAATTATTTAACAAGTTTTTAAATAAAATATGTATTATCATTCATTCGATACATTATTTGAAATATATACGTATTTATCGCGTTTATAACATTACACGAAAATAAGAGAACATAACTTATGTATTCTTAATTTAAAAACTAATTTGTATTACTAATGTTATTCGAAAATAATTTAATCTGATTGTCAGATTACCAGATCGGTATAATTAAATAAATCAGCATCAAACAAATCAGAAAAAGAAGATTTATATTTTTCTTATATGCACGTAAATCGTAAAAAATTAAATGCTTGTTTTAATTCTTTTTAAATGGTAATAAATCGAAATTGATCGGGTAACATAAAAATAAACAACGACGTAGTCGCGGGCGCCAGGATGTCGCGTCGACGTTCCTGCTATTGCGTCGTTCCTGCTCATCTGACTCTTTGACCAAGATCGATAGCGGGAAAAAAGGATAACAACCTTATATTCCACTGTTATATTTTAAAAATATCTCATATAATCTCTCGTTTGAGATAGATAACCTAAGATGATTTTAATTGTATTCACAGAACTATCAAATTATCATTTGCATTAAAAAAAAATTTAAAAATCCCTCGTTTTACGTTTTTCCACCTTCTGCCGGCATTCAATCGCTCTCTCCTTAAAGAAACCTTATATTAATGACTCGAAGAGTGCTAAATCTGGTTAACGTGCTACATTACCGTACCTACCTTTCTTTATCCATGAATTATTGCATTTTGCAAATTATTTTCTACGCCAATTTATTATCGTTAACGTGTACACATTGAAATATAAAAATACAAAGACTGTGTACAAAACTCGTTATAACACGATAACGCGATTGTATTTATTTTGGGGGAAGAATCGATAATTTAATTAATATCGATCAAGAAGCAAGAGATAGAGGGTTCGAGGAGCAGTAAAAATTTTCCCAATTAAGAGGTTCTATAAATATCTTCTAAAAGAAACAAAAGGAGTGTTGTTTTGATTGTTCTTTATCGTCTTTCACGGCAAATGGATTTAGCTGAAAAGAAGGCCACGGCGTAGTAGGCCAACATGGTATTGATTTCGGTCGGTCGGAGTTCTCTGCATCCGCGCTTTGTGTCATTTGAGTACGGCGTAGATACGGTAGAAAGATGTATCAAAAGGGAATTAAACCGTCGCACTTTAATTTTAATTGAACACGACGGAAGCGAAATTGACGAGGAAATAATAAATAACATATTTCACGATTACTCTTCCTCTTCTTGAAAATTGTTCTTGAACGTGTTTTACATACAATATTTATGAAATCGTTGAATAAATCCAATTTGATCGTACAATGAGACAATAAATTAAAAAAAATTGAAAATAATATAATAACGATAAAGGATAAAGAGTAAGATACGAAGAAATCGAAAGTTCGATGCATACGTGAAAATATATCGGATGCATGGTATCGAAGGGAACTGTATGATTTTAAATTTTTCGAATTTAGAGATCGCGTTTTGTCTGTGAATCGATAATCAAGGTTTAATTCACACTTACCAACATTTGTCAATTGACAATGCGATTCGATAGAAATTTCACGAAACGATATTTAACGTAAAATCAAAAGATCCCTGATCAATATCTGTTTCCCGATATTCAATGTATATCTGTTATACGTTTGTTATTACGTTTACATGCATCGAATGAGAAAGATTAGAAAGGGATTCCCGAACAAGCAACTGGATCGTGTTGTGAATTTAGACTTTTAAACAGGCGCACAACTGGTCGGTAACCGGTCGATGGCAAAACCTTACACCGACATCTGTACGGAGGGTAGAAAACCGATACAGAAACCTGGCTAGAAGACTGGTTTCCCTTGAAAAAGTGAATCGGTCTCGGCAGTAGACAATTTCCCCGGCCAGATGATATTGTCCTTGTTGAGAATCCAAGATCTCGTACCAAGGTCGACTTGACTTCAACCGATTAAATTGCTTCCCGCTATTTTCCTCTATGTATTTATACCCGAGTCAGTGTTATCGATCAATATTTTCATGGATCGTTCCACGGATCGAAATCGTATATAATAAAATTCTTTACGACGAAAATATATCTCGAGAGAGGATTGATTTGGTCGAGGAATTAAATCGATTTATCGAAAAAAAAAAAAAGAAAAAAAGAAACGAAAAGAGCGTGACACGAGTAAAAAAACTACTCGTGGAAGCCATCCATCTATGAAGCTATTTGGCAATGCTGATCGGTCCCCGTCAAATATTTATTGCATCCAAACAGTGCCAGGTTGTTTACAATCGACAGCCATGCTTAATCGTCACAGACCATTTTCAGTGGGTTCTCGTAATGTGGCGTGCCGAAAGCGTGATACGCGAGTGCACGATCAAATTCTCCCCTCCTCTCCTCTTCCTCACCCCTCCCCTCTCACGCGAGTTATAACATCATAAATCTGGATTAACCTTTAGGAAAAAGATTCTCTTTCTCCCCCCGTTGTTTAGAATTCAACGGATCATCGGATAACAGTTGAACCGTAACAGTGGAAATTATTCAATCCGCGCGCTCGGGCAAAAAGAGAGGTAAATAAATTATGGAAATGGCGGCTTGAGGCCGCTATCCGTGTATAATACGGCAATAGAGCTGTCAAATGCCAATGTCTTGCGTACGCGCGAATTCAATTGGGGAACGTAATGCTAAGCAAACGGAATTGTCACGCCAACTGCGCACATCTAGATCATTACCAATTAGCCTATAGGCGAGGAGTAATACGTGTATTTATCAAGATAACGATACATCTTTCGATTCCAACACTCTCCCGTTAATAAGTTGATTAAATTATGAAACGATACAATAATTGGTCTTAATCGTTCCGCTCCGTATTCTCCAACGACACGAAATTTTCATTGAAATCGTTGAAAACGAGATCAATTATATCATTAAACGTCTTTGATTTTTTTATTTCTTCTTTATACAGCCGCTTCGCTTATTACTTTATCTTTCAACTATTACGAATTCGTATCAATATACAAATGGATTCGCGTATCTTTTTGAAAAAAAAAAAAAAATTCGCAAACTTCGAATGACACAGGATGGCCTGTGCCTCCGTAACCTCGCATTATCCAACGATATACCCTCGCCAAGATGAAAAACACTCGGGAAGAAAATATCTTTATCCGAATTAAAATTCTTAAAGGGAGATTATACGATTATATTTACAAGAAGAGCGAAATTAAAATTTCGTCTCGTGTACGATGATTAAGACTCGGTTTGTTTACCTTTTAATACCGCTTGTATGTATATATGCATGAAGTTGGATTAAGATAGGTCAGTGCAACTGAATATTTAAACTATGTTATTTCGAAGAAAATAACGTGGCTAACCCAACTGCGTGACTAGCGTCACTGGGGAATGTATATATATACACACGTATAAGCAACAAATTAATTCTTCGTGATAATAATAATAGTAATTGCAATTATACAAGAGAGAGACGAATAAACACTTCAACTTCGTCTATATATTTCAAGAGCGTTTGTTATCCCTATTTGTTAATTATCTATTAATTAATCGCGTTTTTCCAATTAGAAGAGTAAAGCGTGTGAGAAAGAAGAAAAAAAAGAAGGAAGAAATAATACAACTACGTCTCAATATAATTGGCAATTAACCATCATTCTCGGTTCGAGATTACGTAAAATGATCTTGATCGTAAAAATCATCGTTTCACGATGAGATTCAAGAAATATATCGTTATTCCTGCACACATTTCTCGAAATTAACGAATTAATGATGGAACGTGTCCCGTTCCCGTCAACTCGAAATTCAACTTTCCAAATCTCTCCAGGATCTCTCCCGTTTCCGGTGGAAAGCCTCCTCTTTTTATCTCCGCTTGCAAATATTTTTGCGGATGACCGTGTGTAAACCGTGAGTCGCTCGTTGGCCGAGACCAATGACGAACCTCACGATTTGGCAGCGGTCGTGACAGCGTGCTCGGAAAAATGTTCACGTGGGTGTCGAGACGGCGCGTCACGGCACCCCTAGGCGCCGCTCTCTGCGACGACCTACGTCGCTATTACGCTCAAAATAACAAGGTAGACTCGCTGACTTATATGTACAGAGGCGTATGTCGATCGGACATACCGACGCATACACGGTTCACGCTCTCCCTGCGTGAAATCGCGAAACTTACCTCCGCCAGGCTATTATCCAATGAATCCTCTCGATTGGATTCTCAATCTGTGAGTCGCGACCTCCAACAGGGATTGATCCGCGGCTATTTTTACGAAAAATTTCATTACGGGAGGGTATTTTGCTTCTTGATGATTGATCAGTATTGAGCGAATTAGTTTTTTTAAATGTAGAGAAGGTTGTGTTATTTGGTTAGGGAAGGAAGGATACTCGAAGGAAGATGGTGAAAATTATTGTTGTTTCTTTAAGGAAAGAAAAGTTTCTCGAGAGACGAAAGTTTTGGTTAAATTACCTTCGCGGAGGGACGTTGGAGGCAATCGCTTGAAATCTGTGTCATTTTTCTCAGAAGTCGTCCATCGTTGTTTTTTGCCACGCTGCCAAAATTCAAACATTATAGTTGACTTGTTGTTGACTCGTCGGTTGTCGGTTCTGCATTATTGAACCGGAAGAACAATGACATAAGTGCGAAATAACTCGTTCTTCAGGCGATAAGGAAAAGCAATTTTATTTAATCGAGTTTAATTACGTAGCGGAAAGATATTTTTTTACGATGGAACAGAAAAATTCTTATCGTATTTACTCGTATTGTACATTTATATATATATATATACATATTTATTTATTATGTATATTTAAAAGATTAGGAATTTCCAAGATCAATATCGAGATATCGATATGTATCATCTTCTTTTGTCTTTTCCCTTACGATTGTTGATCCGATAAATCGATCGATAACAAAACGAGAGAATCTAAATAATAATAAACGAGAAATGATAAAAAAGATGTGCTATATTTCGAATATACGATCGAATAAAGAAACTTTAAATTAAACGAACGAGGATGAATGAAATTGCATTATTGAAATTGCAAATTAATTCGAGTTAGTTATAGAAATGAGCGTGTCTTATTAGCATATCAGACTCTCGTTAGTGTATTATCGTTCAATTACGTTGTTTGATAAATTCTCGTTATTATTAACCATTTTGATAAGAATAGAATAGAATAACTTGTATATTTCGAATAAGACACGTACGATTTTTTTTTATTGCGATAAATAGTGTAGTAAACGGTAAAACTTTTGCGATAACCCGAAGGGCATCGAATACGTTATTTATCTCTCTCTCTCTCTCTCTCTCTTTCTGTATTTGTCAGCAATATTATAAATTGTAAGATTGCCACACGATAGAAGAAAAATGGAAAAAAAAAGAAAAAATGGTAAATTGTTTACAATTTTATCTATAACAAATTAGTTATATTCATCGTCAATTTAAAATGATTCGTATATTATCACTTCGGATTGTCGAAAGATTAATGGAAAATTGAATACGTGATGTAATATGCAGATACAGCGTAGAAAAATTAATAACAGATATGCAAATTAGAGTAGTTAGTTGGCTACAAGTTTATTTTTCGACCGAAAGAAGAACTTTTTTCTTTTAAAATTGCAAAATTGATGTACACGTATATCAATTACATGAACGTTCAATAAAGTTTTGCAATCGAACTTATTGGTTCAGATTGTTCGTTTATCTCGTACGAACGATAAATCATAAGTTTCTTTTTTTTCTCTCATAAGTGAAACAATGGAAATTCGTATAAAAAATCTATTCCTCGAAACTGCTAATTAATCCTAAAGGAAGAAACTGTTTATCCCTTTCGAGATTTTATCTTATCTATTCCCCTTTCACTTTTATCATTAGATCTATCGTCAAAAATGACAAGTTTTCTCTTGTTTCTCTAATCACTACATATATATATATATATTTTGATAAAATTAATTCAAAACGTTTATTCAAGTATCTGATGATTGATTACGCGCAACAAAATATTTACAGGGACCTCTCGAGGATTATTCGTATCTCTAAAATCGTTGTCACTTGGTGGTTTGTATTTACGTGCATGAATCTCCGCAATTTTATTGCAAACGAAAGGAAAAACGGTAAGGAAGGATCGATAAGCGCGTAACGTCCGTCTATTTCTTCGAACCGGACGACCGCCTCCCCTCCTTCTCCTTCTCCTGCTTTCCCCCACCCGACCGGACCGCGCGCCGCGTCCAGTGCGTGTCATCTCGATCGCCGCCGAATTCATGAATTTCCAAGGCATGCAGCGTCTTAATCGAATCGACGTGAGAGGAGTACAAGTTCTAAGAATAATTCACAACGAGTTAGAAATAGTGACATCGGCGGTACAAACGTATTGATCGGCGACCCTATTCCGTGTACCAGCCAGAAAGTCCATCGACCTGAATTCTTTTCCGAACGCGACCGTTCCACCTGTGCTTGTCCCGCCGCTCGCTCGCCCGAACAACGGGCATCGTGCATCCCATCGCGCCCTCTGTTCATCGCCCGTTTCCTCCGCAACGGTGCGTGCACGGTTTTTCGGGAACGACACCGGTCATTCTACAAATAGCTAGCGATTCGAGCGTCTCCGTTCCCCAAATAGACGCACCACGATTTCGTGCAAACCGCGCCACTTTGTATGCAACAGAGGCTCCGTTGTAAATACCGTTCGAAATATCGTTCGCGCGATACGAACCGATTACGATTTTACCGGTAGGATTCCACTTCGGCCAAGGACAGGATACCATTTACTCGTCCCAAGGTCGACGTCATACGAGTATACGCTGTTAGCGTGATCCGTCCGAATGGAAGATGGCCAAGCGGAAAGGAAGCGATCTTGGGAAAAAGATCAAGGAGGGGGGGTACGATACAACGAAACGCGCTCGTTTCGAAAAGAAACGAGTGGAATCGAGAGGGAGATTTTTGGAGGATACGTTAGTTAGCGCAAGGCTAGAACAGCAATGGGACGAGATAATGAGTGGTGGGTGTAATCGTTCTACGATTACAACTTCCTTCCTGTGTGTCTTTACGCATTATGTTCTAGCCGTATTGTTCCGGCCGATTCCAAAATAGGATAGATTGATCGGTATCAATCGCGACAAATTGTACCCATAAACGAGCAGTAACACGTGATCTTGCCCTCCACCACGTGTTTTTAAATCCTTGTACACAATTTGCCGGTACAATTTTTCTTCTTTTTCTCTCTAATAAGTCAAACAGTGACACATCGCGCGCACCGACTCCTCCTCGCACCGTGGAAATTTCCATTCGCGAAAACCAGTGGCGTAGCCTGTCGAGTATTGGCTCGACGTGTTTGGCGTGCATTCAGCCCTTCTTCTTCCTCTCTCGTCTTTCGACATCGCTATCGCTGAGAAATCACGCTGTCTGCATATAAATATACGGATTTTAAGCTGATCGATGATCGTCAGAAATTTCACGCAATTTTTATTTTTCTTCGTTCGTTGAAGAACGGGGTAAGAAAAAAAGATTAACCGATTTTTTTTTTTTTTTAATTCGTCATCGAATCTCGAAAATCAATTCCATGATTCTTCTTGAAAAGATTCACAGATTAAATTCCTTTCTTATAATTCTTATTAATCTTCGGATTTTTATATTGCATTTTATTTTACGATTATAACGCGTCATGATTCATTCGCGTTTTCGATAATGTATTGACGTATCGGGTAAAAATCTACGTTAACAATCGATAATAATTTCTCACTCGCGCATTTTATCGTAGCGTCACATTTTTCCGTAGAATTCTCTCGTTGTTAAAATTTTTAGTAAATATCGTTTTTATTAACAGCTTACCATTCTTCGAAACGTCACAAAGAGAACAAAAGTTCAAGTTGGATTTTTTAAGCTTGAATCATTCGAGAAATGAAATAAATAAAAGATCGGTCGAAGAAAAAAAAAAAAAAAGAAGAAAAAGAAAAGAAAAAAACTTACCGAATAAATTTTACGAAAAATTTACGCAAAAACAGATAGCAGATTTCTTTTATGAACATCGAACAAACGTATATATTTAAAAAGTTAAGAAAAAGAAGAAAAAAAAGAATTCCAACAATTTATTCCATTCTTCATTTCGTCTTACGAGTTCTTTTCTTAAGAATGCTCATCAATTCTAATATTTCACCGAACGTGATCGTAAACATTATCCGGTTACGATTACCTGTGAATTTTTCTTGCGCAACCGTGAATCGTGCATTATCTCTCATTTAACGTTTCTGATAAAAAGCGAACAAAACGGTAATCAATTTCGCAATGCAAATTTTGTGGAAATGCTCGTGATTCATTGTTACTCGTCGCGTTGTTACGTTACGAAGCAAACGCCGGCCGTGGTGACGTTAACAATGACGCGAACCAAAATTATCCGCTCTCTCTCCATCCCTCTCAGAAATCGTCAGAGATCGAGTCCGCGAAGAATGCAATTTGTGGAAATATGCCTTCGTGGAAAATTCTGGGAGGATTACGACGATCGAGATACGCTCGACTCACCTTCCTTGTCACGTTTCTTCCATCGATCCACCATGCACGCAATATCATTTCGATAATTTTCGAGTTACTTGCAAGACAAGTAACTAGTTATTACCTACCTGTCGAATTACCTTTGAATCCATCTTCCATCTTGAAATAAAACTGAGCGATTTTGTATTCTCGATGGGCAGATTTTTTGTTATTTTTTTTTTTTTATATATCATCTTTGCGGCTAAATATCGAATAATAAAATCAATATTATTTTAAGCGAATGGCATTTATTAAAATTGGACAGCAACAGGACTCTTGATCGAGCTGATATGTTTTAGATTGGAATTTAATTAGTCGTTTAATTAGACATCTCGAGACATTTTTTGAAAAAAAAATACATATATAACGCAAATATTCTATTTATTCGTCGAATACATCGATAGTTATCGTCATTATGGTTAGATAATACCAAGGAATTATAATTAAAGAATGTTAAGAATCATGAGTCACAGTGATAATCCGAAATATCAAGTGTGCTATTTTGCACATTGTATAGATTTAAGCAACTTCACGATTGAAATTACATATATATATATATATTTCGTAAGATTTCGTAACGTTACGAGTAACGATGATATCTCATCGTGACGACAATTTGTCTCGTCGATCCTAGAAGAAAAAAGAAAGAAAAGAGAAAAAAAAGGAAACGATCAAAAAGATTATTTAGGAGTATTGAACACATTGTATCAATATTTTAAAACTCATTTATTGAACATGACATAAAAATCACGATATATGATAATGATGAACCGAGTCTATTCGTAAGCTTTCAAACTTTAGATATATTATTCGTTTGTTATCTTTGCGTGTAATATATCTTACTCGGATGTCTTAACAAACGCTAACAGATTCGTTATTTTATATAAGTTATGTATAATTATATCCATGGAATGTGCACCCGTCATCTCGCTTTCTTTTCTATTTTGTACATTATTCCATATACGTAGTAGACGTATACGTCTAAAAGCAGAAAAGAAAAGTAGATCGATAACACGTTTCGATTTATATATGTATATATAAAAAAAAAAAAAAAAAAAAGAGAGAGAGGAAAAAAAATAAAAATATGAATTTCAAATGTTCACTCTGTATCGTGTGTACCTACACACGTCGTATTTTCTTCTTTCTGCGAATCTTGAGAGATTGATAATTCGAAAAAAAAATATTTAACCATCATTTCACTCTTCGGCATTTTCACTCTTCACGACGAGGATTTTCAAACAAGGATGGAGAAGAGCGAGTGTCACGGGCTTTTTTTAACGACAAAAATCGCTGAAATTTGTAAAAAAAAAAAAAGAAAGAAAGAAAGAAAGAACGAAAAAAAAAATAAATAAATACACAAGGTAAGATCGAAAAAAAAATAGTGAAAAGATGACAAAAATTCGTGATGGCGGATAACGAACGGATCGCCGTGAAACGAGCGACATCCGCTCGTCTAGTCTATCGAACATGTACATACTATATTTTTATGCGATCGTGGGGATTTTGGCAGTGACATTCAATCGTCATGGTTGAGGAGAAAAGTCTTTTCGAACGATCTTTCAACGAATGATCTCTCTGCGATCGATAACGACGAATACACTGTTTTTTTGCTTTCGAATTCGTGGAAGCGATAATATATATACAATATATATATATATATTTTTTTTTCTCTGTATTGGAAAAATATTGCACAAGATATGAAACGACGGGCACATCTTACATTAATACATTACGAAAGCGTTATTCGGAGGCCGTTTTAGAAATGTACATTCCTCTACGTGAAGCTCACCACATATACTCTGTAAACGAGCGAGAAAAATTAGCATATTAGTAATATACACTGTATCGTTACTTGACAAATCGAATTGTCCTATTTAAAACTGAAACTACCAATTTGTACTTTTAAATGTACGAAAAATGTTTTATTGATTTTTACTTTATTTATTTATTTATTTCTTCTTCTTTTTTTTTTTCTTTTTTCCCCGATAATTTGTAGCTCCCATCTCCTCAGCCACGCGCTAAAAATCAGCTCAAAATATCCCGAGTGAGGTATAACGAATAACCATAAAATAGTTGCAATAGTTATACAAAAAATAGTCAAGTCGTCGAATAATGTATATATACATATATATATATACATATATACTATATATGCAACACATACAGACGCGCACGCGAGGGAGCAGGCGAGTTTGTACGCGTAAGTATACACTCGCGTATATATCTTCATATATAATATACATATATATATAAATATATATTATATATACCTATATATATATGAAAATTTATATATAGCTTTATATCGTTTGCACGGGCATTGCGACCGTAGAATGAAAGTGGATCGAGCTGGAAAGAGGCAGACATTATAATATTGGAAATATTGCGTGAAATATTTAAAAAATTTACCTTTTCCTTCCTCTTCCTTTTTTTTAATCAACTTCGTAAATATACATATATAAAAATGAATAATTAATTGCCTCCGCCCTCCCCTCCCCCCCGATCCACGTTTACTCCGCGGTCCGAGGCCGCCGTAATAAATAGATCGTATCATCTCGTCAATCTCTAAAACTCTAGTAACACCACTGTTTTCTAATCAGTACAAATCGATGAAACGGGACGTTGGGACGAAATATAACATGGGCGAGGTGTCGCCTTTTTCTTACATTCCCTCCGCAACGTTCCAACGTTTCGCCATAAGCACCACAGTTTTTCAACATCCGATCGGTAAATTCTATTGTTTTCTTTTTTTTTTCTTTTTTTTTTTTCTTTTTTCCTGTTTCTTCTAAAGCAGTCTTACGTGTAACGGCAACTTTCGCGAATTTAGTTCTCTCATTCTCGGTGTTTGATCTTTTTCCCTCTTTCGTTCTTTCTTTCCTCGTTCGCCTCGTTTTTCTTTTTTCTTTTTTCACAGTTAAACAGAGAGAGAGAGACAATATTCGCGGCACGAATTATCATCGTCTTTTTGAAGATTGATCGCTTGAATAATTTTTAAAAATTTAGAAGCAGAAGCGAGAACCCCGTATTCACAGTGTTTAGTTGCACAGTCCCCTTTGACACACGAAGGTTCGAGTCGTATTGTTGGAAATTAGAGATTAATTAAAGAGATAATCGGTAATAAAATAACGTAGCAGTGATAAGAAAAACGGTGTCGATCCAATTATTAGATGGAATAAAAATTTATTGTCATCCGTTTTAGGTCAATGCGGTTCTATCGATTTGGCGGGAATTTTGAAATTTTCTAATTTCTTTCTTGGACCGTAGCTAATCGCGTATGTATAGGGGTTTTTTTTTTTTTAATCGTATATCTCTCTATATCTATCTACTATTACAGAACAGCGATAGATCCAAAATGTTCGATCGAGAGTTACAAGATAAAATCAAATTCTTTCGTTGTTCTCGTTCGATTATTGCTGAACGAAGAAAGAAGTTGTCGCCCTCGCTGCCAAAAAAGACGCGCATTTGATTGACGGAGAACCGAAGCGTTCGTACGAATTTTCATTAGTAACAATAACATTTCCCCAACTCCTCCCTCCATATTTTCTTCTTCTTCTTCTTCTTCTTCTTTTTCTTCTTCTTTTTTTTGTCGTTTTTCTTTATATATGATCGTTGCAAAATAATTCTACCTTATAGCTTACGGTATCACAGAGTTACACGCGGTATCGTATAATTGCTCCCACTTCGTAATTTTGCAAAACGATAAGGAAAGCGCGTAATCGTCTCGTTAAAAATTGAAAATTGCGGCTAGAATGGACGCAGACGATGTCATCATACATTATACGCTTGAATTAAAAATACGAAAAAAAAAAAAAGAAAGAAAAAAAAAGGAAAAAAAAATACTTTTAAAATCTTACGTTTAATTTAATACTGTCGAATTAATAAGACGAGTCCGATATTTTGCTTCGCAAAATTCCTCCCCCTCGAAAAACAATATCACGAATCATACGAAATCATAAATTCTCTTTGGTTTTAAACTTTCTTTTTCAATTTTTTACTTTTCGCTTATGAAAATATTTAAACTGAAAGAAAGGAAAAGAGTCGATTGATTCTTCTTCTACTTGCACGATTGCACACAAGATATCACGTCCTCTACGATTTCACGTTCGATGTCCTCAACAGAGACGTTTCGTGCTGCGTCCAATTTGCGTCACTTTTTTTTTCGTTTTCGTTTTTTCTTTTTTTTTTTCTTTTTTTTTTTCTTTTTTTCCTTTTTCGTTTTCACTTTCCTCGTTTCTCAAAAAATGATCGCTCGATTAATAACGTATATATAACGAATAACAAACTTGACCGCATATCTCGACGGAAGTAATATAATATACTATAAAAGAATTTAACAAACGCTTCGTAACGATTAATTGAAAAACAGCAAAATCCGGTACCTCAAACGCGGGACACAGGGAAAACGCTATCATACATTTCGATAAAAGCTGCGAGGATCGATTTGGAGAGAAAAAAAAAAAAAAAAGACATCTTTATATAATACAGCGGAACGAAGGGCATCGTGGGCATCTGCGAATACGTTCACCTCGAAACGATAACGTACCCGATGCCTAATTGATAAGGGGGAACAAAAATTTTCGAGTCGAGAACGAATTTTCGAACGAATTTTCTCGATAAAAAAAAAAAATATCAAAAAGAACGATATATACAATCTAGAAAAGAGAGGACTAGTATTTCTTTTTTTCCCTCCTCTTTTAACAAATAACAAGCATGCAACAATTTACGAAGATAAAAAGTTGATATAAGGGTTGGTAAAAGATGCTCGCGTATCGTTTCGAAGACGTATTTGCATACCGTGTTTATCCAATTGTACGCGAGACGGAATTTACAACGAAAGCTTGAAATAAATATTTATACGCGTGTAAGTACAGATAATCTCGCTCGAACGATACGCGATTTAAAATAAGTAAGTCTTTTCTTAGGCTCCTTTTCTTTTCCTCTAGCTCGTCTAATTATAATTGTATGTGTATAATGTAACGCGCATCTCGTATATATATGTATATATATATGTGTATACACATATACATACATACATACATACATATATATATATATATATAATATCCCTTCGCAGCTTTCGCGTACACGCACGCATATTCCCCATTGGAGGCAGCAAGTAATCTTTAACGATGAAAACAAGCGTTTCTGGTTGTCGTATGCGAGACCCTTTAACCGGGGAACTCCTTTGACTTGGACGCGTGTGTTACGCCTCGCTTAGTCACCCCATTTTTCTGCTTGTCCTAATGTTTCAAAAACATATTTTTACCACATTAAGATAATCGAGTTTGTACGATATAAACGTATTAATTAATTAATTAATTAATTAATTAAAAGAGAGAGGAAAAAACGGGTAAAAATAACGAAACTATTCTAAAAATAAATTATACGTGACGGAATTCTAGAATTCTACGTTCAATTATATTGTGACTTACGTAAATGAAAAAGAAAAAAAAAAGAGAGAGAGAGAGAAAAAACAGAATAAGAAACGATCAATTTTTGTTATATTGTTTCTTGGAAAGAGCAAATTTTTGAAACAGCAGAAAGTGAATGGTCAAGTCGTTCCCGAGGTTCGATGCGCGCGACATATATTTACGCGTGTGAAGGAACTAACTTTCTTTTTTTTTTTTTCTTTTTTTTCCCTTTTTCTCTTAGATCTGGACATCTAAGATCCATTTATCGACTGGCCACGAATCTTCCGTTAATTGATATACGCGCGCGAAAACGAACGCGAAACGATAGCGAGAATAGAAACGCAGTTGAACGTAACGCGCCAGTATCGATGTAAACGTCGATAACGAGGAATTCCATTCGTGATTATGTACCTCTTTCGTTGGATCTCTCTCTCGTCGCTCGTTTTTCCACTTCCTCGTTGTCCTTTCCTCGTCCTTTCCTTTAATAAAGGAGCTTCCGCGTTAACTGGACGGAGGCTCGTTTCTAATTCGTTTACTAATCCCCTCGCTCTCTTCCGCATATCTTTCTCTCCTCCTCCTCCTCCTCCTCCTTCTTTCTCCTTCTCCTCTATCTCTTTCTCTCTCTTTCTCTATATCTTCGTCATCCTAAACAATTATCCACAATAAGAATTCCGTTCATTTCGTCATTCGGAACAATAATCAATTTCAAATCGAAAATAAGAAAGTTAAATCTCGCGACGTTCGTGGCTCGTTCATCCAGAGATCTTCTTCCGATCTTCTTGCGAACAAGGGGGGGTAAAAAAAAAAAAAGAAAAAAAATGAAGGAAATAAAAAAATCTCGTTTCTACAGTTTCTCGCTGTAAATTGCCTGTACAAAAAGAAACGCAGAAGAGAGCGGTTAGAAACGTACAGGTACCGGAGGATTCGGCTGGTAGGAACATCATCCACGAAAATCTTTCTTCGCGCCATCTTCGGCCGCTCATTGTCCGCTCGATCTCCTTTCCCAACAGTTCTTCTTCTTCTCCCGCGATCGAAGTTCTCCTCTTCTCCCGCAAGATCGCGCCACTTTCTCCCGCGCTCCTCCTCTCTTCGAAATCGAGTCACGTCACGAGTTTCTCGAGCATGGTTTCACGCGCAAAAATCGATCGATCGTTCTCGTCCTCGTCCTCCTCGTCGTCGTCGTCGTTGTTGTTGTTGTTATCGGTGTTGGTGTTGTTGTTGTTACCCGTGAACGAATCGAAGGGGGATTATTTTGATCCGATCCTGCCGTTGTTGCCAGCTACGTGTATTGTCGGTTTCTCTGTGTGCTCTACCATGCCGAAGACGATTGATCCGGGCAGGATCGTACAACCCCCTCGTAGATAGTCGCGGACGCGGTAACGGGTGCAGAGGTGCGCCTTATCTCGATCGGTTTCGAGCCGGGAATCGGTGGCCGGCCCAAAACCCCTTGATTGTTTCACGACAAATTTCTCTGATCCTCCGTTGTGTCCTCAGCCTTCTTCAGCGACCTTTTCAGCTTGTCCACCAAACGGTTGTGAAACTTGTTCAGGGAGTTGGAGCTCCCGGTTTTCGGTGGGGACGAGCCGGTACTCTTGCTCGGGCTTTGCAACGAGTTCTGGGACGCCCTCGAGGACGTCCTCGAGAAATGGCGGGACGTGAGAGGGACCGAGCGATGAGCGGGCGATGTCAAGAAGTCCGACCCCGGTGAAGTAGACAACGACGGACCCTCCGATTTTGAACATTCTGACACCTGCCAACAGAAAATGTATCGTTCCTCCGTTTAACATTCGAGTTGCTTTATTTTACAATCGTTGACCCTCGCAATCTTTCTCCCTCTTTCTTTTTTTATGTAGATCGAATGAAAATGAACAGGGATTTATAAAAATTTAACTCGACTCGTGTATGCAACTCGTCAATTCTACCATACGTATGTATATTTTCTCCTCGTTCCTTTCCAATGAATCATTATTTACAAAGGGAATTTTAAACGTATACTTTACACTATCTACAATTTCGGGATATTTTTGGTATTGCGAGGATGGAACGATCAATGATCGTGATGATTAACTAAGTCGCTCAAATAGAATAGTCTTTTTTTTCTCTTTTGAAATGTGCGCGAAACTAACTACTTTCACTTCGTATTCTACTATTGGTTCGAAAAATTCACTTTATCGATGTTCGACAGGTGGTTTGCACTGCTGTATGTTTACGAATTTTCTTTACGCTTTGTAATGAAAGGAAAGCAGCGGTGAAATCTAAGTACCTATTAGGTCATCCTATAGGTAATGTTTTAAGTGGAGAATTTCAATTGCAAAATATCATTTGTTTTGATAAACTTTGACGGACAAATCGGTATCAGCGATATATACCGTGGACGATTTTAAAATCACTTTCAACCAATTATCTTCGCGCAAAGATCATTTAATCAAATAAAAACGACGAAGGAACAGGGATAAACGAAGCTGTTGTTGCAGTTTTTCCATCGAAAATAGATTTTTAAAATAAAATTACGTATAAGGAATGACCCAATAGTCGATCTAAAAAAAAAAGCTAGATTTTTCTTTACGGATCTCACACCAAAAGTTCGAGAAACGAAGCTGGATGAAGTGACAAGTATATACAACGAGTGAAACGTTATGATTGGTCGAGTACAATTACTTAGGCAGGTTTCCGAATACGGTAAACATTAGATAAGTTCCCGAAACGATTGTACATACAACGCAATAACCCGATATCCGAGTGAAGGAAATGGAGGGAACTTTTCTCGTAACGTGTTTACTTTGACTTTCAGCTTTTTTTCTCTTTCACCCGCTGTCCTTTTCTACGCTTTCTACGTTCATTCAACCTACTAAAGGAAACTCACAACTTCGATCGGGCCGATATCGGGATTAAATTTCAATTCCATTACTACACCATTGCTTCTCCTTTTTCCACGTTCACGACAAGACGCGAAGGAAACTGAGAACTTTGGTCAGGTTATTATATCAGGGATTACATTTTGATTCCGCTACACCATAAGTTGAGTTTCAAGTTTCGGCTACTTATCCAATGTTTATTGTATCAAGAAGTGTACGCGTCAACACGTGCCGTGTTCGTCCATGCCGGCTGGTAACGCAGTGAACTATCAACGATCGGGGATCCGTACGCGGTGTAATACATATTTTCGTGGGGCGGATTTAGCGGCGCGGTTGCAACAAGGCCGTGTACTCCCGAAGCGGTGCTGCGTTGCGATCGAACAGTGGTTCTCAACGGAGCGCGTCGCCAATAAGAATTGCACGTGCGCACGTGAGCCACAACACGGCGAATTTCTCGTCGTAGATTCTCGTACTTTGGTTACGCGCGATTACGTAATATCTCGTCACAGGTAACCCGACGATTCCTAGCTCCTCGTGACTCTTGCGTATCTTTTATGTAAACAACGTTCGAATAAAAAGAAAAAAGAAAAGAAAAAAAAATCCTGTGTTCGACAAGATTTGCGAAAACACGATGTTCGAGTAGGTTTTTTATTTTTTTCTTTTCTTAAATTTTGCCAAGTTTCTCGATCGGAATACGGAATATTTGATAAATTTCACCGCGAGAGATGGAGAGTGTCCGTAGAAAGTGTTAGAACACGAGCAGACATTGGGGACTGCAATATAATTATCGATTAACGCGGTTCGTAGTTCTATGTGATTTACGACGTGTCTCACGTTCCTCGAACTTTGCCCGACATCGATGCTACACAGAACGACACGTATATCGACGAAACGCATATGCGTGTTCCAACGAAAAAATCGTTAAATCGGTAGTGCAATATGCATTATCTTTATAATTCCTTCGAGACTGATGGAATAATGACTTGAACGAGACTTTTGTTTCAAATTGTTTATACAATTATATTATAACTTTTTTTTTCAAATATTTGCATTTAGCGTTTATTCGTGAAAGATTTCGTCTCAAGAGGATTAAAAAGATGTAGACGATAGAAATATGATCGACGATGAAACCATCGAGAAGAAATTCATCCGTTATTTGGTATCTGTTAACGATGCTATGGGTAAGATATCGTTTTATGAAGTGATATGACCGGAAAGATTATCACGCGCGATGCATTACGGAATTGAGTATAGTTATTGCGCAACTGTGCGTCACGTTGAAGAACGGAAAGGAGAGAGAAAAAAAAAAGAAAAAAGAATCACGTTGTCAGATTTTCACCGAGAGAAGCGTGTAAGCAACGTGTTTTCCGCTATGTTTTCTTCGTCAGCGATATACTACATACATATATCAGGCTGTCGGCACTACTTACGACTACTTACGACTACTTACGACTACTTCGCGTACGTGCCACGATAAACGCCGGACTCTTTCGTATTCGTCGTCATGCCACTTTCCTTGCGTGTAATCGACGATCCGGCTGACCGTGAAATTATTTGGGACCGACGCTCTCGATCCTGCGTATGTAAGAATATGAATATGCCATGCACGAGAGAGATTCGAAATTAATACATTTTTACGATTTGTCAAACGAGTTTCGGGCACGTGTTAACGTTTAACGATGACATTTGAATACGCGAAAATTTAACCCGTTGATTTTAACGCAATATCATTATTCAAGTATATTCTCTCTTATCTTCGTGTCAAATTATCGAAAAGAACATCAAAATATAGGCCATGTTTATTTATCTGTCGCTTGCACGAAATTTCGCGCGAAAAAAACGAGCAACGGATGCAACACAACAAACGCAATTGGAGCGCGCGCTTTCTGTTCTCGTTTTAGACACTGCTCGTTTTGTAACGCGCAAAACACTCACCTTTCTACTGCGACAGGCCTGAGGATTGGAACACTCGGAAGATCGCCGACTGCGGTTGGTCTTGTAAATGTCCCACTCGTTTTTCATAACGGGCATCATAAACGCCATCTCGATAGCCGGCACTCGGTGAGCGAGCACACTCGTTCCCTCTATCCCGCGGCAAGTTTCCTTCCTTTTCTCTCACCTAGCTCTACACCTAGCCTCTGTCTTTCTCGCTCCGTCTTTCTAGAAAGTTCAAATCGCACAGCTCCTGGATTTCGGCAATCGTCGACAGTTTTCCCAAAAGATTCCGTCGAAACACTCGGCGGTCTCGCTTCACCAAATGCAACAAGAGGATTTCTTCTCTCTAGCGGGAATTTACGGAATTAAAACGACCGAGAAAATATTTTTTTTCGTTCTTTCGCGAACCGTATCCTTCGATTTTATCCTCGATTACGTGTATCCCCTTCGAATCGAACGGATCCGAAATTGATTGCGTACAGTTTCAATCGGTTTTTCTACCGATTTGAATAGATGCCGCCGACGACAACAACGACGTGTCACTGCTATTATGGAAATTGTCAGTCGTCGCTTGTTGCCGATCGTGTTCCAATCGCTGCTGGTTGCTGTGTCGACTGGAAAACTGCATACACGTCGTGTGCTTTCACGGATAGGATTAGCTTCGTCGCTTTTTTTTAACGGTAGCTCGGCGTGCTGCCTTTTCAACAACGTTCTCGATCACGCGCGTCCGGTCGATGCAGCAGTCTGCTACGGAATGAGCACGCCGATGCTCGTGTGGGTAGGTGTAAAAGATTGGCAAGGTGGGGACGAGAAAGCAAGCCTATTGGTCGATTCTGAGGCGGGACTCCTACGTCACGGGTTACCATTGATTTTCCAATGTTGATACACACGACAGTATGACGTTCTGGATTGATTTTCTGGCGGCGGTTCCTGCTGGATCGCACGTATACGTTGCTTCTCTCCATATAGTATAACACGTCAACGCGCAGGAATCTCTCCATCCCTATAGAAAAGGATCCGCAACCGACCTAACGAGCATCGACTTGCTTCCTGGCCCGTCCTCGACCCTCCTTCCCGCAAAAATCTGCTTCCTTCCGCCCTCTCAAGGTCGCCACGGCAAATTGCATCGCGCCGAAACGCGAATATATATCGAATAGTTGCACGTGCAAACCACGTTGAAACAGTCAGCTTCTCTCTCATGATATAATTAGAAATTAGCAGTTACTATTCTCGGCCTATTGTTCTGTTCGAAACTTTCGATTCGATTCGATTATATTGCGCGTTGACGCTCGGTAAACCTTGAGACGTATATAATTTCGCCCCAGTGTCGATGAAGTGATTAACCGACGTATAAGAAATCTCTAATAATTGTTTAATACTCAATAAATCGCACTGTGACGCAATATTTGAATTGGATTGCGCAGTATGCGATCAGTTAAATATCATTTTTATCGTATTTACGATCAATTTTAATCAATCGATTATCGTGTTACGATAAGCGATAAGTATATGTCACGTTCGAAATGAAAAAATGAATTTTAAAGCGATAAATTACTTTTAAATTGATAAGATACAGTTTTCGCTGATATTTTATCGATAGCTGGTATTGTCGTACATTTTTATGCTATAGGAATATAAGGATTATATATATATCTGCAGTCGGTATACTACCATCAACTGATTTCTTTGATAGAGCGATAGAGATGGAGCAAGCGTAACAGAGTTTTTAATGAAAAGAACGAAAAAGTATGAAAAACTAACGATCAATGAATACAAGATTTTTAAATATATTGTAAAAGTGAATTTATAGAATAAATATAAATAAAGAAAGTAAATTGTAGAAATTATCGAATAAAAATTGAAAAATCAGCGTCTCTTTTAAATGCTTTTAAATAAACAATTCTTTAAAAAAATATTTTTATCATTTGAGATAATGAGCAATTCTTACTCTTTCAGTCTATCTTTAAAGAAATGTTTTAGTTAGCCGAGAGATGGCACTGACAGCCAATTCCTAACTTATCTCTATCCTTCTCTTATCATTTTCTATCTTTGTCATGTATGTTTCATTTGCGGCACTCTGGAGATGGCGCTGATTTTAATCTTTTATTCTATCTTTGTCTTTTTCCCACTATTTACTTTCTTTGTCTATACTTTATGTCTAATCATACAAGTAAGTGGTACAGGATAATAGTAAAAATTATTAAAGTTTCTCGAACAATTTTAAATTTATATTTAACTAATAGTAAGAAGATGGATCTATGATATCGAATCAGTCTAATTGAATAAGTCTAATCTTTTAATAATGTCAATAATTCGTAAATTGATTAATAATTAAAATTTTATTAATTCATTCATAGAGGGAACTATATATTATATAATAATTGAAAGCAATAAATAAGAATAAAAAGAAGAAACTTTTCATAAAAAGTAAATTTATTTTGTTCATAAAGGTATAGGTCTTTTGTTTAAATAAACGCAATTCATCTGTTATACGCTATTGTTGAGTGATCGAAAAAAAAACATTAAGCTCGCAACATATCCGAAAATTATGCTGCTGCTTACGTCATAACTATAAAAGACGAAAAGACTTTTTTATCCTATCGTTTCACGTACATTCCCTTTCCTTTTTTTTTTTCTTATCTTTATAAGTAGTTTCGCGTTCATGCTTCGGACAATAAAGGAACTGTAAAACCTGACTTAATCTTATTACTAAGTCTTCAAACTTTTAACATAATCGTTGATATAATAATAACTGTGATACGCTGTTTTCCATTCCATTTTTTCTTATTTCGATTTGAAATTTGTCTAGCAGTAAGTAACGTTTTATATGTACAATATGAATAGGTACATACAACATAGAGAATTTGCATTATCTTGTACTTGCAATGGTAAATATTACCATGAACCAGATTTTCCAGGAAGCTCTGAGACAAGTTGCATTATTTTCTTACAAAGTAGGTACCCAAAAAAGTAAGCGAATATTACAATAAAATAGTTTCTCTTCGTACGCGTATCATAAAAGAAGCGTTTGCCAAAAATGGATGCGTTTTACACGACACGGTGTTGTTTTCAATGAAACGCTTCATTTCCCCTTTTCAAGATTTAATCGGACAAACTCTCGTGAGGTTTTTCTTTTCTAGCCAGTCAACCTTTAGAAGATAACACGATATTTACTTATATATATTGCACTATCGTTTTCCGTAGGAAAGTCTTATACTATTATACAATATATAATATATATGTATATATATATATGTACGTATAATATATATATATGTATATATATATATATATCCGATTGCAATATAATTACGCTATAAAGTCTATACATATTTCGTTCTCTTGAATTAAAATACACCTTCAGAGATTATTTTATCCACAGGTATTTTAACCACAGGCATATAGAGATACCATTCACTGTGTACGTGGATCTCTCGTAAAACGTAAAAACTAGAACATATCTTTGGCACGGTTAAGAGGTATCTGCAATTGTTCTCCAAAACATCATTTTCGTTTGCACAGTTTCAACGTGTTAAGCTGCGAAGCCTTAGCGGCTCTTTGTCTCTAATATGCAATAAGCACCGGATTACAAAAACTTGATAGCATTAGAAGTGTGCGTGATGGGTGACCCGGCAATCATCGAACGAGGGAGAAAAAATTCGGGCATTATTTCTCACCCTATTATTTCTCAAGATATCAAAACATTTCGAATCTGAAACTGTTCTCCAATTTTTTTTAAGATGTCGAATATAACGGGGAGATTTGAACCGATTCTACCCGAATTTTCTCGATTTATTTGCGAAATTATATAATTTCAAGATCCCACACACTTCTAATTATTTAAGACGGATTCGTTTAGAGCCAGGAGCTGGCTCGTTTTGTATACTTTGTTCTAGTTGCTCTCTGCACAAGAGAAATCTATCCCGTCTACATTTAGTTGCGACTTACATGCTAGTAGATACTTAATTAATTAATACCTCTCTTTTGGCACAGATTCGACGATCACACCAATCACAAACATTGAAAGTATAGTCTAATTTTAAATAGTACTTCTTAGACGCCGTTTTGGGAATATCCAACTCGGTAATTTCGTACAAGTTTCAAGTCGGACGATTTATTTTGTTATCTTTTTTTTTTTTTTTTTTTTTTTTTTTTAAGTACTTTAGCTATTTATGTACAACGATGCGCATAAAAATAATATATATTCTCGTAATGAACACTCTTTAAAATGGCATTATATCTTCCTTACTTTAGATAAGAAATCAATCTGATATTTTAATTCAATACCGATGGATATTCGCTCTCCCCTATAACACCGTTTTCTCCCTCCATTCGATTGAATGCCCTGTGTATTTTGTAACTTTACCGTACTTTCTTCTCTTTTCTCGTATAGTATATTTGGCAATTTTAAACGCAAGTTTAAAGTTTTAAAGCAAGTACAAGTAGCATTCAAAAAAAAAAAAAAAAGAAAAGAAAAATAGAACATCATATACGCAATTATCTTCACAATGAACATATCATACATAAATAACAGAGAGAAGAAATTACCATTCGTCTCGAACTATTATATTAATATTGTCGTCTAATTAAATAACGTTTAATAACAATTCAAATAAAAATATATTTTTCTTTCTCAACTGATAAATAAACGAACGAACAAAACGAATAAATTAACGAACGAATAAATAAATAAACGAATGATCGAAGAATAAATAAATAGAGAAAAATAAATAATCGAATAAAATGAACAAATTGAACAAGTTGGCAAAAATATATAAAAAAAAAATATATATATATATATATAAATAATTAATGAAAGAAGAGAAAGTATCTCAATTTCGCAGTTCAAACGTGCAATTCGAATAAAGATGGATTCTCTGATGGTCCCTCAGATGATGTCGATGCTTGAATCGTTTCTTGCACCAGGCGCATTGAAATCTTGGCCCGACACCGCATTCCAACCGTAAATGTCTCGTTAAGTTGCACTTGTGGGAATAAGTACGACCGCATTTCGGACACAAAAATGGTGGCCCGTCCTCCAAATCCTTCAGCATCTTCCAAACTGCAACATTTTTTTTAAACATACGATGAGACGTTTGATTTGAAAGATTTTGTATCGGAAAACGAATAATAACTCGGCGAAAGATAATGAGATAAGCGATTTCACGATAAATATATCGAGATATTAATATTAACTTAGTGAAGAAGGTATACAATAAATTCGAGGAATTCTTACATTGAGCCATGCTATTGCGAAAGAAACGCTAATTTCTTCTCCTCTCGTGATGATCGTGCTAGTTTGCATCGAAAAATTTCTCTCTCATCTGTTTTTACAAGACAGATTTCTGGCATGCAAATTACTCAACGTCTCTCGATCGGTAAAATGTAAAAGAATTAGATCGTTTCAAAACGATTTTATAACAAGTATGAATATTTGATACGATAAAATTTGTTTGTACAAGCATGCTATCTATTTTGATGATGATGTATAAAATCAATGATACAGAAAATTAATTTCTCCACGTATCGAAATCGTATTATATAAATCGTAATCTTTTTTTTTTTTTTTCTTTTTTTGATACAAAATAATTTTATTTTCACTATTGTGTACAATCGTAATAATTTCATTTTTATTCTATATAATCTAATGCATCTTTCTATTTTTATATAAAGGCTTCTTTTATCCCTTGCATTTATCATATACACGTATATACGCATGTATATATATATATGTATGTATGTATATATATATATTCAGCGTATCTCACATACGAATATACAACGTCTTACCTTCGTTTCATCTTTTATTACTCTTTCTTTTAACTCCTTTACTTTATTGTCCTATATACCTATATACTTTCATTTTAAAATTTACAACATATGTATAACAACTTTATCAATATATTCCAAAAAAAAAAAAAAGGCAGTGAGTCAGTCTATACATGGTAACATATCGACAATTTGATATCAGAGATCACGTTTAATTAGAACTATATATGCACATTAATAATATATTAAGATTCATTCTAGATGATTTCTCTCTCTCTCTCTCTCTCTCTCTCTCTCTCTCTCTCTCTCTCTCTCTCTCTCTCTCTCTCTCTCTCTCTCTGATTGTATTTAAGTTTTTTGATGAGTTCTCATATGTAAAACCAAATTATGCTTGTGCTTCGACTTCTTATGACAAATGGGACATTCGAATTGGGGCTCCACTCCGCACTCGAATCTAATATGCCTGTTCAACGAGTGAGGCCTCGAATAAGCATTGCCGCAACGTGGGCAAGAATAGCTGGAAGGATCGCGAACGTTCGCCGTAATTCCATGGCTCCCCACCAGTGGGGTCTCGTCCACACCGTTCTCCATAGCCAACTTATCCGTGGCAACGAATTCTTTCAAGCAATTCCCAGAGCCTGGTTGTTGCGCTTTGCCGGTCGAGCACTTGCCGTTCTCGAAAACCACCTTGTTCTCTGCCATCATTTGATTTTCCGCCATCAGTCGTAGATACAAGGTCTGGTATTGATAGTACCATTCGATCGCTGCGCTTGGCGAGTACTTCCGTTCTAGAAAATAGATAACAGAATCAGATATCTCTGCACTTGTCCACCCGTTCCCCCATTCGCTTCCAACGATTCGCACCTCAGTCACGGATGATTACATTGCTAGTTGTCGCACAAGGATTATCGATGAAGAAGGATGGACTTACACAGAGCATGAATACATTTAAACGATCACCGTGAGAACAATCACACGTTGCTTCGAGTTGCAACTTCTCTTTTATTTTTCCTTTTCCTAGACTTTGTCGATCTTCTGCCGAGAAGAATTCGAAAAGTCCGAAATGTAAAGTTGCAAGTGTTATTTGGACATGGAAATCGCGAGATTTCGTTTGATGCAGATTGAAAAAATTCGAGTGAAAAATCTCGATGCTTTCGTATTATTTCGAGTGAAATAGTTTTAGTTGAAACATGGGGATGAGTGAGGCAATTTGACTTCGGCAACAATCGGACGAGATCGGTTCGGGAGCTCGAGAGCTGAAAGAGGAGGGAGATATCTCGCTCGATTCCATCCGAGTTTTGCCGATTGGTGCCGAAGTTCTTGACTCGCAAAATGATCCTATCAACAGAGATAAAATGTGGATTTTTATGTCCAAATATCGTGAAACGCAACTCATCTTATCCATACTTTGTTAGATTTCTCCTTTTTTTTTATCTATATTATCGTGTTATATTAAATGAAACCCGTAAAATGAGGTTAAAAATATGAAATTGATTTTTTTTTTAGGAAATAACACATATATAAGGTTTAGGCTCACCACAAACAAGGCTTAATGTTAAAGATTAGCACGTTAAGGTTTTATATAAGCATAATAACACTTTTCTTGCAACATTTAAGAATTTTTAGTTTAGAGTTTTTCTGCTTGTCTTTTGAGTTTTCCTTTCTTTTTTTTGTTTTTAAATTTAATTATTTTGCAAAATTAGCGCGATTCGATCGCTGATTCGAATACAATATCCAACAAACGGTTTGATAAAAAAGAGTGGATCAATAGGAAAAAACGATGCAATACGATAGTAACTTGTATTTTATTAAAATTTAAAAATAATTCGATGATTAAAATAGTTATCGATGTTTGTTAAAAAATATAACAGTGGTTGTGGTTCCCGCCATTTACATACAATTCTTACCACAATTTGCTAGTTGCTAGAAAATTACTGATTCAGGTATCGAAACTTATTTGCATACTTACGAGTAAAAATCAAAGCACGAGCAACGCAGGATACAACTTCATCGTTGTAATCGACACTGATAAGATTTTATAATCGAAAAACAAAATTTGACTATTTTATTTGCACTTCTTTTCAACGATCATTTTTTTTTCAATATTTTTTATGAAAATTTGAAACAACGATGCTCATTATTTAAAATTACAAAATTATCTCTATGAAAGAGGAAAAAAAGATTTGTCCAAATCTGTCCGAAAAAAAGGAAAAAAGTAATTTTTCAAGCGCCGTAGATAATAATAATCCTTCAAACGTATTCTAAAAGCAGTCTTATCTCGATTAACATTTCGAAAATACTATTTCTCGTAAAAGAAACAGTTGAACAATCGGATTTGAGTATTTTCACATTTTTCAAGGAACGTTTTCGCCTTTCGAGAAATCACGATATAAAAATATTTCTAAAAATTATATTGGAAAACAAGAGAAGTTCGCTGTAATATTAATATTAATATTTATTTAACGAGGCTTGGGTATTTTGTGCCGTCCTTGATAATGCTCGTTCAATTTGTACTGGTGATAGAATTTTTTTGGGCACAATTTGCAACAAAACTTCTTCTCCTTGTTACCACACTCAACTCTCTGATGCCTCAACAAACTGTCCCTCCACTTGTACCTCTTCCCACAACCGAAACAAATATTCATCAGGTTGCTCCCGTCGCCGCGCAAATATTTCATTTCGTCTTTTTGAGATAAATTCACGTTGGCCGAGTAAGGTTGGAATCCTGATGGCAAACCATAAGGCAGTTGCAACGAGACGTAGGCATCTGAAATTCAAGAAAACAGATAAACCGTTTAGAAA
The DNA here is from genome assembly GCF_029169275.1 of Apis cerana. Classification (NCBI taxonomy): domain Eukaryota; kingdom Metazoa; phylum Arthropoda; class Insecta; order Hymenoptera; family Apidae; genus Apis; species Apis cerana. The sequence goes on from NC_083860.1 coordinate 10,373,123, forward strand.
GCACGGCCCCGTTATTCGGTGATGCGTGTAAATAGCGAAAGAATTTTTTTTTTTTAGAAGCGTAGTTCGAACCGTTGCGCAACCTTTTTTTTTTACAGGTTTCTCACAGCCAACCCTTGATAACCACTAAACGATATATAGAAATAATTGGATTATTGGAGCGTTACCATCGAGTGATATGCGAGTAATCCAATAACTATAAAAAAAAAAATAAACGTATGATATAATTTATTTTCGTCGAAACGATTTTACAATCGCTTGCTTTTCGAAATTTTACGAGGGATAATCTATCAAGCGAAGCGTTGCGCCAAGGAGTTAATAACGTAAGATAAATGATGGGAACAATTTTATTCAAACGAAAAAAATAAAATCCATCAAATTGTATCCATCAAATTGATTATTACATTGATTATCATTTTGAGAAATGTGAATGGATTATAGAATAGGAAGATATATGTATATATATATATATATGTATATATAGAAAAAAAGAAAAAAAAGAAAAATATTCGTATTGCGATGTGGGATTTTTTTTAACGAATTTAATGATTTTAACGATTTGCGTAGAATGCATGAATGCACTTTCTTATTCAACTAACGACTTTTCCTCGTACTTCTCTTACGTTGCTATTCAATGAATAAATTTGGAAAAAAGAGAAAAAAAAGACAAGCTTGCACGAGCATCCACATCTAACAAAAAGTTGACGCAATAACGTAAAACCTACGATAACAATAATTACGACTTAAAAATTATTCTAGTTTTACTTATTTTTAATCCTTTAAAAATAGCCAGGAGACGCGTTTTTACAAAATTTTCAAATTTTGCGAAAACCTCCTCTTATAGATCCTTGAAACAAAATGATGAATCGAGAAAAGACTCGAAGAAGAAAAGAAAGAAAAAAAAAAAAGGAAAACTTGGGATTTTTAATCGTGATAAGCGTAAACATGATTTCGCAGCTCGTATCGGTACTTAAACTTTTTGTCGCACAAATGGCAGGAGTATTTTTTCTCCGTAGTCCCACAATCGACCCTTTTGTGCCTTCTCAGACTGTCGTGCCACTTGTATCTCTTTCCACAATCGAAGCAAACGAACGGCCCGCCAATGGTGGCAACGTGAGACTTGGATTGGTAACGTTGATCGATGATTTTCTCCAGCCTCGTTGATCCGCCAATACTCGACTCAAATGGGTTGAAATACGAGGAATCCTCCTCCTCCCCAATCGTGCGAACCCTTCTGTTCAGCATCAACAACGCGTTGTACTCTTCCATCTCTTCGATACCTGCGGGAAAAACGTTCAGTGGTATCGTTTCCACGCAATGCAACGATTAATCGTAGTATCGTATAATCTAATATCAGGATTAGGATCGATCGAATGTAATCTCCAATGTGGTTCAATGTTCGTTCGTTCAATGTTTAATAGACGCATAAATGGATAATACAAATGCATAATAATAAAGTTGAAACAAGCATAACTTCGTCGCATCGTCACATTACATGTTCGTCACGATTACTCAGTTCAATGAAACCATTTTTATAAAATTCATTTTTCTCTTTTCTTTTTCGTTTTCGAGCGAAAAGGAAAAAAAAAAGTAAAGAAAACACGAGATGATCTATCGAACGCAATTCACGACGCAATTTCTCAATTCCTTTATCTATCTCTTTTTCAATTTCAAACACAATTTTAAAATTTCAATTCAAATTCGCTTTCTTTCGCCTCGAGAACGAAAGATCGACAAACGCAGAAGAAGAAGAAGAAGAAGAAGAAAAAGAAGAGGAAAAACAAAAAAACGACAAGGCATTCGAAGTAAGGAAAAACAAAAAGAAAAGAAAAGAAAATCTATTCTCCATTAGGTGGTCGATTTGTCGGTGGCTGCAGTGGCGCCCTCCTTGTCGCCGCAAACTAATCTCTGATGCCTCCTCAACGTGTCAAGCCTCTTGTAACCCTTGCCACACTGATTGCAATAGAATTTTTGCCTGTGCAGCCACTCGACCTCCTCTTGAAGCTTCTCCAACGAGGCGTCGCACTTGGCCTGGTGCCGTTTCAGGCTGTCCATCCTCGTGTACGCCCTGTCGCAACCGTCGCAACGAAATTGTTGATGGGATTTCACGTTCTTCCGAAGGATGCTCGTCTCCACGGTGTTCAGGATGGACGAGTCGCACAGCAAATAATTCATGGGCAATTGGCCGTGGAACGAGATCTCGCATACCTCCACGTCGTCCTCTTGATCTTTCTCCGAGTAGCTCTCCGACTTCTCACCTGCAAAGAATACATTGAACCGTTACAAACGGGCGCCCCCCTAATCGGATGCATAGCTTTCGCTAGCTTTCTCTTTTATTTTTATTTCTCTTTTTTTTATTTTTTTATTTTTATTTTTATTTTTATTGTTGTTGTTGTTGTTGTTGTTATTATTATTATTATTATTATTATTATTTCTTCTTTGGATAAAGGGACAAGCATGCGTGTGTCTCGTTATTTAAGGCGGAATTACCTTTGCGAGTTCGATCTTGCGAGCTTAAAAGCTTGGAGGTGTTTCGGGAGGTTACATATTTCGGGAGGTTATTGCCCGCGAAAAAACAACTTCGTTAGTAATTTATGAAGGGGGGAGGGCTATGGGGGGGCGAGCGAGAAATTTTCGAAGAGAGAAATCGTTCGAACGGATTCGAGCGGGGGGGAGAGATTGAAAATGGTGGTACGTTTGATCAACGATTTATTCGATTCAGAAGAAACATTCGATTCAGACATTTTTTTTTTATTTTTTTTTTAGCTTCGTGGACGAGGCGTTCATCTCTCGTTGATTGCGAATGATGTGATAATACGTGGAATACAATTTTTACAGTATCCTCGATACACAATAAATGTAACGCGCGTTAAATTTTTGTTTCTCAGCTCTTAGAATTATATATAACAAAACACATCGTCACAAAATCATGTTTATTACAATCATTATGCTGTAATTTTTTCTTTTTTTTTTTTTTACACTAAAAATGCTTCGTCTTCGTGAACTTTCGATCGTATACACACTGATAGAACAAATAGAAATTTGTCTCTACAAAATAATCGCCACCGTGTCGAGTATATATATATATATATATATATTTCTGGTGTATGCAAATAATTTCAAAAAAAAAATCTTATAAAAGTAATTCAAATATCAACACAGTGTTGTCAAAACGAATCTTTGTATGTAAACAGCCACGTGAAATGTACGTGCGTGTATGTGTGTGCGTGCGTGCGTGCGTGCGTGTGTGTGTGTGTGAGTACAGTCAAGTATGATATATATCTTCATTAAAAAACAACGAACAGATCCAAACACTGATAACTCTGATTAGCAAAAATAGAAAAAAGGATTTTTACGCGGAATATCAATATCTTCTTGACGTTTCGCGAAACGAAAGATAAAAAACAAAAGGAGGGGGAAAAAAAAGAAAGACAGAAAAAAAGAAAGAAAGAAAGGAAAAAAAAAAGAAAAATATCAAGATCGAAGTTTTTTTCATTTAACAAAGAAAGCCCTCAGTATTATCGTCCGTTTACACATATAAATTCTCCTATGGGATTTGCGATTTCAAAAAGATGGTCGAATGGGCCGATTCCACGTGCGAGATCAACGACAATGGTTTCGCGAATTTTTTCCCACAGAAGCGGCAATACATCCTGTCCCCCTTCACCCTGCAATAATTCTTCTCGTGTCTTCGAAGGCTGTCGAGACGCGAGAAACTTTTCCCGCATTCCTCGCAGATCACGCTCTTCGCCGCCTTCTTCCGCTCCTCCGCTTCCGCTAATTCGTAGCTGCTGGCAACGAACTCGAACAGAGTTTGGGGCACCTCGTACTCGTTCTCCTGCTTCACGAACCAATCGCTCAGATCCGCTCGTTTTCCTGCGAAGAACCAACGCCTCGTGTTAGCAATGAACAATTAACTTTGGCTTTTTTTTTTGGTCTTTTTTTTGGTTTTTTTTTTTTTTCTTAGTCGATTTTCGATTTCGATATGGAAACGGGACAACGCATGCATCGGAGAAGACACGAATTTTTCGACTGCATTTGCATTTTTTTCGAAGACATAGTGAACATAGATATAGTTTTATAAGTATAAAAATTTGTTATTCCTATTATTTGTATATCGATAAATATCGTGATATATAATTAAACGAAAAGTGAACGTTTAAAACACACACATACACATATACACACGCGACACACACGCACATACAAACACCTTTCTCGTTTTCCATTTTAATTTTTATTCGCCTCTCGCGTTCATGCGTGTATTACATATTGAAAGGATTAAAATGAAAAAAAAAAGTGTTTCGAGGTGTTTATTATTGATCGTGAAAGTGACAAAAATTGGAATAGAATTTTTTTTTCTTTTTTCTTTTTTCACGACGATTTTAATAATTTCAAACGTGCTGAATATTTGTTGAAAAGTATACCTTTGACAAATTTCTATAAGCCGCAACCTTATAATTTAACGATGTCTTATACAATGAGTTTCTCTGAATTTCTTTGATTTTCATTAGGAAATTTTCATGAATTTCATTCTGTTTTTAACGAGGAAAGGATGATTTTCCTAAAGGCGAATATTCGTTCGTTATTTTTCAATGATAAAAAAAAAAAAAAGAAAGAAAAAGAAAAAATGGATAAAATGGTTTCAAAAAAAGACCTGGTTAAATTTAATCCACCACGGTGTTGGATAAAGCAAAGCTTAAACACACAAGCTGGAATGTGCAACAAGATTACAATGAGAAAATTAGTGACTGTAAAAAAATTATAAAATTAGCCGCCACGTTACAAAGCTTCTTTCTATTGAAAGTAATGTGCATGATTTGTCATGTATATTATATTGCGCTGTTAGTTCATGCGGTATTAAAATAAATTGTAATCGTCGAGTAATAAATTGTAATTACACGAGTTACACGATTAATTAGATTAAGAAAAATATCCAAATATTTTTAAATGAAATAAAAAGAAAAAAAAAGAAAAAATACAAATAATTAAACTAGAAAATAGAAAAAAGATAGGCTTAAATCATCACTGGCTATTACGGTTTGGCTGTCGGAAACACCACGCCTTCCTTCGCCTCCTAATTCGTACCACATATATATTCTATGAAACTTGTGAAGATTTTCATCAATGGATTCCATCTCAACAAACATGCAAAATGTCGTCGCAATTGATAATTTAAGAGACGGCGTGTTTAGTGTTATAATGATTTTTCAATTCGTATCTCCGATAAAACTCTTTCCGACACAATCTGCAGCGATGTTTGGGCAGCTTCCCGCATTCGAGCCTTTGATGCCTTCTAAGATTGGCCATCCACGAGTACCCCTTCCCACACTCCCCGCACATGTACTGCTGCCGTTCGCGTGGGCCAAGCGTGATCAACCGTGGATTAATCATTTCCGGGATCACTTTGATATCCTTTGTTTCGAAGCACTCGAACTCGTTCATCGGGATGGATCCGTCTGGAATAGACAAAGATCGATTAATGCGAAAAACCGGTCGAACGTGAGATATTTCGATTATTTCTGGACGGATGAGTCGGAGGATATATATATATAAGAGGGAAGAGAGAGGAAAGTGACGAGAAAAAAGATAGATAGAGAAATTAACGCTGGCACAGTCAGTCGAGTAATCTTACGCGCGAGCATTTACCCATAATTTGTCGTACAAGCGTATTAATTAATCAATAAACTTTATTAAATCGATAGATTTCAAGAAAAATACAATTTTCTCGGCTGCTCCAAACCAAGTATCTCTGTAACGAAAAACGTTACGTGAAAACGTTGTTTCATTCGAGAGAGAGAGAAAAACCAACGTGTTAAAACGTGTTTATCTTTCGGCAATAATTTTACAAAAAGACATTTTCCTTTATGATCTAGATCAAGTCTGGATGATGTGCCAACAAGTGTTCTTTGAGCCTGTCGCGTCTGTAAAATTTTCTCGCGCAAAAGTGACACTTGTTCCTCGCTTCCTTGTTTCCGCATTGTAGCTGGTGTCGACGTAAACTGTACATCCAAGTGTATTTCTTGCCGCAAAGGGCACAGGTGAAAAGTTGTTGCTGTTGCTGTTGTTGCTGCTGCAATTGATGCGGTAACTGTTTCTTACTGGAATCCGTCATCGGACACGGATAATAGTACGAGTCGTTGAAATTCCTTTCTTTCGGCAACAGATCGTCCGCCGTCGCGTTTCGATAATCGTTCATCGTGCTCCAGTCGATCTTCGATAGGAAACCTGCCGAAGTAACACACAAAGTAAACAAAGACAATAGACGAAACGAGTGGGGAGTACACCTCGGGACGACAAGAGGAATGATTTCACGTGAAAAAAAAAAAAAAAAGAAAAAAAGAAAAGGTTCATAGAATTAGTCTGGTGGTGCATTCGGGCTGGAATCAAAAGATCGAAGAAAGTTGCGTTTGGTTTGATGCGATGTTTAAAATTGCTCGAACCAAAAGTGAGAGGGCAATTTTTTCGTAAATGCTTCTGAAAAAAAAGAGAAAAAAAAAATATGTCGTTCGATTATATACGTCGACGAGATTATTATTTTTATTATTGTTGTTGTTTTTGTTGTTGTTGTTGTTGTTGTTGTTATTGTTGTTGTTTTCCTTTTTAATCGTTCACATTCTTTTTTTTATTTATCGATACATATAAAACGGTGAGATATAAAGCGTTATGGTCAAAAACTTTTTTTCTTTTTTTGGTATCGAAACGTTTCATTGAAACAAAAGTATGCGGAATGTAATGAACGAGTTAACATTACGAGTTAATGCACATTGTCGACAAACACTTTTGCTCACTTTCATACATTCCACATTACACTCGTCACTAAGTATTAAAAATGCGTTATGTATTATGTACATAGTATTGATGATAAGTTTATAGGGATGTGGCTCGGATCGTCCCTCGGGCGATAATTCGAGCTTTTGGGAAAAATGTCGAGAGTCGGAATTCGTTCGAATAAAATCGTTGAGATCTCACGTAACGTATATAAAAATCCTGCGGACTCGTCCTATTTTCAACGAGCTCGCACGAAGTTGAACGAGCCGAATTGTCATGAACCCCACCCGATCTCGGCCGAAGTTTCACGATCTATCTCGAACATACATATACATAAATGCATATATATATATATATATTCGCACACCCTTATAAATTTATCTTACAAATAAACAGCTCACTCGATACGAAATTCCTCGAAACATTTGAGAAACGACGTAACGTAAAAATTATTTAAAACTTTAAAAATCGAATCGAAACACGCATTCTAAAAACATACGGAGATTATTCGAGAGAAACAGCAAAAAGAGTACAACAACACGTGCCGCGAAATATAAAAAAATAAAAAAAAAATTGATGTTCAAAATTAAAAACTCGTACAATTGCGAACTCGAATGTTTCAAGAATAGAAAAAAAAAAAAAATACTTTCGGCGCATCGATCACATCTCAAGAAACGAACTGATTCTCACTCCCGTTCCTCGGTGAATACAGGCGAGTCATCGGTTTTCTGTATAATGTGCCGCAATTTTCTCTGGCACCCAACGATGTGCGAGTTCAATACGAAACGATGCTTGAATCTTCGGTCGCAAATCGGGCAAACTTCGCAAGGTATGACACCGCACTCGAGCCGTTTGTGTCGGCTCAGAGACGTGGTCGCCTTGTAAGTTTTCCCGCACCTGTTGCAAGCGTATTTCGAACCCGCATCCTTCGAATCTTTCCGCCTTTGACTTCTGCTCGCCTCGTAACCTCGGATCCCGGGATAAGGTAATTGATTCCATAACGGTTCGTTATTGTCCTGAGGTTGCTGTACGTCCTGCGACAACAGCATCGTTGCCAAAAGCCCTGAAACGAAAGGATTTCGTTCGTTAGACGCCTATCCTCTTACGTGCATTCTCTTTATCTCTCTCTTTCTCTCTTTCTCTCTCTCATTCTCTCTCATTCACTCTCACTATTTCTCTCTCTCTCTTTCTCTCTCTTTCTCTCTTCATAAAACGAAAGAGAAAACTTTAAATTGTGCGATGCCCTAGAAAGTTGCAATTTTTCGTTGCAGTTGCGGGTGCAGAGAATAAACGGGGGAGGGGCGATTAAAAAAATAGAAGAAAAGAAAAGAGAGCAGAAATGGCCTTTAAAGGGGCAAGCGAAAGAATAAATTGTTATTCAGAGTATATACGTAAGAATATACGTAAGAAGAAAACATCCCTCCTGTGAAGAAACGTTGCGTTCCTGACAGAATTTTTTTCGCTATGCATCAAGCGAGGTGGACGATCATTTCTTTTTTTTTTCTTTTTTTTTTTTATAGACAAAAACATATATATATTTATATATATATATATATATATATTTATTCGATAAGTGTAAAAACTTTACAATGATTCACTCGTGCCTTTTTTTTCTTTTATTTTTCCTCTTTTTTGTTCGATTTTTCGGATTCGATAATATCGTGCTATGCTCGATTATATAGAAACACACGTGTTTTTTTCTCACTTTTCACAAAAGCGATCAAACATTTTTTTACACAATACTTGGCCTTGACGACCAACACGTTGGGCAATACTATTTGTTTATCATATCAGTGTTATAAAAATTACAATTTTCGATGTTTCGTTTATATTAAATAAGCTACTAGTGTAAAAAAGATAAATTATTTAATAATTATTACTTTTCTTTGGGAAATTTTTATCGTCGTCGATTTCCTTTCTTATTTGGTGTCTAAAGTCTAAATTATTTGGTTTTCGTAAACCGGGGAGCCGAGAAGACGAGTCGGTACAACTTTTATATCGTCTCGTAGTATTCCCGCTTTCTTCTACACGAAGCCAAGTGGTGGGTCAATTTGAACCTATGCGTGAACTTTTTCCCGCAAATTGGGCAGCTCTGTCTCGGCTCGACCCCGCACTCGAGCCTTTGGTGCCTTCGAAGCGAGGTCTCCAACTGATAACCCTTCCCGCATCTTGTGCACTTGTGAATCACCGGCCGCCTCTTGTATCGAAGATTTTCGATGTTCTTCACGGTCAATCTTGGCGCTGAAAAATAGAGAAAAGACGAAACACCAGTCAGTATACGCGATGCGATTCGAAAATTTATTATCGGAGGAAGGGGGAGGGGAGAGGGGAAACGACGAGAGAGAGAAAAAAAAAAGTTCGTTAGAGGTGACCTACGAAATGTGAGACATAATGTACGTACGTATTATATTACATAACATTTACCGTGTGGAATACAATGGAAAACAGATGGTGGGGAGGAGGCAAGGTCGAGAGAACGGCGGCAATAGCGAGAAAAAACACAGCACAGAAGTAGAGAAAAAGTAATCGTTTTTTTACCTACGAGAAACTCTCTTTCTCTCTCTCCTTCTCTGTTTCTGTAAGTCGTAAATACAGGGTGGACCACGTGGTATGATCGGGAAAAATTTGTAATTGTAAAACGAAAGAAAAATTCCCGTATTCAACGCAAAAACTTTTATAAAACGTAGCCTGTATATATACACACACAAATACTCGTGAATGCTTCTTTTTTTTTTTTGAATAACGTTTATTATTCTATATGAGAAAAAGAATTCTTGTGAAGACAAATTCATAGATATATGTGTATAAGTAACTTTCTAGTAACAACAATCGATCACAGTTTCTTAAAGCATGTATCACTCGATTTATAATTCGCCTCGTCACGATTCATGTTAATCGATTTTAATATATATATATATATATATTTTTTAATATATATATAGCGATGAGCATCATTGACTAGCTAAACACGCGCCTGTTTCGTAGGTCAGATATCGAGATAATGTATCAGTCTGGCGTGCGACTGCCAACGGTGTTTGTGCTTGAACTTCCGGCCGCAAATCGGGCATTCATACGTGGGCTCCTTGCCGCACTCGACTCTCAGGTGCTTCTTCAACGAGTCTTTCCACATGTATCGTTTGCCACACTGGAAGCACAACCATAATTTCTTCGAGGTGGCTGGAAAGAAAAATCCAGAAATTATTTCGACGGCTATACAACGAATCTTCTTATTTTCATGATACGTCATGTTTCGCACATAACGGACTAAAAAGCTATCGGTGACACAAACTGACGTAATTTTCACGTAAAATTGGGAACGTAAATTGATGAGTTCATTTCGATTTCCATTAAAGTAGAACACGCAACTCGAATAGAGAATTTCACGCGTAAGTACGTACAAGTAAAGATCGAAAAAGTGATTACACATTGATCCCCGAAATGTGTCGACACCTTTTCATTCATTTGAATACGGAATAATGTAAATCGGGTCTTCAATAAATAAAATGGTAACAGCATACCGTGCAATCACACGTGTAGACCCTTTTAGGGTCCATCCTAGGTTCACGCAAGGAATAATACGATAAAAGCGTATTAATTCTTATATTCCTTTCTCCATCTAACCGAATTTTTTAACATTTTTCCACATCTCAATATCCTGATATAACACGCGAAAAAAAAAAGGAATTATATGTATTTTGCGGATCTTTGTCAACGAAACTTTTTATTATCATACTCATTGCTATGATACTCGTTACAATACAACTTGTGATAAAGTTGATGATGGAAGTCATGAGTCGTTTGTTTTCACGATAACATCGAAACGTTTGGAATTATTATCGTTATAAATTAATTTGATGCATGGATTTTGCATGAGATTGCCATCGATGCTTATGCTTGAATTTTCTGCCACAAATTGGACATGTGAATGTAGGTTCTTTTCCACATTCCACCCGGATATGACTCTTCAAGGAACCACGCCATTGATAACGTTTCCCGCATTGAAAACAGAACCACACCTTCTGCAAGTGAGCTGTAAAAAAAGAAGTGTATCGGATTGGTTAGCCTTCTACCTTTTAAAATCTGATCGAATGAGACAAATTGATTCTCGATCATCACACTATTTTCCTTTTGCTACTCCACACTATGTTCTAAAAAAACGAAAACGATTCAAGCCAATACAGCGTTAACATTGCTCTTACTCTTCACTCGAAATTACATGTTCGATTTACCAAGCAAATTTAAGATAATACTTCCTAATCGATTGTCAACGATTACTTTGAAATAACATGCATTTTTACGAGAGTTTGGTGTACTTCTCGACAATTTTACATAGAAATTAGACTTCATCGTTAAATACTTATATCGAGCCTTTATTAATCTTCTAATAAATACTTGTGTACAATTTCTTGGAAGCCCAGGATTCTTAAACTTTGTATAATAAATCTTTCAAATTAATTTATACAAAGTCTTAAGTATCTTCTAATGATTTAAAAAAATTTATTTTGTCATTGGATTAGCAGTGTATACGGAATTTAACTTTTTCATAAAACTTATTCTATGTAAGTACTATACATAGATATTATGTACATGTGTAATAAGATCTTGTAGGACAAAATTTTTCCCATAATTTTATTATTACAAAAATTCTAGAACAGTCGATTTTTGCATTGTATTTTCAATCGTTTACTACATTCAATTATTTCATCATATTTCAGCCATATTGAAATACAAGATTTACATAGTGATACGCTCGATTCGGCTCGAGATGCATTTGTTTTAATTATAACACACGTTATTCACAATGCATTTTATATTATTTTCATATTATTCACATTTATAAAAAATTATTATTTATATACAATACAAATTTTTCTTTCAAATTGTTATCTTAAAAACAAAATGTTTCTGTCACATGTTCTCTTCAAAAGTTTTAAAATCGTGCTATAAATTATTATGTATTAAACTCGCCTACAGAGTGCACCACTAGTATTGAAAATGGCTAAAAAACTCTCCTTTACGTTTTATTCCCTCATCTAAAAATCTAGTTTATCCACCAAAATCAAAATTGAATTATTATATTGATCCTTGTTAAAAATATACCGTAAAAAACAGAAATTGAATATCAATTTACGAATGTGTTGCAGAGGAAGGGTTAAGCTGTTCCAGAATTTTTTATATCAATATACAGGTAAAAGGTTTGCTCTATATGATCTTATTACATAAAATGTAGTGCAAGCCGCGATAATAAATTCCAACTTTTATTATTATTATCGAAATCCCTGACTATGCAAATTCGAGGTAAGATGCGACTGCAATCTGTGTTTGTACTTGAACCTTCTGCCGCAAAGGACGCAGTTGAATTTCGGTTCCTTTCCGCAAAGGCGGAGATGCGTGTACATGGAGGATTTTCTCGAGTAGATCTTGCCGCACACTCTGCACGGGTAAACATTTTCTGGAGCAGCTTCACCTGAAACACAAACGATGAATCGTGCGTGGATGCAGAAAGCGTGGATGCTTCGCGTTAAAACTGGACAATGGACGCCACCCAGACAATTGACCACGATAGACATCTCTGACTTGAGAAATTTTTTTTTTTTTCAGTTAACTCGTTGTTAGTCGCAAGAATTAACGATTCGTTTCATTTATTTGCGACGAGACTCTCAAATGTTCGAGTGTTCCCGTTACATAAGGCGAAAAGACGTTTTATGTTATATATATTTTATGCGAACGTTATTCAGCGTGAACAGATTTTCGAGCAACTATGGGAATGAGTCGGAAGAAATTTTAGCGTAGCGAGCATGCGGCTGTTTTAAAAATCATTACATCGATGTGGCGAATTGGTAAAAAGATATTTTTATGTATTTTCGTTTATTGCTTAATTCGTTTTCATTCTTTTTTACTCCGCTCTAATTAATCGATAGTCTAATATCCTATCGAAACGCTTTTGCTAGTAATTGTATTGTACTCGATACATAATGTCTTCTTAAATTTTTTAAACGCTTTCAAAATATATAACTTTTCACTTGACTCTTCTCAGTTTAAGTTTTCATTCCAAATTAATCGCGCAAAATATCTTCGAGATCTTTTACACTACCAACAATAAATTATTAGACTCGAACGAGAGAATGTCATTTTCCTTGAAATGTTCTTAATTGGGTCAATTAATCGATCATCACTGATCGACGTAATTATGGATCGATTTGTGATGCTTCGTGAGATGGTGTTTGTGCTTAAATCTTCTCCCGCAGACTTTGCAACAGAATCGTGGCTCGATACCGCATTCCATGCGCTTGTGCAAGTTCAACGACTCTTTCCACTTATACGTTTTTCCGCAGTTGTTACAGAGATAGCTCGAACGAAACACAAAAATTGGTAAACCTGAAATCACAAAAAGATACACTTTTATTAGCATTGAGAATCAGACGCGATTAATTCAAACGATCACAAGTATACACTTTTCACGTTTCTTTTTAGAAAAAGATTAAATTAATGCGCGATATTTGTAAAGATTCAAAAGTTCGAAATGAATCGGAAAAATTCGGGCGAGATCGAGCAAAATCTCTCTCACTACTCGGTATCCAACGGACTCGTCCGATCTTTGCCGAATCGACCCGAAGTTGGATCACCAGGACGTCAGTCCGAACTTTCCCGACGCATCCCGAATCCGCGCATATCTACGAAAAATTATTTCTTTAACTTGAAGTTGTCGTGTGACGAAACGATATCTTTTATTATAAAATTCAATGTCGTTTACACATGATTCTATAATAATATTGTCTTATAGGAGAAAATGAATTTTTGTGAATAATTACAAATGGCAAATCGATCAAGAAAATATTGCATTACAGAGAATTTTTATTGCTTGTTTTCATTTATTCCTTTTTCTCCGCTCAATCGCGCTTTCACACACGGATGAAAGTGAAGGGAAAGCAATGGAATGTATTATTATTCGTTTAACCAAGATGTTTTCAATTGATCGCAATGATGTCGCCTCTTCAAATGTTCTTTCAAATGATGTTTATGCTTGAATCTTCTACCGCAAAAGATGCAGGAAAATCGAGGCTCGATTCCACATTCTAGTCGACGATGCTGTTGCAACGACTCTCTCCATTTATACGTCTTTCCACATTTGTCGCAGACAAATTGTTTAGGGAGTCCTAAAAATTAATCATACAAGCAATTTGTACTCTCATTCTAATTAATCTATCAAATGGTATATTCAGAAAGTGAAATTTTTTTGAATATATTTGAAAAGTATATCGCAAAAATATATATTTGAAAATAATACTGGAAACATTATGATTATGCGCTTGCGAATCCTGCAGAAATCATCGATCTTCTTTTTCTTTTTCGAAAGTTTCTTTTCGCTGTTTTATTATTATTATTTTTTTTTTTTTTTGAAAACGATATTCATCGTGACTAACTCGTTTTTTTGTACGCGTTTCTTTATCTTATTTATTGATCAAATTTTACATAACATACATAAATACAACTTCATATATAAAATGTACATCCTTAAGCAAGTGGAACGTGTACGAAAGTACAAGCAAAATTTTCTTCGACACGTTCAGGATAGTTTATTCAATGTTTTTATAATGTTTTTATAATTAACATTAAAACAAGAATACACATTTGAGCATAAATCCACTCAATGTAAATGCGGATTTTTATGAATCTATCATTTAAAAAACTAGCGATCAAAATTTGCCATCCTGATCGTGTAATCGTTATAGCATATGACACGTATTATCATACGTAACATAGTAGAACCTCGTTATAACAAATACATATACACAATCATACTTTTCATAACATATGTTTCGATTATTAATAATTATTTACACAATGATAATTTAAAAATAAATATTCATAAAGATCTATCGTTATATCTAACTTTAATTCATCAATCTATTTAAATAATTTTTATCAAACGATCTAATAACAGATAATTAACGAATCTCTAATTATCAGCCCCCACAACTTCCTATTATCTTCCTATCGTCGAGTCGAACGAATTCGAGATAAATTCGAGGTTCTACTACACGAAACACGAAAAATCGAGCAAGCAAAATACGAAGAAACTATATTTTACTCGCGACACAGTTTTCACCACGGAATTCACGACACCGAATTCATTCATTACGCGTTATTATCGGCCGATCCAAGATAAAAGTTTTTCCCATTAGGGATAACCCAGTGATGAACGTTGATCAAGTGTTTCTTCAACATCCATTTGTGGCGTATTTTCGTCCCGCACACTGGACAAGAGTGTTGCGGGTCCTTGCCACATTCTTCTTTCTCGTGCCTAATCAGAGACTGCATCCATCTGTACTCCTTGCCACAATTCGAACAGAAGTGTCTCCCAAGTCTCTTGTAATAGTCTGAACCGCAGTAAGCTGAAAGAACAATGCAGTTTCTGTAATTGCGTTCAGTTTTTCATTCGAATAGCTTTCTTAGCGTTTGCTATCATCACGTATATCCGCTCCTTTAAATGCAAAAAGAACAAATATAAATAAATAAATAAAAAAAAAAATAAAAATAAAAATAAATTGTATACAAGATGCTCGGATGAGGATAGAAAATTTAAAACGATTCTAAACAGATTGAAACAAGTATTTACGAAAGTTTGTTACGCAAACATGAAGTTGAAGTTTGTTTCTCAAGTTATACAATTATTTTTATACCAGAGATAGAATCTATAACTTGATAAACAAGTTTGCATATCAATTTTCGCCTTTGTTTTTCCAATCTCCAGAATTATTCTTTAAATTTCGTCTAAATAAACGATATAATTATGACCTATTACGAGCGTAATAATTCAAAAACACAGTTTTGACTTTCGATTGAAAACGCTTTATTTAAATTTTGCGAGCTTTTGCTTCTTAAATCGTTCCATCTCATTTCCTTTGCTAAATTAAAAATTCAACGCGTTGGTGAAATATTTGAATCGTTATATCAACTGTTGGGATGTGCATTCAACCGGGTATTCCACTCTTGCATAGCCAGTTTTCCATTAATTCTAATTTATTTATTTATTTATTTTAATATTTTATTTTTTTTCAGAAATATTGACGTATACGTTCTTTTTATTTTTTTTTATTTTTTATTTTTTATTTTCGATATCCGATTCCACGAATCATTCGTACCATATAACATCATTTTCATGCGAGAGCAAAACGTATTCGCTAGCACACGTACGTATATTTACAGTGTCGCACATTTCTCGAAATGACAGTTTGAGTCTTATATAAACGTGTGTCCTTGAAACACGAATCCGTAACACGTAGAACATACACACGCACACACACACACACATATATATATATAATATACATATAAAAATTTCTATATACATATTCTAAACGTATAAAAAGTTATTACGTTAGAAAAGTTACGGTTACAAGTGTGTGAACACGACGACTCGACGATCCAATTGTATAAATATAAATTATATAGAACGTTTGATTTCAATTAACAAATTATATATAACACCATTGTGAATTATCCCTCGATTCGAGATTGAAATCGTACTTAGATAATTCAATGATTCAAATTGGAGAAACCAAGTCGAAAAAAGGTATTTCTTTTATGTATATATATATATATATTACATCGATACAATGACATTTTTGAAACAACGGTATCAGTCTTATATGTATGTAAACAAATCGACAATTGCGTTTCCACAATCGACCGAGACACGTTAACGCAGACGACGAAACGTTTCTATCTTATATCTCTTTCCGTATCGTGTCGCGTATATAGGAATGTTTGAAGAAAGAAACGATTTCCTCTGATCGTTTTCGAAAAAAAAAAAAAAAAAAAGAAAAAGGAAAACGAAGAGAAGAATCACGATATATAAAAAATATCGATCTCCTACAAAAAAAAAAAAAAAAAAGAAAAAAAAACAAAGCTTTATCGACCAGTATATATATATTTCTCTCTTCAGAAAAGGAACAAAGCTCGAACGTTCTCGACGGAATAGTTTAGGAAGTAAGCGTAATCATATGCGATTATTGATCAATCGGGTTCACTCCGCTTTGTGAACGTTGTTCTCGTGGCGCAACAAATAGTCTCTGCGTTTGAATTTTCTACCGCACAGGGTGCACTTATGCCTTGGCAACTTCCCGCAGCCCTCTCGAAGGTGTCTCGTCAGTGAGTCGGTCCACGTGTAACGTTTCCCGCATTTGTAACAGGTGAACGGCGCGTCGTAGTTAACGCGATTGTGGTCCCTCTTCGAGTCTGAAACAGATGACAAAGGGAAACGAGAGATTAACGAGATTAACAAGAGTCATCGTAATCCTTGATCCCCGAACGCGGGTAAATTGTCTTTTTGTTTTATTTTATTTTATTTTATTTTATTTTATTTTTCACGTTGAATTAGTTCGAACACAAGAGACAGAACAGATGTTTGAAACGGGAGGAAGAACACTTCGTTAAGGATCGCTATTCGACGAACTCGAATGGGGATCGAGGAGGTGAGTCGAAGAATGAGAAATATCAGCCGAGTTTAATACATTCTTCTTTATTGTTTCCAATCAAGTGAACCAGTCTATGCTACTTGCAAGACAACGAATAAATTTCGCAATTAATTAAGTTAATCAGAGTGTTGGAGCGAGTATAATTAATCGAGACCCTTTCGTGGTTGCCTGTGGATGTCGCAGAATTTTTATAATCGAGACGTTCTCCTAAGGGCTGGGTTTGTATTTCGATGTTTCGTCAGGATTGCGGCTACCTCTTTAAAGAAAGGGACATTAAAGGAAAGGATCCTCGAAAGGGGAAAATTCCAGGAATTTTTAAATTCGATCCACGGATTCCTCGCTCCTGAAAAGCGATACTAAGAGATCCCTAAATTTAATAGAGATTCGAAGTATCCTTTTTTCCTTTTTTATAAATTTAAGGAACCCACAGATTGAATTCGATAAATGGGATAAATTTTCAAAAAGAAAGACGAATAATCTTCCAATTTGAAGATCCGTCTCCTCTAACAAAGGTTGGAGTTAATCACAAATTTGCGGAATTTCGAATCGACTTCAATACTGGCCGCAATACTGGCGAGAGATCGCCAACTTAGCCGAGAGACTTCGATTTTTAACAACAATTTCAACGAGATTACCGATCATGTTTAACGAAGATTATTAAACGCGATAAAAAAAAAAATAAGAAGAATCTCTCTCTTTCGAACGAGATATTCAATGGAATTTCCTCAAATGGGACGTGAGCACCTGCTTGTGACGAAATTTTCTCCCGCAAACCGAGCACGTGTACTTGGGCTCCACGCCGCACTCGTATTTCAAGTGTTTGTTCAACGAATCCCTCCAACGATACTGCCTCCCGCAATTTTTGCATTTCGCCCTTTGCTGCTTGCCGCACTCCTCCCGCAAGTGTCGATGGTAAGACGACTTCCAAGAGTACGATTTACCGCACATCCCGCACTGGTAGAGCGCGTAGTTTCCCTTGTTGTCGCGTCTTATCATCGTGGCCCATCCTGAAATCGTAATTTCCCCGTTAGATCCATCGACGTCTCCTCCCCCCCCCCTCCCTCCCTCCCTCCCAAGAAAACGTTCTTGATCGTCAAACGATCCTGCCCTGCCACGTGTCCTGATATTATAATAATAATAATAATAATAACGTCTCGTCCGTCTGATAAGTATCATACAGCATGTTCCGTTTAAATTAATAAATATCTTGGGATAATGTTGGAATTAATATAATCTTGGAAATATGATCGATCGTACTGAGAAAAAACATCGACGAAGACGGAGAGAATGGCGAGTGGAGCGAGTCTATTTATTTCTTTTCGAGTTCTTATTTCACGATTCGAAATAATTGTGATCGTCGTATTTCGGGGATCGATTATTTAAACGAGACATCTTGTACAAATCTTCCGTTCTAAGCAAGAAGCGGTTGTATACAGGGTTGACATTGAGTGAATTGTACAGCGATCGAGCTAATTGAAAGAAAAGAAATACGGAGAATCGTGTCTTTATTTTCAGGTGTTGTACAGAGAGTTGTCAGATTCGGGCCTTGCCTGAACGATGGGTATGGAAGGATCATTGATATTGCGAAATCAGACCTGATCAATCTTCAATCTTCTTTCGATCGTATCGTATTCGAACATCATCCGATTTGGAACAATCTGATTCCCCCTGAGAACTTGAATCAAGAACCTGAAATCAAAATCAAAATGTCGGATTATTGCCGATAATTATTTTCCCCCCCCTAAGTGAAAAATCTTCGGATCTGGTGGATCTGGAAATAGTTTGTAGCTTTTCCTTTCCGTTCGATGCGTAACGCGATACCCGATAAAAAAAAAAAAGAAAATTAAACATTGACGACAGTTTGCAAAAGAGAGAAAAGAAAAGAAAAAGAGGGAACTGAAAACTGGAGATCGAAATGTCTCTTCTTATAAATTTGAAAAGAGAGAGATCTGGAAGAAAGAAAAGTAGAAAGAAAATAAATAGGATCTCTCGATAAAGAATCGGTTCGATGAAGCAAGTAACGATTTGCTACGTGGAGATTCATCTTCCAATTGACGATCAGATATATTCTTCCTCGGATGTTTTCTTCTTCGTTTTCGATGTCGAACGGATGTCGCATCTTCGAATTAATTCGAAAATGTTGTATCTTGGTTGATGGGTTGGTGTACGCAAGACTAAGTGATTTTGGAGAAATTCGAAAAATCTCAAGACATGATTTACCCTTGCAATCGTGTACTTTGATATTTATAATAAAATTATAATAAACTATGATAACAATACACGTTGCGAAACTAGTGTATACGTATGTATTATAACCAAGGCCTCGAGCAAACATTGTTGTCACAAATTTTTCTTTTCAAATGTCGTACAATAATTGTTCAACGTATCACAGAACATTTTTTTTTTATAGAATGAAATATATATATGTGTGTGTGTATATATATATTTATATATATATATTTTCTTTCTTAAAATTAATTTAACGTCGCATTTTCTTCGAAGCTGGTCGCATTCAATGCTCGCTTTTTTTTTTGCTAAAACAATTTGATTCGTATTGTATAAATTCGTTATATCGAATTTTTCTCGCTCCTTTCTCTTGCATCGATAAAGAGAGCATTAAAATTGGCAAAAGACGCCGCAAATAAAAAAAAAAAAAAAATAAAGTACAATTTCGAAACAGAAATAAAAAATTTTCGTGTAAGATCGCATTAATTAAATTTCGAACCTTGCACGTGCCAACCTTGTCTATTAATTACTCGCTATTTAATTGTATGTATTCGATTCACTTGATAAATGTAACATAGTTGCGTTAAAAAAAAAAAAAAAAAGAGAGGGGGAAAAAAAAAATAAAAAAAATAATCAGATAAATGCGCGAAGCTACACGCGTGAGAAATAACGACGATACGAGTATCGCAGGAAAAAATTCTATTCTCTTCTTCTCTGAACTGAAAAAGTGATGGAGTACTAGTTGGAGTGGACAGAAGGATGGATAGATTCTTGAGCGATGATGAGGGGAGGGGATGGAGGGGGAAAGGAGGGTTTGTTTGTTCATTCTTGCAATGGTCGTTCACGATCCTAGAAGGAAAATATGGCCGTGTATCTTCGAGTTGTGCCGTTGAAAGTTGCCCTTTTGCTTGAATCCCTTGTTGCAAGTTCTGCAGATGAACTGAGGCAGTTTACCACACTCGACGATCTGGTGGCGTGTCAGGCTGCTCTTGTTCTTGTACGCCCTATCGCACTTGTCGCACGGAAATGGTTTCGGTGATGAATATCTGTTTCTCGAGCAAGAACCTGCAATTTAGAGGTCGAAATATTTCAATTATTCGATCTAATCTTCGTCGTAAGCAAAAATTTAAAAGCACTTTTTACCCTTAAAATTCATCTTCAATGATGCGTAGTGTGTTATTTAAATAGCCCATTTCCTCCCCTTCATTCATACTACTATTTCTCATACATATACTCTTTCTCTTTCTCTCTTTCTCTCTATCTCTCTCTGTCTCTCACTCTCTCTCTCTCTCTCTCTTTCTTTCTTTCATCGTGTTAATTTATCATATGTAATTTATCATAATAGACATACTTTTGATATTATATAGAAAGTTTTCATATATATATATATCTGTATATGTATATTTATAAGTTTTTAAGCAAAAAAATATGCGAGAAACGAGAAAAAATACATTTTGAATATTGAAAAGAAATATTGGACTTTAATCAAAAGTGAGGTATAAAAAGACTGATAGCTGCGCATATTTAGGTGATGATCAGGTATGAAGCAAATATAAGAAAAGTTATTTATAGAATCTATGATGATTTTTACGTTCTTAAGAAAGCTTTATTTTCTATTTCTATTAATCAGAGATTCGGAAACATATTCAAATCGTACAAATTTTAGAAATTAAATATAAAAGATTGAGAAACGATTATATGAATTCAGAGAATGGGAACATAATTTATAATGATCCTTGTATTTTTCTTTCGTAATTGTAAAGCACCAAACTATTGATTAAATTCTACTTCTATTTGAAGCTTCTCTTCCAGACGTAACAGATATGACGGATGAATCTTCTACGCAGAAATATCTTCTTGGGCAGAAAGATCTTCCTAGAAGAATTTTTTCTATCTTTAGTGTTGCGTTTTGTAATGGATGAGAGAGAAGTAAAGGCGACTTCTCAACAACGCAATCCTGTTTCAAAGAAACGATAAGTAAAAATTAAACGAACGTTTAAATGCAATAAAAAAAATAAATTTCATATTTGTATGAAACAAATTGTCGAACAAATTTATTAAAGAATTGACAAAGTTTATCATAGTTGAGTTCCATATCAGTGTTGTAAAAAGAATAAACCTGAAATCAAAATTAATAGAAATATTAATAGAATCATTTTGCGTTAAAAATGCTGCTTAAACATTCGGTTATTTTCTTTAAAAATACACAGATCGCATCAGCGAATCAAGTGATGTTAAAAGTGATGTTAAAGTCATTAAACTTTATTTCGCAATATTACATCGTATCCATGGCAGCAGAATTTTCATAGAGACACTTAAACTTTCCGTTACTGGACGACGTGATAGCCGCCCCGCTCGGAGGAGACATTCGATGAATCGCAGCCATATGTTTGACCAAATGATGCTTGTGCATGAATCGGTATCCGCAAACCTCGCAACTGAATTGCGGCAATTTTCCGCATTCCACGCGCTTGTGCTTAAGCAGAGACTCCTTCCACTTGTACGATTTCCCGCAAGACTCGCAGAAAAATCTCGTTTCGTTACATTGCTTCGCATTTTCCTTCCCTTGACGCGTTCTCGATCGTTGTCGATTATGCGCCAGTTGTTGCCACATTGATTCTGGAAAATTATGCAAGCATACGATAATGGAACGGTTAATTGAAATAATTAGTTAGTTTCGAGAATGATATCGAGTGTGAATCTGAGTATTTGTAAAAAAAAAAGGATGTAGTAATAATATACTATCTATTTGTCGTAAAGTTCTGGTTTTCTTTTTGAATAAATGTTCGAAGGATCGTTGAAAAACGAATCGAATGGGAAAAATCCACATTTTCTGATTTATTTCGTGAAATAGTAACGAGGATATTCTCGATAAATAAATTACAAAAATAAGAAATTCCCATATTTTCAACGGGGAGCGAGATCGACGTGGAACATCTTGAGAAAGTCAGAGTTTCTCATGTCTTTGAGGCGGCAACTCGCCAAATGCTGCGTCACGTGATGCCTGTGTTTAAACATTTTTCCGCATTGCGGACACGGCACGTTTGGCGTCTTTCCGCATTCGTACCGTAGATGTCGATCGAGCGAACTCTTTTGACTGTACACCTTGCCGCAATTACATACGTGCTTCTTCTGGTTATAAATCGAGACCTGGTTTGGCAAGTTCTGGAATCCAAGCCTCGCGTCTTTCACGTAATACAGGCCCTTGTCATCTGAAATCAGAAATGCATCTTGTGTTAATTATTTTTCACGCTCCGTACGTGAGATTCGTCATTTGTTGCTCGTCAGAAGTCGGATTTAAAACACACTGATTCTTCTTTCTTCTTTCGATAAACTTTTTACGTAAATAATCAAGATGTGCGTGATCCGAAGATTATCGGTTCGGAACTAATCGGAGAAATTCGGGCGAGATCGTGCGAGATCGGGCGAGATCGGGCGAGGTCGGGCGAGATCGACTGAGATCGTGACATTCACGCGAGATCTCGAAAGTTTCAACCAAATGTGGATAATGGTAGGAATTAATATTAACTCGGTAATAATCGAAAGATTCGGTTCTTAAACCGATTCTATCCGATTATTGTCGAATTCATCCGAGTTAAACACGAATCGAAACTTTTGGGATTCTAAGAGCGTCGAATTTTTTTATATTATTTTGAAATTTAGATTCTTGTATCATAGATCGTTCTCGCATATATCCCTTATATAAATACACGCGTATATATTTTTTTCATAAAATGATTATAATTATAAGCGAATAGAATGATACTGTTAAACGTTTATTAAATCTCTGGAGAGATAATAATTTCGCAAATGTTATTTATGAAAAATACAATCGATATTCCTTAACAATCTAATGAAATTTGATAAAACGATGAAAAGAATAATTCTTTTTCTCTTTAATGTTTACAATTTGATGATTTCACATGACGCGACCACAAATAAAGTTTGTCGGTTTTAAAGTTGCAGTTTTTACACTGATATCCCTGGCCACATTCGCCGCGTTGATGGCACACCAATGAGAACAGATGCTTGAAGCGCCTCCCACAGTAGCATTTCAGACGACCTGAAAAAGAAAGTGAAAAATGTGTCACTTGAAGGAAACGAATGGATTTCAAAATTTGTATTTCGTTTGCGAGAGACAGGGTTTCTCCTACTCGTCGCCGAAACAGTAAAATCTGGATTCTTTTCCATTTCCATTTCCATTTCTATTTCCATTTCCATTTCCATTTCCACTTTAATTTCCGTTTCTATTTCCATTTTCATTCGATCGGTAGTTTGAATAAAAAAAAAAAAAATAGACATTATGAAAAAAAGTTTACGATTATGATTCAGAGACGAGACAATCGGATGTTTGATTTTCATGTTAACACTCGTATAACACCGAATGAGAATTTTTTCAAGCGGAAGCAAAGCGAAAATATAACGAGATTCGAGGGGTGGGCAAATCGTTGCTGAATAATTAAATTCTTTATTGTTCGTCGAGTATCCTCGCTAACACAATGGTTATCAGTGATACACTCACAATGGTAATTATATTTTTAAATTCGCAAAAAATCATAAACCATAAAGAATATATCGTATATATGTAACATTTGTATACGCAACATACGATTCCCGCTGAAGTCGCCTGAGCGTTATATATTATACATATGTGTAGGTAATGCTTCGCACTTGTGAATGAACAATATTATGCGATTTGTTCTTTTTTCACTTCATATTTTCTTTCTTTCTTTCTTTCTTTCTTTCTTTCTTTTTTCTTTTTATCTTCTGCTCGTCACTATCATCCTCAGTATTGTTGAAAGTTCTCCACAAACAGAGAAAAAAAGTGTATCGAACGCTTACATGCTAATTATTATCTTCATCGATCTCCTTAAAAGCAAGAGGTATTCTTTTATTTGGGCTATAGCATTTAAGCTTTCAATTTTCTCCCCTTGATTCTCGCTTGTCTCTCCCTTGTCTCTCGAAAAATCATCGATATTCCAGCCACATATGAAAGCCAAACTGATCAACCCTCATCATCGAGGAAAACTACTTCGTTGAACGTTAAAACGCTAATAATCGCTAATGATTTTATATTTCAATGTTTAAAAATTTTTTTTTCATGGAAGAAGAAGAGTCGAATCAATTTGGCTTCTGAATAATTCGATTTTTTTTTTCATCATATGCACGCATAAATTTTATTTACACGAATCATTCTACGTGATTATTGGTTGCGTGTATTCGCGTTTACAGGCATGGCTTATACATATCGGATATTTGCGCATATACGTTTCCGCGCGCATGCGCGATTAACATGTCCAGGATGGAAATTCACTATATTCGGTTCTATTTACATTGCAACCGTCCGGACTGTGTCCCCGATCATCAATTTTCATCGTCAAAAATTCGATCCAAACATAAAATTTAAACTCTCTATACTCGTATTATAAATCAGTTTTCTTCTTTCTCGATTCGCGATGATCCATCAAAATTAGGTACTCACTTAACAATCGAAGAGCCACGTTAAACGATCTAATCGTAACATCCCGAACGTGTTGACCGCACGCAGCACGCGTAACGTTTATTTTTAAAAATAATTCTATTTCCGCTCATAGTGATCCGCCGACACTGCGGATCGATGGATAAATCAAAATATCGCGTAATCAGCCTCGTTTATATATGTATATTGGCACAAATGTTGCAATGTCAACGGAAGTGTATCCTTGCTTATCCGGAAAGAGATTTTTCATCGATGTTATATATACCTTGAGAGATATATAACCGACGATATCCTTCCCCCAGCACCATATTTAAAAATCGATCTCTTCATCCGATTCCCCTTTGTACACCGTCCTATATCATCATATTTTAAATTCAGAAACGGATCTATGCTATTTCGCATTACAAATTGCGTCTCATTTAAACGGGAGCGCGCGTGTATGTGATACACCTTTATATATACCGTGTTAAACGTTCATTATAAATGTACACCTCT
The DNA here is from genome assembly GCF_029169275.1 of Apis cerana. Classification (NCBI taxonomy): domain Eukaryota; kingdom Metazoa; phylum Arthropoda; class Insecta; order Hymenoptera; family Apidae; genus Apis; species Apis cerana. The sequence goes on from NC_083860.1 coordinate 10,398,575, forward strand.
CACTTCCTACGATGTTTATTAATCAGTCTTTGCGCTTCTATTACGCTTTAATATTCGTATTTAATATGCGTGCAAAGATTTCAATGACGAACATAAAGATATAGCAAATTGTTTCTTTCCTTCCTTCTTTCTTTCCTTCCTTTTTTTTTTCAATCACGTTAGACACAAGTCTCGTTTTATTCGTGGCAACGATAATCCCGATTTTCTTGTCCCGATTTAACTCTCTTTGGAAGACACGTTCCGTTTCATCCGGGTCGTCGGGCTGAAGAAAGCAAAGAAGAATCTCTTTTTTCGAACTTTCTCACTGTACTTTTTTCTCATTCTGATCTTTGGTAAAACGCTAAAATGCTTCGTTTTCTAAAAATATAATTTCAGCAAATTTTCGATTACATTCCTCGAAATGATAAACGACGAAATGATGATGTTCACGCAGATCGTGTCGTCCGCGATAATTTTTAATCTCTTCCGAACATAAACAATCTTGCAATTCTCCAATCCAGATCTAAGACAGAGGAAAACTACGATCTCTTGAAGCTATTACAAAATTATTTACTATCCTTCTCGAATATATGAATCACACCTGAATTTTAGAATTCCATATTCAGATCCATTATCCTCGTGACGGCTAATCAACTTTCTATTCTCTGATCGATCACCAATCTCATTCGAAAGTATATACGTCCACGTTCCCGCGTATTTTTTGCGGGGACTAGTAATATTCGGATACGAAAATTCGCACACGACAGAGGAGAACAATAACGTTCTACTCGACCCGGAAACCGTAACGTTCCGTTCGTGTTTTGAGGCACATAATGTCGGGCTCGCGGAGCATGCGAGCGCGTGTTAAAAAAATTTCATCGAATTGCCGGAAAAGTTCGCAAAGAAGCTTGCGAAGAAACGGAAGAAGAGGGCGCTGGTGCGAAGAGGGCGCGCCGATTTGAAAAATTCAATAAATCGTGCGGGTTCGGCGCAAATAATTTTGCGCCGAATGGAAGCGTTCAAGATGCCAAGATTCGAGACCAAGAGCCGAGAACAAGAACGAGCGCGTGGAAGCCGAGAGGTTTTTTTTTTTTTTTTTTTCTTTCACACAGGTTTTGTCGTTCGTTAGAAATTCGTCTCGCCGATCTGATTTTTATCTTTCCAACGGAATCTTTCTTTTACAGAGGTGGAAAGATTCGCGAGGATTGGAATCGATTTCGACCACGGAAACCTTCGTAATTTCGTAATGGACAAGAAACGTACGGACGAGTATAGCGGAAGGAGCGACGACAAATCCGAAAAAATTGAACGACCTAGGAATCACGATCGTCGTCGATGATCTACATCTATATTCTATATATTATTTAATAGTAAGATTTAAGGTTTAAGTCGTTTCCGAGACGAGATCAGGCAAAAGGATTAAAGACCTTGGAACCACAGGTCGCGAGAAAAATGCACGGAAAGAGAGTAATAATGAGGAGGAGAATATAAAGAGAGAGAAAGAGAGAGAGAGAGAGAGAGAGAGAGAGAGAGAGAGAGAAAGAGAGAGAGTAAAAAGTTTGGCTAAAGTTTACGTCTTTTTTTAAAGGATAAATACGAGATTCAACGTTTCTATAGAACGCTTTATCGATACGCTTCTTCGCTGAGTAGCGCGGTTGGCCGGTGAACGAATCATCATCGAGTTTCGACTTGACTAGAATTTTGCTCGAAATTAATTCTTCGTCGAATCTTTGGTCCTTGATCGAGGATTCTCCCGAGATTCGTTTAGATCTCGAAATTCGTTCGAAGTTGTTTGCGCAAAATTATGATTAAGAATCCGAGATATTCCGTATTGTCCTCGATGACAGACGGAACGTGTGATTTGGCTCACGGGTATTATCTTTTCAAAATAATATTTTTCCACGCACAATTTATTCGACGAATCGAATCATCGCCTTTTTTTCTCTCCTCGTATATATTATCGACTCGCGTCGAATGATTCAAAATCGATCAAATTAATCCTTTTATCGAGCGAATCTCTTTCATGCAGAATTCAATATCCGTTTCAAAACGGAAATTAAATCAAATCGTCTAGATTCTTCGTTTCATCTCGATTCTCCAGACTACTAATTTACACGCTTTGACCAGACTTCATAGCTTCGTTTGCACACGTCGATTCGTCGAACTATACGATGACTAATATTATCATTCGAACGATATTAATCGAGAAATATTTAATCCATTTGCGTAATCGTTAAGGTTATCACAGAGATCCTCGCGCGATAAAAAAAATCGAACTCGATGGATCCGCTTTTCAGGCCAAGCCTCGGCGCTTGGAAAGACACGTTTCTCCTTCTTCGATCGTACCACGTACGACTTACATCTTACGTCATCGTCATAAACTTACTATATGCAATAATGTATAATATGTATATATATATAATATGTATATATATATTGTATAATATATTATATATATATAATATATATATATATTTTTTTGATTTAAATAGATCCTCTATCTTGGGGTATTATTCTACGTTTAGGTAGCGAAACCGTTTAGAGCCCCCCTCCCCGTCCCATCCCCTTTTCTCTACTAAACTAGACGATTCTATTGATTCGAACGAACGTAACCAATGCAAACTTCCATCGAACGAAATCGAGATGGAAAAAAAAAAATCATCCTTCTTTCATCCGATTTAGTACGTTCGATCGTTTCGTTTTTCTGATTCTGCGAATCTACAATCTTACGATATTCGAGAAAAAATATACAACTTTCGATCGTGTATGCGATGACATCGAATTTTTTTTCATAATAAAGCTTCTATATTTTCCCTCTCTCCTCGCCATTTTTTATCACGAAAACAACGATACGATTTTTCGAATCGTTCTTTCGATTTTTTCTTTTATATTTCGAATCGCAAAAGTTAATAAGTTAATTTCCTTCTCTCACGGATCGTGTTTTAAACCCCACTCCCCCCTCCCTGCCCTCTCCATCGTCAAATTCGACGTGACTGTATAATATATATATATATACACATACACATATATATATATATATATTATAATATTCTATTTCTATTTGACTAGAATTTCCGAACATTGTTCAAACTAAGCTACAGCTCTAGAACTAGGATAACCTATTAATTGGGTATTCTACCAACATCGTAGACTTTTCGTTGCATCGAGAATTTCAATCCTCCCTTCCAATTTTTAAATAAGAGTCAAAATGTCCACCGTGGGTAATAACTTGGGATCAATCGTTAATTCGATCGTCGTAGGCTGGTTGGAATACGAGAATCTCGGCACGTTCGATTGAACTGAGAAAACTTCGTTCTCTTTCACTTCGAGGCGAAATTTAAATTCGAACGAAAAAACGTTTCGACGATTCTCAACTACGACCAATCTAACTTTCCCCCTCGATTAAGATCCTGTCCTGCATTTCGAAACGCTTTCAGTAATTTCTCAAACGCTTCTCTTCTTAACCCTGCCCTATTCTTATTGAGATAAGATAAATTAAATTGTTTCTCTACACAAATCTCTGCTTGGTATACATAGTTCAGAGATGGAACTTTACTAAATACTTGAAAAAGGAAATATATATATATATATATATATAATAGACAGGATATTTTAATCGAGGAGGATAGCCTATCTAAACGTACGTAATTCTCAATTCGATCGACGGACGACGGAATTCCCCTGCCCCGCGAAACATCGATTTCCGTATCCGTGATAGCTCGTATGTAAAAACTCTTGTTTCTCTTACAATTAGTATAAAAATAATTAGGCGATTTAGAAATTTATCGAAGGCTCGAAAAGATTCCGGAAAAATGCTCCTTCTCTTTCCTTCTTTCTATTCCATTTCTCTTTTTTTTTCTTTTTCTTTTTTCGCTTATTATTTCGTCTCTAACCTAATCTCCAAACTACAAACAAAAAAAATTACACGAAATCTTTTAGCCGGTCTTCTCGAGTCTCCTAAAATATTCAACAATGTTTCTCCATTTTATACATGGATTATACAATGGGATCCAACAACGGCTTCGTGACACGATGAAAGACGGATCGCTAATTTTGTTTTTTTTTTTTTCTATTATATGTCAACAGCAGCGAGAAAAAACCGTCTTTTTCTTTTTACCCTAATATCCATTACTACATTTGTTGGCGCGTGAGCACGAAGCAAAAGCAAAAACAAATTCTTCCGAGTTTGTATGACGGAAACGTATTGTCACGTGTATTACGGCTGTTTTTTTCTTCCCCCCCTCCCCTTTTTGTTTCTCTCTTTGTTTTTTTTCGGTTACGTCAGGAACACAACATGCTTGTTATTTTCATTCGGATGATGCATCGAGATAGCACATTTAGATGACGAAAGATTAGAAACAACAAATGAAAAATATGTACGTACAATCGTATGACATGAAATGAAAAGAAAAGAAATAATGAATCAATTGCAAATTGATCGAGAATTGACGCGTTTTCATGGTCAAATGGTTGCAGAATTTGTTTCTAAAGGAAAATTAATTCCAATATTTCAACAGGATTGTTTCATCGGAGGTTAAGCGACACGAAAAATGGTCTTGCGTCGTGATCAAATTTTAACTGCTTAACCGAAATTCCATCGATATCAACGTCTCGTTTAACCTTCGATGAAACTAGCCAATCGATCTTTGGAAACATCGAACCATTATTTTCTTTTAGAACAAATCTTCCCTCCAATGACTTACAAAAATACACGAGCAATTCTCAATACGAGTAATGCCTCGAACATTCTTACGAAATATATATATATATATATATACATTTTCCAATCGGATAATCAAGATTAAAAAAGGATAAAAAAAAAAGAATCTAAAAAAATGGTGATCTTTCAATGGAAAGAAAAGAAAAAAAAATACGAGAAAAACACTTGAACTTCTTCTTGGCTTCTCGATTCAAAGTTTGTCACTCGCTCTCCCTCCCTCCCCCGATTCAGATTCGGGAGTATCTGCGAGGAATCCTGCTCGTTCAGGCTCTCTGATTAACCGTGGTACCGGCCGACTGCGAGGCCACGTGGCGGTGATTAATATGCGCCTTCAAATTTCTCTCGTATTTGGAGCTAAACGTGCAATGGGGACAATTGAAGGAGGGCGCTTTGCCGCACTCGTACAACAAATGCCTCTTCAATATATAAGCGTTCTTGTAGCTCTTCCCGCATCTCGAGCAATTGTGTCGACGATCGAGTCCCGAAACGGACACGCTGCCGATCGACCTGTTATTGTTGTTGTTGTTGTTGTTGTTATTGTTGTTGTTGTTCCTGCCTCCGTGACGGGAGGGGCAATGAAGTCTCGCCCGCCGTTGAGGCGTCAACGGTGCTGGAACTTCATTGGCTGTGACGCGTGACATTCGCCTCGCCCCGTCCGAGCTCCAGCCAAGGCTCGCGAAGAAACCTGAAACCAATCGAAACAAAACGTTTCGAACGGTCGATTAGTTTCACGTGTGTTTTGCTCACGCTACAAAGCTATCTGTATCTGGTACTGGTATTATATTTCGTTGCACGAAATTGCTCTTTACAACGGCGAGGGCCATGCGATAAAAAAGAAAAAAACATTCAAGTTTTCAAGCTTAGCAACAACGAGCATGTCAATGGGAATCGGGGATCAAGGGTGTGATTACTCGGCTAGCTATTTCGCCTAGGAGGATCTTTCTTTTCGTTACTTGGATCCAGCTTAGATTTTTCTTTTTCTAAAGTCTAAGGTTAAGCTCTAAGACTCTCCTAAGTATCTCGCGTATTATCTCAATCCCTCGACGATACGTTTTCGATAATTATTTTTCGATAACGGTGAAGATAGGGATAAAGTTTTCTTTCTCCGAGATACCGGTCTTCTTTTCGTACCTCCAACGTGTTTCCTTCGTGTTTATTCCGTGTTTTTGTTCACTTTGTAGCAGCGGTTGTAGTCCAGTAGCCTTCGTGTTTCGTCCTTTGATTGATTCGCATTCGCTCGAGTTTAACAGTCGTCCCTGAAACTCAAGCAACGCGTCGATTAATAATCGATATCCGGTGTTTAAAGGAATGCCAGATTCGTGAAAATATTCGCGCTAGTCGTTAAGATTTTTCCCGAAGCCTCCCCTTCTTCCCAGACGAGGAAGGCAATGTGTCTGTTCGATCGATCGACCTCGTTGAAGATTGGATCCACCAGCATCACCTGTGAAAAAAACAATATTGAATCAGTATGCGGAAATTCGAAATTCTCTTACCACTTTCTCTTCCCCTTATTTTTCTTTCATTGGCGTTGTCCGAACGTCCATAAACGATGATACAGGAGCGATGAGTGAAGAGCAAGAAATGGAACTCGAAGCGGTTTGCCTTTCTAGACTTTATTTTGCTCTAAATCGAATACAAGGCTCTCTACAAATTGACAAAAAAAAAAAGGAGGGAAACAAGCATTTTGGAATGTTCGAAAAGTCGAAACGATACGTGTACAAAAAAAGACAAAATGAAAAGGAAGCACAGTAGTGGTGTAAGAAAATGTAGAAGACGCGAACGATCGGCCAGCTGGATGGAATCGCGCGAATTCACCATTTTTACTTTCACTGGATCGCGTACGATACGCGCCGAATTTATTACGCGATTCGAATTTGGCGGCGAAACAAGATGGCGCGCCGTTCTCACGCGATTCCGCCCAATCGGCCGACCGATCGTTCTATAAAAATTTCACAAGCAAGCGACGCTTCTTCTTCGCGGCTGGTGAAAACACGAAAAACCGGTCGCTACGACGAATCGCTTAATTTAAACCGATTTTTCCCGCTTTCCCGTGGCAAGGGATTTGCCACGTTGTCCGCGATCGATCTTTCTTCGATCTCGATAATCGAGCGCACAATTCGATTGCTCGTGTGCCGCGCCACCCCTCGGAAACGGGTGCGTCGGCGTGCGTTTTACTTTCGTTACATGCATGTGTGGATTCGTCGCAAGAGAACAAGCAAAAAAAAATTATCTAGAAAGAAAGAATATCGTTATCATCATAGCGTAATCGTTAATAATTATTGCTCTCTAAATAATATTAATATAAAATGGAGACAAAAATGTAATAATAAATCATCGTTCGTTGGCAAATACATGGCGACAAAGAAATTACGATTACAAATATGTTTTGCGTTCGAGGCGCTGAGCGGAAGTTGTAGTTGCGTTACTCTTTTTTTTTTCTTTTCTTTTATTTTTTTTACGTGCTCTCTGTTCTTTCTCTCTCGCATACACACACGATATACACGCATACCTACACTTTCTCCTACTTTTACTCCTTCTTCTCTCGTCTCTCGTCCCTTTCTCTCTGATATTAAATCGCTTACTTTCACTCGCTCTCTCTCTCTCTCTCTCTTGCTCTCTGTTTCTCTCACTCTCTTTCTCTCTCTCTCTCTCATTCTGTCTCTGCACACGTAAAGGCACACACACGTACGCATACTCTTTCTCTTCCTCCTCATACAATTCAGCAGCGGTGCTTGTACTAATTATAAGAATATCGTAGTTAAGATCGAGCGCGAGATTCCCTTGGTAGCGCCAAACAGTGAAATTTAATTCGAGACTCCGCGATATAATAATACTTTTGTATTCCAGTATTGGACAGTTTTTTTTTTTTTTTTTTTCGTTTCGATGGATTATCGATGGACGTAATTCGTGGAATCAAGATCACTCTCGCGTCAATGTCGCGCACCGGAAGAAATTGTCCCGGAAGTGGAACAAGTTACCGTGGCCAAGGGATATCTCGATCTCGATTCGTTTTCGTCGCGGCCTCGTGCCACGCGCGGTAAATTCGCTATTTTATTCGTTAGAGATAATTGTACTGTTTTAATTAAACGCGAACGAACGAAAAAAAAAAAAAAAGTAGTCATTGTAAAGGAACGCGAGTATCGGTGACACTCGTTACTATAAAAAAAAAAAAAAAAAAAAAAAAGAAAACAAATATAATAGGTGATACAAAAGGGGCTAGGGTGGGGTAGATGGATGGGGACGGGGGAAAAAAAAACAAAAGAACAAGGAGAAACGTATAAGAAATAAATAGAAATCGAAGTAAAATGAAAAAAAAAAAAAAAAAAAAAAAAAAAAAACACATATCGGGAATCACATTGCAGTTGGTGTTTTAGGAAAATCGTGGATAAAAAGGAACAAAATGTATGTATGTATGTATGTAAACGCGCAGGGGATGGTGGAGTCACTATGTATATAATATGGATCGACAACGAAGATGAGTACGTCTTAGCGGATACATTGGCAGTATAAAGGCGAGTGATCGAGATTTAAATTCTGTTTTTTCTTCGGCGTAAATAAATAATTTCTAAAAAAATATCACTGGTCTCAAGATGTTCGGCGAGTGTCACCATCGTAAATTGATAGATCGCTTTAATTTCCGCTGGATAACTTCCTCCTTCCTCTGTCCTTTATTCGCGAAAAATCAAATATCCAGCGACAATTTAATAATCGTTTGAATTATCGTGCTTACTTTCTTCGAAAGCAGAAAGGATAGGATGAAGGAGGAAGATCCATCGAGATTAAACGGCGATTAAGTTTCTCTCTGTACGGTGACACTCGGCCGATAATACCGTAGAAATTCGTTCACAGCTGGATGCGCCCAGCGCCTCTTGATTTCTTTTTTTCTTTTTCTTTTTTTTTCTTTTTTCTTTTTTTTTTTCCCCTCTCCTTCGTCTATTCTAAAATCTAAGTGTTTTACTTGAAGGCACTTAACACAAGGCTCTCTCGGTTCAAAAGCTATACTTCTCTCGGTATTATCTTGTCTCGTGACGCTTTTCGTGACGCTTCGCTCTCGTTACGCCCTCTTTTTCTCTCTTTCTCTTATTCTCTCTTTTCGTTCCCTCCAGCATCTTTTTTCTTTCTTAGACGAGTTTTTTTTTCGCGAACACACGTTGCGCAAAAAAAAAAAATATCTGGGAAAACTGTCGGCTAATTTTTCTTTTTCTTATCATTTCTATCACACAAGATCGTGTGTGGTCCACGCCAAGAAAGAAATAGTGATTTTCGTAAAAAGAAAAAAAATAAAAAAAAAATAAAAAAAAATAAAAATAAAAAATAAAAAATTATAAAAAAAAAGAAAAAAAAAGAACTCGATAAACGTTTCCTGAACGACGAGTGTAACGTGAACGAAGTGCGTTTCGCAGTACCTGACTGCTTGTTCAAAATTTTTTGCTTATTAGTACGATTGATTGATAGTACGACATTTGTTAAATACATTCTAGTACGATTTATCTCGGGTTAAGAGGGATGATAGTGTACCATCCCCCTCTCTTTGTTTCCCTTCCGACAGTAAACGCGTTGTTCGCCCCCGCTTATTTATCATGTTCGCGTTCTATCGCAATATATATATATACATATATATATATATGTATATATATGTATATATATATATGTATATAGGCTATATCTACATATTATATTATATTATAAGTATATTAACTCGAGTCGAGAGCCAAATATAATATTATTATTATTTTTTTTTTCCTTTTTTTTCTTTTTGGGAGCATTCGAGATTAGACTCGGAAAACACCGGGTAATTAACGATTTAAGGTACAATATCGCGATGCGATCTCATTTTTAGAAGAGAATTCAAACGCGTCCTCTAGCGATTCTGTTACACAGAAAGCGCCATCTAAGCGTTTTCGTTCTCGGCTCGTTTCTCTTTCGACCCGAGTGTTCCGAGTGTGCGCAAGTTTTTCGACGTTGCCTGTCCATAAGTATTTCTTTCTCTATAATAATTTTCCTTTTTTTTTAAATTTTCTTAACATATATAAACGCATCTTTTTGGAGACACGATTGAAAATCGTTTCTTTTTTACCGACCTTTTATAGCCTTTTTTTAGCCTTCTTGTCTTCGCTAAAAAAAACGAGTAATCTAAATGAGTAATATCTTTTATCATTCTTACTTCTTTACTATACACGATAGAACGCGATACCTCGTTCTGTCATCAATACCTTCCTTCTCTTATCGATCTTATCCTATATCCTTCTCTCTCGCACTTTATCGTGCACAGTATATTGGTAAATTGATACGCGTCACGCGTAACAAGAGCAACCGATTCGTCGAAACTAGTACGGCCGAAGAATGTTCACACGAATTTAGACAGATATATTTATATATATAATATATATATGTATACACATGTAATATATAATATATAATATTATATATATATAATATATGTATTTCGCCCAAGTGGAAACGAAAGTTAAAAAGTTTTCAACGGGGCGTCGCCAGATCGAAAAGGCAAATTTCGTGGGCTTTCTCTCTCTCTCTCTCTCTCTTTCTCTCCCTTTCTCTTTCTCTCTCTCTCTCTCTCTCTCGCTCCTTCTTGCTTTTCTTCTTCTCTCTTTTCTTCCCCTTTCATTCACGCACATACACGCACACATACGCACAGGACAAATACACGCGCATACACCCCTTTCTCACTCTCTTCCTCTCAATCTCTCTTTTCGTTTCTAACCTAATCTATCTGTCTACTGTCTACTCATTCGATTAATTCGCTCGCACTTTCACGTTTACGCGTTTCACTTCCCTACGTGTCTCGGTTCTAACCATCTTAAAAAAGCGAAATTGCTTTGCAATCGAAAATCTTATATCTTTCGGAAATTTCTTTTTCTTTTTCCTTTGTCCAAGGTATAATAGAATAGAAATATAATATATATATCATACAAAAAATAAAGCGCTGTACTTTCTAAATTCCTGGATGGCATTTATTTGTCCCGCTTTTCGCGAATCGCCCTACGTCATATCGTCCTACTTTATTACACACGAATTCAATTTCCCATGCTACTACTACGTTCGCCGGGACCGTTTCTAATCATACGTTATATAAGCTTCTTCCTTCCGACAAGTGCCGCGAAATAAAAGAAAATAATCCGGCCGTTTGAGAAACCACACTCATTTTTACTCATTTAGTACTAAAAATGATAAAGGTTTATAAAATATATATAATATCTTTTTCCTTCTCCTCTTTCTCCCTATGTTATTAATACAAATTTCGAATAATCGAAAAATCTTTTAATCGCGTTAAAACTATCTTCTTAATAAATAGAATATATTTTTCTCAAAAAAAAACAAAAGAAAAAAAAAAGAAAAAAATATATAAATCCTAATAATAACTCTTCGATCGTACTAAGGAAATTTCATAAGGGAATTAAATTCAAAGCAGGCAAGTGAAGTTTCTCGTCGGACCTTAAAACGTTAAACGTTCGTCGTTAGAAGTATCACACTGGGCGCGTAAATCGCGATCTAATCGCGAGCTACGTAATTATTATCGAAATTCCCCCGGACGAGTCGAAAATTACCGATGATGATCCGTGGTAAAAACACTAGAATCTGTCCTCCGCTCTAGATGCATTTCAATGCCAAAATGTGAAATACAAAATGAAAAATATCAAAATATCTTTTTCTCTGTCTTCCCTATATAACGATACCGAATCTCTTATATCCTCGATATAATATAAAAATACTTTCAAATTTCAACAATTATTGATAAACCGAGCCATTTACTTTTTAAACAATCGTACTCTATCCTCATATAGTCACTTAATAAAATCTTCCTTCGAATCAATGTATTATTAATTTATTGATATTTTCATTCATATGAAATTCTAATAAGTTGGATATTATTTTGGTCAATTTTCCAAATTATGATAATTTGTTATTGAATCATTATTATTATTTTTTTTTTGTTTTTTACTGATTGCGATTTGAAAAACTAAGAATTAATATTATTCTTAACGTTTTATTCTAATCGTTTTTTTCTTATACAAAGATCCCAAAGCTTCACGGTTGTGAAAATTTATTAAAAGCGAAAACGTTTCGATAAGAATTAATTCAAAAAACAATTTTTTTGATAAAAAAAATTAACAAAGATTCTTTTAAGTGACTGTACTTTCTTCCACTTGCTTAACATTTTCCGAAACATTGACGATCACAAAATCTTTGCCGGGTCAAAAAGGCCAAATAAATTAAAAAAAAAAAAGAAGAACTTATATATATATATATATATATCTGCTTCGTCGCCGTTCCTTTTAAAAAAATGCCATCTCGATAATTGCAATGCATTACATGATAGCATTATTATCATTATTATTATTATTATTACTTTTTAAAATTATTTTTAAATTTATCTTCGGTTAGAGCATTCCCAATCCCAAACCGACACCCAAAATAAAGAAAAATTCAAGGAAATCTACCTTTGCTCGACGCGATTAGCCAATATTCGTAATGGAAAAAAAATTACTTAATTATAAAAAGAAAGATAAAAAAAAAGTAAGTAAACATATTACAATAAGCCCAATTACAATGCGTAAAGATTCGAGTTAAACCTGATTAAAAGCGGTAATAATTAGCACGAGGGATTACACGCTCGTAAAGAACCTAATCCAATTTTTCTTTTTTTTTTTTTTTTTCTTTACGAAAAACTTCTCGTGTTTGTGTATACGTGTGTGTTGTTCATGCACATTTTGTTTTCGTGTACAATGTCTCTGTGTAATGTCTCTTTTTTATTTACCTAAAAAATTCTATAGCTCTTCTTTCCCCTCTTTCTAATCGCGATTTCTTTACATATGTATGTATGTATATATATATAAATATATATAAATATATATATATATACATATACATATATACTTTTTTAAATTTTTTTTCTTTTTTCCTTTCTCTTACATTTTTCGAAACCGACGGCAATCCCCGGAATTTTCTCGAACGACATCCATCGTTCCTAATTTTTTTTCTCTTTTCTCTTTCCACCTTTGTTCCCTTCATCGTCCCGTTTCCTAACCTTATTTCTCCTTCTCTTATACGTCAGTTAAAAAAAATATCAACGTTTTCAGCAATCAAGCAAAACGATCCCTGCATAAATTTCAATCGCGGAAGAAAGTTGCGCCCGATAAATTCATTTTTTTTTCTTTTCTTTTCTTTTTTTTTTTTTCTTCAATATTCGCAAGAATATGTTTATATTCGCGTTTCTTTCTCTCGTCGAACGCTACGAAAGGCACATGTTGTTACCTACAATTTTACAATTGTACAAAATTTTATGTATGCCGTTTTATTCATTTCTTCTTTTTTTTCACACGTCCCATCAGATTATCTCGCCATCGTCGTTGAGCTTGATCGATCGGTTAACTTTCTGAGAAAAAGCTAAGCGAGAGCTTTCGGATTTATATTACACAATCGAAGATCTAGAAATTAGAATGGAATAATATAAGCGAGTGATACAAAGGAAAAATCGATAAGAAAATGTAAGATAGAGGTAATCGGAATTTTAACCTCTGAAGAAATTATTCCCTAATTTACGAAGACGAATTTTAATCCGTAAAAGTATCCTCAAGTTTGCGTTCAATCCTCAGACCTCTTTGATTAAAATGTCCTGAACTTTTATTTTTAAAAGATACATTTTAAAATATCATCACTTCCATGTATATCCTTTGACTTTTAAACTAAGATTAAAAAGTTGTGTGCGTTTTTTAAGAATCAGAATATCAAATCTAATTTATTCCTCTAAAAGAAATTATCTCTTTGTGAACTTTCCTTTCTTCAACTAACTTTGCATACGTGTTTAAAAAATAACACGTGAGATGAGACACTTTAACCAAGAAGAGAACAGATTGGGAACGAATAGCCAATCGCAATTGAAGAAACAATCGATGAACTGAGTTCTCGATTGACGAGGGAAGAAGAAAAACTTTCGATAAATATTGAATGATCGACTGCTGTCAAAAAGATTGGACAAATTAAAGAAAGAAAGCACGAAAGCTTGATATATCCTTGCGAATGGATCTCGACGAAGTCGATTCCGGATCGTGTAATCCGCTCAACGATTTTCGTTTATCGCCTTTTCTTTTCGTTTCTTCTTTTTTTCTCTTTTTTTTTTCTTTTTTTTCCCCCTTATCACGACTACCTAACACGACCTCTTTCGAACGTTTCCTCCACTCGAAATTACCCTTTCACGCAGACGCATACACTCTCTTTCGCTCTCTGTTTCCACTCGTTTTGCTCAGTTAATGGCGCGTTTCCATTGGGCATCCTTTGATCGGTTAATCGAATCGATCGAGCTCCGAAATTCAAAATTACAGTATTTTTCTTTTTTCGTTGAACAATTGTGACCAATTTGTCGACCAATAGTTTTATCTATTCTTGAAGGATATAAGTATACTTTTCATAATTTAAATAAAGATACAAGTACAACGTTGTCTCTATTATTATTAAATATTGCTATAAGATAAGTAACAATTCTTTAATTTCTTTAATTCTTTAATAAAGAAATTAAATTTATTAAAAGATATATATATATATATATATATATATATATATAAAATATACATATATATATATATATATATATAAAAATAATAATCTCAATAAAATCATCCTTCAAGAAGTTAACTCTTGTTTCCGCATTTTCTTGGAAAATATTTATCTATTTCAAAAATATTTCACTTTTCGAAAGATCATTTTTTCTCAATTGAAGATCACATAACAAGGAACAAGAAAAAAAAGAAATTCTAATTCCAATGATATAAATTCGATGTCTTGAGATCGATCAATCATATCGATCAAAATATCGCCCAATATAAACGCGTATTCTCTCCGAGAAACATCATCACTCCATTTATCTCTTTTAATTATTAATTATCTCCGGCTTGGCCGAGCACAGATTCTCGCGCTAAAGGAGAACGCTAAGGCGTCTCTTCTCGTTTCTTTTCTTCTCTGCTTAGATAATATATATAATATTTATATATTTATATATATATTTATAAAAAAAAAAAAAAAAAGAAAGGAGTCATTAAATCCTACGTAATCTACCTAATAGTACTTCTTACGTGCCTAATAATCTAGTAATCTCCGTCGATGACGGCGGTCGGTCGTGGCTCGTCGACCTTCGAAATCACCGCTCTTAATATGATTTTCAAGCATTTCATCCCCTAACAATAATAATAATAATAATAATAATTATTCCCGCGAACGTTTTTTTTTCCTTTTTTTTTTTTGATACCAGCTCTGATCTCGTTCGATTTTTATTAAATTTTCTTCTCTTTCTTTCTTTCTTTGCTTTTTTTTCCCTTTTTTCTCTTTCTCTCCCTCTCTCTCTCTCTCTCTCTCTTTCTTTCTCGACCGCCGTCACGCATCAAGGCCTCGCGAGGCAGTAGTATATTATCGATTAATATTATTCAGTAACTATGCATCAGAGACGATCCATATTTTTTTTTTTTTTTTTAATCGTTAACGCTATTTTTCTTTACCGTCTTCCCGCCGTCGTCGCAGTAACTACATCTACATCTCCAAGCCCTTACACTACACTCCTGGTGTATCATTTGGATAATTCTTTCTCGATTCTATTTCGTCAAAAAAAATGTTCTTACGCTCGCTCACGCTCCACGCGAGCGCGAGCATCTTCGTCTCCGTCCTCCCTCAATTCCTCTCCCTGATCATCATCCTTTCTCTCTCTTTCTCGTTGTCCTCGTCGTTTCTCGCTCGTTTGTTCGCTCAATGCACGATTACACGCGTCTACGAACGAGTTCTCGACCGATCGAATAACGTAAACAGAGAAATGTGACCGGGCAAAGTGAGAGGAAAAAAAACTATGTACGGGTCGAAAGGATATAATGGAGAATGGCTAGTTATTGCACTCGTGTGGAGAAACGGTCGATCCTGGCCTGCTTCGTTTCGCTTTATTCGAAAGCGGTCGAAGGGATCGTTTTCGAACGTCGATCTAGACGATTCTCTCCCTTTAAAGCGCTATTGTCGGGGCTATTGTCAATCGGATTAAGATTGTTGTAAAATGTATACACAAATGTGTGCATATATGTTTATGTGTATGTATATGTTCTCGATACGAGAATCGACTCTTCGTGACCGAGAAGGATGGTGTGCGCGAGCTATGATACGATCGAGAACTCGTCCTAGGAAAACGCGGAGAGAATGCAGTCAACGACAGAAAAAAAAAAAAAAAAAAATAATTATAATAATATTATAGAATTAAACCTACCGCTTTCTCGTTCGCGTCAGACGTTGCGCTTACTTACACTGTATAATATGAATTACGAGTATAGTATAGTATTGTATAGTATAGTATAGCATAATATAGTTTAGTTTAGTTTAGCTTGTCTCATAAATATTGTCTACAGTATGGAAAGTCGGGCAGCCGTGACGCGCGCATTTGGCGTAGGAATACGGGACTCGATGCCAGGTATTTCTTTTTTTTTTTCTTTTTTTTTTTGCCGAGCACGGATCTTTGATCCACCATCATCCTACTCCGCGATATTGGAAAACTTCGAATCTGTTGCGGATATAGATGGCAACGAATTTGCATCGTTTCGAATGCAACTCTACCTTTTTTCAATATCGTTGAATCCTTTGAAGGTCTTGAATGTTGAATCTCGATAGGATTTATAGATTTTCAAATTCTGATCGTAATTAAACTATTACTTGAGAGAAATATCGGAGTATCTGGAATTCGAACGATCGTGAATGATTCGGAGTGAATATATACGTCATAAAATTGGACAAGAACTTTGTAAATTCAAACATTCGAGATCTGTCAAAATTCAATAATAAATATTTATCAATATTTTTAAAAGTTGCAAGTTTTAATCACGTTCGAAACGACTCAAATTCGAATAATCCTTCGAATTTATTTCGAAGTTGAGATTCAGGTACCGAACGCTATTTGTGGCTGAGAATAAATCGAACGAATCAACTGCTCGAAGAACAATAACGACAAAAGTGAGAAAGTAGTATATACGATTGATGAAAGAAAAAAAAAAAATCGCGATTACGGTATCTATAATGTGGAAGAACTTTGTACGAAAGGCTGGACGATGGGGAAGGACGGAAAGCGAACCGTCATTTTATATTCCCGCGCTCGGCCATTTTGGTTCCGCGACACTTTGAAGGATCGTTGTATCGAGCCGGTTGACGTGCTTCTAGGCTTATCGGCAGTGCATTAAAAAAATATCGTACGAGGATGATCTTAACTCGAGCAATCACTTAATTAAAAAGCAATAATTATTACGCGTTATATAATATAAATATATGTATATACTTAAATGCATCGTATAGGAATCTACTAGGTTCGTGTATCTGGCAGTCTGACGATCACAATGCTATAGGAATATCCCGCTGAACTTAAAAAAATATATGTCTAATTAGTGTGTGTACGCCTGTATAGCGCGCATGAGCGCTCTCGATTAGTCTTATGGGATTGCGTGTATATGTCTACATGTATACGTATGTATGTTCGTAATTATATATCATGGATGTGTGTGTGTGTGTGTGTTTATGTGTATGTGTGTGTGTGCGTGTGTTCCTTTAGAGTTCTGCGTATGGAAGGAAGCATTAGTGAGAAGCAAAAGACGATTCGGTCTTACAAATGATACCGAATCGGTGCTTAATACTGTACCCTCTCTAGTTGACCGCTTGGCGGCAGCAGCGACGAAGGGATATCGTAAAATGGCTGCCTTTCTCGAAAAGGCGAGTCGGAAATGACAATGGGTGTCCAACCCATTCGCGGACCGCGTGTAAAATGGGAACGTCGCGTATCGTGTAGTGTGTGAGTTTTTATGCGATTCGTTGAACGCGACGAAATGTAATCTTCTCTCGATTCGAGTGAACTTAGCGCTTAAAGAACAAGTTTGGTGTATCCGTGTTTGAATCCTAACCTTTGATACAGGAAGCACGAGAATCAGTTCGATACCGCGATACCGAATGAGTTTTAAAGAAAAAAAAATTCGTGATGTGAAATTTCGAAAGTGGAGTTTTCTCTTTTCTCTTTTTCATTTTTTTCCCTTTTTTCTTTTTTTTTTTGTATTCTTTTTTTCTTTCTCTCTTTCTCTTTTTCTCTTTTTGCGTCCCCGGTGAGCCACACGCGCACGGCATAGCCCGTTTAAAAATATGGAACCAGTGTGACCAGAATGGTTGCTATGGAAGAGCTCCGGTTTACCGGACGGTCTTAATCCGACTCGGGGCGGGCTGTTCTCTAGCGGACGACTCTAAAACTTCGAAAGGATATCGTGATTCTTGTTCGCCTCGATTCTTTCTCCGAAACCGTATTGGCTAGCTTCTAGGATCCATGGAAACACGCGTTGGAATTGTGTACGGTGATCGGTGAAAACACTGTAGTGCCTGACGATCGATCGAATAGAGATTTGTGTTGGTAAATTTAAATTAATTAAATATATACGTCATTCGTCTTATCGAGATAGATAAAAGTCGGCTGATTCATCGGGATACAGTGTCTCCAACGATTCGATTTATACACGATACGATGAATTATTTCGTTGATCGACGGTCGATCGTAGGAAATCTCGATTCGCTTTTCGGTGTTGTATTCGAACGAATACGAACACCGTAACGCGAAAAGAGCGTTGCGTACAATCGCCTCGATCGAGGAGAAACGTTCTAACATTTTCTCACGGTGGATTCAAGTGGACGACGATTGCCTTGCGAAGGCAGCGCCCCGAGCGGGAGATTGACGCGGTCTCTCGTTTATTCGCGGTGCATCTCGTTACGCGAAAAAAAAAATAAAAATTATAATAACATTAGTCGATCGATTAATCAATATTAATCAATTAATAATAATTAATAATAATAAACCTTAGAAAACGTTAAAAAAAATAGAATCGAAAATCGAGATAAGGAGGATCGGCAGTAAATAACCGAGTGATATATGTCGGAGGATATCGCGGAGTTGCCGCGATAATTCAACTAGCCGCGTCGTCTTTCGGTCTCACCGCTCTCGATCGTTCGTTCGTTCTGGATCCTTGCCGAATTTAGCCTCGTTCCATTTCTTCTTTTTTCTTTCTCGTCGTCCATTCTTCGTCGTTCCTCGATCGTTTCTACACGCATCTTCTTCTCTGCCTCTTTTCTACCGTATTCTATCACTCTACCTCGCATTCTCTCTCTCTCTCCCATTGTATGTCGTGTCTCTACGTGTACGTGAGTGTGTATATAAGTGTTCTATCTCTTTCTCTCTCTTTCTCTCCCCCCCCTTCCCTGTCTCTACGATCGTTGTTGGAACGTCAACCAAGCGCGAAAGAAGACGGGATAAATGCACATGGTCGATTAGAAAAAAAAACGCAACGTGGGTGGATCGTATCGATTCGGCCCCTCTTTCGCGCCCGGGCGACGACGTCGACGGTCACTCTCCGCGTTCACCAAGCCTCCTCGTTAAACGAGCTCCTGCTTGTATATCTTCTCTTTGTGCATCCGTTCCATATGCCGCGCGATGTGCATCTTCTGCTTCGCCCTGTACACACAGTGAGGGCATTGGAATTGGGGCTCCTTCCCGCACTCCCACTTCTGATGATTTCTCAGGCTACTCTTCAGCTTGTACACCCTTCCGCACGCCGGACAATTGAAACCCTCGGGATTCGAGGAGCTGGAACCGAGCCCTTTGCCCAATCCGCCGCCCGACCGCCACATGATCGAAGGAACGCTCCATCTTTGCCAGGCAGCCGCCCACTTTAGCCCGGTGATGCTTAGGTCTTCGGCTGGAACACATGATTCACGACTTTATTAGTTTATGCTGTTCACTTGGGACCGTGAGTCGATAGTTGGACGGTCTTTTTTTTTTCTTTATTTTTTTTTCTCTCTCTTTGTGTGTATATATATATATATATAATCCTGGGATGCGATCGTTCGATTTTCATTCGCTCGCTCGTGCGTGTTCGTCCGTTCTCACGGAGATGGATCGACCGAGCGTCGATCGGCCTCTCCGTTACTGTTTGTCGGTATATATCAATCGCAATGCGCGACTCTTGCGGTTGTTAAGCTTAAACGCTGGCCATCGACACAAAGCCGATCGAGAAACGCGATCGTTTCGAACTTGATCTTAGGCTCTACTGTGCCTAAGCGCGTGCGAAAGCGGTCTTCGGCTGGCGAACAGCGATATATGTATATTTGTATATACATATATATGTGTATATACATATATATATATCTATATATATATGTATATACACATTATATAATAAATATAGGATAAAGGAAAAATCGTATCTTTTCTCTTTCTCTTCTTTTGCATTTCTCTGATCTCTTTTTTTTTATTTTTTTTTTTTTCCTCTTTTCCTTTATCTGGCAAAAATTCGAAAAGAGAAAATTACCAGCTGTTCGAAGCGAAAGATCATTTTCGCCGGTTTCCTGAAAAGCGATCGCGTTTTGTTCGACGAAGATTCGTGAAGGAATCGTTCGGCCCGATCGGTATATAGTATTATTTCGGTTGTTTCGATCGGTACACGATTCGTTCTCGAGCTCGACCACCACTCCACGCGATCGAAATGGATCGTATTGGATTATATTATATATTGTCAAGGGAAGAGAGAATAATAATGCACGTTTGTCTCGTATCCCTACGTTCGAGCCCCAAGCAGCTAGCTATGAATTTCGCATACGAAGAAGGAGCGGTATTTGTGCGTGACGAAAGAAACAGAATTATATATATATAAATATATATGTGTATATATATATATACACATACATATATATACATATATATATATTATTCCTATTCCTTCGATTTATTTTTGAGAAAAGAAAAAAAGAAAAATAGAAAAAAAGGAAAGAAGAGAGAGAGAAAAAAATAACACAATCGTATCGTGTGTTCCATCCGTGATCCACACTTTTCTTTTTTTCTCTCTCTCTCTCTTCCACATGGCGGTGTCTGTTCCTTTCGACGCACAAGCGATAAAAAAGACGTGTTTCTATGTACAAGTTTTCGAGAGAAGAGTTAGTGCACATGCTACTCCCCTAATATATCGACGAGAGAAGGAGAGAAGAGAGAGGTCAAAAAAAAAATTCAATAGAGAGAGAGATGCAATTGCAATGTGGAAACGCGTCCGAAAAAAAAAACGAAGAAAAAGGGGAGGGGATCGCAACGATGGCCGGTGGTATTTCCGTCCGAACCGTGGGGATTAAATACAGCGGAGAAATTTTCATTTTTCTTTCTCTCTCTTTTCTTTTTTTCTCTTCTATTCTTTTCTTTCTCCTCGTCATCCGATTCCGACTTCCGGCTCTATTTTCCCCCACAATTGGATGAAACACGGGTACACCGATGCGATCGTTTACTTTCTACAACAATGTACAATATAATTTCTGATCATCATAGAAAAAAAAAATGATTCAGAGATGGAAGGAAACGAAGAGAGTCAAAGAGACAAAGAGAGAAAGAAAAGAAAGAAAGAAAGAAAGAGAAAGAGAAAGAGAGAGAGAAAGAGAAAATTGGAAAGAAGGAAAGAGAGAACGATTAAAGAGAAAGAGATAGGAGAAAACGAGAGAGCGAGAAGATATACATATATATCTTCATATATATATATGTGTGGGCACAATGCGAAAAAAGGAAAGTACAGAGTCTGGCAAACATCGTTGAGAAATATTTTTTTCGCTGTTAAAAAAAAAAAAAAAAAATTATCAGGTGTGTAACGTGAATACGCTTGAAACCGTTGATATTTCGTCAAGTTGAAATATAATTTACGAACGGATTAATTTACTATTTACGGAAGGATCAATTTTGCGGCGATACTCGATCGTGAATGGATATATATATATACATAAAAAAAATAAAAAAAGAATTGTAAAAATCAACGCGTAATGGCAAGGTATTAGATATATATATATGTATATTTGGGTGACGTTCTGATACTGATTTTCGTCTTTACGACACATTTATTTAATCAAACGTACGAAATACGATTTGGACTCGCTTAGTTAGAACGTTAATACTAGTCGCAAAATCATAATGCAACATTGAATGCGAATCGTAGATTTATCGCGTTATTTTTTTTTTTTTAAATACGAATCAGTCTTAAGTGAAAAGTTCGCACACGAACCTATTCGTCGTTTATCCTCCTAACACGCTTAACATAGAAAATAGTCTTACTTATCGTTTTACGATCTAAATCAAGTTTTTTGTTCTTTTTTTTTTTTTAAGGCTAATTCCTTCTTGCATATGTATGTATGTATGTGTGTGTGTGTGTGTGTATATGTATGCGTGTACTTTTTTTGTTTCCGCTCATCATTGTTCTTTTTTTGTTTCCTTTTTTCTTCTTTTTCTTCCTCTTCTTCTTCCTCTTCTTCTTTTTCTTCTTCTTTTTCTTCTTCTTCTTCTTTTTTTTTTTTTTCTTTTTTTTTATATATATATATATAGAAAACTCGCAAACTTTATTGTCTCGGTCGACGAATTTATATCTATCTCGTTAAGGCACTGGATGGAGTACAACTGTACATACGATCGACGGAGTTTTTGTTTCTCGCTTTAGAAAAATGTACAATTGTTCGAAATTTCGTCGCAAAGAAGGGAGGGGTGAGGAGGACGGTACGTGTATGTGGAAGGAGAGTAAGAGATCGCAAAACGTATAAAAAGAAAAAATAAAGCGCATGAAATTAACTAATAAATTCTATGTTACATATTTGTAAATAAATTATCAGTCGTGTTATTAAGCTTCGAAGTACAAGATTCACGATTACGATTATTTCGCACTTTTCAAAAGAAGGGAAAAAAAAAAAAAAAAAAAAAAACATCTTTGCTTAATTCCATTACAAAGCTAGCTCCATATTATTTCCTGCAATCCGATTAGATTAAAATCCGAAATTTCATTCATACAATTCTTCTCCAATCAATGTATATCTATCAATATATATATGATAATAAAAAAATCATTAAAAAAAAAAACACAGGAAAAATATATATCACGATACTAAACGCATTCAATACTTCTATATAATAGATCAGTTCTGCAAATAAAAATAATCTCTAAACGACTCGGATCAAAATCACTCGATGGGTGGTTCACTGATAAAACCCTGTCGAAGCTGCCCTTTCTTCTCATCGTTTCTTAACATTTTTACACAATAATAATAATAATAATAATAATAATAATAATAATAATAATAATAATAAAAATAAAAGGAGGGAAAGGAATGAACGACGCAAAGCTCGACTATTACCAGTTCCACGCATCAAATTCGTCAAAATTTCCAAAAGAAAAAAGGTGGCAGAGGGAGGTGAGAGTGATGATGGTGGGGGAGGGGGAGAGAAAAAAAAGAGAAAAAGTAAATAATCGCACAAAGTTCGACAAAGATCGTCAAAACGGATCGTCCCCGAGGATCGGTGATCTAAGAAAAAAATTTTCGCCGCGATACGAATATACGAACAATGTGTGAAAACGAGCGTGAAAACGATTCTTTCTTTCTCTCATTTTAATCTATCTCGAGCTTCGGCGTGTACGCGAGCAGGTATGCCTCCATGTCCCCGATTTTGTCCAAGTGTTGGCGGCGTATGTGTCGGAGCCAATGGGCTTTCCGCTTGCACCGTTGAGGGCAGAATGGGCACTGAAACTGTGGCTCCTTCCCGCACTCCCAGTGGACGTGTCTCTGCAGCGAGTCCTTCCTCATGTACGATCTTCCGCATCTGCTGCACCCGAACTGTCCCGGCGGCTTCTTGCCGACGTAGTTGCACGCCTTCGGTATCTTGAGCTCGGCGAACGGCAACAGCCCCTGCTCCTGGATCTTCCACGCTTGAACCGGCAGATCGGTGCTCTCCTCGAACGCTTTGCTCTCCCTCGTCCCATCTGCAATCGGTAAAAAGAAAAAGCGAGTTTAGCCCTGCTCCCAATTCATCGCCGCGACACCGCTCCGTAAAGAGAGGGGGAGAGGAAAAAAAAAAAAAAAAAAGAAAAAAGAAAAGAACACTTCGTGAACACACACTTTTGCGTAATATTATTGCACACGTGTACGCGTGTGCTTTTGTTTCCCTCTTTATATATCTCTCTCTCGAGGCAACCCCTTATAGGTTCATCGATCGGTTGATCGGTTTCATTCTCAACCCCAGAAAGAAAAAAAAAAAGGTGAGGTGGAGTTGGAGCCCGATACGACGATAATTTCCTTCGCGGTTAATGTTGTAACGGTGGTGGTGATGGTGATGGTTATTGTGAAGGAAGACAAATATGGAGGAAGAATTTAACACATCGAATTTAACTTTAACACTTTACCGATAATATCGACGACACGGGTGTTAATTAACCAACCAAAAACCGGTCAAAAACGGTTGGCAAACGAGCGAAGAATAAAATTTGCGCTTGTTTTCGAAGTTGTTTGTTTCGAAGATCTCTCGTTCATCTCTTTCCTTCCTTCCTTCCTTCTTTCTTTCTTCTTTCTTTTCTCTTTTATTTCTAAAAAGAAGGAATAAATTGTCCGTCGTTCGAATCGAAGACGATCTTTCCTATTCGATCGATATAATAAAACAAATACAAATTACACAACACGTTTCGTCGCACACTTTTTCTTGCGAAAATCCTCGCAAAGTTTATATATATATATATATCTCGCATTATGTACATTTACGTCGTACATTCGTTTTTTGAGGGGGGAGAGGAGAGGGGAGAAAGAACGATCGACGAGCGCGACAATATCTTCGATGATATTCTTTTTCAACTTTTTCAGCTGTTCGGTGACGTCTTAGTTGACGCGTCTCTTCCGGCTAGCTTCTCGATGCTGCCAAGATGACAAGATGGCGGAGCACGTTCTTCCCCTTTTGATGTGACCGACAGATCGCAGAACGCGCAACGAAATTTCTTGTCGGTGTCGCACCTCGGTGGTCGCAGCACGATTTCGAGGATTTAAAACATTTGAAGCATTTCGGGCATCGGCGTCTACTTGGACCATAGCGAGTTCTTCCCATCGAACCGGGCCACAC
This sequence comes from Apis cerana, assembly GCF_029169275.1. Classification (NCBI taxonomy): domain Eukaryota; kingdom Metazoa; phylum Arthropoda; class Insecta; order Hymenoptera; family Apidae; genus Apis; species Apis cerana. The sequence continues at coordinate 10,423,228 of NC_083860.1, forward strand.
CACCTGAAAAATCGAATACGGATGTACTACTGTTCCCCAAATCGACGTTCGACAGCTTCTTGGCTCGTTCTTGGCGCCGACCGTGACGTAACGTTTTAATACAATCTTGAACGAGCCAATGAGATATCTACCTGAAAATATTGGATCATTCGTTCTGTTGAACGATAAAAAAAAAAAAAAGGAAATGATTCCATTTATTCTCCAAGAGTTTATTTTGGAAGTGAGGAAAGTTGCAAGGAAGAGAGAAGGTTACAGGTATTATTAATTAACGAGGGTATATTTGATCTGGAATGTTGATAGCTTTCTAAAAATGAGTCGATTTTTCATTCGTTTATTTATTACTAATTTCTCCCTCCTTTTTTCGCCCTCTTCCCTAATTCGTTACAAAATAATTTTTGGTTATAGAACACTTGGGATTTCATCGTTTCGCGCAGAACACGTGAATGTTGAGATTGTTAGTCGAGTTGTGCACGATTCGATTTCAATGATTTATCGAAACGCTTGTTCGAGCACGATTCCCTCGTGATTGTCCTTGGGTCGACCGTGTGCCATTTCCTCGATCGCGTTCTTATCTGTTAGAACAGCAGCCAATAACCTGAAACGGAAACAAACGATGTAGAGAGTGTTCGAGTGTTTATCGATATTTGGCATTCTGATTCCATTTTTCTTTTCCTTTCCTCTCCTCTCCTTTCCTCTCCTTTCCTTTTCTTTCGTAATAAAAGGAACCACTCTCGGTTTTTCGATTTTTGAGGGAAATCGATTTTGTTCGGCAAGTTTGCTGAAGAAAAAATGAAATCAATAGTAACACATTGCAAAGCAAAATGATAACACACGTGTAATAAACAAGTGGTACGTTGGAAAATATAAATTTTATTCATCGTAACAAAGAAATGAATTACGCAAATCAATTAACTGAAACAGAGAGAAAAATTATCCCAATAATCCGATCGAATTGTTTAGAATTGAAAAAAATTGTACGTACGCGAGAAAGAAAATAAACAATATACGAAATATATTGTAGTATAATAATATAATACAAACGAATACTATTGAACTTTTTTTCAAACTTCATTTCAGAGGTACACACTCAACACGATTATCGTCGCTTGTGCTCTTGTCTTCGTTTCCGTTACAAATTTTTGTACACATGTATATATATATATATATATTTTTTTTTCTTTCATCTTCGTGTCATCATCATTGTCGTTAACGTTACAAACGTAAAACAAATAAAAATCGTTCGACAATAGAAAGGTCAAAAAAGTCGAAAAATCGGAGAAAACGAGATCGATACTCGTTTCTCGAGAAACCATCACCAAAAGAAAAAAAAAAAAAAAAAAAGAATTACAATCGCTCATTCACCGCGATAACGGAACAAATCAAAAATTTTATAAATTTCATAGAAAAAAAAAAAAAAAAAAAAAAAAGAAAACACGCAATTTCAAACATCGTTTCGAAAATGTGAAAAAACTTGCTTTCGAAAAGCGTACCATTCCGAAAAATATCCCATTGAAAAAAAAAAATAAACAAACTTTCATTTGTATCGATCTTTTCTCCATACACCGGACAAAACTGGAAGATCGCTAGCTTCGAATCGAATCGACTCGACTCGTTTCTCACAGCGTTCGCCTGTCCGACTCGACAGTCTCTTCTCCCTCGAAACCAGCTCGTTCAGATCGACGCGATCTTTTCTCTTTTTTTCTTTTTTTTTTTTTTTTTTTACCGACTCAACCGTAACAATCCCTTTTCGCCGCAATAAAAATATACGGAAACGCATGCAAACGCGAACATCGAATCGGTCGGGAAAAAAAAGAGAGAGAGAAAAAAAAAAGAAAAGAAAAGAAAAGAAAAAAGAAAAAAAGATGGTCGAGAATCGATTCTAAGCGGGATAAGACGTCGGATAAGAAATTATGGGATTATAAGTTCCGTGTCGAAAACCGGCGCGGAGAACCTGCGTGGTCAACGGCCGTGGCATCTCTTTCCACGCATCGAAGTCCCCGGCTCTGGCTGTCAAGCCGACCTCTCCTCGCGCTCCAGCTTGGTAGTTTTCTTCACGTCGGCCACGTGCACGTTATAATGCCTCAACAAACTGTGCTTATGCTTGAATTTAGCGTGGCAAAGGACACACTCGAATTGGGCCTCCTTCCCGCACTCGAGCCTCTTGTGCCGTTGCAACGATATCACCCTCCTGTACTGCCTTCCGCATGTGTCGCAGGGATAGGTCTCGAAACTGATGGGTAGCCGGTACCAATACGCTGAAAACAGAAATTCTTGGTTAGCCCCAAAATTTAATTGTCCATCGGTCGAACAATCGGATTTGACTCGATCGATCAATCGGTGCGATCAACTCGTCTCAGCGATCGTGTAATCTTTTCTCTTTCTTTTTTTTCTCTCGTTTTTGTCTTTCCCTTTTTTTCTTTTTTTTTTTTGTTTTTTTTTTTTTGGTTTTTTTTTTTTTTTTTGGTTTTTTTTTTTCCGTTTTTCGTGAGAAGAACCAGAGAACGACAGCCGAATGAAAATTTCGCTCACGGGAAGAGAGAGAAACGTGAAGGTGTGATGATGATGATGATGAAGGGAGAAATAAGAATAAAAATAGTACAATCTTTAGAAAATAACCCGCAACAAAAATTGTTTTTTTTTTATTAATAATAATAATAATAATAATAATAATAATAATAATATTAATAATAATAATATTAATAATAATAATAATAATGTTAATAATAACATTAATTGTTGATAATTAATCGTAATGGGTATTCGTGGCCCGACTGGTAAATCTTTTTTTCTTTTTTCTTTCTTTCTTTCTTTCTTTCTTTCTTTCTTTCTCGATAAAAGAGGATTTTCCTCGAGGATTATCGCGGAACGAGTATTCGAGATGGGCGATTTGCGTTGTCCTTCCTCGCATAGACATTTGTAAGACGGTATTCACATTTGCAAACTCGGAAATTGGAACAAGATATATAACAAGAATCGACGAGGGAAGGCACGAGGCAGACAAATGAAAAGAATCCGTTCAGTAAACGTATTTTACGGTATTTTTCCCTTTCCTTTCCTCCTCCCCTCCCTCCTCCCCCTCCCTTGAACATGTAGCGCCGATCAAGAAAAAGAAGAACATCGTGGTGAATCGTGGTGGTCGATTGTTGTTTGCCCCTCGACGCAACAAACGAGCAGCACGCAAAACTCCTTCTTATTTAAAAATCCAATCTCTCTTTCTTCCCTCTCGTCGGGAGGGGGAGAAATTTTGTCGAGAGGAGGAAAAACCTTCGTTCACGTTCACGCGTTCGCGGGCCCTCGATAAACGAACGCGGGGGAAGGGGTATCGAAGAAAAAGAAAAAGAAGAAGAAAAAAAAAAAGAGAAAAAAATTGGGTGAGATTGGGTACAACGAGTATATCCTAGGTTAGTTCGTAGGCAGGTCGATGCGAGCATCCATAAATACTGATATCAAAAATACTGGACCGCGTTTAGATTAAAGAACGATCTCACTCTCAAAACGGGTCCTTTCGTTTTCTCTTCTCATTCTTTGCATATATGTATGTATGTATGTATATATATATATATATATTTCTCTCTCTCTCTCTGTCTCTCCCTCTCTCTCTCTCCCTCTCTTTCTCTCCCTCTCTCTTATTCTTTCGTCTCTACTGTGCGCATGTATGTTGAAAGATGGAAAAAAAAAAAAAAAAAAACGTTGCTACTTATAATAAGGCTAAGAATACGAATATATAATATATAATTGTATAATAGAAACGACAAACGAGTCGATCTCGGAAAGACTAAGGAATGTTCAAGTTATAATAGTAATAATAATAATAATAATAATAAGTCGCGTTTATATCATCGATCGGCAAATGTTCAGAAATCTTTCGACGATACACCCATTTCATCCTCCAAATTAAATTAAGAGAATAATAATAGTAGTAATAATAATAGTAATAATAATAGTAATAATAATAGTAATAATAATAATTATAATTTACATTCAAGTACTCGCGCAGAGAGATCGGCCCTTTTGCTTGAGCAAAGACTTATACGATCCTTCCTCTATAGATTAAGACGTAGGAGAGAAAAATGTTTCTCCGCCATTGGTAAATTCGTCTATATATATATATATGTATATGTAAAAAAAAAAAATGGTGAGAAAAAAAGAAAAAACGAAAGAAAATACGATGATCCCTAAAAATTATAAATCGTCGATTGTCGTATGATATATATGTCGTATAGCAAAACGATAACGATTATAACATCGTTATAATTATACATACATATATATATATGTATATCGTTATTTCGCTGATATGACGTGAACGTTGATCGCGATTCACAGAGATTCGATCTGGGATATATTTCAAAAAAATATATATATACGATACGGTGTGTTATAACTCTGGGATTCATTGTTTCGTTTTTTTTTTTTTTTTTTTTTTCTCTTACGGTATATCTTCCACCTTGCCTTATCTTTCTATTTTTCTTTTCTTCTCGTTTTTTAACGTTTTTTAAACGTATTCTTTGCGATCGAGATATTTTTGTAATTTAAGGAAAATTGATTTGTATTAATATTATAACACGATAGGCAAAGTTGAAAGATATCTTGTTATTATCATCTATCGTAAATCTAAGTGTTGTCAGGTAACCGATTTTTCTGCATAATAAATGATCATGGCAAATGCACGATCGTCACGCGACTTTACTTAATTGTTACAAATATATATATATATAGTGCGCGCGTAAGTGTATATTATTATATACGTGCAAATATATACTATATATATATATATATATTTATTTCTTTTTTTTCTTTTTCCTGTTTTGTCGAAAGAAGGCACTAATTGTATCTCTTATACCTAATTACGCTCGGAATGATTTATGATTTCGTAACTGTTAATATCAGTTCCATTTACCGTTTAATGTACCTTGTAACGTTTTTTTTTTAAAATCAATCTTACCATCTAAGAAGAGAAATATCTAAGATATGTATAAAAGTACTAGAAAATACCTATATATATATATATTATATATATATATATAATATCCTATGAATAAGAAAAAATTCCAAAAGTGGTAACACGATCGTCAATTTCTTCTTTTTTTTTTTTTTTTCGATTATTTTACGTTTGATCGATTTCATTTTATTATAAAATTAGTAATTCTTTTCTTTCGCATAAAATATCTCGAGGTTCGAAAGTATTCTTTTTCGAATAAATTTGTTCGTGTTTGATTCGCCCCAGCGAAACGCGTTTCAGTTTCGCGCCGATTGCGGTACGATCGTAGCGGAGAAATTAAATGCATAACAAAAAAAAAAAAAAAGAAAGAAAAGAAGAAAAAAATCCGAATGTTAAATATAATCGACCTCCGTACGTATAAGCATAATTAGTTATCGATTAACTAAAATCATATAAAAACGATTGTTGCTAGACATTTAAAGAAAGTTTAAATAAATTGGTAAATAAACTGAGATTATTATTATGTACACAGATCGTCGAGATACGTGTTAAATTCGCGGTATTGAGGTAACAAACTCGAGAAAAAAAAAGATCAAACGATTCCTTTCACGTACGCGTTTTCATCTGCTATGTACAGCATCTGAAAAAAAGAAAAAGAAAAAGAAACAGAAAAAAAAAAAAAATTAGACACGATAAGGGAAGTCAGATGAAAGGGAAACCTAGACGGAATCGTTTACAAAAAAATATATATATATATATAAGATGATTCTCTCGTCAGTGAACTCAAAAAGTACCATCTAAAGTCTGAAACTAACTGATAATTTCATATTTGCATGTAGATTTTAACATTCGCGAATAATTTATAGCAATTTAGCTTTCTTCTGTTAAAAACAGAAGAAGATATTATTAACCGCGATATTTAGGCAAAATTACTTTCGAAACTCCTTTTCTTTATATCTGAAGGTCAATGAAAACTCCAAACGTAGACTTATGATCGAGAATATTTTTAAAGATTGATTTCTCTCTATTCAAAATTTAAGCGCTTAAGCACCTCCTCCGATGATAACCCTCTAATTTTACGTAGCGCAATAAAATCTGTCGGTAAAAAAGAACGAAATCTATCCCGTCAACGACCGCTACGATTAAAAACCACACGCAAGCATAAAGATTATCGATTATCTTTAGATATCTGCGCTTCGAAATAATTTTTCCAGTGTCCAAGGAAAAGTATCGGCAAAGCGCAAAAATTAATTATCCGTGCGCCAAGAAAATTAGGCGGCCTCGTCGTACTCGATCTTTTGATGGTGCCGCTTGTAGTGCACGGTCAGATTGCCGCGTTGCCTTGCCTTGTACGGGCACATAGGGCACTGAAAGGCAGGCGGTTTCCCGCCGCACTCGACCATCTCGTGGCGGCGCATCGTACTCTTCCACCTATAACCTTTCCCGCAAAATTGACACCTGAACTTTCGTTGTTGCTCGTGCGGCACGCCCATGTAAACGACGCTCAGATCGCAAGGTTGGGGCAACACCTCGAACGAGTCGGGAAATACGACCTCGCGCGTGGACGCGCGTGCGCCACCGCCATTGTCGTTTCCACTGTCGTAACTATTACTGTCCCAAGTGTTGCTTACGCGTCTGCTCGCCAGAACGATACCGCCCCTCGTCGTCGTAGTGGTCGACGTGCTCGATGACGAAGGCCGAGTCTTCTTACTGGCGTGTTGTTGCTGTTGTTGCTGTTGTTGCTGCTGCTGCTGCTGCTGTTGTGGCTGTGGCTGCTGCTGCTTGCAATCCGACCGTAACAACGACAGCAATGCAACCATTCCTGCAACAGGTCCCGACGCCAAGCGAGACGCGAGATCGTGGTAAGAGGTTATTCTTCCAATGAATGAAAAGAAATTTTTTTTTTGGGGAGGGAGAAACGAAAAAAAAGAGGAGAGAAAAAAAAGATCCGCGAATTTAAAAAAAAAAGAAAATTTGACGGTGATGGAGGGGGGATGGGATGTATATGTATAAAATATATATACGTGGAACGAGCGATGATGCGAAATCTTTTTCTTTTTCTTTCTTTCTTTCTTTCTTTTTTCTTTTTTTTTTTTTTTTAGTCTTCCCGTTTTCGATGCACGAATATAATAAGTTATAATGGCGGCAAGAGAGATCAGTGAGATTAAACCCGTAACCAACCCAACACATAACGTATCAGCCAATAGCCCCGAGAAATAAGTGCGCCCAGTGGTTTAAAATTTTGCCGTGTTTACGTGAATAGGCGTGAGTTGTTTGTAAAGAGGTTGCGAAGAGAGATCGAGAGACTGAGAAATATTGCTAGTAGTTGTAGTAATAACTTGAAAAGCTTATAGTGTATGGTTGGTTAATTTTATGGATCAATGATTACCATGATATGTATCGTCTCTCCATCCTCTTCGACCCTCGTTTTTCTTATCGATGAAAAGATGCCAATTTCCAACCCTCCACAATAAGATAATAATAATAATAATAAAAAAAAAAAACAGGATGTTTCGGCCATCTTAAATGATTTGGATTCGTATATATATATATATATATATATACACATATATATATATAATGTACAAGAGATTTTGTTTTGCATTCAGTGAGTTTATGTATGGTATATGTATGAGGCGTGCGTGCGTTTGAAACACGTACACGTATTTTTGAAAGAGAGGATTAAAGACAAATTATTATTATTATTATTTTTTTTCGTTGTTTCATTTTTTTTTCCTTTTTTTTTTTTTTCGAACGTAACAGCAGTAAGTAACCTTTTTCGATCACCGGGACGGGATTCGGGTGACGTTACACGATGTCCTGAAACAAAAAATATGCATCGAGGTTTTAAAGGAAACTATTAAATGCGTTGAAAAAAAAAACACGTTTTCCAGAATGTATGCTCGACGAAATTGTGGATAATCGTTGTATCGACATTATTTATCTGTAAAAATTAAACGAACGATTAACGATAGTGTTCAACACGTTTCTTTTTTTTTTTTTTTTTCTTTTTTTTAAATTTAAGGGAAGAGAAAGGAAGAGAAAGAGAGCGTGTAAAAAGATGAAATGAGATTGTAAGAAATGCACACGTAATTACCCATGCGGTTTATTCTTTACACTTTTGGGATTATAAGGAACGATTATAGACTGAAGAAGAGACACGAATATCCGTATCGACTACACAACTTCGTTTTCTGTATAAATTCGTTATTATCTTATCGTGGAGAAGTGGTGACTGATTCGCGTTGTCAATATAGATCTGGTTAGTTTTCAAAAGACAGTTTGTCTGAATTACAGTTGTTGTCTTATATAATATATAATATAACGTTATCTTATATAATATATAATATAACGTTATATAATATATAATGCGTCTTATAATTAAGATCCAAATCCAGTGGATATTTTAAAAATGATCGTCGATCGATCGTTGATCAAACAGACGTCATTTTCAAAAGTGTCCAGATCTGAAAGAAGCAAGGATGATTTGTACGGTGTGTAGAAAAGTCGCAATTTTATTTCGGATTACTCGTTTTCGAAATTTGTTTCGTATATAAATAATTCAATTGAAATAATGAAAAATAATTATTCTTCCTCGTTTCAGCCTCCGGAACGAAAAATTCCAGATCGTATCGGCAGCATGATAATAATAAAGTTTTATCCTATTTTATTTACATAACAGTTGAGCAATTTGCTATGCTTATGTGCCACGTGAGAGTCCAAATTGAATTTCCTCTTTGAGCTGAAGCGACAGTAGGGACAGTGGAATTGCGGGAGCATCCCGCATTCGAGTTTCAAATGGCGGTAGAGCGAGGATGCGTTCGAATATATCTTCTGACACTTTCCGCAAGGGTACATCCTTCGAGGTTTATTCGTCGTCCTAGCCATTATTCGTTGTCCTAGATGCTGCCAGAAATCTGTGAAAAATCATCAGCGTCAGCTGTGTAATGTATATCCATCCTCGACGGAATATGATGTTACATTCAATAAAAGTTCAAGAAAGGAGAAAGAAAAATGGAAAAAAAAAAAGAGAAGAAACTTTATTATTCGTTTATAGGGGAAGAGGGAGGGGGGAGAATGGTGAAATCTACCTGAAGAATGAAATAGCGAAAGAAAAGATACGACAAAAAAAAAGAAGAAAATAAGGAAGAAAGATGGACGAAAGGGATTTAAATAGATACGAATTCAGACAACATTATTGAACAATTAGCGATCGAGGGATGAGCTAAAAAAAAAAAGAAAAAAAAATATCGGTTCGGTATGCGATAATGAAAGAAGATAGAAGTATTTCGAAAAGTGTTTCGAGCATTTCGAGAATTTTTTAGTTCAGTCAAGTTATCGAATCTCGTTCGAACGAACGAGAGGAGGAGAATACACGCGAGAGGAATAGAGATATGAAGAGTGAGCGTTGAGAAAAAAAATCACCTTTGGGCATCGGCTGCGTACAATCGGTAATAAAGTTGTTCGACTCTTGAAAAAAATATCACGACACGCGATCTCGCATAGAACGTAACATTTAACCTTTTTTTTTTTCATTCTTTCTTTTTTTTTTTTTTTTTTTCGTATCAGAATATAACGCAACATTTATTTCTATTAAAAAAGATATTCCAAGTAACAAGAAGAGGAGTGTTGTCGATTGCGCAGGTGTCACGATTGCGTCACATGTTCCGGATCGATTTTCCTTTCTTTCTTTTCTCTCTTTTTCTCTCTCTTTTTCGCGCGTCCTCTCTGCTCGCGAGAGCAAGCAGACTCGACGGATCAATTGTTAACGTTGTAGAGCATTTTGTAGTGTATCTGTCGGATGAATTCGCCGTTCCCGGATGTAAGGAGAACGGGCCAACATTCCGGGCTCTCTCGTACGTGGCGGTGCAACGACTTCCTCCATTTGTAAGATTTCGAGCAGGCCAAACAGGTGTTCCACTCTGAAAAAGAAACGCGTTCGTCTCGTCAATAAGAGGAGAATTTTCATCCGAGAAAATGTACGCATTTTGGTCGTGCTTTTTAATCTCGTGGACGAGGGGCTGCATGTTCGATCGTTCGTTTTACAGTAGTAGTAGTAGTAGTAGTAGTAGTAGTAGTAGTAGTAGTAGTAGTAGTAGTAGTAGAGTAGTAGTAGTAGTAGTAGTAGTAGAGTAGTAGTAGTAGTAGTAGTAGGGGAATTGTCGGCGCGATTGCGTTATTTGAGTGACGTATGTTTTTTGTGTGCAGAGTGGAGTTGACTTCGGTGGAAAACAGTTGAGAAAGGAGAGAACCGTTGATCCGTCGGTGATGGTACACACTCTGTTACTGTATGGCGTCTCGCAATTTTGCGAGAATCACTTTGGAATCACAGTGTAAAGAATCTTGAAACTGACTGGACAAGCTGTTGAATTTTTTTTGTTTAAATCTTGATTCGATCCTTCATCTTGAAAATCACTTGGAAAATTTTTTAAAATTATATCATCCGGTCGAGAGATGAAATCAGATTATAAAAGATACACGAATAGAATTCAATTTTCGATGAATTCCGAAAAGTTCGTGAACTTTTAAAATGAATCGACTCGATGAATATTTTTCCGAGTAAGAAAAATCGATTAAACGAAAAAAAATTATCTTCATGATAAGAGGAAGGACTAATATACGCAAAGAATTGTCTAAATCCGAGGATAATGATCGTCGAGGCGCGATGCAGATTGAATGATTCAACAATGGAATCAAATTGGACGACATTTCTTTAATACTCAATCGTTAAGATAATATAGATAAGAAGATAAAAGATTAATTAATTTTTTCCTTTTCCTTTTTTTTTATTTTCGAGCACCATCTCATTTCTCTCTTACTTCGACTCTTCGAAGAGCTGTAATATACAACATCTCCAATTATAGACGACCTGCAAAAAGAAATCGCACGATTAGTCGAAATCGAGGAAGAAATATAGCCAATCGTGTTCACGAATGGATACCGATGTTATCTGTTACCGATAATATCGATAATACGAATTACGCTTTTCTTCTGATCGGGACGAGACAATCCTTCTCCATCTTCTTCCCTTGCCCGAATTTAATGGTGGAAGACGACGACGAGAGATTCACGCACGAAAAATAAAGAGTGTATCGGTGATTTATATATATATATCGTTGATCGCAGATTAAAAGAGAATTGAGAAAAAAATACGGATATATCGGATTGGATCGTTGCTTCGTCGACACTTTATTGATTGGTGCTCGTCATAAAAACGACTCGTCGCTGCGATACACAGTATTTTTTCCTCGAAAGCTATCACGACCAATGATCGTTTCGAATTCTCCTCGTTTTGAGTTCTTTTTTTTTTTTTCTTTCCCGTTTACTTTTCGCGATAATTCGTCGATCGAGCATAGTCGTGCTCGATTCGTGGAGAAGAGTTTTCACACAGTAGTCGCAGAAAGATCGGTGGAAGAAGCGATTATTTCGGGGGGTTCGTTCAAATCTTGGGCACGCAACCGTGTTCCTTCTTCAGATGATTGAGCAGATTGAACTTCATGGGCATGATGCTGTGACAAAAGGGACACGTGTACAAAACTCTACCGCATTCCTCTCGCACATGCCGATTTAGGGCCATTCTCGATCTGTACGTTTTCTTGCACTCGCAGCACGCGTGGAAACCTGAAAACGAAGGAAGAAAGATATCTTTGAGTATAAAAAACTGTTGCTCCCCTCGATCGACGATTTTTCACGAATAAGCGAATGTCGCTCCACAAAAGCATCAGCAAAGCATACTATCCTTTCTCTCTCTCTCTCGCTCGCTCGCTCGCTCTCCTCGTGTCGTTTCTTTCTTTCTCTTAATGTCTCGATTTCGTTTCCCCTTAATATAAAACGTGTACGTGTTACACTTTAATTTTAATAAACGAATAACGTACACACCTTGAGTACACTTCCAAGTACGTATCGATTTATTAATCCATCATCTTTTGCTAATATGTACATACATAAAAGGTATAGGTTCCCATCTCTAACACCGGCACAATTACATCTAAAAAAAGACTTTTTTATCTACTATCATTTTGAAAGTAAAAAGCTAAACAAATTAAACGTGTGTATATATATATATATATGGAAGTATGGAATAAACCTGTTCAAATTATTCTCGATACGTTTGAATAGTACCAGCACTCGTTACCAGATGTCTCCCGCTGACTCATACTATACATATTCCTACGATATAGTAAAATTCCATCCAAAAGTGTGAGATGCCAAACGTCACAGAGACCGTCTGCGGAAACATTAATAACGAAACTAATAGATAATCACCTGACGAAACAGCCTACAACGTTCCTTTCCGTACCTTTTAACGCACATCTCTTCCTTTCCTCGGTTATGCCTCCTCTCTTTGTGCCATGAACTGCCATAAAGAATAGGTTGGAGATCACATTAGTATCACCGGATGAATTTCTAACAGAAAAATTCGATCATCGTGTAGAAACGAGTTTCACGAACAACGTTCTCTCGACGATCGTGCAACCTCTAGCGTGACGTCTCTCCTTCGATAACTTTTGACCTCGAGCTCCGATCAGCTCGATTCACGAGCCTTTTTACCCGTGTTTTGCACGAGTAATACTTTATAAGTAATACTTTCTTTCGAGTTGATCGCGCTAGGATAGTGAAGGTAAGATATCTTCTCTCGTTCCAAATTTCTCTTCCATTCGAACGTGTGTGTTGCCGCAGGGACCGCACGTATATAGGTAGCTGAAACACGTAAAACGAATTACTCGTTATTTGAAATCCTGATAAAAATCTCGTTACTCTTCTGCCTTTTGTCGTCAAACTAACATTTTTCCAATCTTCTTCCATTCTTCTTTGTTTTTCTGCTGTGTGGAGAAAAATAAGAGAAAGAAAAAAAAGATAGAAAGAGAGAGAAAATAAAGTGAATAGAATTAAAAGTAAATCTCTCTTTGTTATCGATCGCCTAAAAAAGACAGTTTTTACCATCAGTTTATACGATACTCTTCTGTTTTCTTTATTTTTTGGTATTACGAAAATACATGCATTTACGAATAGAGCAGGGGGGGGGGAAGAGTTAGGTATTAAATTCGCGATGGCCGTGTTTTAACGAGCATCAATTCGTCACAGATCACGCTCGCTGTATGAGGAACAACGCAATTCGAGTCGACGTTTTTTTATCTTTTTATATATATATATATATATAATTTTTAGTTTTTCCTTAAATCTAAGAGCGGTGTAAAATCAGTCACGCGTTTACATAACGAACAACTGGCGAACTGGTTTGGTTTAAAAAGTTAAAAATCACGGGAGGGAGGAAGGAAGTTGCCCTTAATAGTAAGATTCCTGCCATTTTTTTTTCTTCGAGAGAGAGAGAAAATATACGAGACCTGAATGTACGAGTCGAGCGTACGTATATACGTATATAACGAAGCAATGGACTACGACGAAAAATTATGCTTGCGTTTTGGACTAGCAATGTACAGAAAGACAGTTCAAATCTTGGTAAGATATATGATTAACGATATTACGAGAAACTTTCGTACAACTTAAACTACTATTTTTGACGTTTCTTTTTTTTTTTTGTTTTTTTTTTTATTTTTTTTTTTTTTTTAAATCATTCATGATCGTCCAACGGAGAGAGACGTCCAACGAAAAGAGAGAAAGAGAGAAAAAAAGGAAAAATAATTATTTAAATAAAATCGGACGTAATGTTTACGCAATGTTCTCGATATTACCGTATCGAAAGTCTGAATTTATAGAGACGAAAAATTTGAATAGGATCGGGTAAAATCGCAATGGATATTTGGAAAATGATTCAAAATTTTTTTCAAGATCTCAAGACTCGATTCGTGACTTTTACTTCACAGTAACAATATATCGGTCTTCAGCCGATTGCGTCCGATCATTGCCGAACTCATCCGAAGTCAAACTATCTGATTACATGTTCCGCGTCTTCGCGATTCTATCCGAAGTTTCGCCCGATTCTACCCGAATTTTCTCGACTCAACCCGAACTTATGATTACGGAACAACGCACTACACTTGTAATGTTAAAAATCGAACTGCGCACGCTAGTAGAATCGTAACCTCGGTCGCTATTCACTTTCTTACCGGATCCTGAAACATTCGTAGAACTTATATTAATATAATAATCGCGAAAAGCGCGAAAATTGAACGACAGAAACGACGTTGACTACTAAAAAAAAAAAAACGAGCAAAGCGAGAACAAACAATAGAGAGAGAGAGAGAGAGAGAGAGAGAGAGAGAGAGAGAGAGAGAGAGAGAGAGAGAGAGAGAGAGGAAAAAGGAAAGAAATGAAAAATCCGCGCTTTTCACTCTGCACCGCTAGTTTTCGCCGTCGATTCAAACCGTTTCCGCTATAGGAGCTGGCAGGCACGAGGAAGCTTCGACGCGAGTTTAAGGCAATCGGTTGCCGCGTGACGCGGATCAGGGGAACGCTCGAATCAGATTCGAAGGTTCAGGTGTTCGGTGACGTGACCTTGAAGTGTTGCTCAGCCTGATGGGCGTGCAGTATGAAGGCCTTGAACGCAGCGAAAGGGCACAAGGGACACTTGAACTGTGGCGGTTCGCACTTGTGCTTCAAATAGTTGCTCCACATCTTGTAGAATTTACTGCACATTGTGCACGTGTAGCCGAGAACCTGGTCGCCCATGTACATCTTCCGGTAGGCTGAAAACAGAGGGACCAAGTTAGATCGATAGGCAAACAATGAGTCGGCTTGAGGAGAGAAAACAGGGTTCTGGCATCCTCGATCGAATCGTGTCCGATCTACATCGAGTCTGAGAAGAAAAAAAAAAAGAAAAAAAAGAAAAAACATATCGTTTCGTATCTGGCGATATTCGAAATGGCGCGGCCAATTTTTACTTGGATCGTTGGGCTCGATTCGATCGGTAGAATTCGAATTCTGGTAATGGGCAAATTCGTAGTTAGAGGAAACCAAAGGAGTTTTTAGAGTTCATCAACATGTATAACGCATTCCTGCGAAATCTGTTTATTACAGAAAGATGAGAAATGATTTCGTCACTCGGGCGCAAGCATGGATTTGTAAGTTTTTTTTTTTTTAAGATAAATCACTCACTGCCACGTTAACCACGAAGGTGATAGGGTTAAAGCGACTAGCTGCAACGAATTATTACGATGCCTTCCTCTTCGTTTCGGCTTTAGAATCCCTTCTTTTCGAGTTGTCGTTGAATTCCTCGTTGAATATATATATATATCACCGCTGCATCGGCGAATTTCATCGCCAATTTCACGCATTCCAAAAGATATACCAGTGAATAGATATATGTATATATACTCTTCGTATATATACAAGCATGCATCGCTTTATATCGTTTTGATTCGCGATCGATTCGTGCTCGATCCAACCGTTAAAATATTTGTTGCGAATATCTTTACGAAATTTCGGTTACGAAAGAGTAGATGTAAAAAAAAAAATTCGAAATGAGTGAACATTTCGTTCGCACGTTCGCGATTGTTATCGGTCGACCTTCATCGAAAAATACGAAACGCATGCGACAAATACGTATTTCACACACAGAAACGTGTGTGTTGTGTGTATGTGTGTGTTACGTGTGTGTTGTGTGTGTATGTGTGTTTCCGCAAGAAAGAAAAAGGAAGAGAAAAATAAATAACGAGGAAAAATACTCGTCTAAATACTGCTATTTAGATAGACCAGCTTATCACAGATATGGTTTGCTTGAAACGCTAATTTGTAAATGTACCTTAATGGACATATATGCGACATATGAATCATCGATAGAACAAAAACGCATATATTTATTGGTAATTATTTTTTTCGAGTTCGATCACGCAAAAATCGAACTTCGTTTTTCTTACCATCACATCGTATCGTGTAATAAAATTTTATTAAAATGGAAGGAGAATGGAAATACCATTCAATGGAATTTTCGAGGAAAAGAATAATCAGACCCGATTACACATTCGTGCGTTCAATTCATTCGATATTCAAATATTCTCTCTTAAAAATATCGTCTCTAATCGTCTTGTCCACTTTTTTTTTTGCCTTCTTTTCGAAGAATCGAACGAGCGAACTATCGATTGTAAACGTTGCTGTGATGTTTCTTTTTATGATTCTCCATGCACCACTTGTGAGGGCTTTTATAGGGGCAAGCGTCACACGCGAATTTCGGCTTGGCGTTGATGCACTCGAATTTTCGATGTCTCCACAGCGATCTGTGAACCGCGTACGCTTTCCCACAATCGACGCACACGAAACTTCTCTCTCGAATATCCAAATTGCCAGCTTGACGGAGTTGTTGCTGTTGTTGTTGCTGCTGTTGTTGTTGCTGCCAATCATTCCTTCGAGCAACTCGGTTCTCCGGCTCGAGGTTGTAGACATTCTTGTAATTCCACAACAACGCTGAAACAACAACACCAGATCGGTTAATACGATCGGATCGACCACGAATCTCGCGAAACGATACGTAACCATTTTTTTTCTTTTAACACATAAATAATATGATTTGACAAAATTGTATCTTTTTTTTCTGGCCACGCTGACATTCGAGAAAATATATATATATTCCTTTTCTCACTGTCATTGGAGAGGCGATTCCAGCACGAGCAGAGCCTGAAAATAATTTTCAAACAGAAGAAGAAAACAAAAATGGAATGTGATATAAAATTTGTATAGTTTTCTTTTCTTCTTTTTTTTTCTTTTGATAAATATTTTTTTTTTCTTTTGATAATATTAATATTAATGAAAAACATCCACGCTCCATAATACGAGGAAGAGACCTATGGAATGATTTATTTTTTAATTACCTCGAGTTACAAACAACCTGAGCATTTGTTGTTTATTTCGATAAATCATGTATACAATATCATCAATCGTGGATGAGTATATCGAAAATTCGGTTGTCACAGATATTTTATAATGTTAATACAAATTAATTTACAGTTTAATAGGATTGTAAATTCAAACGATCTATAAATCACGTGTTACTTCGATCTTCTTTCTCGAATCGGAAAATGTTACGCAAAACATTATATGCGCTCTCTAATTATACATACGACGATTACATTATTGTCTGTTTCTAAGAGAGAATTAAAATTCTATTTACCTTGGGAGGAAAAGCGCTTCGAGTATAATACTGATTTTTTTTTTTTATAAACTCAATTTTAAAAGATACGCGTATGGTTTTTACACAAATTACGTAAGTAATTTTTGTTTAATAATAATAGTATATTACGCGTTATTAATCACCACAATATGAAAATGTATATATCTTTATTACAATTTCATTTTCTGATGAAAGGAGAACATCAGGCCTGATATTTCTGTTAAAAATACGACGATTAAAATCACATGTTCTATTTCTCAAATTGTTATAATGCTTGGCAATCTAATATTTTTTATCGGATACTTCGTTAGTTTGAATAATCTAATCTTCTTTGATAAATGGCCCAATATCTTTGAATAATTCGTTATTTTCGAACTAGCTTCGACTGGCGTCGAAATCGAGCAAATTCGATCGAGATACTATCGTTACATGTCTTTCTAATCCTCTCACGCCGAATTTACCCGAGTTTGTCCGATGCGACCCGAAATGTCGAATCACACGAAAACTTCGGGCGAAGTCGGATAAGTTCGGTTCGTGAAAATTTACGAACCGAATAGAATCGAGATCGCGAGCCGAATCCGCCTGAATTCGATCAATACTATCCGAAAACGTTCAATTATAAATAATTATAGAAAGAATTGGAAGACTATTCGAAAGGATACTGCAAATTTCACTCGAATCTTTGATTATCAGTCGTGAGATTCTCCTAACGGATAATGTAATCCACGTATCTACGAGTGTTACTACTCCCGTCACTTCGTTAAATTCGATGAATAGTGAAAATAATTATTCGCGCACGACTATTGCTTCGTTTCGTTCGGCTCAGCTGAACGATGAAACGTCTTCATATGCCTTCTCACGCAGAACGAATAATTGCTACGAAAGTTGCACAGATCGCAGCGAAATTTCAACACGCCTGTATCGTGAACATTTCGCACGTGTCTTTCCATGTTCGCCTTGTAAGTGCTCTTGTACTGGCAGAAGGAGCAGGCGAACTGTGAATTTCTCGGATTCATCTTACAACCGAATTGCACGTGCCTCCTCAACAAGTTCTTCAATGGGAACACCTTCTTGCAGAAACCGCACATGTGTCGCTTGTGACAATTCAACATGGATTGTGCAGCCGCGGTTACCTTAAACTTATCGAATTCTGGAGGGAGTTGAAGACCATCGACGGAGCCGTAATCAGCAACATAACCTTGTACGTTCCATACTCCTGAAACAGAGCAAAAAGAACATCGATGAAGCAGAGTTCGCGTTGGAAATAGATGTCGGTAGTAGTTCTCTTCAGACCTAATTCGTACGTTCGACGTTCGAATTCGTGAAATAAATTCGTGCTCCGGTTTAAGAAGAGATCATTCCTTCGATCATTCCCCCTCAACGAAGAATCGTAACATCGTAATTTCCTCCTCTTTGCATATGCTTGCGTCGTGAACGGGACCAAAGAAGTAAGTACAAATAAGTATTTCAAATTACGCGTACGTAAAAAAACGCGACGAAGGAAGAAAAATAAACTCGATATTCTTGAGAGATTTGCAGCGAACATAGCGAACATTGCTGCAAATGGACAACGTGTAAATGAGTAAAACGTGTGGCGTACATGTTTATTTTAAATAATTTAAAAATAATATATATTATTTATTTAAATAATGTTCAAGAGAAGCGGAAGAGGAAATAAGAGACAAATAGAAAATCTAATCTCCTGTCGATGATTTACCATATTTTCTTTTAAAATCGATCCTCACGATCGAACTTTTCGAACTTTTCGACTTTCGACTTTCGACTTTCTCAATTTGTTGCCCGTTCTCGCGGATCACACAACAATTTAAGGGGAAAATATGGTGGTCGTCGCATGGAATCGCTGCGAACCGAGGTGTGCGGAAGCGGCGTGAACGTAGAGGATGGACGTAGCGGGGAAAATTAATACGCTAAGCGGGTAGCCGCGAGTGCACGTGTCTCATGTGCCTGAAGAGTATATCCTTTCTGCTCGTTCTGTAGTCGCACAACTTGCAGCAGAACATAGGTGGTAATCCGCAACCGGTGCTCAAGTGTCGTTGAAGGCTCGCCTTCCAAGTGTAACCTTTGCCGCACTTCGGACAGACAAAGACGGGTTTGCCCCCGGATTGGTCAGGCGTCAGCGAGTCGTCCAATTGTTGGGCCGACAAGCCGCCCCCTAAAAATCAAAAGCGATCGAGTTAGAAAAAAAAAAAAAGGAGAATGAAGCTTCTTTCGTTTTCGTATCCCTTCGAATTCGAAGCATCGAGAGAAACATCGAAACAAAACGGAGCGCGCATCTCGGAGTTGCTTTTTCGAACACACACAAATTTTTCGCTGTTCATCCCTTCTGCTAAAGCGTTATTCTGCTAAAAAAAGAAAAGAAAAAAAAACGAATAGCAAAAAAGAATAACAAAAATCGACGATGAAAGAGACGACGAGGACAATGATCGAAAGATGGAATGACGATCATTGAAACCCTTGTGTATATATTTATGTGTCGCTAGGGGAGAGAGAAGTTTGTATTTTATGTGTAAACGTACGACGATTTCGTGGATCAGATACATTTATTGCATTCACCAACGTTAACTACAATTTACTGATAAAACGCAAAAAATTTGATAACACTCGGTCGTAAAAGTATTTGTACACTATCTTACAAGGAAATTCATACGAAGAATTCTGATTTTGATGAAAGTTTTCGCGTATGCAGGATATAATATCTAACATGAAGCAATTTCTTTTCCATTAAGAAAAAACTCTTCAAACTCTCAAAAGTTTCAACGTTAAAATTATAAAATTATATTTTTAAATTTTATTGGAATTCTTATTCTTGAAAATTAATAATAGAAAAAAATTAATCTCTCTCTCTCTCTCTCTCTCTCTCTCTCTCTCTCTCTCTCTCTTCGATATATATTCTACATACTTACAAAATTTCGTCAAAAACAGAATTTTCCTCAATATTTCATCACAAATGGTTAATTGCGTACGAAGACTCGCAATCATTTTGAAAGAAAAATCACAAAAGAAAAATCTTCATTTTCTTTTTTTTTTCTTGATTTCTCAAACCAAGTAAATCCAATTACACGAAAAAAAAAAAAAATACAACGTCGTGGCGACGGTATTCAATATGTCTCTTCGATCGCGTGCTCGCGCACAACATGATACTTGAGCAGGGTTGGTATTCTGGCTCTGTGCGTGCAATAAGGGCAAGGATAGAGCGGTTCCATTTGGCAGAAAAAATTCATGTGCTTCCTTAAACTCCTCCAGTCGCTGTACTTCTTGGTACACTTCAAACAGAGGAGCTCCTCTTTGCACCGCCTCCAAATATCGCGTGGCAGTTGGTCGCAAAAAAGTGGACCTTTGGCTGAAACAGGGATCGGAATGTTGCATCAGTCGGTGATCTATTCGTGTGAAGGGAAAAAGGGAAGAGGAAAAAGAAAAATAAAAAAATAAAAAAAAAAAATAAAAAAAAAATAAAATAAAAAAAAATAGGGAAAGAAAAGAACGAAATGAATATCGATAAATTGGATAAATTCTTCTAAGGGTGCAAACGTGTTTGAGAGTAAAATTTTGAGACTCGTTCTCGAGAATATTTTTCGTCCAGGGAGTGGACGAGAGTGACATCGCGTCCGATAACGTGTTCGAGAGTATAACATTCACCCTCAATAAGTTTTTGGTTAAGATAAATAAAAGATAAATCTCGAGAACAAGTTTCGAAAGTTTCAATCTCGAATGATTTTGCATGTTAAACGACAATCAGGAATAGGAATATTTTTTTTTTTTTTAATCGTCAAGAAAAGAATTTGACGATCGATTGAAAAAAATGTACAGAAAGAAGAAAGAGAATGATTCTATCCGTGACGTATAAGTTTTCGAGAAATCTACCTTTCCATCTCTTTTTTTCTCTTCTTTCGTCTTGGTTCGATGACACAGGAGAGTGACGCGTGTGTTTCCAATAGTCGAAGAGGTGTGTGTTTCCCTATACGGTAGAAGATTAATTTTCTTCTTTTGGATTATTCATGGATTATGCAAGAATGTAAAAGAAAATCGTCACCCGAGATATGTAAATCGTGTGTATTTATTATTATCTTTTACGCAACACCTTACATAACAACAATGTTTCTCTTAGCTCGTATTTGTCGGCATCGCGAATCGAGGTAAAATGAAAAGCCGATAGGCTCGAATAGTCTGGTACATGAGCGTTTTTTTTTTAACGTCTTTTTTTCTTTTTCTTTTTTTTCTTTTTTTTTTTACTTTTTTTTCTCTTTTTTTTTTTTTTTCTTCCTTTTGTTCTGTGAAACGCTCACGTTTATCACCATTGTCGAAATTTATAAGAACAAAATAATTTTCACAGCCCAATCAACTACCAGACGCGAGTTAACAAGAAAAATGATCAACGTCACAATTTAACAACCGCGATACACAAATCTAGTATCGATCGCCGTTCTCACGTTTTTTTGTCGTTTTTTTTTTTTTTTTTTCGTTACAATGTAATTAAAAACTTATTTTTTCTTTCTTTCTTGCTTTCTTCCTTTCTTTCCTGCTTCCTTCCTTTCTTTCTTTCTTTCTTTCTTTCTTTAAGTGCACCATTACGAACATCTAATATCCTAATATTTCTTACAACACAGTCTTAAAAGATTAATTAGAAGATAATAGTATAATAGACAATAATATATAATGATAATATACGCACAATAATAATGGCGATGATGCTAATGATAATGACGATAATAATAATAGATAATAATAACAATAACAATAATAGTAATCATGTGATAAGCAGTAATAGTGATAATAATAATAATAATGATAATGATAATAAAAAACAAAAAAAAAAAAATAATAAAAGGGAATAAAATAGTTAAACATATTCAGCACCACCATGATATACCGAGTTCAAAGTTACACTTTGACGGGTATACGATGTTCGACGAAACACAAAGTGTACAACGAATATGTTGCATTCTCTTCTAATTAAAAAATACATTGGTACCGAAAAACATTCGAGCACTTTTAAAAGCCTATTTAAAACGAGACCCTATGAGATGACACACCGATAACAACAACAATAATATTCAGAGAGAAAAAAAAAAAATAATAATAATCGTATCAAAGTCTGATTATGCTTTGGTAATATAACCTCAAAGCATTTTCAAAATTACAACGAAGCGTATCGTTTTCTTGTACTTGAATCGTTGATCTAACTGTAAGACACTTTTCAAAGAAAGGGCACGTAATTGTCGCGAATATCACGATTATCGCATCCTTATTCTCTTTCCTTTTTTTTTTTTTAATTCCTGATCAATTCTACGCAACATCCACCGTGTGAGACATTTTCATATTTCGCGCCATTCGTAATCTTACAAATATTAAGTATGTATATGTATATGTATATATATATATATATATGTGTGTGTATGGTATGTATATATATATATATATATATTCTTTTGATAGTTGAAAGCTTATTGAAAGGCCATTAGTTAATTTAGCCACTGGCGAAATATTTAAATTCGTATGCAATTTATAATGTAAAAATTTCTCTCCCGTTCTTTCCCTCTTACATTTTCAATTTTCTTAATCGTAACAAAGTAGAGAACAATTATCCCCTTTATACTTATAAACTTTCATTCATTTGATTCTTCTCCACGAATCGAATAAAAACAATAGATCTAGTAAGTAACTATATATTGTATATATATAATAAGAGTAAACAAAATCTTTCTAGAAGAGAAGAATCGATAGAACAAAAAAGGAAAAAAAAAAGAAAAATAGAATAAATATATATATGTATATATATATACATATATATATATATATATAAAAGAATAAAATATTCTTACGAAAGAAACGTTTCACGTAATCGACATCCTATCTCGCTTTACCAAAATCTATTATATATATGTATATCTCTATAATCCCATTGACCGATTCCCAATTTTTGTCGTTAAAAAAAAAGAAGAAAAAAAAGAAGAAAAAAAAGTGATCGCTTGGCAAAATCTCTCTCGCCAGATGGATTACAATCAAGCTCGCAATTCAATTTTTACATTCACAAAAGTAAACGGCAATTAGGACTGATGCTCGTTTCGGAAACGAAGCATCTTCGCACTTTCGTCTCCTCGGACTTTTTTACTTCCGAATGGCAGCTAGCGGTGTTGTTCACCGATTGATAATCTTGAGGAATAGGGTTACCGGCAGCGCCACCACCACCACCACCACCACCGAAACTCTCTCCATGCAATTTCTTAATGTGTCTGACCAGGCTGCTGTGCTGCGTGAACTTCCTGTTGCAAAGGATACATGAGAACTGTCTGGCGACACCGCACTCGTATCGTAGATGGCGCTCGAGATTCCCCTCGGAACGATAGGATCTCGGGCAACGCAGACACTTCCACTTGCCGTTCGTGTTTCTTATTTTGCCGCAGACCGTTTCGCGATGCCGTTTCAAGGTCGATTTGTGCGTGTACAATTTTCCACAGTTCCAACATCTGTAAGGCCTGTCCGCGTCCGGCATCCCACCCGGATAATCTTGAAACAGAAGCCTCGAGTAACTGGAGCAATTTATAGCCGGGTTAAAGGGCGGCGTGTTGTTCGGCAGATGATCGATCGGTGACGGACACTTTGGATACACTTGGTAATCCGTTTTGCTCTCTGGAAAAGAAATCAGAGAAATTTCACATGTGAGGGGGGAGGAAGTGGAGAATTTTAGAAGTGAGAAGAAGAGAATTTTATTGGGATTATTATTATTATTATTATTATTATTATTATTATTATCATTACAAGAGAATAATTGGATAATTAATTAATTAATTTAACCGAAAGAATGGTTCAAATCGAAGGATAATAGCAAATGTTCCGGATAAGAAAATTAAACATATATATATATTTATATGCGTGGAAAAGAATTGGAATGGAATGTAAATAAATCTGGAAATTGAATATCAATCTCTCGTTTAGTTTCTCTCTCTTCTTTCTCTCAATTTTTTCTCATTCTCACTTTTGAACTCTCGATCTATGAAGAGGAGGGAAAAAATAAAAAAAAAAAAAATAATAAAAAAAATAAAGGAAGAAGAAAAGAAAAAGGAACTAATAATTCGATTTTGCTTGTTTTTTTCGCGATCGATTGAAGATCTTTTTAAGAGACGGGGTCGATCAATAATAATTTCTGTATACGTACTTGTACACTGAAATGACACGCAGGACGAATATCTTCGATACTAGACGACGTCGATCAGAGCAAGAACGCATGTAATCATTGATAGAAAAGAAGATTTCTATTTCGTTCAAAGACAAAAAAAGAAAAGAAAAAAAAAAATACAGACTCGAAAATATTCTATAAATTTAAGAAAGGAAACTTAAAAATATAAATTATCTTGGATGTGTGATCTTCTGAATAAGAGCTCCCATTGTGGTAATAGGTGAAGATGTTTCGGTAAAATTTTTATTATTATTATTATTTATTATTATTATTATTATTATTTACTATTATTATTTATTATCTATCTTCTAGACACTCTCGATGGCACATCAAATCTACTATCGACGGTTCTAGGAGACGATTTTAAAATGTAATATTCGATAAATATACTATTTAAAAAGAAACGACAACGTTGTTGTGAATACGTTAAACGTGTCCAGCCAAAATCTTTTACAACGTGATAAAATTCAACGATCGATAATCTACGATATACAATTTGTGCTTAAAAATCGAATCAACACGCAGGAATGAAGTTAATAAAAAAAAAAAAAATATCTGTGCACTAAAATGTTCATCTCGCGTGATCTCGCGAATCTCTTTGGCGTGGAAATCATCTTCGTGGATGAACGCAGCAGGATCGCTTTTCTCTTCGTCGTGACGCCACCATCGACCGTGGTTGATCATCATCGGGCCGTCGATCTTCGAGACATTCAATCTTCGAACGAAATGGAATATCCGTTGATTGAACCCAACAACAAGGAAGGAAGAAGCCGAGGATGACCCCCCCTCCCCCTCCTCTCCCTCCCCAAATTTTGAAGCGAAGAATTTGTCGTTTCTTGGCGCGGCGAAGGATCCAGAGAAAGATTCTTCGAGAGACGCAGAATTCCTCCCAATTCCTTCTCCTTCCCCTTCTTCTTCCTTCGGGGACGGCCGAGGTCGTTCTTTTCTTCGAGATCGACGACGAACGAGAGATGCTTCTCTTGCATTCTTCCTCACTCACCTCCCTGCACGATCCCCAGCGCCAGGCGGTGGAAGGGGAAGAGAGAGAGAGAGAGAGAGAGAGGGCAGCACGGTCGCTCGCCAACTGAAACTTTGCGACTCCGAGATTCGTCGATCGCGAATCGTCGGAGGACGGGGGTCATCTTCGCTAAATACCTAGAAGAACATTAACAATGGAATTCGCGTTAATCACGAAACAAACTACCACGAAACGGCCGAAACGGAGAGGGGCAATTTAAGGCCCTCTCGATTTAATAATAATAAATCGAACAAGTCTCCGATTCAATTTTTTTCATCGGGAGATAATCATCGTTCATCCCCCGGCCGTTTTTACCGCCAGTTATTGCGAGTCGAAAAGATTGAAAAAAATTGAAAAAAAAAAATATATATATATATATATATATATATGTATATATGCGTGTATGTATATATATATATATCATCGAATGGGAGAAATGGATGGGACAGTGGAGGGGAGCAGGCAGATAGGCGGGCAAGCAAGCGCGTGGAGAATTCTCTAGAAGGCCTCATTTACGTGAAGGTATTATACGGGAGGCACGGAGAGGCACAGGATTATTATTCGTTTTTTCTTTCTTTCTTTCTTTCTTTCTTTCTTTCTTTTATCCATCAAATAAAACGGAGAAGGGCAAGTATTGTAATCTCTTTCTAAGTGAAGAATTCGACGATGCTATTCGATCGTCACGATGGTTGGGCCAGGATTCTCAGGATTGAAAATTAATAAGAGAGGGGAGGGAGGGGTGGAGAGAGAGAAGAAGAAAAAAAAATGTCGCGAGATCGTCTACAACATAAGATTAGGCTCTACTCCATTGACAATATCTATCTTATGAATAGCGATCAGATGACGGTGCAGGCTCGTCTTCTGAGTGAAACTGTAGCTGCAGTAGTAACATGGAAACTGGCGTTTTCCTCCGCATTCCCATTTCATGTGCCTCCTCAAGTTGCACCGCCTCGTGTATCCCCGTCCGCATTGCTGGCAGGGGAATCGAAAGCTCACGTAACCTGTCGAACGAAAAGAAAAACACTGACGTCAGAATATATCGTTGCACTAGAACGGAAATCCGTACAATTTTCGTTATAGATCGAAAATAAAGCTATTCTCGATTCTCTTTAGATGCGTCTCTCTTTCTCCCTCTCACTCACACACACATACGCGCACACACTCTCTCTCTCTCTCTCTCTCTAATCAATCCGACACTTAAACGCGTCGATCTTCGAGTGATTTGTGATTCTTCGTGAGAAGTCTCCAATTCGATTCGATTAAATATATAATTGTTGATCGATAATAATGGACCGATTCAATGGAAATTAATTGACAGTCTCGAAAAGGAAAGAAAAGGAAGAAGAGGAGGAGGAGGAGGAGGAGAGAAGATAGAAAAATCAAAATCGAAACTGGTAATAATTTTTTTTTTTCTTCATCGATTTCGTCGAGTCCAGCGTTTAAACAACGCGAAAGCGTTATGTTATCATCGTATTTGTATATCTTATATGCTCTTCCAAGATGGTGGCCGGTTTACCGAACGAGCGAGAATATCGTGAAAACGATTAATTTAAAACGACAAGAAACGACAAGTCACGACTATCAGAGTCAATCGTTTTTTATTCAATTCTACATAGGGGGAGGGGAAAGTGTATAAATAAAACGGGGGGAGAGAGGTGGGGGAGAATAGACGCGGGAAACGATATCTTCAATGGCTGACCCGAGTTTGTTGACATCATCGATCGATCTTCTTCCGTTGCGAGTCTTCTTCGTTGTTTATCTTCAATGACGAGGATCCACGTAGCATTCTTCCACGAGAATTCGGCGAGAAATCAGATCCCGAGGACGGGGGAAATCTGGAAAAAATATTTTCTCTCTTCGAGCTCGACGAAGACGGAAAACGGCGAAGGAAAAGAGATGCTGAAAATCCAAATGGAAAAGTGATGGCATGAGCGGGCAAGGGACGCAGCCACTCGATCTGTTTGGTCGTTACAAAGACATTCGTCAACGATTTATTGCCTCTTTAAATCTAAATAGTTACACACGATGAGCAGAATCACGTTTCTCCAAAAGATTGCTCCTTCACACGATATTCTCGAAGGATAATCGATTATTCTCTTCGATTTCTCTCCATGTGTTATCATGATCCACGCGTCAACCGTGAGCGGATTTTATCCATGTTCTTCGCGGTGGCACGAAAATATTGTGCGCGTTAAGCATGTGCTGCCTCAGCTTTCCGTTCTGGGTGTATCTGGCCGGACACAGGTAACAGGTGAAGTGTTTCTGGCCACCGCACTCGAATCTCAAATGTTTGACCAGATTGTGCCTCAATTGGTAGGATCTGCCGCACTGGTGGCAGGTGAAACCTTCCATGTTTGTCCTCAAGTATCCGTTTCTCATTCTCGACGATATGATTCGCGCCTCTGAAAAAACAACAAAAACGAAATGTCAAGTGGAATCTGACCGATAAGTCGAAACGGTTATAACCAACTTCTGGAAAAGATTACTGGAAAAAAAAAACTGCTTGGATAATGAAAGGCAGATCGAAAGTGGTGTCCAACATGCGCAATATTTATTCATTTTTACAATTTTATTCGATTCGTTGTCTTTTAAATTTATCCTGGATATCGTTGTTTAGTTTTATTCCTCTTCCCTGTAAAGAGGTGAAAGATATAGATGAAGAAGAATTTTCTTTTCCTCTCGATCCAATCCTGATCCTCGATTTATTTTCTTTATTTTTCCATTCCCTCTTTTTCCCTCTTTTTTTTATACTCAATTTTCATAATTATTCTGCTTTAAAAGTACACAGTACATTGTAAGGATTGAAATAATTAGAAAAATCAAAAATCGTAAAACATTGGATGATTCTCTAAGAAAAGAAATCACGAGTTACAGACCTTGTTGCGTCTGTTTAAATATATCCTGAATCCTTATTTTTATTTCTTTTCCCTGCAATAGGAAAAGAGATAAAGAGTAAGGTAAAGAATTTTCTTCTCCTCTCAATCTAATCCTGATTCTCGATTTTTCTTTATTTTTCTATCCCCCTTCTCTCTCCTTTTTTCAATTTTTATCAACATATCATCCACGTACCAATAAATAATAAAAAATAAAAAAAAGAGAAAAAAGAAACCTCGTTTCAACTACTCACCGTGACGTCCACGTTTTAAAAATACGTAAAATACTGTAAAAATTAAAATCGTTAAAAAGAACATTGTCAAAAATTCAAAAATCAAATCATAAAAACCATAAAAACCATATTTGGACGAACAATATCCTCGTCAAAAAGAGTAGAAACATTGTCAAAAATTCAAAAATCAAATCGTAAAAACCGTATTTGGACGAACGAATATTCTTGTCGAAAAGAGAAAGAAAATAAAAGAAAAATTTTCAGGCACGCGTAGACGAGGTCTCTAGAATATTTTTTTGGGGACGGAATACTTTGGCGGGATGTAAATATGGTGCTTTTGCAACAAGTGTCTGCGCAATTTGATATTCTTCCCGTATGTGGCCAAGCAAATGTGACACACGAAGCTCGTCTGGTCGCCGCAATCGTACTTCATGTGCGTGGTTAAACTTCTGTTCATCTTGTACAGTCTTCCGCAACACGGGCATAGAGTGGACGCTTGATTCATGCTCAACGATCTTGTGCGCGCGCAGCTCCTTTGTTGTCCTCTGAGGAGCCTCTTGCTCCTCCTCAATCCTAGAAAATAAAAAGGGGAAGAGTATCGTTAGTGGGAGGGAGTCGAACGATTTTTTCGAAACTCGGACGAGAAAACACCAGGATGGATGATACAATATGTCCACCACACTCACACTTTTATCGATCCC
Source organism: Apis cerana (assembly GCF_029169275.1). Classification (NCBI taxonomy): domain Eukaryota; kingdom Metazoa; phylum Arthropoda; class Insecta; order Hymenoptera; family Apidae; genus Apis; species Apis cerana. Next base: position 10,452,254 of record NC_083860.1, read on the forward strand.
TCCATGGACGACGATGGATCCTTGGGACAAAGAATAGTTGATTTACGTGAAATATAATTTTTAAATAATATTATTCGGCGATAACGATGAGAAATGAAAGATCGTTTTTTTTTTTTTTTTTTTTTTTTTTGTTTTTTGATAGATCGTTGTATCTTCTATATAGTTTAAGGCATATTGACACCCCTCGTTCATCGGTTTAAGAATCGCACACGTTTATTCTATTCTTACAATTACAACTCCATCTTTGGGCGCTTTTGAACACTTTCTAACTTCAAACTATGAATATAGTTAAATCGATATTCTCGAAATAATGTTGTCTACTTGTTTTATGTACATTTTACTTTTAGCTTTTTAGTTTTAGGAAAGGAAATGATATTCCTTTTTTAAAGCGATTAAACCTTTTCTTTAGGTCCCTACGTTGCATCCACACCAATTTTCTTCAAGATGACATGATTATAGCCTTGTTTTTTTTTTTTTATTTTCGCACACAATGTACGTGAATCGTTTTTATCTCCGATATCCATGCGTATATCAATTTTCGCAATTTAGATATAAATGATTTTAAAGAATTAATTAAAATCGCAGGATTAATCGCAATATTAATCGTCACCGCTTAAAATACCAAATTGATCAAATTTGACGTAAATAAACGTAAATATAAGGTTAAGCTAAGAAAAAGAAAAAAAAGAACAAAGAAAAATAAAATCGCTATCGAATTTCTTCTTCACCAAATTTCTACTTCTTTCCCCGCTATTTCCAAGAAAGATTTTTTATTTATTTTTTTTTTTTCTTTATTTTTTAAAGAGAACCAAGAAAAAAAGAAGAAGAAGAAGAAGAAGAAAAAAGAAAAGGGAAAAAAAAGGAATAAGAAAAAAATTCAATGCTTGGTTCTAACATGTCGATCGAGATTACTCTTTTGGGAGAACCTGAACTTGCAAATGGGGCAAGTGAATTTAGGCTCGACGCCGCACTCATAATTCCTGTGCCTCCAAAGCGAGGTGAAAACCGCGTAGACGCGGTTGCAATCGGGGCACGCGTGCTTCTTCTTCCTCCTCCTCTTTTCCTGATCGCCGCTCTCCCTCGCGCTGCTCCTCTCGGGCACGAGCAACCGCCTGTTGCATTCGAACGTTCTGTGACGTTTCAACGAGGCCATCAGCGCAAAATTTCGATTGCAATCGGTGCACAGATACTTTCTCGGCCCGCATCTGTTCCCTATCTTGCCCTGCTCGTCCTTAAACGTCATCGAGCGAAGATGCCTGGTCACTATGCGAGAGGTGGGCGGCAACGTGGGCACGGTCCAATTCGACGAGCTGTAGTTTTGTGCGTCTGGAAACGAACAAACGAAATAAAAACACCTTTAGAATATCCCCCTCTCAAAGGAGATCGATAAAATTGAATTGGCGCGCGCGATCTTCGTCGATCTAGATAGAGATCTGCAAGAATAATCGCTAATATACATTTCGCCTTTATTAATTAATTTTCTCGTGAATTCGAATATTCGTATTCGCATTGTATATATATATATGTGTATATATATATATATATATATATATGTATTGGACAATAATATGTAAAATACACAGGATCTTTATTTACATTATTTCTCGTTTTTCTGCGCTTTCTACAACATGTGTATGTATACATGTATCTATGTATGTATGTATGTGTACATATGCTGTGTGTGTGTGTATGTATACATGTGGATACATACGACAAAAAACGACTCACGATTGCCATGAAAAGAAAAGAAAAAGAAGAAAAAGAAGAAGAAGAAGAAGAAAGGATATCTCGTATTACGAGTTCGAAAAAAAGTTGACGGCAAAAGTTCGCGTAAGTTGATACGTAAAATAATACGTATGTATGTTTCCTCTCTATAAATTTTGAGGGAAATCGTGGTACGAGGCGAACATCGTTCCCTGAACGTGCGAAACGTTGCTTTCCACGTCCGAGAGGACATCGGCCTGTTGCAATCTGTATCGTGGATTCTGATCGAGAAAATGCTGATGCCTCGCCAGTATATGCTTCATCAGGCTGTCTTTGTAACGTGTTCTGTGCGGGCAGAACGCGCACTTGAACTTTGGATCGATCCCGCACTCGAAATCGTGATGCCTCTTCAGATGGTGTTTATGCTTGTAAGTTTTCCCGCAGGTGGCGCAAGTGTGTTTGAACACCGATATGACCGGATGGTACTGGGACTTGGCTGAAACAGACACGAAACAACGGTCGATTAGTCCGGATCGATTGTTTCGGCTACTGCGTATTTTCCCAACAGATAAATGCAGTCGGACGATCTCGAAATTTTTCAGAAGTCGTTCCTCGAGTTGATCCGACGTTTCGAAACGGAAGAAAAAAAAAAAAAAAAAAAAAAACGTAGGAGAATAAAAATTTTTAGAACGTGTGTCTTTCGGAGGATAAAAAGGGGGGCGGCAGCGGCAGCGGCAAGGTGTGTTCAATGCACCGGACACAGACAACAGACAGTCGTTTTTTTTCTTTCTTTTTTTTTTTTCTTTTTTTTTGGTATAGAGCTCGGTAAATAGACATTCTTTTTTTTTTTTATTCGATTCGTGTCACTTGTTGTTTCCGTTTCGTCATTATAAAGCGAAAAAAAAAATACGCCATCCCTTCTATCCCTTCTATATTCTTGCTTCCTTCCATCCGTTTTCCTCTTTCGCTCTTATTAATCTTGCGCTCTCTACATTCTTGTGCCTCGGAAGGGATAACGAATCGGCGACGGATGATCGATCCTCGTTCTCTCCCATACTTATCGTACGCGCGACGTAAATGTCTAATTATTTATGCGCATGCCTGTCTACGTCTTTGTCGTGTGTCTTTATGTATGTATACATGTATGTATAATATATATATATATGTGTACGTGCGTGTGTGTGCGTGCGCGCGCGACAGAGAAGAGGATAGACACATACCACATTTAAAAGTAGAAACAGTGTGTGCTCGTGCGTGTACGTACGTACGTGTTATCTATCGTCAACATATTTCCCACTTTTACAACAGCGCAGAGACAGCGACGGATTCACACGACTCCGCGAATTCGATCGATGAACGAGCGAGAGAGAGAGAGAAAGATCGGGACATCGTAATAAGAAGAAAGAGAGAAGAGCCGTCTCAGGGGTTTCTCTGTTGCCTGACGCTCGCTGTTCGAGGCGTGAATCCAGACCTGGCGTGCTTCATCATGTGCACTTGAAGATAGGACCTGTAGGTTGCCCGATAAGGGCAGAAGGTGCACTGGTGCATCGGTTGTTTACCGCATTCGTTAATCACGTGCCTCCTCAGGTTCTTCATTTGATGGTAACGGCGATCGCAATTGTCGCACGCGAATCGGCCCTGTCCCCGAGATCTTCTTCGATCCTTGGGCATTCGGCTAACGTAGTACCGCATTTTCGCGTAATCTGGAACCAGGAAGAAGAAAAAAAAAATGACCACGGGTTAAATTGTGGGGAGAGGCTTGTTGGGTCGCGGTTCCTTTTTCATCGAATTCATCGTTGAGCACGAAATTATTATCGCAGAGGTCGCTCATCGATCGATCAATGCAGATAAAATATGTATACGTATATATATATATATGTATGTATATATATTTATATGTATATATATATACCTCTAAAGGTACGCACAGATGGTGCTCGCGAGGAAGAGAGAGGCAAAAGGGACAAAGAGGGAAGAAATTCTTCGATCTTCCCCGAACACGATTTTTTTTTTTTTATTTCTTTTTTTGCTCGTCACATGCACAGAACGATATTTTTGAACATTATATATTTCAAGTGTCGAGGTCGCCACAGTATATTCGTCTGTGAAAGAGTGCGGAATAAATTTCAGAGTTGAAAGGTTCTGTTATTATATTGTTCGAAAGAAAAATTTCACACTCTCTACTCTCGCAAGATTTTAAATCCTCCGTTAAATCTCATTCCTATCCTTGACATTCCCTTGAAATCGATCAACGGATGAACGAGTGGCACTGTTAATTATCCTCGTAGAGATACGTCAGATCGATATATATATATATATATTTCCGATAATGTATTACATTTCACCTACGTGAACGTAGGTCACAGTTTTTTACAGATACTCAGTCGTGTATCTGTGAATGAAACGTTTACTGAGCTTCCAACACGTTCCCTGCTGCTGATAAATTTTGTATCTCGCCGACGAATACTCGAACATATTCTGTTGTTGGATCGAACGTCCATGCTTCGGATATCGTATCCTCTCTTCCGTTCCATTTCGTGAAAAATCTGAAATCGTCGATCGTCAGATTAGAGTCTTGAAGGGGGGGAAAAAAAAAAGAAATGACAAAGAGAAGAAAAGGAAAAAACGCGGGAAGGTTTAAGAAAAAGTTAAAAGTTAGAATTACCTTAAAGCTGGAAACTTCGTCAAGCTGGAAAAATGGAACACTTCGTTCGTGTAAAAAGAAAAAAAAAAGAGAAAAAAAAGCGGACGAACATCCTTTAATTCGAATTCGAAAACCATTCCTCGTCCGAAAATGAATTCGGAGAATGTAAAAAAGAAGAAAAAAAAAAGAAGAAAAAAAAAAGAAAAAGATTCGTACAAAACACGTGAATCTCAAAGTTTCATATTTTATTGGTACGAAATAGGTACGTGCTCTATAATGGATAATATTTCTTGTTTAAATTCGAATGCTCGAAACAACGAATTTGAACGCAATGCAGCTTGTGACAATGACCGAAGAAGAACTCTTGGCGCGTAATCGCGGCACAGGCGGTTTTATTTATTTAATAATAATTGGTTATTGTCGATCGCGTATGATATATGGAAATAAGCGTAAGTGTCCAACATAAATCATAATCATACGTTCTCCGAGAACGGAAAACTTATAACTTGTTTTATGTTAAGCCTGCTTAAAAGAAGGCTCGACTATTCTAACTTTGGCTGTGCAAACCGACAGATAATTCGTGGGATAATTCAAGTTTCTCAATAATCGTTGGAACGTAATTGTCGAAAATCAGACCAGTATCCGTCTGAAATATTCGCAGCTATCATATTCGTTCGATGTTTGCAACATCGAAACAATAAAAATTCAGTTTAATAATAATAATAATAATAATAATAATAGATTTCGAGAGATCAAGTATAGATCGAATTATTATAATAATTATATATCAATTTATACAATACTCTAACGATAAAATAGATTTTCGTATGATGTACGAGCAATCGAATGTTACTTAACTTGGAATATAATTAATAATAAGCGATCTTGTCATCAACAGCGTACGAACGGCTTATAAATGGCGTACAGTCTGATTGGCAAATTCGTGTCGCCATCTAGACTACGGTGAATAACGTATTATTATCGTTAAGTAATATAATATATGTCGATGCTGGTGCATTCGCATTATTAAACGTTCAACGACCTTAAAGAGGACACGCGAACGACATCATACCAGCATCGTATTATTCGCAATATGTCATGCATTTTAAGTGCATCCACTTAATGATAGAAAAGAAAAAAACACAGTATTGGCATTGCTTCGTAACGCCTCGATAACGATCGTCTCACCGATCAAACGTTTATTAATGATGCGTCTGGAAGAAGAATAATCTTTCAAAATTGTAACGATACGATATTAAATATTTCAAAAAAATTCTTGAGAAAAACTATGTAACGCTTCAAGTAATATTTACAACGCGTAAATACTGATCTGATGTTCGTGTGTAATGCTGTTGTTTGTGAATGTGACCTTAAAGTAGCGCGGTATATTCAGGTAACTTTCTTAATTTTGTAATCGAGAATCGAATGAAATAGTTTCGAAATCGTTACATCGTTAAAAAATCATCAACACAAATTTTGCCGGTTAAAATTGAAACCAGCTTTCAACTTCGCGATACATCCATGAAATTTTCATCGATGGCTTCAATTATATATATATATATATGTGTTAATTATATGTTTCAAAGGTACTGGTAGTTTCCATGAAAAAAAATATCTTCATCCAATTAATCTCGATTAGTCCACAAATGGACGTGTTTTACAATTGCACATGAATCTATATATATATTATATATATACGCGCCTCAAGCGCGCCAAATATCTGACCAACTACTTTCCTCTTTTTTTTTTATCGTCGCTCGACCAACACATTCTTACGAGTACTTCGCAGGCAATATGTAACAGTGCGTATAACGCCAACGTAAAATGCTCTGTGATGAACCACGATGAAAAACATTTCTCAGTCAGTCATGAGAAAAGGATATACTCATATAAGTGTTTAGTAAGTAAAAATATTTCAGCGCTTAAAGTCGCGTTCAAAGCGATATTCGCTCTTCCTCTAACCGAGTATACGCATCGCTTAATTAAATTATCGGCAATTTCTTTCTAATAATCGCAATTTTCAAGCGAAGTGGGGAAGTGGGAAAAAAATGAAATCAAATAAAAAGGTGAATTGGGAAACGTAAGTATTCGCGTGAACGTGAAAATTATGTAATAGTAATAGTAATAGTAATAATAATAATAATAATAATAATAATAATAATAATAATAATAATAATAATAATAATAATAATAATAATAATAGTAATAATAATAATCTAAACTTCTATTTCTAATAACAATAATTTTTAAGCGAAAAAAAAAAAGAGAAAGGGGAGTTATCGAAAAATAGGGATAAATCTATAAAATTCTTATTATCGTTTTTCGAGGAAAACCATTGATTTTCCAACTGTTTCCAATAATAAGAAATAATAAAATAAGAAGAGGAAGAATAAAAAAAGGAGAAAATGCGAGTAAATATGACAGAGGCAATTATTAATTCCCAGTATCCATGGTGGATGAAAGCTTGTTCCCATTTGGCATAGTGTAAAATTCGCTCAAAAGTTTCATATGCCTGCCGTTCAGATGTGTGTTCAAGCTGGATTTGTGCTTCGTTCTGTAAGGGCAGAGTGGACAGTGAAACTTCGGTTCCACCCCGCATTCGTGCTTCAAATGCCTCGCCAAACTGGAGTAGTAATTGTACACTTTGCCGCAATTCTTGCACGGATAGGTGACTTTCTGGCAGTTGAGGTATCCCACCGATCGTGACTCTGGAAAATCGTAAACACAGAAGAGTTCGATATTAGAAAAATAATTGGAACAAGGGATTATCGTAATTACGAGGATTTCGTCGAGACGTGAAGGCACTTTTTTTTTCGCGTTTAATTCATTCTCGTCGTCCATTCTCGTCGTCGTTCGTCGACGATCTCGTTTGTCGGATCTCGTTCCTCGAGTATTCGACGATACACGTAGCGTGAAACAATCATCATCGTTTCACGTTGCGTGTCTCTTTAATGTTAAACCTCGCTCGAGAAACGATAAGCGCTCTCTCTCTCTCTCTCTAGCTAATTCGTTTATTCGACGTCGAATAATAGTTCGAAAAATAAAATAATCATCTCGATGGCGATATTCTTCTTCCAGCATTTGTTACACTGAACCCTTTTTATAAATCATATTTTATGATATATATTCCATACATCATGAATTACAGATACATTATACCGATTAGTTAATGAATTATATTCGATAATTTATTATTGCTGTTGTTGTTGTTGTTATTATTATTATTATTATTATTATTATTATTATTATTATTATTATTGTTATTATTATCGTTATTATTATTAAACATACTCTCTTTTTAACGTATTCATTATATTATTTTTTGTTGATCTTTCTTTTTTGTTCTTATTTTACCCATATATATATATATACATATATTTGTATATACATATATATACATATATATATATATTTATATAACAAATGAGGCGACAAATGGTTAATCACAGGACGTGGCGTTACTCCATGATATCGAATCGTTTCGCATATAATATTTCTTCATTAAAACCGGTATACCCAGTTTACTGTAACGATGAAGAACAGATTTCGATATGCAGAACATATTAGCCGCCTTCCTCAGCGACAACCCGTTGGCCACCGCCTCGATGGCCGACTTCACGTGTTCGAATTCGAGCTCCCTAGGCCTTGGTCTCCCGCCATTGTAATGCCGTCGTCCTGTAACAATTAATTAAACTCAATTGTAAAAATAAAAAAAAATATATATATTAAATCCACGATAATAATAATCTTCGTCAACCTTAAACGAGAGAGAGAGAAAGGGAAAGAGAAAGAGACAAAGAGAAAAGAAAAAAAAAATCAAATTCAATTCTTATGGTTTCCTCCTTTACATCTCCTTTTCGATTTCCCAATTTACACCACGTAATAGAACAGAACGAGAGAGAAAGAGAAATGCGCAAAGTAAATAAAAAGAAAAATATATCGGTACGATGGAAAAAAAACTCGCTCGACAGATGGACAGAGAAAGAGAGAAAGAGAAAAAAGTCGTAAAGGAAGGATGGAAGAACAACAAACAAACTATAAAGATTATACGAGGCAAGAAAAACACGATCGACGTCGACGTACCTTCGAGAAAGAACTGAATATTGTTCGAGGAATGGGCAATCATCTTTTCATCGTCGAGGATGAAAAAGAGGCATGGAAACGGACAAAGAGAGAGAGAGAGAGAGAGAGAGAGAGAGAGAGAGAGCGAGCGAGGGAGAGAGATAGAGAAGGTAGAAAAACAGAGGCAAATGGTCGAAAAAAACGACACGAAAGAATGGTTGGAGACGTCGCCAAGCAACGACCCACTTTATATTATGGTTAATTTTTCGTGGATCGTGGTTGAAAATATCAACGAAAGTGGAGACGACACCAAAGAGAAAAAAAAAAAAAAAAAAAAAAAAAATGGGGAATTTCTATAATTTTATACGTCCGCGTGAATCCTCTTCATGTGAGACTTGAGATTCCACTTTCGATTGCTCCTGTAACTACAATAAGGGCAGCACTCGGCCTTCTTCTGGCCGCACGATGCTTTTACGTGCTCCATCAAATGGTGCTTCCAACGATACGATTTCGAGCATTTCGAGCACTTGTATCTGTCCCCTAGAGGATCCATGCTTTTGTTCCTGAACACCCGGCCATGCTTGCGGCCAGGGCCGAAATAATTCGCCTCGTACGACGAGGAGCACCTCCCCGAACGAAACTGCCTCGTTTCGCCTATAGTCGTGGGCTCGAATCTTTGATAGTCCTCCCACAGGATCAGCTCACCTGAAACACAATATCCGATTCGTCATTGGCCGTGTTCCCGCCGAAACGAAAATCCCATCCGCCATCGTTATCTCTTTGACGAGTGCAACGGATATAACGACAATTTGAAATAAATAGTTAAAATAATCCAATGGTCCAAAAGATCATTGTTCCTGAGAGAGAGAGAAAGAGAGAAAGAAAGAGATCTTTTCTTTCTTCGCATCCTCTAATGTAAATTTCCTTCCCTTTTGAAAGGAAAACAGAAATTTTTCCATTGCTCGCTTCGTTTCATGGAGGATCGAAAGACACGTACGATCGACAGAGATGAGCTAGATTGATCGGCGTGTCTTTCGATCTCTCTTGATGAAAAAGCGAAAAAATCGAAGTTCTAGAAGCAAAAAAAAAGAATACCGTTTATGGCAATAACGAAGTCTGGATAATGATTCTTTGGATCTGCGAAAGGCTTAAATCTCTAATCCACAAGAAGAATATCTATCGAAAGTATGGATGGAGATAGGATGGCTGATAACGGGAAGGAGAAACGTATGAGAAAAGCTACGTATCGAGTTTATTTTCTTGCCTCCTTTTTTCCCTACTAAATTTACAAATGTTTGATTAAAACATTCGGTCAAAATCCTGTAAAAAACCTATAAAAATTTATTTATTCGATCTTCTTTTTTTTTTAATTTTCTTTCAACTTTCTCGTAAATTAAAAAAATTTTCCCCGTCATTTCAACGAAATTATTTACGTCCAAGATTATTCTAACGAATTACTCTAACGATTGCGTATAGTCAATAACGTTGCAGTGCCTTCGATTCACGTGCTTTTTCAAGTTCGATTTCTTGTAAGTGCGAAAAACGCAATAGGGGCAACATTGTTGTTTATCCTTGCCGCAAAATATCCTCTGATGCTCGACCAAATGGCCCTTCCTCTTATAACTCTTCAAGCATCTCAGACACGAATATTTGTACTCCTGCCTTCTTTTCTTCCTCCACGCGTTCCCTGCTCTGCACTCGAGCTCTTCCCTCGTTTCGCCCCTCTCCTCACCTTCTTCTCCTTCGCGAATTTCTTCAAACCGATTTTCAACGCGCCCCTTTTCGAGACCTCTCTCCTCGAGATCGAGACAAATTTCCATCGTTGCCCTTTTTTCCTTTACTTTGCAATGATATATAGAATCTGAAACAATCGAATATAGAACGCGAATATGAAATAATAAGGAATATAAAGATGGATGTGACGAGGTATCAAGACGAGCCATTCACCTTGATTCTCCATATACCCGAGTTATTTTTCTTATTAAGTGGAACGATTAAAATCTTTTTCTTTTTTATTTTTTTTTTTATTTTTTTTTTCATTTTTGTGTAATAAATTCTTGTAATTCGTTCGAATACATCGTTCTCGAGATCATCCTCAATTATATATATATCCCAATAAATTTTTTTAAATTAGAAGAAATTAGAAAATTAAAAAATCAAGAAGAAATCAAACGCCCTTAAAAGAAATAAGAATTGTGTCACAGGGGATGGAGGGGGAGGGGGATTTCGCTCGATCCCATTAATAACGAAAAAAAAAAATAAACGAAGCGGCCACGTTGTACAAATCACCCTGCACAGACATCTTCCATTCAAATTTCTACATTCTTCAGATTTCCATTTCCAACTTCCTATGAATCTTCCAACGATCATGAACTTACTTCCTCTCGAGAGGAAGAAGAAAGAAACGTTCTCCAACTTTCGTGGACGAAAGCACAGAAAAGGGGAGGGAGAGAAAAAGAAAAGAAAAGAAAGAAAGAAAGAAAGAGACAAATAAAAAATGTAAAAAATACATAAAAGAAAAGAACGAAATCTGGGTCGAGAATATTTCGAAGAATCTTTTCGAAAAAAGATCTTACACGATCTCTGTACACATTGGTATTTATTCAAAAAGCAATCGACTTTGCCGGACATCGTTACACAGGAACACTTAACCATCACTGCGCAGCATTTCTTTTGCTCGATCTCTAATAGATTTACGCGATCTATCGAATCGAATGGATAAAGACAGGCTAGATGTTCATGCATCGTAGACAAAATGGGCATCTTAATACTATTCGTTTCTCTCTCGCATGTGCTCTCTCATTCTCTCATTTTCTTTCGCTTTCTCTCATTCTCTCTCTCTCACCTATACACACATTCTCTCTCTCTCTCTCTCTCTCTCTCTCTCTCTCTCTTTCTCTCTCTCTAAACTATATCGATAACAAGTACGATTCGTCTTCCGCGTTTTCGATACGATTATACAAAGAATGAGATGAAAGGTGACTGACTTTCACTACTTTGATTAGCGTGAATAGGGTATATGAGATTGAACTCGTTCATTCATCCGATTACGACTCACATGATATCCTTCTTCCTCTCTTCCGCTCGTCGTCGTCCACCACCTTCCTTCCTTTTCTTTTTTATCCTTCCAATTTGCCTTCCTTCGGATTTTAAATATACATATATATATGTATATAAAAAAAAACGGATAGACAAAAGAATCTAATAATTAAAGTGTTTCGTTTCTTTTCACCCCTCTCTGCTCCACAAGTAAGTAAACGGCGAGAGGGCCGTGTCGTGCGACACAACGCACGTCGTCAAAATTTTTCATTTACCGTGGCCGTATTCGCTCGTTCGAACAAGGAAACACGAAACAGGAACATTGGATTTTTTTTTTCTCTTCTTTTAACTTGAATTCGTGAATTCTTGTTCGAGAACACGGGCGAACGAGGGAGGATGATAATCGTACAACGTCGTGATTATTTATTACAACATCTCTACTCACCGCGAAAACGCGATGTGATAAATCTCGCAATGCGACGAACGATTTCTCTAGTGGAAAAAACGGCTGCGAATGCATACTTATCCTTACTACGATCGCTTTGATATCAAACAGGTAGGAAATCGGTTGCTAGGATTTTTTACTTCGATATCGCGAAATTTTTCCCGATCGGAGTTTCGGTGTGCGACAGCTGTTCTGAAGGAAAATTACGATTTTAACCGATACTGCTAGGGATTATGCGCGTCCGATGAGTTTTTATTTAAGAGTAAAAACTTCTAGGAGAAAATTGTTCGAATCTACAAAAATGAAAAATTTTAAATCAAGACCATTTGTGTGTTTGAAAACGCGTCGTTGAAAAATAGTTGAAACTAGCAATACTGACGAAACGGTATTTCCCCTTAGAACGTGGTTCACACCCAAAAATTCTCGATCCTGAAAATTTTGCGATACCAGGCCGTGAAAGCCTCGAGTCTCTTATGTCGCTATCGTATTTATTTTCGTCAATACTTCGGTAAAAATCGTAACGCTAAAGTACGAAAAACTAAATAATTAGGGGGAAAAAAGCAAAAATGGTATAACTCGACGAATCTACGTTAGAATTGCACCTTGGTACAAAGTGAATTCCAGATAGGCTTAAATACTATGATATAGTGGATCAAAATCTAACGACGAGAAAAAAAAGATCAAGGGGGAAAGGGAAAAAGAAGAAGAATAAGAAGAAAAAAAAATAAAAACAGCCATCAGACTAGATTCGACTTATCGAATAATACGACAATCTTTCACGCAAATTGACGACACTAATAATTTTTTTTTGTTGTTTTCTCGCCACTAAAATATCCCTCCTCTCCGACTCTTACGCTCAAAATTAATAATTCCAATGGTCGACGATAACATTTCTTCGTATCGACTATAATAATATCGAAATAATTTTTCAAACACATCTGTCACATATCGTTTCCGACGAGAAATCGAAAAAAGGGAACACGAGTGGCGACGTACGTATTACAAACACCGATGAAAAAAACACGAGTGAAACACGAGACGTTTTACTGTTCCTCGCTCAAGAACCAATTCCATCGCGATGACTCGTAAAATTGATGACCGCTGAACGATACGCCGTCGTCGCGCGTGGACGATCGAAAAAACAACGTTCAGCGAATCAGCCGTCTACTTGATGTTGTGCACCGAGAGCAGGTGCTTGAGGAACGATGCCTCGATCCTCGATCTGTAAGGGCAATACTGGCAGGAGAAGTGTGTCTCAAACGTAACCATCCCACAGCCCATCTTCAGATGTTTCCGCAGATTCGACGCCCAGGAATACATTTGTCCGCAACGCGGGCAGACGTGTAGCCTTGGCCTCACGATCGGGAATAAGGGTGCATCTGGAAAGAAATCTCAGTTAAAGAACGATTAAGAACGGAAGTGTGGATAAAAAAAAGAGAAACTATCGTGGCGTTACACCAGAGAGTGGACGTTATATCGGGAGTGAAAAGGAGGAAAGAAGAGAAAAGAAAAAAAAAACGCGGTGGCGCTAGCTTCTAGACATCGAAGCGCATGCCCTGCCAAGTTATTATAAGAACACAATACACGCGACAATCGTCACGCGTCGATCGTCGATGCGTAAAAAAACAAGCGACTCTTCGAAAGCTTCGAAGCCAATTCTATTCGATCCGAGCTTGGAAAAACTCTAACTCTGTGAATAACGAATAGTCGCTTCAACATTATTCTCGAAAAGAATATCTTTTCGAGTTTTTCTTCTTCTTTTTTTTTTTTGGATTGTATCGTAGCGGATATAAAACGTCAAACGATGCTAACACACCTGTACTCTCGTACTCGTGCATACTTACGTTCCTTTCTCCATCCGAGAGATTTCGTGTCCTACTATTTTTAACTTGCCTGAAAAAAATAAATTCGCAAAACGATTTTAAATTACGTCTCGAGGAAACAGCTTGTCGCTTTCAGGGGTTAGGTTTCTTTCTTATATATAAAAATGTATTTTATTACAAAACAGCCGGAAGATCGATAAGCTATTGCATGTTTATCCTATGTTTACAAAATAAATGCCTCTTCAAATTTCCCTTAAAGTTCGACTTATAGTCACAGATGGTGCAACAGAAGTTTGGTGGTTTCCCGCACGCCATTCTTTGGTGGAGTCTTAAACTGGATGGCCAGGAGAACGGTCGGCCGCACCACTCGCAAGTGTGCCTGTTACCTGAAACAAAAATCCTAGTCAGTGGATTTGTTTTGAACGAATTTCGTGAAACCGGATACTTTTAAGATCGCTCCTCCTTGCCCTTGTTTTTCTCCATGCCCGCTAGAGCGTGCGATGTCGGTCTGTAGTGGTGTAAACGCACATATATATCCACATCGCAGGAATCCTATGTATCCTATATGTAAACAAACGAAACATCTGCACTGCGGTTATAATACTCGATGATTTTCAGATTGTCAAAATAGAACACACGTGTAAAACGAATGTAACACTTTCTAGAAGCTGGAAAAAATTTATTGGTTACACAAAAAAAAAAAAATTTTTTTCGAATCGAAATAACGTTTGAAAGATTTCGAACGAGCAATCGTGATTGATATTATCAATCGTGTAATGTAAATAGAGAAATTCAAAGATGTTGAACGTGTCACACATTGTGCGCGAAATGTATTCGAAGGATATGTTTCTGTAAGCTGCTCTTATATTTGGTTCTGTGGGGACAGTACGGGCAAAATTCGGTCGGATCTTTGCCGCACTCGTTCCTCAAGTGATTCTTCATGTTTCTTAACCAACGATAACCTTTGTTGCAACTCGGGCATCTGAAGCAACCTGGTTTCTTGTCTAAACTGTTCGATCTTCGAACTCTGCGTTGGCCAATTCTCGGTTGATAACGATATCCGGTCCAGTACAGGTCTGGAAAAAAAAAAAGAGGATCGTATTTTATTTTCACGGAGAATTCACTCTAGGGATAAAACGGATATTTTCACGCGCCGAACGGACGAAATGTTCAAGGATTCACGATAGAAATGACAAACTGCAAATGTAGTCTCTTGTGTTGTGAACAGAACGTATTCGTAATCGTTTTACAAACATCGTTTTACACTTTATTCTTCTTTATATTCGTTTGGCACATTGCTTTATACAGGATCACGATAGTTAGACGGTACACAGTACGATTGTACGTTAACGATGGTGATCGCTAATTCTCGATCGAAAGCAAAAGAATAATTCTATTTTATCTGAAACATGATCGCTAATCGGTCTCTAATCCTAACGCTTTACAATTCGATTCGTACAATTCCGTTTAAGACAGGAGATCAATTCTAATCGTTATGCTAGGTTATATTCGTCGAACGAAACAAACGCTTGAGAAAAAAACACGGTAGATGGCGCGAGCAACACGCCTTCCTCGCGAAACTATACGAATATTTTGAAGATGCGAATATCTTGTTCGAAAAAATAGAACTCTCGATGATTACTATCTTCTTTTTTCATACCGATGAACGCTATTTCGAGAAATTATCGTATCGATCATTCTCTCAACGCAGCGTTCATCACCATTGCGAAATAAATCGTTTCACGATTTTCTCCTAGAATTTTAAATTATTATTCACTCGAATAAAGGAGAAAAGAAGGAGAGAAAGAAGAGGGGGACAAAGAAAAAAAAAATGTAGAATCTCCTTAGCGTCTTTTAGACATTACTCGAGAACACGTTTTTGCCAGGATGATTCGTTCGTATGTGCTGATAGAGATTTCCACGTTGCTTGGTTCTATGAGCGCAATAGGGACATTTGAACTGCGGCTCCTTGCCGCACTCGTGCCTCGTGTGTCTGACCAGTGTGGCGCGATGTTGGTAACCCTTGCCGCAAGTCTCGCAACGATAAGGAAACTCGACCCTCTTCGTCATCCAAAAGCTGGCCAGGTCCTTGATCAGCGGTATCATCGGGTAGTTGCAATTCCTTTGAAAGTTCTTCGGCATAGTCATACACGGGATGGATATGTCTGCAAGTCACACGAAGAAGAAAACGAAAGGTCGTTAGTTGGCGGGCATAAAACGGGCGTGTGCTTCGTATTTTGGGAGATGCTTTTTTTTTTTTTTTCTTTTTATATATATATATATATATACGTGCGTGAAGACAAGAAATTCCAACTATGAATCGTGAATGTTTAAATACGTTTTTACGGCATACACACACGCACGCACGCACGCACACCAAGCTATATCGAATCACAACGTTGTTTAACAAATCCGTATTTCTGTGTCTTTTTCTACAATCGTTTATAAGAGATATGTATAATAATTTTCATACGTCAACGAGTGAAATTATATACGAGTGATGAATAATTTGAATTAGAAAAAAAAAAAAATAGTTTTTCTTATAAATGATTCTTAGACGAGAAAGACGGACGTTCTAGCTCCTTCTGTCAAAAGTATCTCAAATCCAATCTTTCTCTTTTATTTTTATCAACTTACTAATAATAAGAGGAGGAAGAGGAATTTGTCGAATTTTACGATAAAGTTATGCGAAAATAATTATGAGGAAAGGGGTGGGGAAAGGGTGAAAGGAAAGGTTAAATTCAATTTCCATCCACGTTGTACACTTCGAGCACAGCTGGACGAAAGGTCGGATGGTGATGCTCGATGTGACGGTGAATCTGGTCCACGGTGGTTGCCGCCGGGGTATCACAGTAAGGGCACATCTTCCTCGACTCGAATCCGCACACTCGTATCATATGCGTGCGAAGGTCGGTCAAACGATCGAACTTGGCGCAACACCTTGGACAGAAATTCACGGATCCCCTCGGTAAAGTGGGCGAACGATCGTTTACTCGAAGATTCGCAGCCTGTCCTGCGTGGATCCTCGCCCGTCGAAACCTCAAACCTTCCGAGTTAAACAACGCGCTTCGACGCCTACCTGAAATCGAATGTATGCCAATTAGAAGAATTTCCCAATCTGTCCACACTTGTTCGCTTGTTTCTTTTTATTTTGTATTTCTCACACGATCGATCAACAATCTGTGTCTTCTCTCATTTATTCAGCAGGGGTTGAGAAGATTGGAAAAGTAAGGCGTTAATTAACATTTGTACAATAACGTTCTGGAATAGTTATAAGAATAAAGAAGGTTCTGATATTTAATACGCAATACGCTTGCAGAAACTTTGTCACGCCAATCTTGATTCCCTCGATTCCTGTTGTTTTTCTCCTTTCCGCTCGAGTGCTACGGAATTTTCCATAAAGTAAGTATTATTAGAATATGGGTAATATATGATCGAAACATTAGTAGGTTGGTATATTTTTAGAAATATACAGATAATCTAATCTATATAAAGGATATATCACGTCATAGGTATTAAAAATCAGATATAAATCCAAAATTTATTTTCTCGCAACTGAAACAAAATGTTTAAAAATCAGAAATACTACGATATTCGTAACCTCTCCTTCAACCCCTGATATTAAGATCAAGCGGAACAAGGACGCGAGAGATAATTAAATTAAAATAATCACCGTTATCCACGCAACAATTTCGATTTAAATTGTACTTTTTGTGTATTTATTGTGTTTCTTTAATACTCTTCGTTAACTCTACGCGTACAATAAGGTTAGAATAATCAAAAAGAACGAACAGAACGAAGAAACGCGTCTTAAATGAATCTTGTTCGCTTTTCTTCTCACCCTCACCTCGATACTCTTTCTTTCTCTTTTTTATCTCTTTCGTTACTTTTCTTCTCTCTATCCTTCGCAAACAAACGCTCTGAAAACATTCCTCATATAACGCACCAATCACGCATGCTTTTTCGATGATCATATTCTTGCGACAATTTTTGCAAAATGCAGAAACAAATCGTAGATCATAGACCGTCGTTTCTCATGCGTTATCTTGTTCAATAAAACTTAATTTCCATTTTCCAATAGTAATCGATGAATAAAGAAATAGGAAATAATACAATTTAAATTAAATTAAGTTATTTTTGAACGCATCTTTCATTCTCTATTCACCGGAAACTATTAAAAAATCCCCCCTCCTTTCCCAAAAAAAAAAGTTTAAAAAATAGTCCTCCCTCTCAAAAAACAAAGTATCGTCGTCGAATATGGAACATTCCAAGAACCAATATTTCTCCGTTCGAATAAATTTCGCGATAATAATAACAGAGCAATAACACAGAATTGTTTCGCAATTGTTCTTTTACTTCTTTTATCTCTTGATTTGTCCATAGTTTATTATTTATCATATCGACGAGCACGCGTTGTTAAGGATTAGGAGAACAGGAACTTGTAGCCCACATATTTTCACGTTTTTGTAACGCGATCGTTCGACCTTTAGTTTAGGTCGATCACGTAAACATTCTGGCCACGATGGCACTGGCGAATGTGTCTGTAAACATGGCCGCGTTGCTTCATCCGCGCGGCACAATATGGACACTGAACCCTCGGCTCTTGCCCGCACTCGAACTTGGTGTGCCTTTTTAAATGCCAGGCGTGTATGTAGCTCTTGGAGCATCTAGAGCACGTGTGCCTCTCGATGTCTCGAAGAGTGGCTGCCCTACGCCTCCTCGAGCCTCCGAGAGGAGGCCTCTCTTCCTCGTAATCGTAATCCTTCGCTTCTTCCATCACCACGGAGCAAAGATTCTCCAGATCGGTTTCAATCTTGATCCTTTTCATCTCTAAAAAAAGAAAAGTAAAAAGGAAACGGAATTAGTCGCAATCTCGGGGACGTGTACGCGCGACCGGTCAAATAACGAAGAGGGGGAACGAAGAGGGGAACGAAAAAAAAAAAAAAAAAAAGAAAAAAAGAAAAAAAAATGAAACGACGGAAGCGATTTTATCACGAACAGGAATTGAGTTAAGGCGAGAGTTATTTTCTTTTTTTTTTTCTTTTCTTTTCTTTTCTTTTCTCCCCGCCACCTTGTCTCCCAAGAAGAAGGCCGTAAGCTGGCTTTTTTTTGTCAATGTTTTTTGAAAGAGCTCGATGGACTTAAAGAGTAGCGCCTAGCTTCGATAGCGGGATCGAAATTGAAGATGAAAGGAGAAAATTTGCAGCCGTATTAGTACGTCAAATGATGATAAATGGCGATAAACCACGTGATAAACTTGTAACAAATTATTATATACCATTGTTAATAACAGAGCTTGCCCGCAAGGTGCACCACCGATTTGGCTTACGAACACAGCCGTATGATTTTTCTTCTTTCTCTACTTTCATCCCGATCTTCGTATCTTAAAATCTAAAATCTTTACGCACTACTTTTTAAATCCATGGAGAAAGCAAACACGCATAGACTCGACTTCTTTTTTGACCCAATGAATGATCCGTTAAAGGAGGAACAAAGTCCAAAAAAAAACAAAACGATAAAGCGATTGGGAGGGGGGGGGGGGCGCACCATCCAGGCGAATTATGGGAAAAAGGAAACGAGTGAGTGTCGCGCGTCGAATTTACAGGAGCGAGGAAAAAATGAGGAGACCTAATTTCGAATCTCTGGCCAATAATCCAGGATTCTAACATCCGCACCCAAAGTGCCTTCTTCTTTTTCTTTTTTTTTTTTTTTTTTTTTTTTATTCCTCATCACTCCGCTCCTATATCGTCTACAAACCGAAAATTGCCACGATCGCAAACAGATACTTGTTGAAGTACCGCAACAATGCTTTTATTCGCATTTCACATGTACATTCGTTAAAACTGTACGCGTGGTCGCTCCCCGGGATAATTCGATGTCTCCTCCTGATATAAGAAATAACACGACGAGGACACGAAGCTTATCGATGTGAAACGAAACGACGTCGAGGATGATGACGACGATGGGATACCTTGGTGAGATGTGCTCCATTGCGATCCTAATCCTAATCGTGGAAAGAGAAGATGGAAAGTCGATTATTCGATGGACGTATCTACTCTGAATGGCAGCTCGTCAAGATCAAGGCGAGTCGATAATGTAGATCCGTTGACCCGAATGCTTCCTACGTATATGCTCGTTCACGTGAGCTCTCTGCTTGCTGCGCGTGCCGCAGTAAGGGCATTTGAACCTTGGTGCTACTCCGCACTCGTAACGCAGGTGGCGCTTCAAACTTTTCACCACGGTGTAACCGTTTCCACACTTTGGACACACGTAATTCTTTTTCTTGCTTCTTCTCCGTCGAAGCGACCCGTAGACGTCGATCCCCGATGCCTGATATTTCCTCGCCTCCTGATACGAATCGGCTCCGTAATTTCCGTATAGCAGGCAAAACGAACGATCCACTGAAAGCAAAACAAGCGAGACGGTTAGCGGGATCGAACAATGATTCTAACGTGACGATTTTTGCGCCGCTATAGATGTCGCGCCACTCTCGTCCGTTTAACGTAAGGATGGAACGTTACGTCTCTCCTTACGTCTCTTTTCTTTCTGTCAATCGTCAAATCCCTTTTTTCTTTTTTCTCATTTTTCCGGGAGAAAAATGATGAAGAAAAAAAAAGAAAAAGAAAGAAAGAACGGAAAAGGATGGGGAGAAAATCCACCGCGCGCAAGGATGTGGGAGCAATATCATCGTGGTGAATTAAAACGTTTTATTATCACTCACTGTGTACAATATTATCGTAGGAAAACGATCCGTCCGTTTGATTAAAAATCGATGAATACCTCACAGAGATTCGTTCACAGAGAGAGGAGGTATTTTTTCACCTCGTCTCGTAATTGAGATCGATCACGCAAACCTTCTCGGTCGGGTGTTTCTTTCTGATGTGACAGTAGACCTGCGACGTTTGCTTGCTCTTCAACTCGCAATAAGGGCATTTGAATCTCGGTTCGTACCCGCACTCGTACTTGTAATGACGGTTACGGTTACTTTTCAAAGTGAAACCGTGTAGACATCTGGGACAGTAATGAAGCAAACGATCCTGGATCCCTGTCGTGTTCCCGGGTTTTGACGTGTTCATCAGCGAGTCCAGCATGGTCAGATCTGAAAAAGAAAAAGAAACAACGATCGGTGAACCTCCGTCCGAAATGATTTATCTCGTACAACGAATAAAATCGGGAATCCTCGCGTTTCTTCTTCCCTCATTCTTGTCGATCAAGTCTGTTGGCCTGATAAGAGGAACACGATCTCTTGGTAATTTTTTTTTCTTTGCAATCCACAAAATAACACAATAGGGGAGGGAGGAATGTCGTTAGTATCGCTGAATAAAAGCAACAAAAAAAAAAAAAGAGAGAAAGAAAAAAGAAACATTGTAGCATCGTGTACCAATAGGTGACAAAGAAGTAAGAGAAAAACAAAGTAGAAAATTGAAAAAAGAGAAGAAAAAAAAGAAGAAACACGATTAAAATGGACACAATGTATGCGCAATCAAGCGAGTAGATAGAATATCGATGGAGTGTTTAAACATCGATTTATTATTTGTATTTTTATCTTACAATTCCACAGCGACGACGATATACGATCACAAAACATGGTGGAAACTGGAGAGAATAGCAATTATTTAGACATCGAGTCGTTAATGTCGCGAACATTTATTTTCGTAGTCGAAGTCCGAAATGGTAAACTTGACTCGGCCGTTACGCGACCGAACGGATTAATAATGAACAAAAATTTGTTCGTTACGATGAAATGGGGACGCGTCTTAAACCCGGCTTCGATCGGGCCTGCGTGTTACACAGAGTTATTCGATAAACGCACTTGACGCTACAACATCGTTAATAATATATATATCACAGCAACAAAAACAGTCGGCCACTAACGTCGAACGTCTAAGGTTTTTAAATAAAATTTCCAACAAATCGAGGAAAAAATCGAACGCAAACGCTTGAACCGTACACCATCGACCATGCTTCACTTTTTTTTTATACATTTCGATAATTTTTTTTTTTTTTACGCCTAAATTTTTTTTTTTTTAGTTTTATCCGTAATTGTTTTATAATAGATATAATAATGGAATGCTTGAAAATTGTGCAAATTTTTAAGTCATCATCATTATTATCATCACCATCATTATCATTATCATTATCATTATCATCATCATCATCATCCCTTCACCGGACCTTAACCTTTCATTCCTTCGCGAAACGAAAAAAAGGAAGAGAGGAAAAAAAAAAAAAGAAGAAGAAGAAACCAAAAGAACACAACGTTTGCCCCGACCGCTTCACCCTGTACCATTCAGTCTTGACGTGAGAAACGTACTGGCGGATCGAAGGGTACGCTTTTCCACTGCTTCCTCTCTGAAACAATATACGCCGGACGCAGTATCATTCGAAACAATTTTATTTTAATATTCGATGAAAGCACGTTCGCTAAATTACTTTTTTTAAATTTCCTTTCTTTTTTTTTTATTTTTTTTTTTTTTTTTTTTTTTTTTTTTTTTTTTTTTTATCATACTACCCGCTCGATACCATGAAATCGATTAGATCGATTTCTTATCGCTATTATGAACGTTAAGAATGCTGTTATTATCGTTTATTATTACTGTCGTTCTTATCGTTAAATTCTTCTTTCTTACTTTCCTACTTTCATACTTTCTTTCTCACTCGCTTATTCTCACTCTTTCTCTCTCTCTCTCTCTCTCTCTCTCTCTCTCTCTCTCTCTCTCTCTCTCTCTCTTTCTCTCCCTCTCTCTTTCTCTTTCTTACAAAACGCGCAACATTATCTAATAGGACGTCTAGGAATCGAAGAACGTTTCACGCGATAGCGTTTCGTGCGCATCGTGGAACTTTTTCTTTTTCTTTTTTTTTCTCTTTTTTTTCCTTTTTTTCTTTTTAACGTAGTTGTACTCGAAACATCGTTATTCGCTCGAATATTCCTCGGGCATTCCGAGGGCACCTCCTCCACATAAATGGTGGCGGTGGAGCCCTATCGTATCAATAGAAAAAACACGACGAATTTCAACGTGGAACAAACCTTATAACCAATCGACGATTTCGCACTCGATAATCCTAAAAATCGAGATTTTTTTTCTTTTTTTTTTTTATTATTTTTATTTTTATTTTTATTTTTATTTATTATTATTATTATTTTTTTTTTTCGTTTGAGCATTGTCCCGATTCCACGTACGATAAATATCCCGTAAAAACGGTCGTTCCCCCTAATTTTATAAAACATTTAAAAATTCGATAACAACGGAAAATATATATGTATATAATATATATAATATATGAATAATATTTATATATATATACGCGTGACGTGTTATGTGAATGTTTTGTGTATATATATATATATATATATATACACATGTTACATATGTTATATATAAGCATATGTGTATATGTACGCGTAATAAGTTTTATCCTTCTAATCGGGAGAAAATTAGCAAAAAAAAGGCCGCGCTCGTTCGGAGGTACTACGTTTTCCGATGCGAACAGATCGAACCCATCCGTGGACCATGTCCAAAAAACCGACGACAGAGATCTCTCACAGCCGGTTTACGATAAGTCTTGGGAAGATTTTCAAGTTTCCCAGGTCGTAAGGAGTTGGTAAATATTTTATTTCTTAATCAATATCGAAGACTTTTAAAAGATCAGCCAAAAGAAGAGGCGCAGCTTCTTTTATATAAACACGCTGCCTTTTCTTCTTTCCCCAATGACCTTTTGATCGACACGGAACCAATTTCCTTAAGACTTAGGACTCGAGGTTTTTTGGAAGCAACGTTGCCACGTTGAAGAATTTGCTAGAAGAACTCTATCTTCCTACCTTCTCAACTTTATCCCCTCCACTCTCGGTAACGCTGCTTAGAAGTTAGGACTTAGGGATCTGGGATCAGCGTTGCCACAAAAGATTTCCTATACTCCTGTATTCTAGCTATAATATCGCTACTATCACATTACTAAATATCTCAACTTTTTTTTTTCCATCGTTCCTTCCATTCGATGGAACGCTGCTTAAGAGAACTTAACGCTATTTCCAAGTTTAGAACTTGGAAGATCTAGAATGCCTTGTGCATCGACTCCTTATTAATTAAGAATTTAAAGCTTAAGATCCGGGGAGTTGGGATTAATTACAACTCGAAACGTGAGATTTAGGGATTGGGGAAAGGACCTATTGCATACCGACTGTCAACTGTTTGGAATGGAGATCGAATCCGTCATAGGCACGGATGGAGGGAGCCATTTGCGCGAAGAGTCGGCCGATCGTTTATATATACAATTGTAGCATAAAATAAGCCGGTCACTCGCATCCCCACCATTCTCGGCCGCCTTTTTTACGACACAGCGAAACGTAAACGACCCCCCCAAATAAGACACGCTCTCACGCGCACGCGCATGCACACTCTTTCTCTCTCTCTCTCTCTCTCTCTCTCTCTCTCTCTCTCTTTCTCCCTCTCTCTCTCTCTCTATGTATATATCTATAATAATTCGCGTCTTCTCCGGATGGCCGACTTCTATATCCTTCAATTCTCGTATTTGAGGTGTACCACGTGAACTTTCTGGCCCGTGTGCCTCGATCTTATATGGGACATTACGTTGGACGTTTGTTTGCTACGAAACTCGCAGTAAGGGCACTGGAATCTTGGCGCTTGGCCGCACTCGTACTTGTGGTGCCTGGTCATGTTCCCCTTGACGGTGAAGCAACGGCCGCATTTCGGGCAGGGGAACGGCTTTCTGAAGCAATCCGCGAAATTACCCTTCGCGTACGTGCTCCTTTGCCTACCAGCTTGCGCGTGATAATTAGGTAGGGGCGTCACGTAACCGCCACCGAAATCTGGCTGGCCTGTCGTCGTCGTCGTCGTCGTCGCTGCCGCCGCCGCCGCCGCCGCCGCCTCCCTGTTACCGCCTCCTTCTGAGTTCTCGAACGCCTTGCAAGATTGTAAAACGAAGTTTAGATCCAACTGTGGGGCCGCGGCATAGAAACCTGAAACTTCAAGATCGGCCGGTTAATCGAGCTTCGGGGGAGGAGAGGATTTCATATTGGGGCGTATTGGTGCTTTCGATTCATTTCGATTTATAAAGAGATATTGGTCGATGCTTTGATGGGACGAGATAAAAGGATTTCGTAAAAGGATTTTGTGGAAGAGAAAGAGAAAAAAAGATAGAGATAGAGAGAGAGAAAAAGAAATCGATCGCCGTCGGTCAGAATCGTTGTGCGTGCACTGCGATCGAATTTTTTTTGGATCCTGTCACATCTTTTTTTTTTTTTTTGGTGAATCGGATTTTTGGTCTTCGGTTTTGGTTTGGTTTGGTTTGGTTTGGTTTTTCGTCGGAGTAAAGTAAGTTTTGATTCGGATCGCGGCATGCTTCGGATCGACGACGTTGGGAACGGAAAAAAAAAAAAGGAAGAATACCTTAAACAAGTTGCGGATGATCTTCTAGATGAAAACGTCGAGCCATCATATCGATCATTTCCAGAGAGCTCACTCTTTTTTTTTCTTTTTTTTTTTTTTGTAATTTTTACTTTTTTTCGTTTCTCAATTTCAAAAGCGCGATTATTAATGAACTTTTTTTTTCAATTATCTAATATATATAGTATATATATATATATATGTATGTATGTATATATATATATATATATATACATATGTATATATATATATAGAAAGAAAAATCTTAATCTATGCATTTTAACGATAATTATTAAAAACTACCGGAATGAAGATCGTTGTGTACCGTTATCTTCAGGTGGTGAGAACATCCTTGTTGTTCGGCTATCCGTTTCAGACACCGAAAAAAACGCGTAAGAAAGGTTGATACTCGAACAATCTTTTTTTTTCTTTTTTTTTTTTTTTTTTTCTAGCAGAAATTCGCATAAGAGAAGGATTAAACTACGAAGAATCGTTGCGTTTTATATATTTTCTTTTTTTTTTCTTTTTTTTTCTTTCGCATCAACAAGCATGCATATTTTACTTGAAAAAAAAGTAAAGTTTTATTTATTTTTTTTTTTTTCTTTTTTACACGAAACATCCTCGATAACGACGGATTAATCTCTTCTTCGTTTCTGAATTTCGTTTCTCGAAATGGAATCTCGGCAAATAGACGACTCCGTTGAGAAATACACGTCTCTACAGAAAAGCGGATTAATAATGTCGAAACCGACATCGGAAATAATATTTAAGAACACACACTGAAACTGCATTTAACTGATGGATGGACGATCGTTGGCAACGAATCAATCAAACGAATCTTCACAGCTTCATGTCGAAGATGAACACTTCCTCTTCAGGATGTTTCTTCCTGATGTGGGCGTAGACAGGCGACGTT
Source organism: Apis cerana (assembly GCF_029169275.1). Classification (NCBI taxonomy): domain Eukaryota; kingdom Metazoa; phylum Arthropoda; class Insecta; order Hymenoptera; family Apidae; genus Apis; species Apis cerana. The sequence continues at coordinate 10,478,292 of NC_083860.1, forward strand.
TGCTTGCTCCTCAGTCCGCAGTACGGGCACTGAAATCTTGGCTCGTGGCCGCACTCGTAATTCACGTGACGATCTTTGTTTCTCTTCAAGGTGAAACCACGACCACACTTTTGACACTGAAACGGCTTCTTCTTGTCGGAGGCGTTTATCTTTAAGCCCCTCCGTTTCACCGTTTTCCCAACCGATTCCAAACAACGTTTCCCCATTGCTCCCGATCGGCTCTTGAAGATTAGGTTTTGTCCGAGCGGGGGCGGTAGAATATGGAATCCTGAAACACGGAGACATACAATACTGAACAGCAATACTCTCGACCGCTGTACAGAATAATGGCTGTACAACTTACGGAGTTTTGCCCACCCCTCGTCGAACGAACCAACGAACGAGGTTCCGCGGGGACTCGGACTGTTCCGAGTCGAACGAGCAAGATGCAAAACTCGTTTCCTCACCCCTTATTCCAGGGAGCGCGAATATATTTCTTTTTCTTTCTTTCTTTTTTTTTTACAGGATCTCGAAAACTCCCTCCCTCTCGAGAAAGCATGAAAGAGAGAAAGAGAGAGAGAGAGAGAGGAAGAGAGAGTCCCAGAGTTTCAAAAATTTGAAACTCGACAGAATCGATCTGGAAGATTGGGTATTTCTCGCGATGAACGCGTGTCCATCGAGGAGACTCCAAAGCTTACTCCTCGGAAATCGGAATTCCTCTTATTCGTCGTGAAAAAAAGAAACAAATACGATCTTTTTCGAAGGAAATGTTCGTTTTTTTTTTCCACCCCGAATAGGAGAATAAGGAGCACCAACGGAGCAGCTTTAAAAAAAAAAAGGCGCGAAACGCGTTTCTGACGCGCTTCTTCAAGATCTTCTCCCTCCCTTTTCTTCGCCCTCCCTCTCTCCTCCACCTCGCCTGCTCGTTAAGCAAGCAATTAGGATTAAAAATCGAACAGGCGCGGGACACGCATACCCCTAACTCCAAGTTCGACCGATCGATAGTAGCAAAGGGTAAACCGTAGGACGATTGCGAAACGATTGTTCCCGAATTTTCGTGTCGAATCTCCCCTTTTTCCACGGTGATTCGAATCGTTAAAAAACAGAAAAGGGAGAAACGAGTCGGTCGAAAACGCACACAGAAAATCTGAAAGAAAATCTTGAAAATATTGATTCAGAAAGGAGCTTTTGTGGAATGGATGGATGGATCTCGACACTCGAGGGACAAGGGACAAAGTTTCTTTTTATTTCTCTTTTCCTTTCTTTCGTTCCTTCGTTTCTTTTTTATATCTTCGATCATTCTCAATCACAATCGTTCACCTTTTATTAATATCGAAATATCGATGACGGGTCGGGAAAAGGGCAATAAGATCAAATTGCTCGATTATGTCAAAGTTTTTCTTTTTTTACAGCCGGAAGAAACCGTTCAGCTTTCGATCCCAGAACGTTTGGCTGAGCTGGGGATGGTGGACCCGCAGGTGGCGTATCATGTGCGACTTCTGGTAGTTCTTCATCGTGCAGTGGGGGCACTCGAACCGCGGCGGTTGCTTGCACTGATTCCTCAAATGGGACAGCATCGATTTCTTCCATTTGTAGAGATTACGACAACTCGGGCACTCGTACATCCCGTCCCGCCTCACGATAGTGAACACGCGGCCGGAACGGGCGTGGAATCGCTCCACCTCCGTTCTCTCTTTACCCCTATCTGAAACAGATACACAGACGAGCAGAGCGTTATTAACGGGGAATCATCGGGGAATCAACGCCATTTTTCTTTTCTTTTCTTTTCTTTTTTTCTTTTTCTCTTTTTTCTCAACGAATCTTCTTGTCAAGCGCAGTCCTCTCGAGAGGATCCCTCCTCCCCGCCGAAAACCGAAATTTTCGAGGGGAACGGAGAGGGGAGAGTAAGGGAAAAGTAGAGAAACGACGAGGCTTCGGACACCTTCTTCTCGCGTCTTCTTTTTGTATCGTTCCAATGGAAAGAACAGGTAGAAAAAAAAAGTCCCTAGCAGAGGAAGATGGAAGGTGGATCGACACGATGATTCTAATTGTGAAATGGAAAGTTTCGTATAGTATATTTATCGTTTATCCAACGATATTTCGTGTACCATTTCCTGATGTTTAAAAGAAAAAAGAAAAAATTACGAGACGAGTGTATTCACGCGAACGAACATTGTAAAACTTTGTGATTTTTCGCGATGATTACAGGCAAAGATTTATACGATGTTCGTTTCCGTGTAAACAACGCGAATATCTTTCGCCTCCTCGATATTTCTCTTTTTTTTAAACACTCGAGGAAACGTTGGTCCAATTTTTCCAAATTTATCGTAGGTATAAACGTAAACATATACCGCAATAAAAATTAAAATCACCGTACAATTTCCACATCCACTTGGCTAGGTTTTTTTTTCCCCCGAGAAACGAGAGAAATATCTTTCTTTCTTTCTACAAACCTGCGCTGTCTCGGTGTTCTCTTCCATTAACCGTCGACTCCTTTACTTAGAGAAGACACACTTATACACGTTAGAAGATTACATCACAATATTCCTCCGCTGTCGAGCCAAGAAAAAAAGAAGTAAGGAGCTTTGAATATCGATCATTTTATTCCCCTTCCTTCGTAATCCTCAGAAAAAAAAACAGAATTACGAGGATCGCAGAGATTCCGAGAATTCGCGAAGAGCATCTCCTCCTTTTTCCTTTTCGAAAAAACGGGCGCACAGGTTTTTCACAGGTGTCCTCTTACGGCAATTAATTAATGGAAACTGTTTCTGGACGAAGAGAGAGGAGGCGAGATTGAATTAATCGATTATTATTAAATCGATCGAATTAATCGGTTCGATACTGCTCCTGGTGGTAGAGTTTCGCGTTGGTCGCGATATCGATGCAGTACAGCTCGTATCTCGGGTGGAACGTTCGTATATGGGTCCACACGTTGGTACGTTGGCGGAGGTGGTGCTTGCAGTAGGGGCACTCGAATCTCTGCGGCGTCCCGCACTCGTACTTGAAGTGGCGTATCATGTGGCTACGGTGTTTGTAGCTGCGCGAACAATTGGGGCAGGGATGTCGTCGATTTTCCTCGCCGGCTCGTCCCCAACCGGTGTCGCTACTCGTCGGCCGCCCGCTTTCTCGCGCCAATTCTGAAAAACAGGAAAAATTTTCCAACGATTAGTGGCGAAGGGAGGAAATCGTGGCCGAACTCAGGCTCTCGAACGGGACACCTTCTTCCTCGTGTAACAACTCGTCCCTCTTGATCGGCTTCTCGTTCGACTTCGGGTAGATCGAGAACTCGATCGAAGAATTTTATTAATTACATTTTGTTATCGATCGAGTACGGTCCTGAATTATCGAAACGAAACGAAAACGGAAAAAGAAGAAGAAGAAAAGAAAAAGAGGATGAAAAATCTTGATGCGACCTTCCTTTTTTTTTTTTTACTCTTCTTTATCCTCGAAACGAACACGAAAGATAGAAAAAACGAAAAAAAAAGGTGGAGAAGGAAAGGCGGAGGCCGTAACTATCGCTAAGATTACAGAATCTCGTTTATTTTCTATACAATGACTACGAATATAGAAATATACACAATATGAGGAGAAGAAGGGAGCACGGTCGGTAAAATAGACTACCGAATCCACATATATACATGTACATATATGTATATGTACACACATATATATATACGTGAATATCGATCCGTAGAAGCGTAATTTCGTAAAGCGTTAAGGAGTGAGGCGAAACGCGTCGCACTTCCTTGGATGGTTAATTCGGGACAGAGAGAGAAATAGAGAGAGAGAAAGAAAGAGCGAGAGAAGTAGAGAGAAAGAGAGGAAGAATTAACGGGCGCGGACGGACTGCGTCAACTGTCTCACCCCTGTTGAGTGTCCAGAGCGTATATCGGCCAATTGCTATGATTGCTCTTGATGTGCGAGTACACATGCGACCTGTGTTTCCCTGTGTACATGCAGTGCGGGCATTTGAAACGGGGCGCCTTACCGCACTCGTACTTCAAGTGCCTGTGGAGGCCGCGATACCACTTGTAGGTCTTCTGACACTTTGGACATTCGAAGTTTCCGCGCGAGGCTGTGTTCACAGGTTGATGGATACTGCTGCTGTACCGTCTGCGCCTTCGTTCCGGACCCACAACGGTCAGGTAAGGCAATGTGGACAGGTTGAATATCACTGTAAATTACACATGTAAAGTAAATTGACAGGTGAGTCAAAGACAGGTGTTGATAGAACGTTATCTCGAACATAATAAGAGAGCGGTATGTTACGTTTCAACGTTTCCCCTGTTCATTTCATTTCATCTTTTCGTCACCTTTCGTCTCGGTTGTCTCGGTTACCGGACAAGAGTTACGGCTACGTTTCGAGATAGTTAGGAACAGATGCTTACGCAACCATCCTTCGAAACTGTGATAGAAAGAGTAGACAACACTTAGAAGCAATGATTTTTTCTTTTTCTTTTCTTTTTTTCTTTTTTTGGATTTTGGTTTGTAACCAAAGTTCCAAAATGACGCGATGGATAATGGATCTATTCAGCTCGGCCTCGATACGAGTTTCTCGCGAGTAAACGAGGTGCTTTCAATGTGCAAGTCGCTTGTTCTGAGAAATATTCCGTCCACTTGCGAGAAATATTTTCGAGAGAAATATTGTCTTGTGTTCCCCAAACGGGATAAACGAACGACGAGTTTATTGAGCCGTTGGTTTGGGATAAAGAGAGATAGGGGGTTGGAAAGGATTGCTATTTTATTCTCTGTCTTTCTTTTTTTTGTATAGTTAAAAAAATGAATATTATAGAGATGAGAAGAAGGCGAGACACACTTTTTTGTTCATACCTATAACATTCTTATTCTCTGCACGATTAAAAAAAAATACAAAAAAGAAACAAGCACGAATTCGGCCACGATGAAAAACCTGGATGACCGTCGATCGACGAAACACCTGAAACCAAATTGACCGATAATAATTAGCTGAATAAAGACCCTTTCGTCACCATCACCACTCACCCACTCTCTCCCTGTAAACATTACCCCAATTTGTGGGGTATAAACTATCGGGGAACAGTAGTGGGATGAAGAGACTCGAGACGCATTGGGATTGAAGAATTTGAACTTTATTCGATTGTTGTGACACATCGAGACACGGACACGGGGGGATGGCGGGTATTCGGGAGGGGGGGAAGGGAAAATAACGAAGTTGTTGCGAATGATATATATACATATATATACACACACACATGTATATATATATATTTTCAATAGAGCCGTTTGAAGCACAACACTTGGCCAGGATGATACTTCCTGATGTGGGCGTATATGTTCTGTGTGAACTTGGAGGGCTTGTCGCAGTAAGGACACTGATATTTCGGCGCCATGCCGCACTCGTGACGCAGATGCCGCGTCATGTTTTTCTTTAGGGTGAAGCCACGGTTGCACCGTGGGCAATAGTGACTCTTGTTCACCGAGTACACTTTCCGCCTCTTCCTGGTTACGCTCTCGCAAACACCTGAAATATCGAATAGAGCGTGTTAGCGGTGAACAGTTGTGAGCGCTGGTTTTATTTTTTTCCCGGTCCAGCAGGCGTGTGCGCGCGCGTGCATCGTTTCCGAATCGTCGTGACACATAGAGAAAAAGTAAGAAAGAAAGATTTAAAGGTGGATCCTCTTTGTTTCTTTTTTTTTTTTTTTTTTTCCTTCTTTTCTTTTCTTTTCGTTTCATTTCCTGGAATATTCGATAATAACCGGAGGGAGAAACACAATTTCGAGGATTTCGAATTTCGTTTTCGAGGGGATGAAAATCCCTTGTATAGCGACGCCTGATCAAGAAGCAGAAGCTGCGCGCGGGACGAAGTACCGAAGAGAGCAATGCGACCAGAGAATTACAAGAAAAGACACATATGTATATATATTTTACATCGGAGGAGACAAATGTGAAAAAGAAAAACTGCCTTACTTTTCTAAAGTCTTGTCTCGATTTCGTATATCGATTTCTCGGGACAATCGGAATTCCCTTTTCCATTAGAATTCGTCCCTCTATTTTTATCCTAGTACCATTCGATGCAGGTGTATCCTGGAATGCATTTTTGTTCGTTGGTTTTGGTTTCCTCAAAAACACACAGGGAAGAAATTTCCAAATTTCGAGATATCGTCCGCTTTTGTTTTGTTTTTTTTTTTTTTTTTTACATGGTTTCTAAATTTCTACGAGGATTGATCGAGGAAAAGAGTTTTATGGCGTGAGCTTTGTATCCGGCATGTCTCGATCTCACGTGTCTGTAAATATTGGAGGAGCATGAGGCTTTCATCTCGCAGTAAGGACACTGGTAACGATGCCCCTGTCCGCAAAAGTAGCGCAAATGCCTGGTCATGGTTGTCTTCTGGGTGAAACGACATCCGCAGTTGAGGCATTCGAACCTTTTACGCTCGTTCGGGTGATATCTATACCTGTCCAAGTAGTTTTTCTCCGACGTATAACCGACATACCCCATGTTGTTCCATTTCAGGTAACGCTCCCCTTGGTAATTACCTGAAAACATCAATACGAATGATGGTTAATCGAGGTTAAAACGGGTCACGGGTGGCCAACAGTTTTGTACCGTGCAATAGGGAAACGTTGCTGGAGGAACGCTGTCACGCTGTGATAGAAAAAACAGAGCGAGAAAGAGAGAGAGAAAGAGAGAGAGAGAGGAGTAAGAATGGTGTATGGGAAAGTGGAAGAGAGATAGAAGTGATTGCAGAGGGCGCCATATATACTCGTGTAAACGGAGAAGAAAAACGGGAAGGAAGGTTAGGATCGTCTCAATTTGGATACAGATGTGTGTAACACGTATGTGTATAATATATATATATTATACATATCACACGCAATACGCTGGATCGTAACGCGATGGAATTGTTAGGAATAGATAAAAACAGCTTGAGCTGAAAGTTGATCGAGTTTTTAATCGTTATTTTCAAATATGTTTACATTATGCTTACGAGATCCTTTACAATTCGTTCGTTCGCGATATCGGCGAGATATCGCCGGGGTTTCGAACACGCAATTCAGCGAATGCTCACGTTCGACGAGTGACTAGAGAGGAAGAGAGAGACAGAGAAAGAGAGAGAGAGTAAGAGAGACAGAAAGAGAATTGCGACGATTAGGAGAAAAAAATTCCATGATAATACAATCCTATATAATTCGAAACGAAATAGAAAGAATTGTTTCGTTTCGAAAATTCGAATATTATTCTCGTTCGGCGAAACGGGCGATACGACACGAGCACGAAAATCTTGGCAAGCTTGAGGAATCGAGCGTACGATTAGAAAAAGAACCGGTTCGGGGAAAAAAACACCACGTTGTTTCTTTTCTCGACGACAAAATGATTCGCGCTGATCTAATCGAAATTCGTTCAAACAAGTTTATTGTAATAAACCTCTTTCCCCTCGTGGTAACGGCTTATATGATACTTGACGTTGGACGAATACGTGTAACATTTGTTGCAATAAGGACACTGGATACCACGTATACCGCACAAATGACGTATGTGATAATTGAGATCTTTCCGCCTTTTGAACCTCTTCCCGCATCGATTGCAGTCCAAATCGTTGCCATAGAGATACGCATCCGAATTTTTCATGCTACGAATCTTGTATTTCTCTTCGCACGCGTGCCTCACGTGGAACGTCAAATCTCTTTGCTTGGGAAACGTCTTGCCGCACTTCGAACACTCTATAGCGTTCGTCCTTGTACGGGACGTCGAGTATTTCCATTCTGAAAATTAAAAACACAAACACGATATGTAGAGCAAACGTTCTCGAGAGCTTCGATACCTTCGAGACTTAGCAAGGTAAAAGGAGGGGGAGGTATTTCGTCCCCCTTTCGATCTCTATGTGGTCCCCCGCTATGTGTATACGTATACGTGCACGTGTGTACGATATCATTGTGTACGATACATGTGTGTGTGTATGCGTGCACGTGTACGTATCGGGAAAGTGAGAAAAAAAATATTAAATTCCGTAGATTGAAGCGTAGATATATAATCTACAAGCGTTTGTTTACACAGTTACACCTAAATCAAGACAAGAAACACCAAGGAAACGATGGATAAGATTTCTCTCCTGTGAATCCTGACGGAAGACGAGATTCCTTGCACACGCTCCCATCCACGCATTCACACGTTAACTGAAATTACGTACTCGTACCCATCATGTATAACTTGACGCGCATGCGCGGATCGCTATTATTTGGAATTTAAAAAAAAAAAAATTGAACGATTAAATTGAGAGGGTAAAATTGAAAGGGTGATGAAAACGAGGGATGAAAGTAGCCAGTTAAATTCGATTCCGTTCGATTCATCTTTTTTTCTTCTTCTCTTATTTTCTTTTTTTTTCCCTTTTTTTTTTAATGGTTCTAGACTATATAATACTTCACCGAAAGTCTCGGGACACCGTTCAAAACATTTTGTTTACACCGACTGGCAATTTAGGATGCCATCGTCTGATGTGCCTGTAAACGTTCGAGGATGAGTTGTCCTTCTTATGGCAATAAGGACACGCGTATCTAGGGATCTGGCCACACTTGTGCCTGATCAGGTCCCACATCCTTCGGAATCCCGCGTTGCACTTTGAACAGATGTAACTCGAGACACCGGCTTGCGTCCTCACGTTTGGCCATTCCAATATCCGTATATCTGAAAAGAATCAGGACAATTAGTCCTGCGCCGATCGATTCGCTACCGTTTTTTTTTTGTTTTGTTTTTTTTCTCTCTCTCTCGAAAACTATATACGCAATATATCGTCTCGGCCAGGTCCTGCGAACAAATCTCTACGCGTTTCCTCACTTTGACGGCCGCCATTTTCCATACCCATAACAGATCCTTGGTCGCAAATTTTCTTATAAATCATTTCTATAAAATTAAACTTTCTACTTTTTGGAATTTCGATAATTATCGTTATTATTATTATATTATTATTATTATTATTTACAATTTATAAAATATTTTAGAGAGTGATACACGACGGTGACCATCAAAGTGTTAGGAGCTTGATGCGGACGAGCGACATCTGGCAACGTTGCAATTCCTAGCCGCGGCAATTTTGAATTTCTCCAATATCCAAGATCATCTTTGTCATCATCGTTGTTAAAAAGATCGCTCGCTCGTCTGCATGTTCGACAAGCGCAACTAATCGCTACCACGATTGGAACAAAGTACGCAACAAAGTACAAGTACGAACAAAGAGAAAAATAAAAGTGAACGATGGAGACTCCTCTTTTCGAAACGAGATTTTCCTTTTCCCTTTCTTTTTAATCAATCTCAATATCGTTCGGCATGCGTTCTCGATCTACGAATTTTGCCTCGTGCTCCATCGGATTCTACACAAATACCACGCATTTCCAAATCTAATCGAACGTCGTTCAACACGCGTTCAAACACGCGTCTCTATGTATTTATGTGTATATGACAAGGAAAAGAAGGATAGCGATCGAACGAGTATCTGGAATGATTGAAATTAATTTTATCCTCGAAAGTTTATACTACTAAATTATATGTATATATATATGTGTATGTATGTATGTGTATGTTTGTTTAAGTGTATGTATATGCACGCGCGCGTATATGTATATATATATACATAAACGTTTGGAGTCATTTTATTAAGATAAACGATACAAATCGATGTATCATTACTTCGAAATCATTATTCGTCGGCTCACGATACGTACTCGATGAAATATTCTTCAATTTTTCTCTTTTCTCTTTTTTCCCCTTCTTCTTTTCTTTTTCCTTTCCCCTTTTTCGTCCTGCTCTTTCTCTCTTCTTCCTCTTCTCTCTTTCTCTCTCTCCCTCTCCCCCCTCTCCCTTTCTCGTTCTTCATCAACTCTTCCAATTTTCTCTAACATAAAAATTTTTACATTTGTCTGCGAAAAATATGGAAATATACATATTACACACGTATTACCGACATAGCCTCTATAGTTTCTAAAGCTTTACATTTTTTTTTTTTTATTTCGTCATCTTTTTGTTTTTTCGAAATCTCCGTTCTTCTCCTTCTCTCCGAAGAGATTTTTTCTTTCGAATTCTCTTCAAATCGTCATCGCGCACTGAATTACCAAACGGAGGAGGGAGAGGAAGAGGAGGAGGAAAGGGAAGGCGGTGAGGATTCGATCATATCGAAACGACGCGAGGAGGAGAGGGAAGAAAAAGGAAGGAAACGAAAAATTACAATGATCCACAAAATAAATAAATTTCTAATTCCTATGCACGATCACAGGCATCCCGTCGTGTCTCATCCTGATGTGCTTGTAAATGTTGGACGAACACTTGTCCCTCTTGCTGCAATAAGGACACTTGAACCTCGGCTCCTTGCCGCAATCATACTTCATATGTGTTTTCAACGTTTTCTTGTACGTGTATCCCGCGTTACAAATGGGGCAGTGATAGGACATCTTTCCAGAATTCCAGAACGAGCCGTCTTCGTTCTTGATCGCGGCTCTCCTTCCCCTGTACTCGACTGTCGCCCCCCTCTGATGGTGATGGTGGTGGTGGTGGTGGTGGCCGTGGCCGTCCAGCGCGCTCGACTCGTCGTAGGCTGGCAACGGCAACGCCCCTACGAACAAGAAAACAGAGGCGACCGTTAGAGCGCTAGGGGCGGGGGAGCCGAAGATGGTCGAACGAAAACGGTATAGATGGGATAGAGATAGAGCGATCGTCGTGATCATGGTGATTCGAACGAATCCGAAAACGAAGGAGGAATCCTGTGTCGTCGGGACGACAACGCCTCTCTATAAAAAAAAAACCCTCCTCTCCTGCCTCTGTTGCAATTTTCGCGCGATGAAACGTAGGGAGGGGTGAGTAGATAGAGGGGGAGGACAGAAGAACAGCGATGATCCTCACGAGGACAAGGAAGATCTATCTATTTTTAACATCTCGTATACACGCGCACATACACACATACATACGTACACAAGTCACACGAGTTTTCATGCTCGGTTTTGTTCATACATAATCGACGAAGGAACACGGGCACGCGAGCTACAATTGTATATATATATATATATTACATATATATATATATGTAATCGCAATATTATACAATATCACGTCACGAGAGTCTCTTCTCTTTTCTCTTCTTATTTTTTTTTTCTTCTTGGGATGAACACGTGCCACGAGTTTAATAGAGTTTGTACGCTTGTATCCTGCTACCCTGGTGATACGTTCTGATATGCCTGTAGGTGTTGGACGATTTTCTGTCCCGTTTGCCACAGTACGGGCATTGGAACCGCGGCTCCTTCCCACACTCGTATCTGAAATGGGTCAGCATGTTCGCCTTCTTGCTGAACGAGCTGCAACACCTCGGGCAAAAGTATCTCTGAACTTGATCCGGTTGATTCGACCACGACTGCCTCGACGGCTCCTTCGCGTATCCTGCAAAAGACAAGCAGATCACAGGCCGGGTAAGTAACGCTTGCCTACCCGCTGCTCGGAGAGTTTTCGAGGTTTCGAGCAAGTTGCACAACACAGAGAGAGACTTTCGCACTTTCGACACTTTTCTTTTGTTTTTCTTTTTTTTTCCCTCTCTTTACGTTCTACGATTTTTTTTTCCTCCCCTCCTTTCGTTATTCGGGAGGAGGCCACTCTCGGAACGAGTCTCTTTGTCGAGACGTTTGATCAATCGTCAAATTGTCGGCGAAATGAGCGATGAACACGAATTTAATATATATTGAGAAAAATAATTAGAAAAGGGGGATAGAGGAGAAGGGAGGAGAGAGGAAAAAAGGAAGATGGAACACATTACAAAGTTTCTGTTATTGTTATCGTCAAGCGATTCTTCGGTAATATAGAAAAAGAAAAGAAAAGAAAAGAAAAAGGAAATGGAAAAGGAAAAAATTCTCAATCTCGCGAAGAAACACGGGAGGAAGAATCGAAGCGGAGTCGAACGGATTATTATTCCACAATCCAGAGAAGGAACGGTCTCTCCTTAATGTATCCATCGTCGTTCTCCTATCCCTCTCTTCCTCTCTTCTTTCAACGCATGAGCAACCGATGCGGTTTAAACAGAGGCAACTCTTTGTGGATTCTTCTCACGTGCTTGTAGACGTTCGAGCTATACTTTGACCGGTAATCGCAGTACGTACACCGGAAATGTGTCTCGTTCAAGTTGCAATGGGAGCGGTAGTGGCGCATCATACGGTGTTTGGACAGGAAAGTGTGCGTGCAACGAGGACACTTGAACCAATCGTGATGATTCACCGGCTGTACACCTGCAACCACGGATTACACATAAACAACAAGTTTCGAAACTGTGCGCCACGTACGATCGAAGGGTGATCGTTGTGAATTCGTTCGAAGATCGATCGAAGAAAAAAAAAATAAATAAAATAAAAAAATTCTCGTTCCTTTCCAAATATTTCTCGTGAACGGACGCTTGTCGCGAGTACATACGCGCGTTGATCACAACCATCCATTAACGAGGAATAAAGACGAGAATTTTTATTATTCTGAGAGATTCAAATGGCTGGATCCATTTTTTTTTTCATGACACGATCCAATTTATTCGAGAAAGACATTTTTTTTTTGTAAATGGATACTATGTCGAGATGAGAATTCTCAACGCAGTGTCCATTGTTGCTTTTTGAACAAGTGATTTTTTTTAAACGCGTTTTAGTTAAGAAATTCTTCTTATTTCCAAACGTATTCGGAAGGAATGAAACGAAATACGGACGAAAGATGCGTGTGTTAGAAGTAAGAATGGAAAGTATTTGAAAAATTGTTCACAGAAAGAAGAAAAAAATGCAAATGGAAAAAAAAAAGAACATACTTAAAACACATGAAAAATGACAATTATTGTCTTTGTGCATGTTTTCTTTTTTTTCTCACACACTATTCTCCTCTAACACATACATACACTCTCTCTTTCTCTCTCTTGATCTCTTTCTCCACATCGCTCAATTATCCCTGATTAAAATCACACATCATCGTCATTCGCACAATTCCTGTGACACGTAAAAATTCCCTGTCACAGAATTATACAACGACGGTACATTCGTTAAGACATTATTGGCAAGTATGTATGATAATGATAATGATAATAATAGTAATAATAATAATAATAATAATAAAAATAATAATAATAACAATAATAATAATAATAAATAATAATAATAACATTAGCAACAACATCGCAAGCATACAGCATCGCCATCGGTTATTATTACTCGATTCTCCTGCTCAACCTCAAAATAATCTCCCGACGAATACAGCCGAAGTACAAACAATTCGCCCGAACGCCGTTCTCGAGGCTTTTATCGTCGTTTAAATCTTTAAACTCTCATTCTCTTCGATACAATTTCCTCTCCTCCTCTTCCCTCTCTCTCTCTCTCTCTCTCTCTCTCTCTCTCTCTCTCGCTCTGTCTCTCGTTCGAATTTTTCCCTTTCCAAAAGGGAGGACAAATGCGAAGCGAACATACCACGTCCTTCTAAACCTTGAGTGTCGGTCCTTGTCGCTCGTGACGGTGAGAGAAAACACGAAGAATTCGTTGGCGGGGAGAACGAACGGGCAGACGCCGGGGAGAAGCGTAACATTATCGAGGATTATTGTTATTATTCTTTTTTCTCTCTCTTTTTTCTTTTTTCAGTAAAGCTTGACGAACCTTAGCTCCATGTTCCGGTGTTTGGCTCTAATGTGCCTGTACACGGCCTGGGTATACTTGCTGCGCATATCGCAATGGGGACACTTGAAACGGGGCAGATCGACGCACTCGAGCCTGTAGTGGCGGCTCATGCCGCCCGAAGTGTGAAAGGTGCGGGCGCACCTCGGGCACGGGAATCCCCGCCGGTTAAGAGACGTCTGTAGCCTGAGCATGTGGCGAGAATTTCGCACGACACCGTGGTATTTTCCCAGGACAATTGGCCTGAAGTCTGTAAGCAGAAAAAGAGACGAGGATGGGCCGTTAGAGAGAAGTGGAAGCCAAGCGGTATCTATCACCTTTTGCGACTACCGATAGGTAGAGTCGGCACGGGTGACCCAGACGGAGAACTAAAGGTAAAAGCGAGTTTGCGAGACGAGATATCTTTTTTCTTTCTTTTTCTTCCTTTTTTTTTTACTGGTCTTTGATGGGTTTATTTTGTTTGTAGGTTTAGTTCACTTTTCCTTGTTTCAAACGATATCGATTTCTAACGCTTTCTCTTTCTTTCTTTTTTTTTTTTTTTTGGAGAGATTCGTTTCATGGGATCGTTAAAACTTTTCATGGGATTTTGCACAAGTGTGTACAAAAATATCGGGTATAGATTTATTTATAAATTTGTGTCAAGTTGATAAACGAGCATACGATCGACACTTTTGTACATCAATCTTTGTTTCTCTCTTCAAAAATGTTCCACGAATACATATTACACGCACAATGTATCGTAACTCGTTGCTTTAATTTATCTAATTAACCTTATTGCTTTGTATAGCGTTGGATCGATATTAAATTATATTATTAATGAGAAATGAAGCGATATCGATCGAAACTGAAAAAAAAGTCGCTAAACCGAAGATTTACGTATTTAATCTTTTCCTTTTTGGAAGGATCGAAACAGCAACACGTTGCGTTCGTTCGCGAACGTATCGCTTTGAAAGGAGAGACAAGTTTGGTTGCGTTCGCTAGGTACCTAGAGTTTATTTACACGAATACATAGACTCCATCGTTTGGAGACGCGCGAGCCATCTAGCGGAGCCATTTCACAATCCAGGTTCGAATCTTCGTCTCGTTTCACGTGAAATGTATCATATACATAACAACGTCCAACTTTTTATTTTATACGTTGAACAAGCATCGACACAATCCTCTGTGCAAATTTCTATAAATTATATAGATATATTCAACACAGAAGATTCGTCGTAACCTCGAAATCGATATATATATATATATATATATTTGTTTCGTTTTTCAAAACAAGCGTAACCGACAAGCGTTCGCGACAACAGTGCCTCTCTTCCACGACCGCTCGTTATCCAAATCTCGTGGAAAATCCAGCAGACAAATTTCTCGCTCGACACCGACCACATATCTGAAATGAAACAGATGGAAATGGCGGTTAATCGAACGAACGAACCTTACGTCTTTACCCACTCATTACCTTCATTACCTCCTGAAAAAAGAAAAGAAAGAAAAACTCCGACCACTCTGATCGACCGGCTGAAAATTCGATGATGAAGAGGAGAGGATTTATCGTTAAAAAAGTAAACGATTGAGACGAGAAACGATTTGCTTCATCTTCTTTGCAAATTTTATTCGTTCGAAACGACAATTTTCGGAGAGTGAACAATTGTGCGTCGTTTATATGTTCGATCGATCGATCGAACAATTTCGGCATCAGTATCGGTATCCTACATCGTCGAAAAGGCGAGAGAAAAGGGGAAAGAGAGGAGGGAGGGGGGACGCGAAGAGTTAAGAATAGTTCCATCGATTCCACAGATCAATAGAGCTTGACAAGGGTGACGAGTTCCTTCGGATGCATAGACCTGATATGTTGATAAACGTTGGACGTCTTCTTGCTGCACAGAGTGCAGTAAGGACACTTGTACCTCGGCGCTTTGCCGCACTCGTATCTAAAATGGCCCAACATAGTATCCCGCCTCCCGTATCCGTTATTACAGTTTGGACAGTGAAATTTCCCGGTGAACGAGTTGTACAGCATGTCCCTTCTTCTCGCGTACTTCCTCGAATGAGCGACAAGAGAGGAGTGGTGATGATGATGGTGGTGATGTTGGTGGTGATGTTGGTGGTGGTCATCGTTATCGTTGTTGTCGTTGTCGTCGTCGAGTCGGTCACCTACAAAACATCGTGTTACGGTCAGGATCACGGCCAAGGGCGATGGGTTGGTCGAGCGTCGACCATTTTTTGCTCTCTCAAACATCGGCTCAGAGGTCACAAGAACGAATTGAAGATCGAAAACAAAAAACAAGGAAAGAAAAAACACAGGGGCTCATGCAGAAGAATGGGACGTTAGCAGAATGAAAAGAGAAAAAGATAGAGAGAAAGAAGAAGAAAACGGGAGGAGAGTACATCGACCAATGCAATATCGATACAAAAACCGATTTCGCTGTTCGTGGAGAAAAAGATATATATATATATCGTCGAAACACGTGTGTATGTATTCTCCTTGTTTTTTTTTTTCTTTTTTTTTTTCAAACAATAAAGATTCTTTATTCTCTGACAACAAATACTTTCTAACAGGTCGGGCTGGGTTTCACGCACGATCGAATTGGCTCGGATATCCATTTTTCCCGCGCCCAATTTCAACTACTTTTCACGTGGCTATCTTTTACACTTCTGCGAACGAAACCTGTCCAATCCAGTCGCAAAAATCTTTATTAAAAATTCTGAAAAATCTTTAGGAATGATTAGGAGCAATTCCATTTTCAAGAATAATAAAAATTCGATGAAACGAATTGTTAACAAAAAAAACGAGAATATATGTTCGAGAACGTCTAAAAAAAACTTTTCAGGATTGGTTTCACCTTCGAAAGAGAGAGAGAGAAAGGGAACTTTAAATATTAATTTTTCAGATTTTTTCAAGGGCGGATTGTTGCGACCAAATTGCGGAGAAATTTATCATGGTGTCGAAAAATAACGAAGTCGTCGCGTTGCGAAGATGACAGACCGTGGTTGTCTCAAAACAACGTGTTGCAGATGACCGGCTTGGACGGGTGCTTGTGCCTTATGTGATCCTGGATGTTGAACTTTTTCTTGCTCAACTTGCCGCAATAAGGGCACTCGAAACGTGGCGGTTTCCCGCAATCGTACTTGAAGTGGGCCGTCACCGCGCTCTTGGTCGTGTAACTCTTTCGACAACGTGGACAAGGGAATCGAGTTTTAACCTTTCTCGAGCTTCGCTCCGTGTACTTGTCCTCGACCCAAGGTAGCGGCAACATTTGCAGAAACGCTGGAAACAAAAAAAACGGGGGAGAAACGATTAGATCGAATCGGCGAGGGCTAAACTCTCGGGTTAATGAAGCTTCCTCGATTCTCATACTTCGCCGCTTCTCTTTTCTTTTCTTTTCGTTTCGTTTCTTTTCTTTTCTTTTCTTTTCCACGCTTTTCTCATCGTCAATTCTCTTCGTGCGTTAAAAAACATATTTTTTTCTCTGCTACGTTCTTCTTCTTGCTCGCTTCACACGCTTTACGAAAGCGAGGTGGAAGAAAAACTTTCACGTTGCGGTGAAGAGGGAAGAGGAGGAGGAGGAGGAGGAGGAGGAAGAAAAAGTGTAAATAACACGGGACGGAACTAAAGTGAACGAGATGCGAGATTTTGTACGTGAAGAGAGGAAAGAGAAGAACTCGATAATAATTGTGCTTTTGCAGGCTCACACACACATACACGCGGGCGAAACGCGATTTTCTCGCCTTTATTAAATATATATGTGTATATATATATATATATTTATATATATAGTTATTATAGACAAACAAGTAAAGCGGTTTTTTTGGCAGGCATCTCTCAAGCTGTAGTATGTATGGTACGTGGAACAAAAATTTGATTGACTCGAGGAATGCTAGGAGGATGGGGAGGGAGGGAACGACGATCCCTCTCGTCCCCTCCTCATTCTTCTTCGACATCTTCGATTCCACCGAAGTTTCTTTCTCAAACCTGTAAAATCAACTATATTAATCACCAAGCTTGGATTCGTGACGAGGAACAAGATGAAAGAAGATACGTGATGGTGATGGTGGTGGTGGTGGTTGGGCAAAAGTCAGAACAAACTCGTTGTGTATATATATATTTTCTTTTCTTTTCTTTTCTTTTTTTTTTCTCTTCAAATATATCACGCTTTATTGTTTCTTTCTTTTCTCTTATCTTATCCAATCGTTTGACGATGAACGGAGACAAAGAAGAGACACAGAGATAGAGAAAAAGAAAGAAATAAAGAAGAAAGAAAAAGGTTTCACAGCTGATCGTAATGAAGCACGACGATCTCGAGCTTCGATCCTGGATGTTTGATACGTATGTGCTTGTAAACGTTGTTGGACTGCTTGCTCCTCATCCCGCAATACGGGCATTGAAATCTTGGCGGGCTGCCACACTCGAACTTACAATGGCGCAACATGTGATGCAAATGCCGGTAGCTCCTCGCGCACTTTGGACAAGTATACCTGATTCAGCATCATCATCGTGTTATTCGCGAAATATTCGGAGGACAGATTTTGTGCGCGGCGCGGGGAATGACGAATTTTCACCGGGGGATTTTCGAGGTTAGGCGGAGAAAGGGAGGAGGGGGAAACTGACCTATCGTTATCGTTGCTCCCCTGCTTGCTCCCTAGACGACGATAACATTGTTGGCGTTCCAATTGCCGGCACTGATCCGCGCGATAATGGAAGCTCGATGACGGCGGATAATAAATCGTGCCTGAAACCATAAAGTGAGAGAGTATCGTGATGAAATTTGTCATTTCCTTTTTCTTTTTTGTTTAATTTCTTTTTTTTGTACATGAAGGGAAGGAAGTAGAGGAGGATAGGGGGAGGAGAAGAGATTCAAAAATTCAGAAGATTCGATAGTTACTAATGGATGTTTTAGCTACGCGTTTTAATCGGTCGAGAGTTGGAGTTGCGTTTCCGAGATTCGAAAAAATTCGTTTCGATTTCTCCAACAAACGTACGTTTATTGTGTACACAACATTCTTGATTTAATGCTGGTGTTACAAATTCTTCGATGACGGTGTTTAAGAAAAAAAGTGGGGAAGGAAGGAAGAGAGAGAGAGAGAGAAAGGGGGGGAAGAAAACGAAGAAAATTAAGAATATTTTTTTTTGATTCGTTACAGATTCGTTCAGATGTATTTCTTTCTTCGTCTTATCGTTTGGTGAAATTAATATCATCTGGTCGTTCCCTTCAAATTTATTTCGAAATTTATATATATATATATATATATATATATATATTTTTTATTATTATTATCAATTTTTCGTTAATGAAAAAGGAATCTAGAGAACGACTGGCCAAATTTGACGCTTCGTCAAAAAGAACGTTTGAAATTGAATCATGAGAAATAATTTCAATTTCGAAATCATTTATTTCTTCGATCTTGTTTCGCGTAAAAATATACGCGTTCACCGGTGAAAATGGGTCTCGAGGAATGGTTAAGGGGCAAGAGAACTGCCTATCTCCACTTTAGACAACCTTTTGCTGACAATTCTTACACTCTACACTACTATAATTATGATGTGAATTAGTACACGTGATAAATATCACGTTAGAAACAAAAATAGAGGTGCGAAAATAGGCAAGTTTCCTCCCAGGATCTCGAGACTTTTTTCCATCACCAGTGAACGGTACGTAAAAAGAAAAGAAAAGAAAAGAAAAGAAAACAAAACAAATAAATAAATAAATCGCAAGATACCAACAAACAAGGAAGATACCGACGACGAATCAAAACTGCATAGGTTAACCAGAGCTATACTCGTGGGATATTATAAAAAAAAAATGACGATATCCGCTAAAACGAAGAAAAAGGGAGGAGAAGAAAAAAAAAAGAAAAGAAAAGAAAAAATTACAAAATAAACACGTTACATGATCACAATGAATATTTCATCGAACGCAACGAGCACGCAATGATCGAATCGTTTCTTCAATTCTTCCTCGCGTAAAACTTTCTATTCGTGGCGACGTCAACGAGAAACACGAGCATTCCACGATGCTTCGTCCTAATGTGCCTGTACACATTCGAGATCTCTTTCGAGCGCATCTCGCAGTAGGGACATTTAAACCTCGGTCCTTGGCCACACCCGTACCTCACGTGCCTTCGAAGATTCGTCACCCTGGTGAATCCGCTGGGACAATTAGGACAGCAGAATTTCTTCGACTCGTTCGAGCGATGGCTCGACTCGTGGTAACCGCCTCGGTCAACTGAAACAGAAAACGCAGCAAGGTACTCGCGCACAATCTATCAGCCAGATGCGTCTATCGTTGTAGGATAAAAAAAAAAAGAAAAAAGAAAAAAAAGAAAAAAAAATGATCGACGACGGCATTTTTCTCAATTGCGTGCAACAACTTGCGTACGAGATATAATTTGGTATAATTCGATCGACGAATAGGCGCGCGAAACGATGAAAAAAAAACTGAAAAATAAAATCTTGTAAAATTTTTTTCGCGTCAATACGCACAAATTTTTTTTTTTGTAATTTTTTCACTTGCCGTATATATATATATATATGTGTGTGTAAATAAATGTTGACAATGTTCCACCTGGAACATCGATCGCGTTCGGTCAACGGAATGGAAAGTGACACTGACGAGAAAACTGCGAGAAAAGCGTGGATAGAATAAAACGGTTATAAATACACGGTTGAGAGGTGAATATTCAGTTTTATTTGATCCAACTTGCTCACTCGCGTACAACCAGTCTTTCCGTCATATAAGCATCGTATGGATGCATCGTATATATATATTATATTTATCGATAAGAAAACACGATCGAACGCGAACCGATCGTTTCATTGGCCATTCGAAATCGAAATGGCTTCCTTTCCTTTGAAACAAGAGAAATATTGATCTTAAAATTAATATCACGTTTAATTATCGATAATCTATTCGGAACTTTAATTTAAACTTTTGACTAAATTTCGACTCGGCGTGACGCGATGAATAAATAACAAAAATTGAAGAAGAAGATCTAATTAGATTTCGTCCTATCTCGATTACTTAAAAAAAAAAGAGAGAGAGGGCGCTCCGATTCCTCGCCTTTCTTTAGTTCCAATATGGCCGCCTACGACCACGAACGCGAAACAAAGTGTACGAGAAAAAATATTCGATATCGGGTAACAGTGTCGGCTCATTGGTTCATCATTTGGAAACTCAACGAGTTAGGTGGCGAACCGTGAATGTCGATAACGTAAACTTTCGAATTCGCGTGTTTCCTTCTGATATGCGTGTAAATGTCGGACGTCTTTTTACTTCTGTGCTGGCAGTAAGGGCACAGAAATCGTGGCTCTTGTCTGCACTCGTATTTCAAATGACGGGTAAGACTCGCTTTCTGGCCGAAGCTACTCGTGCAATTCGGACACGGGAATCTTGTCTTTGCCTTGGTAAACGGCTGTTCGATTTGAACGAAACAGAAGCCAGCAGAACCTAGAAGGAGAAAAATCGGTCGTTAAGATCAACAACAATCCTATTTCTTTTCGAGTCGGAAAAAAATTGGTGAAAAAACATATAATTTCTAACAACGAAGAACGATTTCTTATCTCTAAATGATTTTTCTTTTTTTTATAACGAATGATTCACAATCGAGGACAATTTGAAAATTAATAGTAAATTTTTAATCATCTTTTTCAAAGGGAAAAAAAATCACTTTCTTCCGCTTGAACAAACATCAACTTTCTTCTCGTCTCGAGCATATTTTTCGAATAACCGAAAACAAACTGTCTTTCTCTGATCTCAAATAAAAGAAAAAAAAAAAAAACGAAACGTAATTCGAAAACTTTGACTCGTTGTTAGTACGTTGTTTGCGTAATAATCAACACAGATACCCTAAAGCCAGGAGACACAGAAGGAAAGAAAAAAAAAGACTTGCATGCGAAACGTCGACAAGGACCAAACCTTCTTCTTCCACGGCCGATAACTTTACAGGACATTTCCCTCGAATCGAGGGAAAAGGAAACGAAAGGATCCTTGGCCGTTCAAACTCGCTCTCGAAAAGTGTATCTCCTCTCGTTTTCTCCTCGAATATTCGTTCGTTGCAAATTCGTGCGCGTTCTCACTGAAGAAGTTGCCACGATTGAAACACATCGATCACGTAGACATCTCTGTTCTTGTGCTTCGTCTTGATGTGCTTTCGTATGTCGGTTTTCACCTTGCACTTGTACTCGCAATAAGGACACTTGAATCGTGGCTGCTGACCGCACTGATATCGCAAATGGCTGGTCAAGTTCCTCTTCCACGCGAACACGCTTCGACAATTGGGATTCGGACAGGCGTACTTGCTCGCTTTCATTAACCAGTTGCCGCGTTGACGATGATCGTCCACACGCAACGTGGATCCTTTGCCCCCTGAAAAACAACCAATTGTTCGCGATCAAACACGTTCCGGATGGGGGTGGGGGGATGGGAGGAGGCACTGGTTGGAGGTGATAATCAAGCGCGATAGATAGATCGCAACAACGTGAACCGATCTCCGTTCCTTTGATCGGGGATCATCGTTCGATCGAATTACAATTGCAGGCGTACCAGTTTCAGGTGTTACGGGGAACCAAACGTGTAAACGTTTGGCAAGAATTTTATTCCAACGTTTTGTCAACATTGTTCGATCAGTTTCATCCGAGGATCGGGTGACAATGTTACGCGAGATATGTATGTATCGCCGTGTTTTCACTATATATATATATATATATATATATTGCTCGCCAAGAAGAAGAAGAAATCGTTCTTTGATCAATTGGATAATAATTTGGAAAATTTATTGTGCTCGATCGAGGAACGATTCGAAAACAAGATTGGATCAGAGGTAAAAGTTATCGTCGAAACACTCGATCGAATCTAGCTGACCAAGCATTGGCCAAGCATTGGGATACGATTCGAGATCGATTAAAAGTAATACAGCGATAACGCTTGCTTGAAAAAACTTGCTTGTTAACATCGTGAGAGTCTTAAATTCTTAATCAAAATATCGTCTGTAATTCAACCTGTATTCAAAGAAACAATTAATCGTACAATCGTGAAACAAGTAACAATTATAATCAATGTAATACAATCACCAGAACGTAATCATTGCAAATTGTCTCTTACCACTTCGTTTCGAACAATGTTGGGAATAGTAGTAGAAAGGGAGGGGACAAGTCGTATATTTTATTCGAACGAAAATACAATTTTAAATTAAATTGAAAACACGATCGTTTTAACTTGTTGTAGACGCGAACAGGTCGACCACGTAAATAGCCAAACCCTGGTGTTTTCTTATTATGTGTTTGTTTACGTCTCCTTTAACCTTGCAACAATACGCGCAATACGGACACTTGAACCGTGGCTGAAGGCCGCACTCGTATCTCAGATGTCTGTTCAAATTTCCTTTCCAATTGAATGATTTGGCGCAATTCGGTGTTGGACACACGTACACGGCCGTCCTCACTTTCATTCGCCTTCGTTTCGTCGATTTATTGGCCGTGTACTCGGCCGCGAACGTCCACCAATTCTCCGTCCCATTACCTGTAACAAACGAGCAGACGAAATTTTCTCATGGCGATAATATCGCTCCCATAAATGTTCTCTTTAAATTTTCGCTTATAACGACGATATACGAGGAAACGCGTGTAATTATTATCTTCGATATAATTCGTGATAGCAATGTTTAGTTTTTATTGACATAAGAATCGATCGACACAAAATGGAAATAATATAAAAATGTTGACAAAATTGTTCGAGGGGGGAGTAGGGATCGCGAAAGTTCGAACGTGTGAATTGGGATACGAGATGATTTTTGAAAGCGTTCCTCTTCTACGAGATTTGTTTGTGAAACCAAATTTCAAAATTCTTTCGACAGTAACTTTACGAAACCATGCAATTGTAATTGATCCAATTGTAACATAATTTTTGTCACTACGTAATTATAGGTAACTTATCTAACCTATACATTCTTATTTTTGTAGAATAGAATAAGTTATCCACGTGAGTTGAAAATTATTAATCTTGGCTATCCTCGTGAAATTCATCATGCTCTATTCATTCGCAGAAAATTTTCATCGCGACAAAATACTCGATCAATAATTATCGGCCTCGAAACAATTCTCATGGAAGATAACTTTAATAAAATCGGACGATCCGTATCCCAATTTGTGCGCGGATGAATCGAGTAAAAATGTGCTAACTAAGTGTCCAAAACGTAAATGCTGCAATTCTTATGGACTCTCTTGATATGTCTGCATATGTTCGCCTTCCATTTGCCACGGTAGTCGCAGTGTGGACACTTGAATCGCGGCTCTTGGCCGCACTCGTTCCGCAAATGCCTCTTCAACGTGCATTTCCAGACGAACACGCTCGGGCAATTCGGGCACGGGAATTTCTTGTACGAGTTGTCGAATCGTAATCGTTGCTTCTTGTAGGAATGGTTCGCGTAATACAGAAAATCTGAAAGCAGAATGAAACAATCGGGGTGATATATTGTGAACGATGTGCGAACGAGGGACAATTTATTTCCTTTTTCAGGAGGTGAAAATTGAACGTCGATCGACGCCCTTTCGATGATTCTTCGACGATTCGATGGAAGACAACGCAACACAATGGGATCGAGTGTTTTTTTTTCACGATACATTTCGATGCATGTTCATAAGGCGAACAAAGTGTGGCACAATTGATCGCATTAATTATCGCTGATAATTTTAATTTAAGAAAAAAACATTTTTAGAACGTGAGATTATTGATATTAAGTGAAGAATTAATTGGTATAAAAACAAAAAAATTGTAATTGTTTTATTTTATCGTATATTTTTCTTTTATAATATTTTTAAAATAGGAAGGCATTAATTCAGAATCATAATATCATGTATCGTTTCAGTTATTAAATCCTGAAATAATTTTATTTGTTTATAATGTATTACAATTAATTATCGAGATTTATTTTTGTTTTTGATGATCAATTAATGGATAATTCATAAATCAATAAAATTAATTTATATTTGAAATTATACATGACATATATGATGTTATAAGTTATTCAATTTTAAAAATAGAAAAAAAATATGCAATGGAAATTAAAAAAAACATAAAATGATTTTTTTGGTTTTCATAAAAGTTATTAAAATCATTTAAAATATAGCGATTGATTTGTGCCACACTTATATCGTGAATCGAAATTCCGAACATACACCCCCGTTCAAAAGTCTTAAGACAGATATATTTTACTTTGAAATAAGAATAAATCGTAATCGTTAAAAACAGGAAGGGTTATTTAATTATTTTTCCCAAAAAAGATGCATGCAATTTAAATTTAAATGATATTCACCAAACGTTAAAATTATCCCTAAGATTTTTAAACAGGAGTACGTAAACCATTACTCAGAAGAAATCCTCCAAGGCAATACAAATCTGATTAGTTACCTTTTATAAACCCAACATAAAATGACATAAAAAGGAAACACAAAAATAATCACACATTCACAAAATGTCCCAGCGGATTTCTTCTCAGCGAAGCATGTGCAGAGCTAAAATAAAATCCACAGAAAAAAAAAATAAAAGTTCGAAAGAGTAGAGAACTATTCTCCTCGTTTCTATCTTATCTCTCTTTCCATAAATTTCTTTCCAACTCTGCACATCAAATATTTTCGATTTACTATCCCATCGTACCCATTTTTCGATTTATGAGAGGTCGAATCTTCGATCGGTGTCCTGCAAACGTTTCGTAAATTCTTCAAGGATCACCAGATGAGAAATCGCACAGCGCCACCAGTTTCCATCATGGCGACCATGACGTGTATCTTAGACGCATCGTGAGAAAATTTTTGTTACTTTTTCCATTCGACGACGATCTCCACGATGAAACAAATTTCACTCGCTAATCCCTTCGTCCAAATGTATCCCACAAACATATATTCCGACACAGTTTGCATGCTCCCTATCGATGAGAATATCAGTAACGATAAACATAACCTCGAAGAGTACAACGCGACAGAGATGGACAAGCATTTTTATTTTTCGTGACATTTTTCACTTGAGTGTACAGTGAAAGATAAGTGTGTGTTTATTTATATCCATCCTGAAATTTAATTTCTACCAATATCGATGCAACGTACGACGCTACCCTCGTGTCTTCTTCGTACGTGCCTATAAACGTCCGAGGTCCATCTAGAACGAAAGTCGCAAGACGGACATTTGAAACGTGGATTTTGCAGGCACTCGTAACGAAGGTGTCTGGTTAGAGAGCCACGGTGGGTAAACGAGCTGCCGCAAGCGTTAGAGCAGAAGAACCTTTTATTAGCAGCGGAGGGTCGTTGGGCGGTCGATTTGCGCTGTCTCCAAGCTGCGCAAACCAAACGCGAGACGACGCCTGGAAAAGAAGATTTTCACCACTGAACGTGTTTAAAAAAAAAAAAGATAACTCTGATATATATCGTTGATAGCTAAATTTATCTTCGTTTTGTATGTCGTGGCCATCGGGAGACGAGGAGAGCACGGGGAGGAGGTGCAGAACAGTGCATGGCATGTAGCGTGAGCAAGAGCAAGATCAGAGCAACAGCAGAGCGAAGCGGAATAGAGCGAAGCGGAATTAGAATTGGGGAGAGACGGAGATATTCTGGTGTCGTTTAAAAGGAATAAGCCGAGTCCTCGCTGAACGAACGAGGAATGTTCCATGTTCCACGTTTCTTGATCTCTTGACGTACGATTCGATTCGTGATGCGAGTGTTTGTTATAATTAGGGACGACGGCATACGTTGGAGAGACTGAATCAATTGTATTTCGGTGATTTGACATCGATGACAATCGATATGTAACAAAATTAATATTATACTTTATTGTTGAATCTCAATCATTCTTTGACGAACAAAGTTAGAAATTAATTTATTTGTTTTTGAATAAATAAAAATGATCAACATTTTTTATTAAAAAGATATAACTTCAATACGTGTGTAATATGTAATACAAACTTGAAAACGGAATGCAAAAATTCATTTACAATTTCTCTTTCTTACAATTCATTAAATAGTTTTAAACAAACAAACAATTAATATTTCCTCGTTATTGCTTAGCGAGAACTTAACTTAAGGGCATGAAATAAACAAACGACGATCGATCCAACTGTTTCTGAACGAATGGCTCTTTTTATTCATAGCCTGGAATGTGTGTATAATTCGTCGAATGTCGATTAAAATGTCACATAGAAACTTACAAAAAAGAGGGGGGGAAACGCGTCGATCTAACTCTAATTTCATAATTAGAAACAGCAATACAAGACTGCTTCGTTCTTGCGAGAATGGAATCGTTTAAATGTGATGCTCCGTGGCCTTGAGAACGTCGATCGCGTACACCTGACAATTCTTGTGCCTTCTTCTCACGTGCTCGTAGACGTTGGCCGATTTCTTGCACCGATACTCGCAATGTGGACACTTGAATCTCGGCTCTTGACCGCACTCGTAGGTCAGATGTCGGTTCAACGAGTATTTCTGGCTGTAGGCACAGGCACAGTTCGGACACGGGAACTTCTTCTTATAGTTATTGTCTATATCGGTTTGACTCGACGTTCGGGACCATAGTTTGCCATAGTTTTGGCCTTGGCCGTCTCCGATACCAACGTTGACCCCGTAAACGGTGAACGGGCCAGTAATATCTGGAACGAAACGTGTCTGACTGATTGCGATGCTTTTACATTTTTACTTTTTTTTTTGTTCTGCTCTTATCGAGAGTCCAACTTCTTACAGGTTACGCAAAGTTAGAAAATTATCGAGTGTGGTATCATCGATGAAAAAAAGAGCTGAAAACGCGTAATTATAATCGTAATACTCGCAATCTGGCAAATGTTATCGCAAGAAACGTACTTACAAATATTGACGGTTGTATAATAAAATGTATCGCATTACGAAATAAAAATTCAAATGCTGTACAAAACTTTGTTTGCAGTATGTTATACATACAATTTTAATACAGTAGATTTATCTCTATCGTATGTATTATTCGACTTTAACGCAAATAAAAAAAAAAAAATAAAATAAAAAAAATAAAATGATTGTTCGTGTGTCAAACAATCCTCTTGTCGTCCTTCGTTTTTTGTTGCATTATTACAATGCAATTATCGCATTACGTCGTTCTTGGATTGATTGTCGACAATATCCACGACGTACACTCTTTGGTTATGATGCATTCTACGTATGTGAGATCTAACGTTCGACGAGTGTCTTGTGCAATATGAACAATAAGGGCAACAGAATCTTGGCATCTGGCCACACTGAAATTTCAGATGCTTGTACAAATTATTCTTTCGCGTGAAAACGTTGCCACATTTGTGGCAAGAATATTTTTTGCTTCGCTCATGAGTTTGGATGTATTGGTGACCATCAAGATAACACGGATGACGCGACACTGGATAACGAACACCTGCGAACAGAAAAGGTTTTACCAAATAACTACGTCGAATTTTTATTTGATTTAGGAGACAATGATATATGAGAGACATTTTTGTGATTTCTTATTCGAATTCGATTCAATTGTCAATGATGTAAATACTATTGACGTGAAAGAAGCCGTTATGTACATAGATTAATTTAATTTTAATTACATGAAATTGACAGAAGGAAACAGAGAAAAAGAGAGAGAAAGAGATGAAGATATTAAATTTTTCTAAACATAAAAGTATAAATATTTTAAATAATGGGAAATAAATTCGTAGATTCGTCAAATAAAAATAAATTATGATGAAAAGATTGCAATTGCAAGTGTCATGGGTGATAAAAATAATCTTTCCTAAATAAATATAATAATTAAGAACTTTAAGAGGATATTCCAGTCCAAAATGTTTATTTTAAGATTAATTTCGAAATTTTTTTCAAAAATTACCATGAAATTTTATATTAATTGTATATTTTAAGAACATCTTTATCATCATTTTTGATTAAAAATAATTAAACTTGAACTATAAAATATCTTTTAGTAAAATATTTTGATTATTTAAATTGAAAAAACAATTTCTATTTTTAAACATTGCTAAAGGGATAATCGATTTTTCAAACATCCATTAGTTGTATAAATATGGATCTGTATATTTCAAAATCAATGAATGCGAAAAGATCGATCTTGTTATCTAAACTAAAATATCCCCTTGAAAAAAGAAAGATTCATTTAAAAGTAACACAATCAACACGCACTATGAAAAATCACAGCCTGAAATCTTGCTTATATCTATGACGTAGACCTCGTTGCCAGGATGAATTCTGCGCACGTGGGCACGCACATTAGAAGGATGTTTTGTTCTGTACGCGCAATAAGGACAATTAAATCGTGGCGATTGTCCACACTCGAATTTCAAATGATATTGAAGATTGTGTCTTCTGCTGAACACGCTGTGACAATTCCCGCAAGGAAACTTTTGCATGTGTTGTTCGTCTGTTCGCGAAAACGTGCTTCCTCTGATAGACGACCAACGAACCTCCTTTTCCTTCTGCTGCGGTGTTAAGTAGTTTGTCTCTGAAAAAAAATCACAAATATCTCGTTCACATTTTTGTATTGCTCGGTCTCAAAATTTTCAAGAAATTCTCGAAACTTTGTACCATATTCCGTCTTCAAACTTTCAGGATTTCTAGACTCGAATTAAAAGTATCAAAAACGATCGAACTTCGGCTCAACTCGGTAATAATCGGAAATGATCTCGGAGCTACAGAACCGACCACGTCCGATTATTGCCGAATCGAGCCGAAGTCGGACTAACGTTTATATATTAATTCGAGTTTCGGAATCTGGAAAATTTTCGAAACTTTGAGAATTCTTAAAGAGTTTCTAAATTCCGAGCAACATAAAAATATTACTATCATCCCAAATCTCGAGAGCCAATATATATCTCACAATATATAAATATACAATAGTATTACGATATAAGGAGACATATGATACACGTACGAAGGAAACGACATGCACGCAAGGATTTTTCAATGAACCAGTGAGTGTTCGTCAAGTAAGGATGATTTTTATTAAAATTCGGTGATCGATGCGCAATTTATCACGCTATTTCATCTACATATAGCACTTTAATCGTATGTTTCGCTCAGTGTTGGACACTCATCAGATCGACAACGTAGACTTCTCTATCCGGATGCTTCCTACGCACATGGGCCCTAACATTCGATGTGTGTTTAGTCCTGTAAGCGCAATAGGGACAGTTGAATCGCGGCAATTGTCCACAAGCGTACTTCAAATGATGCTGCAGATTGTACCGCCAGGTGAACGTACGCCCACATTTTGGACATAGATGTCTCATCTCCTTGCGGAGAACTCGAGGATGAGCCGTTTTACGATTCGCCATCGCGCGACACCATCCATAATTTTGGATGTGGTTCGATAATTGTTCTGGAAAATACAAACTCGTGGTTAATCGTCTTAGATGGATGTCACGACAATGGTTTCAATTTCAACACATCTAACAACTAATGTCACTCGCCACGCTGTTCGATCGAAGAATTCGTTTTACAAACGCGCAGAATGGGCCAAAAATCACGAAACCATTTTCGTTTTGGGAAATAATATCACGGGAGTGTTCTCCTTTCTATAACGTTGCATAACATATCATTTATCAACGTTTTCAATCGCAAAAAAAAATGTAAAAATCTTTTCGAAATAAAATTGAATAAATTCTGTAATAAAGGAAGAGAGGGAGGACAAAAGATTCTCAGATTGTCACCAAGAAACTTCAGAATGTAAATAATCTGAAAAAAAAATTATTTTTAAGTAACACATAAAAAAATGATTAGATCAAAAATTACAAATGATTTGAATGAACAATGACTATACTTGAAGCGATACTAAAGATGAATTAGAGTATAAGAAATTAAGCTGATACGATATTTTTAACAATTTGAAAAAATAAAACAAAATGAACAAAATCGAATGATTGTCACTTTTTGTTTTGTACGTAATATACATATATTGTCTATTTTTGTATTTATTATAAGATCTTTTCTGTACAAATAAAATCGCAATTTTATTAAATCCGTAGATCAATAAAATGATTTTCTTTTACTTTGCTTTCCGTTTCTAAACATAAAAATTTTTTTTCTTAAAAAAATACAAATGGAATGCAAAGTGATGAAGAGAAAGAAAGAGAGAGAGAGGAAGAGACGCGATCATTGATGTTTCCAAAAAACGAAATCGCGGAGAAATAACGGTATACTTTTTAAAGGAAATTTAATTTCATCGATTTCTTTAGAAATCGACATTACAATTTTATATTAGTAATTATATATCTTACTTGGAAGTATATTTCGATTAAAAACACTTTTACTAGTATATTAAGCCATATTTCTTGCGAATATAAATAAAATATAAAGCTTTCTTCATTGCCATTATTGATTATATAATATATCATTAACCACTTTAATCAGACTAGAATTATTCTCGATTTTCTTAAACAAAAAAAAAATAAAAAAAATAAAAAAAATAGTTTAGTTACATTTGACTGGCAAATTTTATCAAAATATTTTAAAAACAATATGAGAATGAACGATATGTGGACCGTCGTGGATTTTTTTATAGAGGACAACTTTTTTCCATGCACTTAATCACTGGTCGCTGATTTTCCAAATATCTGCAAAAAATGATTGCTATCATTAAATCACATTCGCACTCTGTATCTATCATATTCACTTCGTTCGTTATAATTTCAGTCACCCAAGGATTAATTTATATTTTATTTTTGCATTTCAAAATGCTCAAACTTCAACGTAGCAATAGCAACCACTTTTTTTTTAAATATCTCGAAAATTAAAACCAATCGTCACACATACAAAAAAAAAATTATTCCACATTCACGAAGACGTTTCAAATCCTAGATTCACTCTGCGGATATCTCTATATATGAAAATACACATGGAAGGATTCTTGGAGGAAACTTCAAAATCCAAAGAGTACATTTCAAAAAAAAAAAAAAAAAAAAGATTGTACGTCTTATTTAAAAATTCCTTCCCTTTCAGGAAAGGAGGAGAATAGATCCGTTGGATTATTCATCCGTTTAAAATTTTACAAACGTCAATGGCGTAGACGTTGTTACCGGGATGCTTTCTACGAACGTGGGCACGAACGTTGGACACGTGTTTCGTTCTGTAAATACAATAGGGGCAGTTGAATCGTGGCATTTGGCCACACTCGAACTTGGCGTGATAATAAAGATTATTCTTGTGACTGAAGACGCTCGGGCATGTCGGGCATGGGAACTTTTGCTTCACGCTGTATGCGGACACGGCCGATTTCTGAAAATTTGCACGCCTTCTTCCGACGGTGGACGCGTGGCTGAAATCTGCCGGTTGGAAACACACTGGAACAGAAACGACACAAGGCTCGGGTCAGACGACATCGTGCACGTTCGATCGATCGTTAAGTTTTCTATGCGATTCGATCAGTTGTCTCGACAATTCTCGATGCTCGAGGATAAGAGGCATACCTTTTTATACGTTTGGTTCGTCGTCGAGCCAGCCATTGATCGACGCTCGTCGAAAGGGGAAGGCAGGGATTGGACGAGATATTGATGTGTATATACGAGATGAGTAATCAAGTCATCGCTTGAAGCAAAGTTTTTTTAAATTATTTGTTTGGAAAGAAAAAAATTCGTGGAAAAATAATTGCAAGGTGATTTGATTATTCATTTTCTTTTTTTAATGGATATATGACGAAACAATGGAGAATCTTTTATACGTTGTGAAAGGTTCAAGAATCAATCAATGGTTCGAGAATGGACCAATCGAGTTTGAGAATGAATTAGTTTAAGAATTTCTTTATTGTTTAAATTTTTAGTTGACAAATCGATTAAGTATTAAAGTATTAACTATTTAATTGATTTGTTAACCGAAAATTTGAACGATAAAGATTTTTTTTTTCAAATATATAAATTACTTTCAAGGAATTATTGAATCCTCCCGTATGTTCACTTTAATTTTTTCATGAACAAATGATTTAAAATAATGATTGTACTTCAAGTGATCACATTATATGACTCATTCTGTATATATATATATATCTTGTTACCAGTAAACGTAATTAACGAATAACATTGTTCCAGTTTTATATATTTGTGAAAAAATCTAGAACGACATTATCGCAAATACAATTGTTTAACACGTCCCGTTGTAAAAGTGTAATTCTGGAATACACGTTTTATCTCTCTATTGCGGAAATATGCACAGTTCTATCGTATCGTGGAAATTTTCGACGTATTCACTTTGAATGTTCCATTTATCAGATTCGAATCGAATCGATCTCTCGAATCTTTAAAAACACAATTCATTCTTCTCGATTCGATTTGTGAAAACGAAAATTCTGATACATCCGACGTGTCATCTACGCGTAAATCACGTTATTCCCGCACGAATTTCAATCCTACGCGTCTTTTCATTTGAAAATTCTTCTTTCCATTCGGTCGTTTCCCTCGTGGATGCTTGGAACTTCCTGGAAAAAGAAGAAAGAACGGTCGCGTTCAATATCGAAGCGTTCTCCAATCGAATCGAAATTAACAAGAACACGTTCGTAAATCGTAGATTCGATTTACAATATTTTCTATTTTCTTAATTTTTCCAAATTTCTTCGATTTCCAGCTACGAACACGTTAAATTAATAAATCGAAAAATCAACATATTTAATTTACAAGATTGACCGAATTATATCTCTTATAACAACAATCATGATTAAATTCGTAAAAATCGATGAATCGAACTCGTGAAAAAAAAAACTCGTTAAAAAATATCTAAACTTTTTTTGTCTTACACGAATCTCGATCGGCACCACCATTCCTCCAAATAACGACGACAAACGACGATGAACGAAAGTTGGTACGTATGAGGCGAGTGAATGAAAAGGGACACGCGTCGACGCCTCTTAAAGATATATTCCACGGCTTCCGTTCGAAGCCCCCTTCTTCTTCCGGTTGCGAGCTTTCGAATCTTCGGCTAGTGTAGTTTCAAGCGACGTTCTGTTGCAACTGGCAAAGGTCCACCGTGTACACGTCTCTTCCCGGATGGCATTTGCGCACGTGTCGGCGGGCGTTCGAGATATGCCTCGCGCAGTAACTGCAGTACGGGCAATTGAACCGAGGGTTTTGGCCGCACTCGAATTTTTGATGGTAGGTGAGCCCGCCCTTCCTACTGAACACACTGGTGCAATTCGGACAGGGGAATTTCCGATCGAGCACTCTCGAATCGGACGGCGAAACGATGCTGGCGCCGCCACCAGTGCCGCTCCTCGTTGTGTGTCCTTGTTGCGTGCCGGCTCGTTGATGGAGAACATTCTGCCACGGCTTCGCGACACCGGTGAACCAGCAATAATTCACTCCTGGAACAGAAACAAGAACACGACGTCCCCGTCAGTGTAGTTCCTACAACCGAAACACCTGCGCAACACAAAAAAAAAAGAGGAACTAGAGGAGAAAATAATATATTCGGTAGTAGTCGATGTCAAACCTTCGGCCGTCGATCTCACCGCGGTGTTCGACGATTAACACCGGGAGAGGCTTGATATCTTCCGTGAAGAGAAGAAGGATGAAGACAATGAAGAGATCGTTGCTCGTTAATTATGCATTATTATAGATGATGATCACAGTTTTTCTTTTTTTTTTTAAATAATTTATTGTTATTATTATTTTCCGTTTTTCGAGCAGATAAGACATATCGTGTCAGAGTGTGATGTGAAAATATATAGATACATATATATATATATTTAATAGATATATATATATCTATTAGGAGAGCAACGAAAAAAGGCTTAGATAATGGCGATATACTATGATTTTGGTATGATATGATAGTAGAATGAAAATAATTACATCGAAAATATTACATATTTATATCCGAGTGTGCGTGTTGCATCTCCGTGTATGTGCAATTGAGTGCGTTTTTTCTTTTTTTTTTTTACGTGCAATTTTTTTTACGTTTGATTTACAATATCAACAACTCTATCACGATAACAGAGAGAGACACGATGATAAAAATACATGTTAAAGAGAAACGAGGTCAAACGAGTATCGGTTTTTTAAAAGGTTTGCCCGAGATTCCTGTCCTCCTCGTCTTCCATTGTTGCCTCGAACGTTTTATCGCGCGACACGTTGACCACGCTCACGTTGTAACCATAATGCTTCCGTCGCACGTGCGCGCGTATATTCGAGGATTTCTTCGACGCGTAATCGCAATACGGGCAGCCGAATCTCGGTAGCTGGCCGCACTCGAATTTCAAGTGCGAGTACAAATTGTTCTTCCGGTTGAATATGCTCGTACACCTTGGGCAAGGGAACCTGCCTTTGTTCCGGTCCTGAAAGTCCGTACCTCTTGGCACCGCGCTCCCCGGTATCTTGAAGCCGCCCAGATGTTCCAGATCTGTAAGAAAATGTTCGGAACTCGTCAGTGTCCGCGCTCGAGCAACGAACACGTTCCATTCAATGGATGTTCCATTCGATATCGATTGATGGAATATATCGAGGAAAAGGATGTTATTGATAAATAAAGCGCAAATGTTAACAATCGTTTTCGATATAAACGATACCCGCAATGTTCTCGAATCCTTTCTTCCTCTTTTTTAAGCGTACGCGACTTGTTCTTGAACAAAAGAAAACTTTATTTTGACCATATATAAAAAAGAATAATAATTGGTCTGTTTTGTAGAAGAAATTCACACATTATCTTTCTCTCTCTCTCTCACTCTCTCTCACTTTCTTTCTCTCTCTCATTCTTTTGTTCTCTTTTATTCTTAAAGTGTTAATATTTGTGCAGATTGTCACGTGGAACTTCGGTTGAATTCGGTATCGGTCGGATTAGATCGGGATTCTGAAAGTTCGTAATTTAGTTGGTAGATGTCAGGTAATTCGGAAATGATCGGGTCTAATCGGAATATCTCGGATGGATACGTTTGGATGAAATTTTCTATGGTTACATTTATAATGAAAAAAATCCGATTGAACAATCGTAAAGAAATATTTTGTTAATGAGGTTATAAGCTTGAGGTTATAAGACGATTTGAATCCCGAATTCGAAATATAAACGGTATCTAAATCGATAGATACCGATATCTGAAACTTTTTCAAAATAAAATTCATAAACAATTAATCGCATCGGATTTGAGGTCGATCACGTAAACGTTACAACCGAAGTGAATGGAGCGGACGTGAGTGCGAACATTGGACGTTTTCTTCGAACGGTACTCGCAATAAGGGCACTTGAACCTCGGCAATTGGCCGCACTCATACTTGAGATGCTTCTGCAAGTTGTTCTTCCGATTGAAAACGCTGCTACACTTTGGACACGGGAACTTGACGTTGCGAACTTGTTGCAAAGCGAACTGTGACGAGGTGGCGTTTCGTTCGCCCAATAGCACAGGATTGTACAGGAATAACTCGTCTGCGAACAAAAGGAAACATTACAAGAAGTAGGCCAGTCTGCTATCTTGGCTGTGATCCACGTACGAATTTTTCTCGATCGATCGAAGAACAAAAAAAAAATATATATATAAATCTTGAAACATTAAACGAAAGATTTTACACGTTCGAAGCATCTCGAATGTGTATTTCGTACTTTATTTTTTTTTTTCATTCGAGATCGATGATTATCTTCATCGATGATTGCAATATGATCATTAGGAAAATTTGATACTTAATTTTTTATCCTATTTCTTTCGTATCCATCTTTTCTTATCCATCGATCTGATTGATGAAAGCAATGAAATTAATGCGATCAATGAACTTTTCTCGATCGATCCTCACAAATCGAAGAATCATATTGAAATCACGCCTGGAACGATGATTTGCTCGCGAATAAAATAAAAAAAAAGGAGTTTGCGAAATCGAGGACGAGCAACAAGATTATTCAAATTGATCAAACAGTCTATTTATTGGCGAAACGCACGTTAACGGAGGATACATTGTGAGCATAGAACGCGGTATTGGAATTATTGTACTGACCATGAAACTAAGCATCTCTTATCCTTCCTTCGCGATCAACACATCTCTCTCTCTCTCCCTCTCTCGCTCTCATACATCTTTCTCTATATACAGGGTAATTTCCTTATTAATGATATGCCAAAGATAATAAAAATCATAACAACGATAATTTTATTTTTGATATATATAACGTATATATATATATATCGATAAATAAAGATTGATATTACAAGTCTCGTATACAAAGTCGCGCTCAAATATTTAAATTATCGTCGTGGATTACTCTATCGCTTTTGAATCTGAGCTAACAAGAAAATCACCCCACATTGGAATAACCGATTCCAAATTACTTCTCTCCCTTTTGTTGATCCACTGATGAAAAATTTGAAGACGAAAAATATTTGAAATATTAACCCTTTGCACTCCAGGCCTTTTTCGCTAAACCAACAACTCCAGAGACGATTTCTCGCATCCGTTCGATAAATTTTTTATCTAACTTAAAATGATTTCACACACAAATTAAAATATAAAACTTTTATATTCTAATATTTTATGTATTTTAACATATAAAGAAAGAAAATTTATTGAATATTAAAATCTATTATTAAAATCTATATCGTTGTGATATTTTAATAATAACGTAATTACCAAAATGCATCCTCGGTAATAACAAGTATCGCAATAAAATGTCGTTTGATGTCTTTCATCTTTCTTATTTTATTGAGATCAAATCTTACAATCCTAATAACATTCACTGTCTATTATTCTTATTTTTCATTCATTCTATACTCTTCTTATATTACATCTCTATTTTCATCGCTATTTTCCTTCTCTCTATCGTCAATTTTTTGATGAATAGAAATAATTTCGTTATTGAATAACGAAAAATCGAACTCATCCTCGCTCGAACTTTATTAACCGTATTCCATGCTTACAAAACTAAAAAACTTGGAAAATAATATTTCTATTCCTACGACTGTCAAACTTAAACTTGGAAATGAACTGAAAATATAGTTATATAGATTCGCGATCTAATTTGAGACAAAAAAATCCAACCATTCGATAGTATATTATTCTACGTTTTATAAGATTATAATAAAGAGATTAAAAATCTATTCGTGAAGCGATATTTTTAAAAAAAATCGAACATAAATCCGAATGGTGGCGGAGAGTCACCTCTGGAGTTATCGAACCGAGCGGTGCCCGAGAATCATCATTGGAGCGCAAAGGGTTAAACGACAAAGTAAAATCTCAATCGGATGTCGGGGAAAAGTCGCACGACAACAATAACGTGCGAATGAATACAAATTGACATTGTAAGGCGTGGAGAAGAAAAGACAAAGAGGAAAAAGAAAAAAAGAAAAACTTGGTTCAACTTCGAAAGATCGACGAAAGAAAGAAAAAAAAAAAAAAAAAGGAAGGAGTTGAGTAAATAAAATAAGACGACGAATGCGTGGTTCAAACGGTCAGATTTGGTAGTAGATAAATATCCTGAACGTAGACTGCGTTCCCCTCGTGTTTCCGGCGTATATGCTTCTGTATGTTGGACGTCTTCTTCGAGATCAGATCACAGTAAGGGCATTTGAAGCGGGGCGGTTGGCCGCACTCGTATCTCAAGTGCGTGAGGAGGCTTCGTTTCTGGCCGAATACGCTCGTGCAATTGGCGCAAGGATACCTCGTACTGTTCGGTATGAAACTTCTGTAAAGCCTGCCACGGTGTCCCGCGTTCAATAACATTCTTGACGTGGCAAATTGTTTGAAACCTGGAAAAATTCAGTGCGACGATCAGTAAAATTTTGGCAATGTTTTCAACTGCCGATTTGTGTAGGCGTTTTCGTCGTTTGTTTTTTTTTTTTAAATCAAAAAAAAAAAAAAAGAGAAGAGATACTTTTTCTCCTGATAAATCATCTTTTCGTCCACGAGTTCTATTCAGTAGACGGCAGAGAAGAAACAGAGACATTGCTGGTTTTACTCGTAAAACAACAATCATGCTAACGAAAACAAAACGAATAGAAAAATAAAGAAAAATCCCAAGAGAGAGAGAGAAAAAAATAATAACGTGAGTCGTTGGGATAAGAGAGATTCAAAATGCACTTTATTCAGAGTAGATTGGTGACAAATGTTAATTAATTGAACAAGGTGGATCGATATCTAAATTCGCCCTTTCGAACAATCGTGAAAAACCACTTGGAAAAACACTCATCGGCATGGATTTTGAAACCGCAATAAAGGACTAAAATATCGTGAATATTTCTTTTTTTTTTTTTCTTTTTTAAATTCACTTCTTGCAAATATCAAGAGAATATTTTCCCGCCTATCGTTCGAACGAAATTACACTTGTTGCTGGAGAGGGAACGTTAAATGACGATAACCTTAGAAAACTAGAAAGGTAACAGTGTGTGAAATTTTTAAATAAACTTTAAGAGAGGATATGTACGTATCGAGAGATCTCCTCCTTTCTTCCCTTTTCTTTTTCTTTATTCTCTATAATTTTCTTCTCCACCAGTCGGTCCCTCTATATATATATATAATATATAATATATATATTATAT
The DNA here is from genome assembly GCF_029169275.1 of Apis cerana. Lineage (NCBI taxonomy): Eukaryota > Metazoa > Arthropoda > Insecta > Hymenoptera > Apidae > Apis > Apis cerana. The sequence continues at coordinate 10,517,369 of NC_083860.1, forward strand.
ATATATCTCTTAATTGTGTTTACATTTATCATATGCCAGCTAGTAACGTACTCTGGACAATTGTTTATACAAGTCGATGATCTGCAACTTCTCGTCCTTGTGCATACGTCGCACATGGACATACATGTTCGAGGAAAATTTCGCCTTCTTGGTGCAATACGGGCACTGGTAACGGGGCTCTTTACCGCACTGGAAATGGCAATGGGTTTTCATGTCGGAGAGTCTGGTGTAACCACTGTTACACCGTGGACAATAAAACTTTTTCCTCGGCACGGAATTTTGAACGGAGACACTGTCGGGCCAGTGGGCCCTCGAAGAAACGGAGGTTGGCAACGGAGGAGGAGGAGGAGGAGGCTCTTGACGACAACCGGCCGCCTCCACGTAGAGGAACGACTCGTCCTTCGGCTGCTGCGACTTGGAGAAATCTCTTCCCGGTTGCTGATAACCCGCATCGCCACCCATCGATCTCCCACCTCCTATCATTTCAGGGCGAATGTACGACGAATGTAACTGGCCGTATATCGGATCTAGAAAAAAGAATCGAATTTTTGTTCCAAGTTATTAGAAAGAACAACAGATTGGGAATGGAAACCAACGAGTTGACGACATTGCAGAGAAATACAATTTTTGTTTTTTTGTTCTTTGTTTTTTTTTTCTCCATCCATGCTCCTTCGAAAGCTACTTTCGCTTCTCTAACAGATCGATGAGTTCTCTTTCCTTCTTTGCTCGATATTTTTTTTTTTTTATTTTATTCTCGCATTTTTTTTCGATTTGTGTATTGTCTCGTTTATGGTGATTTGCGAAGAAAGAGAGATCTAGAGAGAGAGAGAGAGAGAGAGAGGAGGAGGAAAGGGAAGGATAGGAGAGATAAAATTAATATACGGGAAGAAGAAACCAGAGAATATGTATACACGTATGATTTATATTAGGAATATTCAGATAGTCCTTTGGAAGATCGATTTTCTCGATAATAAAAAGTGGCGAGCATCTTAGAAATGCCTATATAGTGGTAATCGATCCTCCTAAAAGATTCTCGTACATATTTATTTTTCAACGTAATTCTGCATTGATTTTTTTTTCAGAATTACAAAGATATGGCTCTAGGATGAATGTGTGCGAGTTTTTGATAACTTGATTTATTTTTAATGCTTTTACATATAGGAATTCGCATCGCTAATTCTATAAAATATAAATATGGCAATCTAATTCGCATGATATCACATTATATTTAGAATGTATACTTAAAATGTAAAAGAGAGTCGATGTTCAATAAATTGATTTGTATATCTCGAAACATGTATCATAAATAACGATACATTTTTGCTTTGTCATTACAATAATTTAAATAATCTTTAACTATATATATAGAATAGGTGTAGATAGAATACGGTTGATCATTATCGGAATATTTATCGAGTTACACTTTTGTTACAAGTTAAAACGGAACGGAAATATCTTTTATCAAACGAAAAATAAATAATAATTTTTTTCTATAATATTAATAATAATAGTAACGAAATGTGCGGGATTGCCTGTTCGTTAAGTAGTTTACTTAATGGCAAATAAACGATAGATATATAAAAAAAAAATGATAAAAAAAAAAAACAAAATTTTCCATTGCACGTTCAAGTAAACCGAATCGACAGATTGAATTTATTACCGGTGTGAATTTATTACCGCTAATAATACTGAATAATGTAAATTAACCGTATTATATCATTTATCTTTTTAAAATACTTACATAATTGAAGAATGAACACAGTATTGATAAATATTCTTGTATGAATTGGGCGCACAAAAAAAAAAAGAAAAAAAAGAATCAAAAATATAAGAAAATATAAAGAATTAAAAATACGGCAATATAAAAAAAGAACACTTTTTTTTTTACGAAATAATTTATTCAGTATCGGATGCCATTTCATCCGTAATGTTCAGAGAGGGGCTACTGCACTCGGATATAGTGCAATCACTTTCATCGTTACTCCTCTGCCCAAATCGTCTCACATATGACACAGGAGTCGCATTGTTTTTCCTTGTTTGCTTGTTCTTACAAATCCCGTAATGGCGATACGGTACTTTGGCAGCTTTGAAAATCCTGTTGCAAAACTCGCACGTGCTTATCCTCCCGCACTCATTTCGTATGTGATGGGTCAAACTCTTCCTCTCCTTGAAACAGTGACCGCACGTTTTGCAAACGTGCGAGCTGTTGTTCACTGAACGTTTGTTACACTTCGCCTCCGGATTCTTCAGGCAATTCCTCTTCATGTGCGACGACAAGTTAGTGGCGCGAAGAAACGTTTTCTTGCACAATTTGCAAGCGTAAGTCGTCCTGTATTTGTTAAGATCCACCGCGTCCATCCATTCGGTGACGGTTGAGGCGGTGCTGCTGATCGAATCCCTTCGCATCCTGTTATCCTCGTTGCTCGGCCCGGCCATCTCTTCCTTTTCCCCCACCTCGTTCCTCTTCCTTACGAACGAACCTCCCTCCTCCTCTCTCTTATCTTCTGTCGTTTGCTTCCAACCTTCGTCCCACCAACTCTTGCTAAAAACTCGTTCTCGCGAGTTTCCCTCCCTTTGCCCCACTCTCCTCTCCGAGCTCGCTCTCTCTCCGCAATTCTCCTCGCGCTCGCGCCATTTTTCCACCCGTTTGCGCGAGTTCTCGAGTTTAGACGAACTTTTGTTTTGCCCACGCGAGTCTTTCCTCCCCTTACACTTTCCTCCTCGTTTGTTCCTCTCCTCTTTGGCTGCGGTCAACTTCTCCCTCCCTTCGCATAATTTTTTGTTTAACTTAGGAGGGGGACTGCTGTCCAATCGGATACAAGATATCTCCATTTCTTGCTCGCTCTCTGCCCACTTAAGCGACACTTTATCGCTCATTTCTTCGCTCATATCTTTATTCTTTTCTTCCTTCGCGCCCTCCTCCTCCTTACAGTTTTCTCCGCTCGAAAAACTTTCGATACTTTCTTTGTTGCTCGCGCTTTCATCGATTAAGTTTTCGCGAGACTCGTCGATTCGTCGTTCGATCAAATTTTTCTTTTCGCTATCGAACAGGATCGGGCTCGTCGTCTTCTCGTGATTATTCATCTTGCGCACCACTTTTGCGATCGGACGAATGCTTATCTCCTCGCTTTTACTTAACGCGCATAGTATCCTCTCGAGCTGCTCCGCCTCAAATCTCGTTCTCTTTTTCCTCGACGCGTTTCCTGTAACATAATTCGAATAATAATAATTTCCATTTGCGTTTCCCTTTGAAACTTCGAAGAAGAAGGGGAAGGAATAAAGAAAGAAAAAATCAAAGAAGAGGGATTAAAAAGAAAATAGTAAATTAAGAGGAAAAAAGATAAAGAAGAAGAAAACCCATTGTAGTCGTGTTTCTACAGCCGTTATCGTGCAGAGGAAAGAAAAACGAGGGAAGGATATGATGAAAAAAAAATGGGAGGAAAGGAAATCGGTCAAATGAATAAAAATAATGACGAACGATCGTCGTAATTTCTCCTTTTATTCTCATTTTATGTATTCATTATGTTGTTACAATTTAAGGATCTACAAATATTAACTATGTATTCTTCTCGTAATATACAAATTCGAAAATCTAAATAAAAAAAAAGATCTTTTCCAAAATCTTTCTAGCCCAATGCAAAATAGTCTAATAACATATCTTAATCACAAGTATCGCACACAAATTTAGAACAGAACAAAGATATTTTCGTTCTTCAACGAGATATTAAATTCAAAAGGGTCGATCGATAAATTGAACATTGATTCAAAAAATTTTTTTTCTTGCGAAAATTTTCGTTTCGATTTCATTAATTGTGCGCGTACCGTGATCGATCGTTTTTCTTAACAAAATCTTCGCAAAGGAAGAAATTGCTTGGAATTAGCAATTAAAGCTTTCGCTTCTGAGACACTCTGTATATTAAGAGATATTCAAGATCTTAATAACTTGAAAAGGAATAAAAGTTGGAATACAAGAATATTAGATGAGAATCTTAAAATATTTCCATTTCTCAGTTTTCTCTTTTGTTGGATTATCTTTTCTTTTTAAAATTACGACGATGGTTTTAACACGAATATATGTGAATTAACTTGATTTTATTCGTTGTATATATATGTATGTATGTATATATATATATATATATATTATATATATATATAAAAATACTATTACATACAATACAACTTCGCAATAGTTTTGTAAAAAAAAATTATAACGATTCGAACGATATTACATCATGCTTAAAAATACATTTAAAAAAAAATCTTTAAATCAAAATTATCGATTTCGATGATTGAAGATATAAAACGTACAAAATAAATAAAAAATAAATAAATAAATAAATAAATAAATAAAGAATCCTGTATCTCTTCGTGGTTTAAAGTAAAATAAGATAGATTAATATCAATACAAATACCACTTTCCATTTATGACAAACATAAGATATAATATACAAAATTGTAATAAATATTTTCATACTAATTAAATATAAAAGAAAAAAGGAATAAAAAGAATTTCACGAAATAAATTATTCGCTATCCGATATGATCTCGAACATAAAATTCAGAGAACTATCGGATGGAATCTAAGAAAATTGTAATAAATATTTTCATACTAATTAAATAAAAAAAAAAACAAAACAAAAGCGAAAAAGAATTTCACGAAAAAAATTATTCGCTGTTCGAATAATATAATCTTGAACATGGAATTCGAAATAGAACTATTGGACACGACAGAATCTAAGACAAAAATATAATATTTTCAAACTAATTAAATTCAAAAACAAACAAACAAACAAAAACAAAAAAGAATTTCACGAAATAAGTTATTCGCTGTCCGATATGATCTCGAACATAAAATTCGAAGTGGAACTATCGGACACGATGGAATCGTTGGCATCGTGGTTACGAGACGATCTACTGCGAAACATCACGGAAGTGGCATTTGTTTGTTCGCATCTCCTCTTGCACGCTTCCCGATGCCTGTACGGCACCTTCGCCGCTTTAAAATCCTTCTTGCAGAACTTGCACGTGCTAACCTTTCCGCATTCGTTCCGCGCGTGAAAGGTTAAATTCTTTTTGTGCTTGAAACGGCGCCCGCACGTATCGCAAACGTACAATGTGTCGTTGAAATCCTTCGCGTTGCTACGCCTCCTTATCGTGTCCGGATTCCTCGGGCAGGTTCTGTTCACGTGCGACGACAAATTGGTGGCACGATAGAACGTCTCCTCGCACCACTCGCACCTGTAACTTTTCGCATACCTCCTCGCGTCCCCGGCGTCCATCCATTCCGAACCGCTGCTCGTCGACCACCTTTCTCCCTTAATCTCCCCGTTGCTCTCTCCCCGTTTGCGAAGCATTTCGTCCCGACTCGCGAGCCTCTCCATCCGCGCCTCAGTGATCATACTGGATGACGCTTCGTTCTCTATCCGTAGGAATGAAATTTTCTCCCTCCCGTCCCCTTCTCCAGGGTTTCTCCTCCGCGCCTGTATTTTCATCCCCTCCCTTTCGTCCTCGTCCCCGTTCCCCGTACGCGCCAACACGAACGAGATTCTCCTTCGAAGCGAGCCTTTGCTCGGACTGTTTATCCGCGCGAACGATACTCTATCCCGTGAGCTGTTGTTGTCGTTGTTTTCATCGCACGTGGACGATTCCTTACGCGGGCTTATCTTTCGTTTGGATAATAATTCGTGTTGATCGTAATATTCCACTTTTGCGCTGTTGCGTGGAATTTTCAATCTACGTTCCTTCTCGTTCCTATTTCGAGAGCTTCGTTTGCAAGGATTCTTTACAAACATTCTCCTTCTCTCTCGCGTCGCGTCCTCGTCACACGCGGACGATTCCCCCTCCGTGAGCGAGACAATTTCGTTCGATTCCTGTGGATCTTCGGATCTAGCCGGACCTTCCCGAAAGTTCTTGCCACAGCGCGACTTGAATTCAAACGTTTTGCACGCGCTTGTACCAGCCTTCGTCGCGTCCCGTCGAACGATCAGCTTGGTTTCTTCGATGATCGTGGGTCGCGTCACGCGGGTCTCACAGGCGAAACTCGTCACTTTCCCTTTGCCGAACATTCTCCCTATAACACAATCATAATAATCGAATAAAATTGCGCCCATTTTTCCATGAATCTTGAAAAAAAAAATAAATAAATAAAAAAAGAAACATGACATAAAGAGAATTCAAACCACGAAAGGGGAAGAACAAAAAAGAGAGCGGAAAAAAGAAAGAAAGAAGACACACCGTAGAGACGTGTACATTTCATCGTGCAAAGAAAGAAGAGAAAAAATTTTAAAAAAAAACGAACAAGGAGAGGAAGAAAATCGATCGGCCTACTATCAGTGGCAATCGCGAACTGATCATCTGCGATTCCTCTTTTATTCTCATTGTACATTTTCTACAATACAATTTCGAGAGCTACAATACAACCATCTATTCTAATGACCGCCATGCTTCTCGCAACGCGTGTCAAATTCGAAGATTTATAATTAAGGGAGGAGGGAAAAGAGGGAAAGAAGAAAAAAACGACGCTTTCGACAGTCTTACAAGATTTCTCTCTCTCCTCTCTCTCTCTCGCTCTTTCTCTCTCTCATTTCTTCATAGAACATTTCCGGATTCAATGTTTCGACGAATGGCAGATGCCCAACCGACCAACCTCGACGCGAGGATACCTGAAAACATCGAGTACCGTATCAGCGAACGCATATCTCAGTCACACACGTATCGTAGAGAATAATAATTGGTTATGAATACGGGAGGAAAGCTAAATTACGAATATTAATCGTGATCGTTTTCTTTCGTTTCTCGTCGTATTCCCCCTCTTTAACGGATATATTATGTTACATTTTACTTTACACATAAAGGAGAGCATACGATGCTACGGATATTCTACTATACGATACAATGCAGTCGGTGAATTTCTTCTTCTTAAGAATGGGATACTCGAAACCCTTTGAAATTTCCATCTTTCTTTTACAATTCAAAAACTTTCGAAAATCGAATAAGGAAAAAAAAACGGAATTTTAATAAATTCTGGAAAATTGGAAAGTTGATTTAAAAAAAAAAAATCAAAATTTATCGAGATTCCAAAACTCAATTATAGAGAAAAAAATAGCTTCGAATTTTCGTTCTTTTTTCGAGAACTCAGGTTTCGACCCATCTCTACTATCCCGAGTTACGTTCGATTTAACGGGTTTGAAAGTTGCAGGGGGGGCGTTGGCGGTGTTTGCGCAAGCTGCTACTGTGAAGAAAGGTTTTCCCGCAGACGGGGCATTTCTGCGTTCTGCCACAGTCGTGCCTAACGTGGAAAATGAGGTGGGACTGTTTCGCGTAACAGGCGCCGCATTGGCCGCAGGAGAACGGCCGGCTCTTTTGCAACTGGTGGCACGTCGATCTAGGATTCCAATAGCAGAAACTCTTCTGGTGACTCCTCAAATGACCGGAAAGGGTGAAACCCTTGCCGCAGTATTTGCAATTGTATTTTCTTTTCGAGTCGTCCCCACGTATCGAGTGCCCCGCGAAAAGCTCTGCAACATTATTAACGATCGATATCAGTTGTGCATCATTGTTCTTTCGTTCATCAAACTCGTGGAACAAACTCGCGTCTCTCTCCGTAAATTTGCGCCGGATAAATCGGTTTGCCGTTTCGTAATAAGAAAATTGCTAATCTCGAAGGGCAGATTTTTCCTAATGATAAATTTTCTTTTCTTTTTCTTTTTCTTTTCGATCACCGTTTCATTTCGATGGATTTCATTATTAGAACGATTGATATCTAATATCGAACGAAATGTAATGACAGAGGGAGAAAGAGAGAGAGAAAGAGAGAGAGAGAGAACAGAGGTGTGTACATATGTGCATGTGTTTCGTGTGTTTCGAGAGAAGACAGAAAATGTAAGTTAAAAAAAAAAAGGTTAGGAACAAGAGAAGATGCCATCCAATACTTTTTTATTCGTTTTATAACGTTTTATAACGTACAAGCGAGCGCAATTTGCAGCAAAATTTTTAACGAATACAACAATTTGCACGTGTATTTCTTAGTTGAGGAACGAGTAAATTCAAAGAAGACGATGGTCGAAGGGACCAAAATCGAATAAAAAAATATGTAAAAATCGATATTTGTAATTTCGATCCATGTTAAGAACGAAGAATGTTAACAACAGAAGGATAATTGGTTTTAAGATCATAACTCTCAGTTTGAAACTCGGAATGATTGGTCCCCTCTGACCAATTTTTCTTCCTTCCGGCGAACACCGTTATGAATGAAAATTTTGGACAAAGCAAATCTTCTCGGTTACTTGCAAAATTTATTACCTAAAAAAAATTTGTGCGTGGAAAAATTTAGGATCACTTTAAAATTTTTCGAGCGTGCGTGGAAGAAAGAGAGAAAGAGAGAGAGAGAGAACAACACGAGATATATCAACGCGATCGTGGACGTTACTCCTTATCGCCACAAGATTGCAATTTGTGTTTCCGTAGGCTGCTGCTGTGCAAAAACGTTTTACCGCAGCAATCACATTTCTGGGTTTTGCCGCAATCGAAACGTATATGCGATTTCAACGATGACTGTTTACTGTAACTAGCCCCGCATATCACGCAGATGTACGGTCTGAAAGCCTTCGTCTTGTAAAACATCGATCGTGGATTAAAGTAGCAATAATTATTACGATGCTTGCTCAGAAATCTCAATTGCGTGAACGACTTGTAGCAATATTCGCACACGTGCTTCCGTGCTTTCAAACGTTCCGGATCCAGGTACTCTATCAAGTTTCCTGAAACATCACAGGTCAACACTGCATTAAATGCACGACAACAGTACGAGACGTAACAAAAACGAAATTTCAAACAACATTCCCTCGTGTAATAATAATCATCGGTAAATGCTAACGTTCTAACGCGTCCATTACTTTGGGCAAGTTTCGTTCGAATTTGATATTTAGTTGCGTTGCGAGGCGACATCTGTCGCCGATCTGTCTCGAGAATCATCGAAACTCGTCCGTCGAAAAATCGTCGAATTTATCATTCCCATGTCGAGAAGAGAAGAAAATAAAATTTTACGCGCGGAGAGAACAAAAACACAATTCGATTAATAATATTATAAACTATATATTATTCGGTATGTATGTGTATATAATTGTTACATACAGGAGCGTGGGTATAAAAAGATGATGAAAAATGTATACGTAATAAGGAAAAAAGAAATAAAAAAAAAAATAATGCGCATAATCTAACAATAAAAAAAAATTTAATTCATCTTTCGTGCATTGATCGTGCACGAAATTCAAGTAATCTATCTTTCATTATTTTGAATTAATACATATATATGTATATAGCATATGTACATAAAAATATATACATTAAAAAATTCTTTAATAATGCAACAACGTTCTTCTTATAATTTATCGCACTTCTTGCATATGCATAAAATGTTTGGAGAAGTGTAAGTAGCATCGTGAAGCACTGTCAAGAAAAATTAAATAACTTTGCTTGATCTATGATCGAGAAGTTCGAAACGTTTAAATTCGAAGGCATCTAAAAACATAAAAAAAGATAAGGAATCGAGCAGTTGAATAAAACCACGTCAAGTGTACCTCGACTGTCGTTCGATTCGTAAATTCATATCGTTTTATCGTTTCTTCCGATCTCTTAGAACAATGAGTCGTTCGCAGAAATTTTCTTCCTTTTCTCACTTTAATTCTCTCTTTCTTGTTTATATCACGCTGTTCTTTCTTTCTTTCTTTTCTTCTTTAATCACATGATTTTTTATTTATTTACTTTTTTCTTTTGGATCTCTTCTTAAAAATATCGCGTTTCCAATGCATATAACTCGATCTTATCTTACGAATTCATGCAACGTTTCTTGTGTCGGCAAAAACTAGCACGATACGTGAAAGGTTTGTAACATTTCGGGCAATAATACGTTTTCCCACAATCGTTCGTTTTATGAGACTTTAACGTGCGAAAACATCTAAACTGTTTGTAACACATATCACAGGTATAAAAAATATCCTCATAGAATTTTTCGGTATTCTCGTATTCTCTTTTTCGAAGACTGTACACTTTCGGTTCGCAATTATAAGTTTCTTCCTTATATTCGTAATTATGGTCGTCTATTATAAACGTTTCGTCAGTTTTAATGATAAATTCTTCTTTATATTCGGTTTTTACGAAGTCTGAAACAAAATTAAAAAATACGTTCCTTTAAATTTTGTCATAATATCATACTTGTTTATTTAACAATTAAGTGTTTGCCTTTAATGTATTTTCGGTGTTTCTCATGCATGTATAAAATAATTTGATTGAATTATGTATGTAAGAAATATCGAAATAAACATAGCTAGCTACGAATTTTACTATACACAGTTTCTACTTAAGTATTAATTCACATGTCATACGTACAAGTGATTCAATTGGAACATGATCATCATAATTTTTTTTCGATTGAAATCGAGAAAAAAAAAATTTTGAGCAGAAAAATGATAACAGGATAATTTCGAAAAAATTATATTTGCAAATTACAGTATTTTTTATTTTAATGAAAATATATAACCTTTTTTTGTTTTTACAAGTGTAGTTAAAAATTTACGAGATATTTTGAAGAATATTTTCTAAAGAACGTTTTCTTTTATCATTAATGATAAATTAATCTGATTTTTGGTTATCATTTTTTGCAATTTTTATAGAATTTAAAATACGTAAATACAATCTTTGTATATTTCAAACAATTCATCAAAAAAATTCTAGAGATTCAAGATTGAACGAAAATACTCATTTTCAACAAGCGTCATATTTCTTCAAAATACTTTAATCGCATTTCAATCGCATATCAACCAAATACATATATTCTCACTAGAAAGAAAAAAAAAATATTTAAAATTTAATTTTCTTCGAACCATTCAACACTTTTTTCCAATCACAATCAGAAAAAAAAAATAGGATCCGTTCCAACTGTTCGAATCACCATATATATGACGTTATAAACAAATTGTTTCAATCGACAATAAAACATGACAATAACCGAAGACAGAAGGAACATAAAAAATTGCGTATTAAATCAACATTAATTTATTCGTTATTTGAAAAATATTCACGTAAAAAAAAACACGGCAAAGATTATTGTACGTAAACTATACTATATACTTCATACGAAATATATTTACGATGACATTTACGATAATCTTCATGATTTCTTTTTTTTATACCAACGGAAGGAAAAAAATCAGGAAAGAAGACGAAACACTCTATTTATTGTATTCAAAAGAAAAAGAAAACTATCGATATTACCAAACATGAAAAAATTACATGGGGAGGGGGGAGAAAAAAAATTAACAAAAGTTCGTAGAAATCGATGAAGCACGATACTTCAACATCGTTGATCTTTGTCAACAATTAAGAACAAATCCTCCCCCTTGTGTCTACGCCTGATGTGAGTGTAAATGTTAGGCGGATGTTTGCTCCTGAGGCCGCAATAGGGGCAATGAAATTTCGGTTCTCGGCCGCAAACTGTCCGCAAATGCGTGTCCAATGTCCTCTTGTTCTTGTACCCTTGGGAACACTTTGGGCAAACGTGGTTCCTCGACTCGATTCGATTCATCGTTCGCCTTTCCTCGATCCTGAACGAGGGATCCATGAAGCAACCTCTGGTCAGATGCCTCTTCAAATGGCTTTGAGAGGAGTATGGACAGTTGCAGAAGTTGCATCGATATTCCTCGACGTTGAAATTGAGAATCAATGCTGCAACACACAAGTAGTAATCGAATATCGATACAGTTTTGTTATATATTTTCCTCTCTTTGGGGATAATTCGAATCGTAAAAGATCCTTTCGTTCGTTCCTCTTTTTCTTAATGAATTAGAATTAATCGATGATGGTGTTTCAATCGAAATGTTCTTGAAGAATTTTGTCTCGCATTTCTGTGATGAAAATTAGATGTATTTTCGGAATAAATGAAGATATTTTTTTGCATTTTAGAAGTTTTAAAAATTAAATTCTTTCTCGTTTTGAATAATCAGATTTTTAATATTTAATACTGTCCTTCGTATGCATATAAATATTTATTCTATTCTCGTTGCATTCTTTTAGAAATTTCCGAGTATAATTTAAAAACGATGATTAGATATATTTCCGTAAAAGAGAAAATTTCTTATCTGTTCTTTTTGTAAACATATTTAAAAAAAAATTCAAGAATGATAATAATATAAGTATAACGTAATATATAAATATAGTAATAATATAAGTTAGTATAAATACATGTAAAACAATAAAAATTGTAATAAGTTTATTCGTATATATGAATACGAATACGATTTCAAAAATAATCTAATTTTAGAGATGCCCCAAAATAATAATTTTAAATAATTTATTCATAAGTACAGTTAAAAGATGAATGGATAATATATTTTTGATAAGAGAATTTTTACCGATTTTTAGCAGAAAAATACTCTCCACTGTAGATTCGAATCCTCTAGGATAATATTTATAGACAATAAAATAATTTTCCTCGGTTTTATGAACTTCTCATTGAAAAATAAGCAAGACTCGAATCACATTCGAAGGTATTACATTGTTTGCTATTTATTTTTGTTTAGATATATTGTATTTATAAAATACAGTGCACAGTCACTATTTCCCACTATGCACCAAGCACGCACAATGTATATTTACATGTATTTACTTATGTATAAATTAAATTCTTGATTTGATAAATTTATATCTTGTTTACACTTCAATTACAAACTCGAAGAAAACGTAACGATTGAAACAATTGATAATTATATTTACTCACTATTTTTTGAACCACTGTCTATGAAAATGAACTTTTGAATTTTTGAATAAATTTTCTTTTTAGCAAAAGTAGAGGATACATCTGGCTCGAATGAAAAAAGTTAGTTTTATTTAGAAGTTTGAAGCGCGATAAGAGGCTATTAAAGAATATACGCGTAATTTATTTCTACGGTTAAAAGACTGATGTTATAAAAATAATCGTTTTTATAAACGGAAAGGAAAGTTTCTCTCTACACGTGCGCTCGCTTCGCCGTCGTTAACTCGACTGAAACGTTCGAGTTACTTACCAAAACAAAACACAGCGCGACCTCGTGACACAGTCATTGTTACGAAATTTAATTTAATTTAATTTAAAATTTGAAAATATTTCTACGATAACTAAAATTATTAACAAGTAAAATCCAATATAAAAAAAAAATTTGCATTCAACTTGTGTAATTCACATAGATACAAACATTTCGTTTAAAAGTGGAGAAAAAAAAGAAAAAGCAAAAAAGAAAAGAAAAAAATAACGTTTCAAAAAGTGTAATTTAAATCAAATTTTCATATTTAACACGAAGGAATTAATAATTTCGTCAAGATAAATGAATGATACTATCATCTTCTTACAATAATTTAAATATTTACAATTAATCGAGTTATGCTTCGACGAAGATATAATTTTTTTTTATACGATTAGATTGTCATCCTATTTTTTCTTCAATCTTATTCTTTCTTTTATTGCATTACATATTAATGTAAATATATTATTTAAATATGATTACTGTATATGGGTCAGATCCAAAGGAAACGATCTTTTATTTCTTTTCGAGATCTCATTTTATTTAGTTTCCATAACAATTTGTAAAATCCGAAGAGCATCAATAATTAATGTATGTTTAATGCTCGACAACGACAATGATAAATGTAACTATAACGATTAACGATATTATCCATGATATTCTCTCATTAAAATTCTCGTATAAATTTATATTCAAAAAATTATATATTTTAATAATATATATATTTATATATATATATATATATGTAACATGTAATAATTATATTATTAATCGAACTATCTTGTACACGATGAAAAATATCTTTCTGATATGCATCGTGACAGCGATAAAAAATATAACATCTTTGATCCGCTGTATGTATATTAGATTATAACCTTAGTTGAAAAAACTAGTTTCTATAGTTTGAATTGTTAAAGTACCGCATTCTTACATACGCCATATCCAAGGATAAGTGTATACAAGATATGATTTAACAACATTTTTGCCGAAATTAATTATCAATAATCATTCGATATCTACAAGATGTCTCTATCATCTGTGGATTCTTGAGATAATTTCAAGCAATATTCTTTCTTTCTAAAAACTTTCGTTACTACTTTGTTAACGAGTTATTAATAAAAAAAAAAAAGGATGATCACGAAGCACTTAGCCAAGCCGCGACGGTAGCGTTAGCCATCTGACTGAGCACAAACAAATTCAAGCAACACATGGAAAAAATATTTAAGAAAGTGTGTTAACAAATATTTCTTTTATCGATAAAAAATTACATCACGAACAATGGATAAAATACACTATTCAATATTTTCTTCGACATATGTTGCTTCGATTTATGCTTGGCTACCCGATTTTTTTTTTTTTTTAATAACGCGTTAACAGAGCCGAAAAGTAACGAAAGTTTTTGAAAAAGAAAATGAATTTTTGAAATTACTATCAAGAATCAATTTATGAATGTTCTCATATTTTTGGAACATCCTGTATATCTCTTACCTTATTCAACAGATTTAAACAGATATCACCTACGTGTCGAATGCTTGTATACACTCATATATATATATACACTTCATCTCCCAATATACAAAATAACTTACATACATATTACTCCAATAAGCTATTAAAAGAAAAAAAAAATAGGTAGGAATATTATTTATTTGGCATTATTTGTTAATTAAATTATTTGGCAGTTTCTAACATGTCGTACGATGACAAAATTCGATGCTGTCTAAATAATTTTCTTCTCGTAACGTCACAACTGTAATTTAAAATTAAAAAAAAAAATTAGAAATTAGAAAAGAAAAAATCGGCTAAAAATCAAAGAGCATTGCGACGCTGTACTCGCGTCCAATTTGCTGCAACAACTTTTTTATTCGATGCAGATCGAACGGTCTAGACGAGTTTATTTCGAATAGATACAGGTTAAGAAAAAAAATGACACGATTCGACGATGAAATGACTCGACACTTGGATCCAATTTTTCCTTTCTAGGTGTATAATGTAATTTTACATTATTCCGCGTGTCGACGATAATCGCACATATTACAATCGCTTTTTTACGAAATGAAATAATAATAATAATAATAATAATAATCCTTACAATATAACGCAACTGCCTGATAAGAATTTTGCCATTAATAAATATGATATCGTGATTAAAAAAAAAAAACAAACAATAAAAATTTATGTCGCTAATAACAATTGACTCTTTTTTGTACATACGATTCAAACTTTTATCACAAAAGTTCTTCCTTTGGTTATGCCTTTGGACAACAGCAGGTAAGATTCCAAAAATACTAACAAAAAAGAAAAATGTACATTATGCGTCAAATAATTTTTTATCGTTAGAGAGAGAGAAAAAAAAGAGAGAGTAATATGAAAAATCACAGAATTTAAAAAATATAAAGGGAAAAAAAAAAAGAACAAAAAGAAGTAATAATATAGGCGTAGGCCTCTAAATATTTACATGATCTAACGATGCAAACTTGAATATTCATAAAAGACGAAAATAAATTTGAAAAAAAAAAAAGAAAGAAAAAAACTAATGTTTATTGGCAACGTCGTATGGAAGATCGATTGAACGACAAAAAAGTCGAATAAACTAGAAACTACAGTAAAAATTGGACAAGTTCCATCCGTGACATATAATATATAATACGAGTCAAGATACAGCAATATAAGTTAAATAATAGGTCACTGCATTTTAAAATCCATAAATCGATCGAAACACTAATTCGTTATTTAACAATTTGATTCCAATTCTTTGCTGTACCACAACTCATATTATAAATGCAATCTCCTCCACCAGGGAGGGTGAGGGTAGCAACCCTCGACACACCAATTAAAAAATTAAAGATACGATTTTACTTCGATATTTTCACCCCTTTCTCCTCTTTCTTTTTCACTAAACCACTTTTCCACTTTTTTTTTTTTCTTACGTGGAAACCACGAAAAGGAAGAAGCTTCTAACATCGGAATTATAATTTCAATTCCACTTACTCCGTATATAAACGGCCCTCGATTTCCTTGTGTCCCCCATCATTTTTTTTTCTTTTCTTTTCTTTTCTTTTCTTTTCTTTCGCAAATTCATCCACAGAGACAAGAACAAATCGAGCATCTTTGGAGACCGATATCATAGTTGGACGATAATAACATATGGAAGCTATTTAGCGACCGATGCGCCATGTATATTGAGGATGTGCTGCTTAAGGTGATCCGGTCGACAGAAGTACTTTCCGCAGAGCGTGCATGTGAAAGTATACCTGGACCCGAGTCTTCCACACTCGTACCTGGAGTGTCGCGTCAGAGAGGATCGTGACCTATATGCACGTCCGCACATGACACATCGAAATTTCAGCTCGCCGGAAGAGACACCCTCCATCATGGGGCTCGCTGTAAGCATACACACGGAGGCTTTTTACATTATGGGCTGTGTTCCATCCTCCCTTATCCATAAAACGGGAGCGTGTAATCGAAAAATCCAACCATTCCTCCCTCCCTCCCCACTCCGTAAATCATTCTCCTCTTCTGCTCCCTTCCCCCATCCCCCTGCATGAGTAGGCGTACAAAAAAAAAATAAATGACAATATACCGATGTATTTCGAAGCTCGTCTCGCGGCAACGATGGGAAAAGGTAAGCTCGAGCTAAGCATGTGAACGATATACGGTCAAGGCTTAAGCTCGCTCCAAAAAAAGAAGACTGCGCGTGATATTTCACTCTGTTAAATTGATCGAGAAAGAAAAAGTTGAATGGTAAAAGACACAATGTTGAAAGAATTTATCATTTACGTACGTCGTCCGATTCCATGTAGTTAATTCGAAGGCAATACCATTATTGGTCATATTCCGTGGTAAAAATGGTAAAATTGTGCGAGCACGCGAATATATTCGAGAGTAGAATTCTCGAGCGGACCGAGTGTTCTCGAGAGTTTTACTCTGAAATATATTTGCTGGCTTGTTACGTATCTGTCAACGGAAATCGATATTATCGTTCGTGGCAACGATTATTGAACGAAATATAGTAGTGGCCTGTTTTTTTTTTCTTTTGAAATAAAGTGAGCGAGAGAGACAAATCTCTGTTGACAAATTGCAATGTGCTAATATAATTGCATCACGATACGTAACATGGCTGGAACTACCTTTGAAGTTAACTAACGAGAAGATCGATATGTATTACCGAGTTAACATTCCTCGTAACTATAACTTTGCACGTCAATGTACAATTACTAATGAACATGAAATATCGAAATACAAAAAAGTACAAACATTAAAAAAAAAAAAAAAATAGGACAAAAAATATAATATCCACAAATTATGACAAACATTTTTTGAAAAATTACAATACGATTAATGTGAAATAATGTAATGCAATTTTTGCGAGAAAAAAAAAAAAAGAAAAAGAAATTTGCTTCAGAAATTTAGGGATTATCGAGAGAAAAAAATACGCCCTCAAAAATGAAACGCAAAACGTAATACGATCGTGATTTAAAGCGCAGTCTCCTTTACTTCGAGCCGTTGTTATTTACATGCTGCTCCAAAAATGAGTCGCTTTTATTAGTCTCCATTTTTACACCCGTAATATATATTCATTAATTAAACCCAACGTAAAAAATGCCTCCTTGTATAATTTTCACCCAACACGCCCATGGCACACGTATAAATAAACCTATAAAACAATCTCTGTCGAAACTGCATTATTTCGTCAGAACACTCGAGACAATATAATTCTTTTAATTCGACTGATACATAACGTATTATTTCCGCATCACATTAATATGATTATGAAAGCTTAAATTCGCGGCAAACCATGATTCAGCATGCAGTACACATTTGTCAGTCTCTCGTCGTGAATAAACGTAATACTTTTTTTTTTATTAACACTTTGATTCAATTAAATATAACAGACTTTTTTTATGAAAAAAATATATTTTATTATACATTTGTGCGAGGCAAAACAAGGGAATATACAGAAAATTCCATTTTTCCAATCGGACATAAATATATAAAAATTCAAATAACTTAAGAATTCGTTAATCTATCGAGACTATAATCAATTTTAACTTTTTTCTAAAAAAAAATTGATAAATGAAAAAAAGACCATGCTGCTATTTCTATCATGAATATTATAAAATCCTTTAAAAAAAAGAAAAGAAAAAAGAAAACTAATTTTTAAAAAATGTAATTAAATTCGTTATGAAGCTGTTTATAATTTTTTTTTAATTTTTGACAATTATTATTATTATTATCATTATTATTATTACGATATAAAAATCGTCAGTTTTTTTAATTGAACGAAGAAACGAGAGAAATCGGGCATCTCCTGTGTTGTCGTGAACTGAACCCACCTGGTGCAGGCTGATCAACGAAAAAGGATTTTTTTAAATTTCGTTGAACAGAAAGATCTGCAAATCCATTCGCATTGCAGACAACAAGTTGTTCCTTTTCCAATCCTATCTTTTTCTTCCATTCCTCGTTATTCCATAAAATGATGGCGACGATTAACCACTTTGGTAGGTGATTTACATAGGGTAATTAGCAACCTTTTACTTTTTATTCGAGCTTACATTTCTCTTCGACGAGCTTTGCAAGTCACGTTAAATCGTTGCTACTCGATAAAATGTAACTAAATTCATACATGAACCTGATTAATTGAAGAAAAACTAAAATAAAAGAATATATAAAATAATTTACTTAAAAGTACTCTATACTGAACGATATATTTCCAAATTTAAATATAAATTTTAAAAAGAAAAATATATATAATCATGTTACTTGAAATTTTCAAAAACAAGATTGAAATTAAAAATTGTACTTGTAAAATGTCACGTTTACTTTAAAAATTGAAGAAAGAAAAGGTACAATCTCTAAAAAAAAATATTTTTTCATGTTTTTAATATCATAATGTAAATTAAGTTTTGATATCGTGTAAAAGACAGTTTGAAAATTAGAAAGACGAGAGGACAGGAGAGAAGGAAGATGAAAAGAAGCGATGAAAAACAATTACTTTTGTCAGAAATAATTTATTGCATATCTTCTGATGCTCCACTCCACTGGACGACAGCTGGAATACGTGCAATCGAAGAATGCAAACTATGTGCAGAATAATATCCTCCTAAACGCCATTATATATTTATTCCGACTAATTCGAGAAATACGTTTGAATAAAATTGAAAAAAATCGAGTCGAGCACCTACTTAAATTAATACTTTCCGTACAATCCCTATTCGCAAACGCAATTAAAAGAACAATTAATTGTCAATGATCGAGTTTATCGTCAATTAATCCAATGAAGATCAATTCTTTGAAGATTGCAAATTATTGAAAGAATTTTTTTTTATAATTTCGCACGTGATCGAATATTAATTAAAGATAAAAGATTAATCCTAAATAGCACCGAAATTTAAAATTTATATATTTATGTATATAAATATTATCGTGAACGAGAAAATACACATTCTTTCCACGAGATAGATGAAATGTATTTATCGCAATACGAAGTTATCTTAATATTTTCAACAAATGATAATTTATTGGAACAATGTCTTACTGCAATTCTCTTATAGAATTACTTGTACAATTATTTACGAGAAAAAGGACCCGATTTTGATTTTCCAATTAACAATTAGACAATTTTGAATTTTGAAAGTTTCTTACAATAAATATTTTCCGTTTTCCTATCTCGTATATATACTACTAACAATCAATTTTTTCAAAATAATCTCAAGTATTTTTACTTCTAATCGAAGCTAGTTAATAATTCGAGATATTAATTATTAATCGATATTACTCGCACGAATCGCAACGACGCAATATTATTAATCAGTCAAAAGATCAAATTCTATTCGTTTTTGAAAATCATTGTTAAACGTGTCACGAGCTAAGATATCCAACTTTCTAAGGCTTGATCGTATACACACATTTAAAGACTCGCGCAAACAACTTGATACAAAATCACAAGGAAAAAAAAAAGATAAGTTTTCGCAACATTGAAAAATCAAGTGGACTCTAGAAAAGGCAAGTCGATCAAGCCTTACGAAATACTTCTAATCTTTTTACGAAACATACGCATTGTATATTTATGAATTCAACAAACTACAAAAAACTCGAACAAGTAAATAATTACAGAGCTCTACTTGCTCGATTATTATTATAATAGGACAATGTTTGGCGTAGTGATACGTCGATTCTCTCCGACTTTTCGTGGTGAACGGTGTTGTGCCACAATTGAGGGATAATATATAAGTAAGAGAACAACGAAAAGGGGAAACGTATTATTATGGAACAATTTTCTCCTTTACTTGGTCTCTCCTCGAGAGTGATGGAAAATTGCGATGGAGACATGTTGATTCGATCTGGAAAACCTTCCTCTGGAATAAGACGTCAAGTGGTGACCGGTCCGCTTCTGATGTGCCCTCGTGATGTCCAGCCGAGTGAAAAGTGACGACAGCAAGTTATGCAGAACTGCTTTTCTACTCCACACTCATACTTCTGGTGTCCAAAGAGTATTGGACGGCATAACCGCATTGCGAGTAACAATAACCAAAAATCGATTCTGAAACACCATCGGGTCCCTCACCGCAGTCACACACGTTCATTCGTATTCTATTTCTCTCTCTCTTTCCCCCTCCCTTTCACTCGTTCTCTTTCTCTCGGATATACCAATATCTCTCTCGTCTGGCTGGACGTTCGTTGGTGTTTCTCGTCGAGAAGCATCGCTGGAGAAGATGGCGTGGTGCGGTTCAATCGTCAGAATTAAGAGGATTCCCCATTTACGATGAAAAACGATACGACAACGTACAACGTTTGATCTTACAATAATGATCGCTGCGCAGCAAACATTATTGGAGGAACAACGATTACACGATACGTACACCCAACGAATATGATAGCCTCTACTCGTTTACCAGTCTACTCGTTTCGTCTCGTCCATCGAATCGTGTGTACAGTCCCTACTTATGAACGTGAAGAGAGAAATTCGCCTCTCGGATAATTCGAGCAACCACAAGGGAAACACAAGCGATTATCTTCGATTTGTAAATACTTGAAAATTGGATTGAAAAATTATATCTCGTCTTATCGAGGATAAGAGATATACGTACCATTGTTATAATACGTCTGATGGAATGTGATATATCGTATAAATTAAAAATGATACGAAATTTCACTCATTCTCAATTTTCTCATTCTCATTATGTCCGATCAGATATTTGCATTCCAAATTCCCAAGGCATTCGTTAGATGGAAAATATTATGCTTCTCATCTTACTAATTTTCCACGAATATTTGGTAGCATTCATATTCGAAATGACAACGATTTCCCTGCGATACCCGCAACGAGAAATTGGAGTCAAATCGAGGATATTAATACTTGGTTGAAAATTGCGTAAGGATATTCTAATAAATTATTCGAATTAGAAATTTATTAGAAATACCTACGTATTCTTTCTTTATACTTCGTGGACGTTATAGTACGATTCGAAATGTATTTTTTCGATCTAACAATACCATCGAACGATCAACGATTTCGTTTAAAAAAAAATCACAATGGATGAAAGTACAATCTATTGATCTTTCATTATCTGGCGCCTTAGAGTACGAAAGGTAAAGATTGAACGTACATCCATCTCGTGATTTTTCTTTTAAACGTGTCTCCATTTTTTTTTCCATCCTTTAAGAATTATCGATTTTAATATTTCCCTCGCGCACAATAAAATATACATTCGTACTTTCAATCACACTTTAAAAATTGAATCATTTGGTATTTGAGAACGAAATCGAGAGCAATATAACGTTGCACCACAAGTGAATGCGAGATTAATGTTGAAAAGAAAGAATTTGAATCGCCTGACACATTTGAATAGATGGCACGAATGATAATTTTTCTTTAAAAGAAAAGATTATCCGTGAAATTTTATCCAAACAATGATATATGATATATATCGATAGGAGGGAGATCCATTGGGTTAAAAATAAAGAAAAAAAGAAGACGAATTAAAATGAAAACTATATCCTAGAAAACTGAAAAAAATAACGAATATTTCGAGCGAAGAGACGTAGAGATCGGGTATAAAAACCTCGGAACAATATCAACAATAAAAAGAAAAACGATAAAAATTGATATATAACATTGACCAAAAATGTTTACTAAAAATTTTAAATATTATTGCATTATGATAAAAATGATTGTTCGAAATTTTATTATTAATTCGTTTCGTCTCTTGTTCACGTAAAATTAGAGAAGAATCAACTGTAAGAATCAAATTTACACGAACAATCATTTTTACGAAAAATTATTATTATTATATTATTATTATTAAAATATATAGAAATATGTTGGAATACCTTGCGTGACGATACAACACGCAAGATAAAATACTTAACCCTTTTTTTTACATTTAACAAATTGCTTCCAAACATATCACGAACACTCTCTATAAACATTCTTCACAATCGTCAAATTTTTCGTTCACTTGGCATGGAATCTCAAAAACTCCAATTTTCTTGGAATTTTGAAAAAAAAAAAAGAAACCGAGCGTTTTTTGCTTCACTTTCGAAACGATTGGCGAACACTATACGGATGAAAGGGGGAAAAGTTTCACAAATTTTATAAATATTATGCATAAATGTCATAAATATTAATGCTGCATCGAAGTGGATGCGCAACATAAAATCAATTATTGTCACGACAAAAAGTTTGTGGTGACATTTGAACTTAGCTTATATACCATATACGTACATGAAAAACATATGTACGCTTATGCGTCAAAAAACAATTAAATTTTTTCTTAAAAAAGTAAATACATAATATTCAATATTCGATAATTATAAAATAATTCATTTCAAACTCGATAACACTGAAATATGAATTTGAATTACCGAAATATATAATCGACGTAAAATGTATGAAGATTAGAAATATTTTGTAAATAATATATACACATGAAATTGTCATATCATATAAAACAATGATCGATAGAAAAAAGTAATCTTAGAATACTAACAATTATAAGAATAAAACATTTAGATAACTCGAGCGATAAAAGCTTGGCTGCAAAAAGTAATAAAATGTATATAGAAGAAAAACATGTGACATATATATGTATATATGTGTATATATATATGGGAAAAAAACGAAACAATATATATCGAATACAATATAAATATTATAAATATTATAAATGTAAATCTAACTGCAGTTAGAACTTATTTTAATATTGAAAAGGAAAAAAATTACGAAGCCATACCACCTTTTACCTGACTGTTCCTTGATGAAGTAATAAGAAGAATCTTCTTATCGATATCAACACTGATATTTAATCGTACAAACACTAAGAAAAAACACGATAATAATTTGTTTTCGTATTCGTTTCTCGTAAAAAGATATCAAATTGGATATCTTTAGATAATCGAAATTGTGACCGTTCTTTAAAAACAACAGAAATAACTTATTTGATTAAAAGCAAATGAAGAAAAGTGTAGAGAATAGAATTTTCGAAATTTGTAAAAAAAAAATGGTGAACTGTAATTAGTCGTTTCTATTTCCAAAAATTTTCAAAATGGAAAATTTTCGAAAATAAAAACAAACAATGAAATTCTTCTTTTATCCGGAATCACTCAAGAACATCGGTTCTTAACCTCTTCTCGTAATGTTGAATGTAATAACACAATATATTGATGCACGTATATATCACAGATGACAAAAGTTGAAAATAAAAATCCGAGCAATCATCATAACTGCTCGAAAAAGCTATATGCAATTTATTATCGTTAGAATCACAAATAACAGATGAGAAATGCGATTTCTCACTAATTTCATTCATCATTGTGTAGAAGAGAAATCTAAAAAAAGATTTATTATTGTTAAATCGTTGAGCAAGATTATTCAATGCATCATGAAACATCAAAAAAACATGAAGATCATTTGAAAAATAAATTAAAATCATTACACATGTCGAAATGATATATGATCGGAAAAACGATCGTGAATAGCGAAAATGTTGCTACAGACCGTTTATAATATACAATTTTTCTTGGAAAAGACAATATAAGACTTGCATTGCGATACGATATATGGTAGAACATATGATATTGCACACAGGATCATAAAGCATCGCTATCGAATTATTGAACAATCTAATTTCCTTACCTATAAAATTATATTGATCAGGTAATCCGATAATAAATGTGACCCGTGTTTACAATAACAAAATAAAATGACGAAAGATCGGGTATTATAAAAATCATATACGTATATAAATTGAAATTATACGCAAGTGAAATGTATAACACTATATATACATATATATAACATATATATGTAAATGATATGTAACCATAAAATGCAAAAAATGCAAAAAATGCAGCAAATCTAGTAAGTACATAAATGCGCAGTGAAATGAATGAAATACTACCTCTTATATCGCTATAATAGCTGTATCATAATTTACCATATTTACCATCACATGGTAGATTCAGATTTTTCTTCAGCATGTTCTTTCTTCTTCTCTGTTATATTCGTTTCCAGAAATACACACACATACACGCACACACGCACACGATATGGCAAAATATAGTCAACTTATGAATCGACCAAATAATATCGACTCGTGTTGATCCAGAAAAATTTGCCATACACCGAATTCATGCATATTCCCATAACTAACAAGCCAAATATATGAAGTATTGCTTATTAGAATAAGGGAAAAAATAGCAATAAAATATAAAAATGCAAATATTGCAATAAAAATATTAAAAAACGAAGAATTTTCGTAGCAAAAAAGCATACGAAAATAGGAAATTCCACGTAAGCCGACCGATGCACAAATAAGTGCATCGATCGATTTTCTCTGTCCTTTTTTTTCTTCTTTTTCTTCTTTAGTATAATCACATGGTTAAAACTCGTCATCGCGATCGAGAAATCGCTCGACCGCGATCAACCAACTTTCTCTCGCATTTCGTCACTTCATATCTTCTTTATAATTTTTATTTAAATCTCTTCGAAAACAGCCTAAACACTTGGAAAGTAAAAACGGTAGCAAATAACGTACAAAATCGTGAAATCACATGGCATACGTAGAACGAAATTCGAATGCCATTTAAAATACAACACTATGAGCAGTATTAACAATTGTATACAAATATGTTCCCATACGCAATATAGATATATGATAATAGTACATATATCGAGTGGAAAACATTGTGTAATAGATGTATGTTTATATGTTACGTATATATGTATGTATGTGTGTATGTACGTGTGTATATACATGTAAACATACACGCGTATGTATCCCAATATGTATTTATATGTATATATGAACACATTCTTTTATATATATATATATTATATATATGCATATAAACACACAAAGATAAATATACGATATATGTATTCTTATGTACATACACATTATACATGCGCACATGTAAAATATGCATTTTAAATCGGGTTAATCAAATACTTGATGTTTATATGCGTTACGAACAAAGAAGCAAGTTATGTACACATGGGTTAGTTTAAAAAAAAACAAACAAAAAAATGTAATGGAATGTGTGCAAGCGTGTACGCCTCGTATTTGTATATCATAGAAAAATGGAAGGAAAGTATATATTCGTAAGATAAATACCACCACCGTTAAACATATATAAATATGTTTATATATGATATATATATATATATACTTACATATGTGTGTATATATATATATATACACAAATCATTACCTATGGGAAAAAGATTGATATATAGGCAAATCAATAAAATTTTTCACGCAACGAGTACGCATCACGCTCGCTCACTTCCGTAGAGTTAAAGAGACTTAATTACACTACCGAAGGAAGCGTAGGCATGCAAGACGAATTACGCAAAAAATGGCACAACGCAATGGATTGAGAACTATCGAGTGTACGCATACACGGATGGATAAAGAAAAAAGTACGTTGAATCACACATCGTATGTATGTAATGTGCGTGTACATGTACATGTATGCATGAACCTTATGCGTGTCTGCGAATGTACGTATACATACGTACATATGCATAAATAACACGCATCAGACATGCATGCGGACACACAAAACACGTACATAAACACACAGTACCGATACGCGTGGAAAAGATCGGACACGCGTGAAACGCGCATGCGCACGAACCATGTGACATCACGCGCATGTCAGGTCTTAATGCGGATACGTGCAGCGCCTATCACGCGTGCCACGACTACCAAAAGAACACGTGCTTTTTTTGTTTCAATTTTTAGATCGTTATGATGTTCACTAACCTACAGAGACTTGACAACGCGGAAAAACGCGTATATCGTATTCCAACACGAAGGAAAAACATATATCCCCATCGCCATGTTCACGAGACCTTCGTCTTCTTTATGAGAATAACTATAATTACATTCAAGATCCTTTCAAAAAGCCACGCGTTTCATATTACACGGAGAACGTGCAATAAGAAGACACGTCCGCCGATCGACGTATTGCCAATCAGTGCGCTTTCTGTGCTGTTAGAAATATGAAGTAAAGCGTCCCTCGTTTATACAATAACGCAATAGACAAAACAAAAACAATGAGATTAAAAAATAAGCGAGATATGCTTTAGAATCCCTTTATGTGCAAGTGAAGAAAAAAAAATAATACTGCTAATATTGTTGATTGCATAACGCCTTGTCCCCTAGTGAATCTTGTTAATCACGAGATATGATAAAAGAAGTTTTAATACACTCACGCATATGATTGGCTTTACGTCGTAAATAATAAAATCATACACGAGAGAACGCAGCCAATTCGACTTTGTCTCGTGCGCATCTTTGCCACGCGCGACGGATACGTGATTATATATACATAAATCTTAATCCCTTCTTTCGTCCGATTGTTTTTCCTTACACATTATTACCACATATTTGTGGTGAATTCTCTTATTTCTTAACAAAAAAAACACGTAAACGACTACAAATGGGTATCTTTCTTTTTCTTGAGGATACGAGGGTTGCATTTCGGCTTCAAGGGTAAAGATCAAAAACATGTTTACAATTTTGCCCGAAAAATTTGCTTCGATTATTTTCATGCTCGTGTCGTAAGAATTTTAAATTATATAAATTATAAAAAAAAAAACAATAAAAGAAGTACGAAGCTTAGATTATTCAGGCAATTATAAACGCGTATTTGCTCTATCCTTTCTACCGAAATATAAATATTTATTTCCACAACAACATTTACAGAAAGTTTTTCTACGCACTGCAAATAACGTGGCGCAACGCCGGCTCTATTTTTTTTATTTTTTTATCTTTTTACCTACGCACGCGTCAACGTGGAAAATAAAATACCACTGAGCTTAAAATGGTCAAATGTGGTACTACCTCCAATATATCATCAAAAATATGGAACACCAAAATGGACAAAAAGTACGCGTTACGTGACAGATCGTTAAATCGAATATCTCGATCAAATTAACTATAATTGCGTGCTATTTGGTTAGGATAGAATCGAATGCAATGACGGTGCAGAAAACACGTTCCGTGTTATGCGAAATTTATATCAAAATCCATTTGCGCCGTCTATACATGTCTTTCATGAAAACTAAGTCATTTTACTCATTTGCTTTATTATCACTTTCGTTCATACTTTCCTAAATATACTCCTTTTCTAATCTATTTTCTCTATTCTCCTCGCTCCTTCATGACCAGAATTCGGAATTTATTTCCATTCTGTACTCTAACCATGTATTTCTGTATATATATCGAATTACTACTTTTAAACTTGAATCGACTCAAAATAATCAATAGAAGTATTCTTTAAATGCAAAATGTTTCGAAAAAATAGTAATTTTTTGTATAAAAAGTTTACATTCTTTGAATGTGATTTTTTTTGTTCTATCTATGAAAGAAAATATTTTATATTTATGACATGCATTTCCAGAATCTTAATGTGATAAATCAAAATGGATGACCAAAGACCCGTACACGCTAGCAATTGCTTGGAATTTTTTATTGGAACTTTTATTGAAAAATCCTACGCAAAATCTAGATAATAATTTCCATTCAAGAAAAATATTAAACGGCGCAAACAGAAATCATTGAACATTGTTCAACACGGAACGTGTTAAGACGATAAAAAATGTGAAACTTGCATTTAACTAAAAAATTTTGTAAATTTTTTAATTCATCCGGCATGAACAATCGATTCAAGGTAACAAGTCTCTGACGACAAAAACAACAACCTTCCCCATCAATGCGAGCCCTCATATCAAAACTTCGATCTTAAAATGTGTGGAAAATGTGACATATTCGTAAACCATCTTCCATTCGAAAAAAAACAAATATAAAAATTGAATTGTAAGGACGATAATTTTCAAACTAAATAAAAACGAATAACAATATTTTCTCGAAATCAAGAACTAGCATTGACAGAGAGATCGCTCCTCTCTCTCCGAAGTTACCTTGTTTCCCACGTTGGATCACCATTTTGGCGATCATTTATCCTAATATAACTCTCCTTCGATAATGGAAAAAAGTAACGAGAAGAATATCGCGCCCGCGTGAAAATGCCCTTTTTATTTTATCTTAATTTTGTTTGTCAGAACTCGTTACCGCTAACCTAAATTCTAACTGGTCTCTCCAAAAGTATCTCATTCCTTTTCATCTCATACCACCATTAATAATTTTCCTGAAACAATTTATATCTGCAAAAAAAAAATTGAAACAGAGAACAACAACAAATATTTTCCTATCGTTAAAGATATACTCTATACGTTAATTTTCTCATTTCATAATGCCATATGCATCCGTGTCGCATCTATACCAAATAGCTTCGCGTTGCATCTGCCAACGACAGCTGCTAGAGCAGATGCATCCAACTCGAGAAAACAACAGCTGCACATATCTCTATCTCATTTTCCTGTTTTTCTTTCCTTCTTTCTTTTTTCTCTTCCTTTCTCTTTTCCATTTACGTACAATGAAAACGAATTACGTATAAAAAAAATATACTATTTGTATATAAGGATAATAATATAATAAAATATTACACTTAAAAATGATTATAGCAAATGTTTTTTTATCTCGCAATATACACGATTTGCAATATTAAATATAATTCAATGAACAACTATCCAATAACATTGATAAATTTTTCAACGCGTTATTAATTAAGAACGATCAACATCGATTATATCCAGAAAAATTTCATTGAGCTCAAGGCAAACTAGTATATCTTCATGAGAACCTAATGCGTACGTAATTAAATGAAACATTTAAAAGAGGCCACATAAATAATTTAAATACATCAAATCATATTTACTCAGTTTTGAGATATCAATATTTTTTTAAAAATATGAAGGTAAAATTCACTTTTTTTTTCAAAAAAATGATCTTATTTATTTTCTGATATCGAGTTTTGAAACGAATACAATGATTTATAATTGAAAATCGAATTCAAAATTAATTATAACGAAAAATAAATTATTTCAATAATTCATTCCTGATTATTGATATACTACTTCATTCATCTTAACAATATATTGAATTTCTATAATTAAAAATATAAATGAAAAATTGAGATAGAAATTCTTCTACAATTATTAAAAAATATTTTAATGAATATATAACAATTCATGTAGCAAGAACTTGTTGGATTAATTGGTTAAAAATAAAAATAAAGAAATATACGTTTTTATATTTTAACACCTGTAATTATTTAAGTAAGAAAAATTAATAAATATATATTATTCATTATTGCAATACTTCAAATATGCATTGATGCTCAAGATTATTTTTTAAACATTTTATTGGTAATAAATATATAACTTAGAAAATTATCGAAGTAATTCGATCAGCTTTATGAAATAATTTACTTTCTACTGTAATCGATCTTTGACGATCTTGAATGACCTTTAACTATAGATGATTGTATTCGCTTTAAAACGTTCTATCAGAAAATACATAAAACCATATCATACCATTTAAAAAACGAAGTTGACCTTCATATCTTCTGTACACTGCCACCTACAAAAAAAACTTATTTCAGATTATATTCCTCTTACAGTTAAATAAAATCTGGTCAAATATAGATATAAATATTTTTTCTACGATTTATTTTCGATCTTCTACTATATAGTCTATATTCTTATGAAACGCAAAGCTTCGATAATTTTCATATCATACACAACAATCGCACTAATTCCTAACTTCAACCATTTCAATAATCGTTTTTATTACTTTTTTTATTTATTATTTATTTATCTCTTATCTAAAATTTATACGAATCTAATTAGAAATTATCCATGTTATTTCTTCATTTCTTTCATTGCATAAATTAATTTGTTACAAAATTTGTGGCCATTTAGTCTTTTTGCATTTAATATAACTTCATGTTAAATATATAATTTCTCTCTATCAGCTTATATAGAACATTATTATTATTCATATTTCGTTCCATACACGTTCAATTAAATAAAATATATTTTCCTGCATCTATAAAAATTATACCTAAACTTTGAATTATAATTGTCTATAGAATTTTTACAAGAGAATTTTTTAATTCGATAAAATAAAAATAATATAAAAATCGTGCAACAAAAATTTAGTATTGCTCTTTCGTGTGATAACATTCAAAACATTTGATTCTGCAAAGGGGTATTCGACAGTATTCACACATATAACATGTATCCTTACGTTTTCCGTGTACTTTACAGACTCTGCATGATCTCTGGGGAAACTTTTTGGTTCCTGAACTTTGAATTTTTTGAAGACGATGCTGCTTCCAGTTCATGGAAAGTCTTTGTGGTGGGTCCTCATGAAGAACACGTCTCCTAGTACCTAATATTGAAGTTTGGATGACGTCTAACGTGTCGAAAGCAAAAACTTAATGAAAATGATTTATAAAATTATATAATACAACCGCTACAAATTTAATCAACGATATGATATGTATGTATGTATAAATATCATTTTAAATAAGAATAATTCTAATAAATAATATATTAGCAGAAATATATTTGTAGAATTTTAATATTAGAAATATATTTTGTTAATCACCATAAAGAAAAAAAACATCTAAAAGAGATACTTTGGAGAGACCCTGCCCTATCCACATCGAGTTCTACACATAATTCGCTGATATCTAAATCGTTGCACACTGAAACGTAATCGAATACGATTTTATGTAGAAAAATGAAAACGAAACTGAAATACCAGAAATAATTATTCTAAATCATATATTCTATTTCCAGAATCACGATACGCGACATTTGCATTTTCCGGGTTTCTTATCCTTATTGTTTCTTTTTCCTCTCTCTCTTTCCGGCATATACACCCCCCATATCTCTCTTAACCATCCAATATTTTTGGATTTATTCTGTCGTGTATATATATATATATATATGTATATGTATATATATATATATATATATATGTATATGTATATATATATATATATATATATTAACCATGATTACTAACGTGAAACTAAGCACAAAACCGAGTATATTATATATTATATACATGAAAGTATGCATACAAATAATGACTTTTTCCTTGATTAGACGCAAAATATGAAAGAAGCGAGGAGTTTCGTATTTCCTTTGGTCGGTGGTCATGACGGAGAGCTGCTCCGCACGGTCGACGTTTTCCTTGCAGAGGAGAGAGAGGTCATGCAATATCGCGTTGCGAGGCCAACGATACAGATTAGCCGCAGAAGAACACAAAAAGGGAAAGGAAGGAAAGTAACGTTATATAGTATATTTAATCAAGGTATCTTGCACCGTCGATCGATAATTCGTTAAGAGAAACGGAAAATAGAACGGGAAGATAAAATAATAAATCTTCATCGAAAAACATCGGCAAATCTTGTGTCAACCTCGTAACGTAATATCGCGATGAAAATAAAAAAGGTAGAAAAAAGATAGAAGGAACTTGGAAATTAACGAGAAGCTACATGCCCTGTTCAGGAAATGAAAAAGCTCTTTCAGAGACCGTGCTACTCTTGAACGTACCGGCTGCTAGGTTGAACCACGTTATTCAACAGTGAAAAGAAAATATAAGCCCTGTCACACCTGCGCAATAGGCTTTTCTCGTAATTGAACATTAGTTTAATAATCTTTCTCCATTCCTAAAAAATGAATTTTTTAACAAATCATTTTCAATGTCTCATTTCTAGATAAGGAAATTCAAAAATATATAAATAAATTTACAATTTGTAGAATTTTTAAGCATAAAATATATTTTCTCTTACTTATTCTCTTTCATTTAATCAATTATATAAACTTAGATACTTCAGTCTTTTCTTTTGCATCAATACGTAAATTTAAGTAAAAGAAAAAGGGAAAGAAAAAAGGGGAAAAAAAAAAAGAAAAAAAAATTTTGTCAAACACGAGTGCCTATTGTTACAGCGAGCAG
Source organism: Apis cerana (assembly GCF_029169275.1). Taxonomy (NCBI): domain Eukaryota; kingdom Metazoa; phylum Arthropoda; class Insecta; order Hymenoptera; family Apidae; genus Apis; species Apis cerana. Next base: position 10,549,806 of record NC_083860.1, read on the forward strand.
GAGCAAATAAAAAATGATATGGATGAGCCTACCTTGAGAGTCGCGGTGGGCCTGGGCGGCCTCCTGGGCTGCAAGAAAGACTTCGTCTGTCGTTCCTGGAGCTCCTGCCACCGAGCCCACAACTCCTCCCGCATTACTTCGATCGCCGGTAACGTGCCATGCACCTATACCTGCTAATAAAACAAACAACAACTATACTCATAAAAATTTTCTTCCTAATACAGATGATACACACTGAGCACTTTCTATACGCAAACAAGACTTAAAATTAGATAATAATAATAAAAAAAAATAAATAAATATAAACGTCATATATAATTCCAATAAATTGTGCAATTTAATAAAAATCAACGAAATATTGTACTAGGAACAAAGGATTATACTTTATTATGTTTTTCGTTATATTCAAACAAGAACAAAGAAAATTCTTTGGATTTTGGAAGTAGTGTCCGAAGTAGTGAAATACAGGGTGATATAAATCATACATACCCTTTTACAAAATAAGTACACTCGGCAGTATCGCGTATAGTATTTAAATAACACAACACATCCCGAACCGAATAAGTCGGTTTTTTTTCTATTTTCGCGAGAAGTAACGTTTAGTAAATAACATCGAACATCTTACATTTTTATTACATCTGTGATCATTGCACACGCATACATACATGCGAAAACATACGTCCAATTTCTGGATATATTTTAAATATCTTTTTCTTAATTAAATATCTACGATAACACTTAGGACAAAGTAATACTGATCGTTTCCAAGCTACTTTACAGTCTGACATTTTGTACATTTCTTATCGTATCCTTAATCTTTCATAATGATGATTTTAATATAAACTTTAATAACTAATTTCAATAACAGAAATAACGTAGCTACAAAATATATTTATAATAAACAATTAACGACCTCACTATACTGCTTAGATACTATCAGTACCCTCAATATCTTTTCAACGAGACTCGGCTCTTGAATATTCTTTAGAAACTGATGAAACAAGGCTCGATTATACAAACTCATGTATATAAGTAGGTATTTGTAATTCTAATACGCATATATAACAATGAAAAAAATTAAGCGTGTGATACTTTTTATATAATGATAATTTAATACGTCAACTAAGAAATAAGAGATAAAATATTAAGTTTTGTATTTCACAATAAATATTTATCAATTAATTTAAAAAAAAATAATAGCATTTGAAAAACAGAACATTTTTAACATGCGTGATATAAATTTTTATATATCGGCTTCTCATGTAAATGTTTTCCAAAAAATTATCACAAATTTGAAAGACGCTTTTTCTGCATGCTTTTTTTCTTATTTGCGCTTTTTCTCTTCCTCTCTGTAAAGTTAAATTAAGAAAACTAAAATAAAATACAATGATCAATCGTGTATCACACTGTATTCTTACAGAGAGAAATATATATATATATTTATATGTATATTTTAAATCGTCACACGCAACAATGAAAATGTAAGAAAACAGAGCAGAAGAGAATGGCATAAATGGTTCTCAATCGGTTGATACCATATTATTATTCGCTGCCGAGTCTTGATATCATTGCATAAACTATACATGTAAAAGCATACACCACACTAAGGCTGCCTAGGCTGGATCAGGTTACTAGGTTGTTGTCTCCATCTCCTTCTGACGACGTTCAACTTTTTCAAATAGAATTGCAGGGTTGAGCGATTAATGCCATACATCTCTGATGCCTGAGTGGTGCTAACCCCCTGCTGTAATATTGCATCCAGGGACATTTTAACCGAGTCTAAACTATACTTTCTGCCCTGTTTTTTTTCCAGCGATTTAAGCAACGCGCCTACGTCAACATCTGGGCGTGGCCGCCTCATGTTCGGCCCTTTTTTACATTCGAGGAAATGGGACGCCCAGAGGGCACCGCCATCACCACCCACCAAATTCCCTCTCGACCGAGACCGCGCTCCCGCCCCCCCACCTGCAACGAGGAAACCCAAACTAGTGTCGGCCGAACATTACACGACCCGTTTTAACATTTAAGAAACAAAAAAACGAAACGTTCGCGTAATTATATTTGAAGTCACCAATGATTGAGTCCCTTCCTCTAATATAATTTTGCATTTTAAATTTAACAAACGTATTTTGCGAGATATGTAAATTTCCTATCCTTTTATTATATCAAACGGATTAGAAAATCGTGCTTCGATTCAAAGTTTCTCTGAATCGAAGTTTTACTACTGTGATATATATATATATATATATGCATATCGTCTGCACAATACGGTATGATTTCTCGTTTAATTTCGTATCGAGTGTACAAATGATTTACATATGTTCGACAATTGAGAATTCGCAACTTATGTACAAAATTTCAATTGATTCACATATCAAGTAAATTTATAAAAATACCCTGTATTTCGCTACTACGTTATAACAAAAGTTCAAATAAAATATAAGAAATAGTTCGTTCAACTTACCAGGATGTTGGGAGGGGTCGTGGGACGGTCCAGCTCTATTGTTATCCTGTTCCATTTCGTTCAGATCGTTCATATCGTCATCCAGCGTCAGATCTTCAACGCTTTCTTCTTGATCTTCTAAATATTCAGACTTTGGCTCGATGAGATTATCATTTGGCTCAGGTTTCTCCAAGGGCAACTATGAAAAAATATATATTTTATAGAAAAAAACATTTCTTTTATTTAAAAATAGTTACTTAAAAATTGACAACAGATAAAATTTTTTAAATATATTATTATTGTAATGACATTATTAAATATCATTACAATCGTGTATCGTACCGTTTCCACTCTATAAGATTAAATTAATATGACATCAAACAGCAGGATAAAGTACGATATCGTTATTCTACCAACGTAGCGAATGAAACAAGAGCATTACAACACAAGCTTCTATTAGACGTTGGTAAATGATTAACGTAATTAGACAAAATTTATTTTTATCAAATTTCATAAATCTCACCTGCAGCATTTCATCGGCAGGTTTCGTCAGCTGCGTCATTAAGGCTGACCTGCCAATGGAATCTGTAGGGTCTGCGTGTACTTTTTCATCTGCCACAGGTGCAATTCCAAGCGCAGGAACACTCATTTGTTGAGGCATATCGCTTGAATTCGACGCTTCGTGGTTTTCTATAGAATTATCATCGCCTATACTTTTTCGTCTAAATTTTTTTCTTTTCCTCGAAGTGGGACTTTGAGAACCTTCCCTGAGAAGAACAATAATTTTATTTCATATGAATAATCAGATATATGGATCATTTTCAAATGTTTCAATATTTTTACCTCGACGAGAGACCCTTAGGTATTTGGGGACTGGCCGAGTCTTCGGGCAGGTCCCCTACGGAACCTTGTGCCATACCCTGCCTAGGAACTTTGTTCTTTTCTATCGTGAGACCGGAAGACGATTGTGGAATGTCCATTTGAGATGTTGTTTGTGGAACTACTTTTTGTTGCCTAAAGTCCGTTTTACTACTACCACTTGTTCTACTTTCTGATAGACCTTTAATTTGCAATGATTCAGCGGCTTTAAGAAGTGCTGCCAGTTGGTCTTGGGAAATATTTACTTCCCCTCTGTACATATAGTCCATCATTGCTTTTAATTCTTTGAATTTTACATCTTTTAGAATGAACACCGGGTGTTTGTCGTAATGCTCACTCAGCAATCCCTATAACAAAAAATTAAATTCTCTAATATTTTCTATACAAATATTTACCAACTTTGCATCATAAAATTTTATTAATTTTTATGTGAAAATATCAAATTTAAAATATAAATATAATTATTTCAGAATTAACAGATAATAATAATAATCTACTTAATAAAAGTCATATACTATTAAATTATAATTTGAAATTAATATAAAGAATTGAAACATTAATCAATAGAATTGAATTTCCTAATTTGAATTTAAATCAATGATATTGCTGCTTCAAACCCCACCACCCACATCAGGGTAAAATCCCAGGGCAAGTGCCCTGGAAATCAGCCATCTTGCTTTCTCTGTATTGATTACCAGGAGGAACCAGGAGGGGGTTTGGGCTTTCAGTCCCCCTGCCTCTCTGGCTTCCACCCAGGCAACATTCAACAAGAGCAGCAGCCATCTTGTTTCAATTTGAGGTTTCCTCTCTTTTAGTTCGAATTCCAAAATTTATCATAATTCGAAATTTCAGTAATAAATAAAAATATTACATTAATAGAAATAAAATCAAAGTTTCAAATAATTTCATATGAGTTTTGTTCAATTTTTTGTACTATTTATCAATGCATAAATAATACACATTCAAAAATTAATGAAAAAGATAAAAACTTTTAGCAAAAATTCGATAATTAAATAATTAAATAATTTTAAATTTCAATTTAAAAAATATATAATAAAATATATACATCAAATATAATATGACGTAATTAAATTATGAATAATTATTAATAATTATAATTATATTATTAAAAATAACAATATAAATAGTAAATAATAATAATAAAATAATATTAATAATATTAATGAAATAATGAAATATTAAAACATACACTCACCTCGAAATAGGGGCTGCAAGCAGATAGCACTACTTTATGCGCTTTCAAGTATTTCCCCTCCGCGGCCAGCGTGCAGTCGACAAGCGTCCCGCTTTCGAGAAGCGTGTCGAAGTTTTGAATTAATGTACTCTGGTGATTATTCCATCTAAGGCAGAATTGCTGGTCGTCTTCCATTTTTTTCGGACTTCGTTCCCTCGTTACTGAATAAGCAAAAAAATATTCGTGGTAATGAACAGACCAGATCTGTTTGTCGTTCAAGATGATCGACTCTGTGCTTAATGCTATCTAACTATATTACGCCCAATTAACACGAACATCGAGGCCGGTAATTTGAAAATACAGGGCAGAGCTAATAATATCTATTATTCCGATTGATATGTGTAATCGCGATAAAAGCTCCGCGAGGAAGCACCAAAGCTTCCAAAATGGCCGTACGATGCAAGCGCGTCGGTCGAATTGGTGTTCTGGCCTTTTCCTTTGTGCGTGTCCTCATAACGGTAATGGACGATTTGGTGGGGATGATGCAGGAGGACGCGCAAGCACTACGCATGCGCAGCTGCGCCCGACCTGCGCATTTAAGTTGCGCACTAGTCGAGTGCCCCTGGAATTCAGGGACGTCTGCAGGATACTTAGTACCCTAATGATATTATATTAAATTTAAAAACAAAACCGTAATTTGTCAATTATGTTTAAAAAAAAAAATTATAAAAATCACAATAAAATATTCGATCTAAAAAATTATAAGTAAATAAAAAAATTAAAGATCGTAATAATTTATAAATGTGAAAACAATTCTATATTATATAAGGATATTTTGATATCCTAGTATTTTTTAAATAATACACATTTGTATTTTTATCATATTTTTAACTGTCATATAATATTATTATGTACAATATTTAATTATCACTAAAACTGCACATAAAGTTTTATACTATCATTGAAGAATTACGTTAAAGTTTATGACACGGATTAAAAGGTAAAAGTAACATAATTTACGTCATCGAGCTTTACATCACTGACGCGCAATAAAATGTAAAATCGATTCCTTGCTTCACATGCGCACCGCATAAAACTAGTACTGGAGGGGGGTACAATGCAAGACATACGCGCTTGAAGATTAATATGAAATAAAGCGAAGTGCATTCACCACTGCTTACAGACGATTGCGTAATCTATTTATATTGTTATCTCGTATTGAATGTTACGTCAGATGGTGTCGAGCAACGTGTGAAACAAAAACAAATTGACTACAGATAATTTTTTCAAACATATTTACTAACCGGCGAAAAAGAACGATGCACTTTCCATACACCGCCCCTAGAAACTACGAAAGGAGAGGAAACGTGGATCACAATATGGCCGTCCGCGAGATCGCGCCCAGACAAAATGGCGATAGAAATGAAGTTCGCAAAGAAAAAGATTTGAAATTTATTTTTAATATTACATTTTCCCGTTAAAGCATCGTCTGGACGAGAATATTAAAATCGCAAACACTTGCTTTATTGGGAAGTTTTTTCAAACAATAATTAAAAAAAATATATAAGTTTTCTTAGAAGTACAGAGGATCCGCCCGCGCCATGTCACCCTACCTTAGGATTTTCCCGAATTTTCTCCAAATTTTAAAGAATATAACAAATGATTAACTATTTGTTGTAACACTCACCTAATATGGACTATAAAACAATCTAATATCACAGGATGGGTGAAAAATGAAAAAAAAACTGCGTAAACGTCCGAGCTCGGCGTGCGCCTCGAGCGCTGCCCTTTTCAACAATGGCGCAGCCGAATGCCTAACTCGTTGTATGCCGGCCGTCAGAGAGCGCAAGCTTCCCCGGAAGAGGGAACGAGAGAAGGAAAAACGAAAGAAACTATTGAGCATGCGCTCTGGTCTCAAAAGTTATGATGATCTTCATCGTGATTGGAAATTATTGCTAGAGGACGCTAACCGACAACATTTGTATTTTTTCCATTTTCATGTAATAATTTATATGAATATTGAATGTGTGACATAAAATTAATACTATCAAAGAAAAAAAGATTATAAGTTCAAATTTCGTTCTTATAAAAATTTTTATTTTTTAAAAACAAAATTCATTTAAAAAATATCTAATCCAACAATATAACAAAAAAAGCAAGGAAATTAAAATAAACAATACAAATCATAGTTTATAAGAATCCATATTTTATAATTTATGTATATTAATAATTTTACTATTCAAATGCAAAGTGATAAAATACGTATTTATAAGTTGTGTATTCAAAAAAGAAACTGGTCGATAAAATGTAAGACCATTGACTTTAAAATTTGAATTAGAACATTTTTTGAATACATTCAATTATAATAATTCATTCGTCGTAAGAAAAAAGGGTAACATATGAATAATTAAAATTCAATAATTGATAATAAAAATGTATAAAATGTCTTGTACGTCATTACCGGTCCTGGGCCGCAACCTAGCACGCGTACATAATGGCCGACTTTACAGACATGGTCAAAGCAAAATGGCGAGAAGTGTTCAAAAATGTTTGAAAAATGAAAATAGATATACTTTAAAAAGTGATAAATTCATGCAAATTTTGAAATAAACATTTCATTTAAAACATTTCAAATGCCATACTTTCGTAGAAGGATTAAGTATTTATGATGTATCTGCATCTTATCCATTGATTTAACGGGACAACCTGATTTTTCATGAACTTTTCACAACGACAATGAAATTCGAAACACAATACACAAATCGACAAATATATATAAATTACTCACCTATATTGGCACAATCTAAATATCACAAGAGGAAAACTTGGGAAAACTACACGTCCTGTCCTCAGCGTACACTATCCGAGCGCCGTGGCTTCTTTTTACGCAATGGCCGAACTGCTACGCGTTAACGATCGACCCGCTCTGCGAAGGGATAACCGGGATGCTCGGAAACAGTGTGGTTCTTGTGGGGAGACGCGGCGCAGAAAATTGAACTTGACGTTGTGCGCATCAAGGTACGAATAGTGGGGTAAAGAGAACGGCCGGTTAACACAGGGCCGTCAAAAGATTTTCAGAACCTAGTGACTTTACTTTCATAAAAGAACGATGAATATAAGGAAGGAAAATTATTGGTAAATTTCTATTTATCAAACAATAAATTTATAAATATATAATTAATGGCGAAATTTTCTATGCGTAGTACATAATAAATTCGTAGAATGACAGTGATTTCTGTTTTATTCCATGTGATTTAAAGTTGCCCTGTATCAATTGTTTCCAACGATATACATACATGTTACAGTTTGGCGGAAAATTCAAATTTTTTATCAGATGTACAATTTTTCAATTATTTATCAAAAATATTGAATAAAGAAATTTTAAAGTTGTAAAGAAGAAAGTTGATACAATCCTGATTTTTGCCGGTTCAACATTATGGCAATTCGTAGCGGTGGAAGGGATTCGCATGGACGTAGTGGGGAAGAAGGCAGATTTCCGTTCAGGGGCGCGTTTACGGCGTAGCGCAGCCGGCGGGAGAGGCGAAAGGCGACGCGGGAGAAGTGGAAAGCCGGGAAGAGAGAGCCGACGAAGGGAAGAATCGGGGTCCACAACAAAATCGCTTAATCGCTTTGCGCCACCGTCCGCAACGGAACACGGGTCGTCCGCCGCCATCACGGTGCCCCCTAGTGTGCATTTATGTCTTTCTCTTTTTCCGTCTCTCTCCGTGATTCGCTACGCCACTTCGTGCCGCGACGTTTTCACGGGCAAACCGAGAGTGACAACTGCCAGTCGTCGGCGCAGTACGTGCTTTACGCGACGACTGACAATTGTCCTTGTGTCATCGCGTGAACACACGTTTTGTGAAAAATCCTTTATAAGACATCTTATTGCGCGTAGTCGTGTATACCAAGTGTCATAACTATAGTAAAAGTGAGTGTCTTCTGCGAACCTTGGCACAGAGTTGCCAAACATCAGCCAAAGTTTAACTCCAGTGGTGATTTTATTCGAGGGTCAGGTCATGGTAAGGTAAGTGCAATGATAAATTTGTACACTACGATTGTTCACCCCGTGAATCATCGATATCATTACATCATGATTCTTAATCATTTCTTTGTTCAACAACGAGTATATTAAATCTACTTATTGTTACATTGACACGTCTTAAACAGAATCTTAGATATACACAATAGTAATAGATGAAAAATATATCAATAAACGAATGTTTGAGCAATAATTATTTTAAGGCTTCGATGTGAAAATACTGTCAATCTTTCACAAGCGATATTTTGTACCGCGTTTACGCGTGCTTGTCTTGTATTGTTTTGACTTTCGACCGTTTCGTCTATAGTTCCGCACAGCTGGTCAGTCGCGTGTGCGTACTCGTATAGATGTGCGTGACAATGATCCACGACATTTAACGACCTGTCGCATTCGGAAAGACAAATTAAACGTCCCTCCACGCGCGCCTCGTGGCTTCTCACCATGAGGATTTGGAACAGTTGCCGCGTGCACGTTCGAATCGCTGTCGTCGATTACGGTAGGTCACGTGCACGATAACTGTCCAATAATCAGCGATTACGTATGCGCAGGAAACACTTATTTAATGTTTGCGCGTATAGTATAGCTGTATACGAAGAAAAACATGACTAGCATCTTGTCTTGGCGCAAAATTATTCGTAATACGCAAATCATATAACAAAGATTTTAGAAAATTTGTTTTTTTTTTTTTTTTAAATTCTATCTTTCGCAAAGCATCAAGTATAGATTTTTTGTAATTGTTGATAGTATTTATTACTCGCGTTTGACTTTCATCTTTGTGTATATATTATACACAAAGATAATAATATAGATGCAGTATATTATAAGTATGTTACGTATGTTGTAATGATATCAATGATTTATGCATTAAATTTGAATTGCGATATTTAAAGTGACAAAAATTGATAAAAAAATTTGATTATACAAATTAGAAGAATGTAACAAATATTCATTAAAATATTAAAAGTAAAATGTTGAAAATAAAGATTACGATAAAGACAAAAGATCGAAAGAAAAGATGATAATGTCTCGGAGAATAGAATAGAATCTAGGAATCTAGAATGCACGATATTCGAAATATCTGTAATTATATATAGAAATTATTTATTAAATCATTGATAGAATTGGAAGAATCATTAATAAGTACGCACTATGTGCACCTGAGATTTTCTCCACGATCGTACGGTAACCAACGGTTTACCCATACATTGTACCAGCGGTGCCGATGATAAAGAGAAATGCTGCCTAGAAAGCAGGTCTTGACTGAATCTAGGCCACCCTGATGGCGCGTACACATTCTCTACAATTTTACTGTTCCTTCTCTCGGCCTTGCCGCGTTCGTATCCGCCGGGAGAACCACGTATATTTTCTTTTCTCTGCTCTCTCTTCTTCTCGTCTATTTCTTCCTCTCTTTGTCGTTTCTCAATCCCTTCCATTCTATCAGGTTCTCTTTTTCTCTTCTTTTCTCTTTCTCTTTCTTTCCATTTTTTTCTTAGAACGATCCAAGGCTCGAGTTCCGGAGGGCGACTGCGACTGCGTAAGAGATAACGTTAGTAAGCGCATTTAAAAACTTGCAAGTTAAGTTTTGCTTTTAAAAAGAAAAATAATACATATATATATATATATGCAATCAGATTTATTTACAATTCTGATTCCTCTATTTATTAACAATAACGGTTTTCAAGAAAGGGTAAAAGAAAAAGGGAGTGTAAGAGCTATAATTTCAACTTGTACTATCTTTAAAAGAAAACTACGATGAGATCGACTATTTTCTCAAGAGCCCCAAGCGGAATCGCGTGTATATGACTGACAGTGGGGCGATCGAGAGCGACCTAGAAAGGTTTCAAAAGACATTTTCCCGTTCACCCACGTATAAAGCTGCCCTCTCACCGCAAAAGCATAGAGCCACATAACGTGAAACCTCGTATAGTAATTGAGATGGTAAAAGAGAGAGGAAGCGGAGAGACGAACAGATAAAGCCATGTACACGTCGAAAGTGTTAAGAACATAGGGAAAGAGAAAGAGATAGCTATAAATATAACAGATAGAGAAAGAAGGAATGAAACGTGATGGACGCAAAGAACGCAGGAAAAAAAAGGAGAACTCGGGTGAATGTATGTTTCTCCGGACAGAGTATATTACACATGTATACTATACGAACGTGTGTACTCGTATGCATTTGTGTGCAATGCTGAACGTACGTGCATAGGAACAACGGAAAGTACGGAGCATAATACGGAGAAAACGCTGGTAAAAGGAAAGAGGCCCCTCTGCCTGCCTTTCCAATCGAATCGAACGCCCCTCTCGCCTTTGTCATTTTCTCTTTGTCCTCGTTTTAGGCTTGCCGTTCTCTCAGAGTGCTCTCTTTTCCTTTCGTGCTGTTTCATTCTTTTTCAGTTTCTCTATCTCCTACGAAACCCATAGACAGATTCACACGGAATAACCAAAGAACATGGCCATTCTCTTTTCATCCGAGGCCTCTCCTCCTATTTCTCTTCCCCTCTTTTTCCCCTTCTCCTTCTTCCTTCTCTTCTCCATCATTCCGTATTCCCGTAGCAAGCATCTTTGTCGCACTACGAAAGAGAAAAGTACGGAAAGAGGGAAGAGAACGGACGAAAAAAGATAGAAGGAGATGACGAGACAAGAAATTTCTGTTGCTTCGCTCGGCTTTGTCCAGTTTCTCTCTTCACCCTCTCTGACTTCCCACGTAGCATCCTGTCTACCACCCTAACCTCTCTTTTCTTTCTTTCCTACGTTTCGATCTGCCTCTACCCACCTTTTCCTTTTCCTCACCGCCTCCTTCCCGTGTTCCCCTTCCTCGATAACCTTCTTCGTCACCGCCACCTCCAGCTCTACCTCCACTTCCACCTCTACCTCCTCCTCCTCCTCCTCTTTCTCCTCCTCCTCCTCCTCCTTCTCCTTCTCTTTTTCCTTCTCCTCTACAATCTTCTCCGCTTACTCGGTCGTCGTCATCGTCGTCGTCGTTGCGTCGTCGTCGTCGCCGCCACCGCCACCGCCACCGCCACCGCCACCGCCAGCGCTACCGCCATCGCCACCGCCACCGCCACCGCCACCGCCACCGCCACCGCCACCGCCACCGCCAGCGCTACCGCCATCGCCACCGTTACCATCGTCGACGTCGTCGCTGTCTCCTCCTTCACCTTCGTCCCCTCTTACCCTACTCATCGGAACCGATCTTTTCCGCTGGCAACCCTCTTGCCTTTCTCTCCGCACTCTCTGTATTCTCCGTTTCTCGTTCCAATGTATACATACATATATCCTATTTCTTTGAAACCGCGCAAATAGAGAGGGCAAAAAATGTAAGAGGAGGAAGGAGAAAGAGAGGGAGAAGGGAACTTTCTTGATCGATTATTCCGCCTTTTTGTTTGCAACTTATTTACGAGACAATCTTTCACCTATACGGATCGACTAAAATTATGCGCGCGAAAATACCAAATTACCTCGTTTCGAAAGTAATCGTTATTATAACAAATAATAGAATTGGAAGTGAAACACATGATTATTTTTATCGTTAATGAATGTAATTTTAAAAACAGCGAAACAATTGGAAATAGAAAATGTCTCGAAAAGAAATTTCGAGTCATCGTTTACACGCGATCATTTCTACGCATATCTAAACACTTGACTGTGTCGTACCGTACGTATACGGGATCACGTCATAAACTTTCCGTTCCACTTGGAAACAATTTAAATGCACGGAGTACATGCACCCGAGAAGAAAACTGTATTGCTCGGCGATTAATCGCGTTTAAAGATCGTTGTTCGACACAGGCCGATTCCGCATCTGACTCACTCGCGTTATTCCACTCTTTCAACCTTCCCTTTCTCTTCCTCTCCTCCTTCCCTCCATCCCTTCTCTCGCTCTCCCGTTCTCGCACTCTCCCGCCTCATCCGTTCATTACGTCCCTTCTCCATTCCCGTCTCAAAAAAGCAGTTTTGCCTCTTCCCTCCTTCTTTCTCTCCCCAACCTTTTTTCCCTACCGCTTCTCTTCCTCTTTCTCTATCTCCCCCTTAGATTCTCGCTCGCGTTCCCCTTATCTCCGGAGTTTCTCATTGTCTGAAAGGGCCATCTGTCCCCCGGCTTTTTCATCCTCCGCTTTCATCCCTCCGCTGTACACGAACACACAAAGAGACTCTCTTATCCGCTGTTCACCACCCTCTCTTCACCCTTTCTCCCAACTCCCTTCTTCTTCGTTGCTTCCGTTCACCCGACTACTCCTGCGCATCCTCGTTGCTCCTTTCTCTTTCCTCGAAAACTTAACCGGCTACCTTTCCCGGCTAAATAGTAGTGCTATTGATGATCGTCATGAGACAGACGGATGGAGAAAGAAACAGAGGGAGTGAGAGGAGCGGGAAGGGGGAGGGCAACGTAGTAAAATCGAGACTTTTAGAGTAACTATTTCGATTTTAGTTTCGTTACGTTTAATCGAAAGTGTATCGCACGAAGAGGATTTTTTCTTTTTTTTAATTTGGAAAAAGGGAGGGAAAGAGAAGGAGAGAAAAGGGGAAAGTAATATTTCAGTGATATTACAAATTTAAGAGAATCCGTATTCGAATTTCAGCGGAAAAGTATCAAAGGCAAATGCATAGTAAAGAAAATGCTACAAGAGAGAAGAACTTTTTTTATTCATGACACGAATGGTGGTTGTTCGATAGCCGTAGAATCGAATGAACGGGAAAAAAATTGTGCACCCTCGTAGTTAGGGAGAAGAGATCCCTCTGGGCAAGCCACGTGCGACCTTGGACAAGTCCACGTCACCCTCTTACGTTGCACCCTTCGAAGGGACGCAACCCTGATCACGTGGATACCGGGGGTGGTTTCTAACCCTCGTTTATCCTTGTTCTATAAGAGCGAAATAAAAAAAAAAGAGAGAAAACGTACACTATATACGAACGAAAGGATGCGTGGAACGAAGAACAGGTTGCGTGCAAGCGATACTCGTTCCAAGTATTTTTTAAGAGAGAGAAAAATGTTGGAAGGAAAAATCGCTGTGCACGATTCGTTTGACCGCAATATTTTAGAAATAATCCCTCTACTAAAAGTTATTATTAATATGTCACAATAACGGGACGATTGCTAACGAACTACGATAAAATAGAATATTGTAAAAAAAAAAAAAGAAAAGAAAAGGAAATAAATGCAAGATAATAAATTATTTTTTAACGACCGAAGGTCAACCGGTCGAGGGTTAATGTAAACAAGTTTACACGCGTTATTCCATCAAATAGATATTCTTTCTTAGAGGACGACGAAGAACGATCGAAAACAGTCCCGACACATAGAGGGCATTTTTCTTTTCTTCTTTCTTGCACATCTCCACGTGTCGATTCCTCCGCTCTCGTTTGCTTCCAGTGAAATTGGCGTTTCCGGGTCTCTCTCTACTCCCCCCTCTCCCATATCTCGTGGCTCGTTCTTCCTCCTCTCTCTCTCTCTCTGTCTTTCTCTCTCTCCTCTCCTTTCCTTTCCTTTCCTTTCCTTTCCTTTCCTTCGAAAACGGCGTCAGAGGGTAATGGGAGGGGGATGTAAAGGTGGTAGGAAGAACGGAGACACACAGGCAGCCACTGTACAGTATATACACGTATATACGACTGCGCTGTTTCAAGTGGTAGGGCGAAGAGGAACAGGTGAGAGGCCGAGAGAGCCTGGTTCTCTCGGAAAGGTGAACGGAGAGAAACGAAGAAACGAAGGGCATTTGGAATGCGGTACTGTTATGCCTTACGGTACAGACAGGACGGAAATTAGGACTGCTTCGACTCGTTGACCACTGTTGTTCCTTGCTCTCCTCATTTGTTTATCCTTCTCTCTTTCTCTCTCTTTAATCCTACGCCTTTCAGTTCTACAGAATGAAAAGTTCGCGAAAGTGAAGTGACCGGAAAATATTAACGAAACGATCGACTACCTTTCACCACCTTGCGTTCGATATTCCAAAGAATCGATAGAAATCGTTTCTTATACCGGTGATTGAATCGCTATGACCCGATGTCGATGTCCTTTCGACATCGGTGAATCGGATTAGAAAAATAGGCATTTTTGGAAAATCGTGCAAAAATCAGCCTCGCGTTATCCTTACATTACATTGTTGTAATACATATTGATATTCGTTGGAATCATATTTAATAAATGGTTTCTTGATAAAAAAAATAAAAGATCGTGTGTAACCTCGATGATATTGGAAAGCGATTTTCATATCGCGATGCTTTCGATTAACAATTGGAATCATCGAACAAGGATAATTCTATCGGCAAGAAAGAAAATTCGAATAATTATCGAAAAGAAAACGATACGTCTAATGAAAAGGAGAGGGGGAAATAAATAAAAGGAGGAGGAGAAAGACGGCGAAATTTAATCGATATATATTTAACTAGTTTCGGCGTTTTATCAGCCGCGCCTTTTCCATGATGGAAGGGGAACGAGAATATGGAAGCGAAACGAGGCGAAGGAAACTGTTCTGGAAGATTTCAGAACGTTCCCTCTAGAAACGCGCGGTTCTGGGTGGAAGAACCGAAGGCAGGAGGGGAGAAGCCGTTTCCGCTTACGTTTTCCCGGAGAAAGAGCTGGTTGGTCGTCTCGAGGATGACGGTACGACGGGTACGATGGTACCACGACGACGAAAGGAAAAAGTCCGAGAAGAGCCGAGGAAGAACGTCGATAACGTTGGAAAAACGTAAAACGCGCACCGACCAGGAGGAAAAGGAAACGCGGCGTGTAGTATAAGGAGAGGAAGAGAGGAGAAAGAGAGGAGGGTAGAAGCTTCCCATCGAGCGAGAAAACGGAGTGGCTGGTGTGGTGGAGAGAGAGAGAGAGAGAGAGAGCGGAGGAGAGGATAGGATGGGAGAGGAGAGTTGTGGAGAGAGGAGAGAGGAGAAAAAGAGAGAAGGGTGGCGGAGACCGTGGAAGAAAAGGGGCCACGAGAAAATAGCGTCTTCGCCTCGTGGGGAGGGAACGAGGGAACGAGTAAATGGAGCCAACGCGCGGAGAAAGAGGGAAGGAGAGACGAGGAGGGTCGAGAAAGAAACGACGAAACGACCGAGGGACAAGGAGGGCCAGAGAAAAGAAAAGAGGGAGATGGAACGAGAACGATACGAGGGTAGAAGAAGAGGGGGAGCGCGCGCTCGTCTACTCTCCACGAATGGCAGAGAGACAGACGGGAAAAAGAAAGAGGATGGGATCCGAGGGAGGCGAGGTGAAATTGGACACAAAAAGCTCGAAGAAAAATTGAGATGAATCGTGGAAGGGAAGATGGAAGGGAGGATTCTCTGAAAGGGAGAGACCAACGCAGTGTCCTTCTTCGAGGCCGCGAAAGAAAGCGTGAACGCACGAGGGATGAACATCGTTCATCGATACGGTATATTATGTGGTATATTATTGCCAATTTTAGTCATCGTTTAACGAGACTCGATATTCTGTCCGCTCTGCCTCTCTTTCTCTCTCTTTCTTTCTCTCTATATCTCTTTCCTTCTCTTCCCGTCCTTTTCTTCTTGTATTCGCGCGACTCGCCATTTCAAAACGCGTATACCATACAACCACACGGTTCACGTTGTTACTGTTGCCGTTGCTGTCGTCATTGCTGTCCCTCGTGTCGTTATTGTGCTACCGTTACCGCTGCTACGAATACGTCGATCGTGTGTAAGTGAACGCTGTTGTGCTCTGTCTAGCTCTCTACACGCTTCTATACAGGCCGTTCCAAGAATGTGGCAATACATGGTTAATTGAAGATTAATCTAGAGGTAATTTCAATTTTAATTTTCCTTTGCAAAAACTCTCGTTGCGCTTTTGTTACCGAATTATTAATGAAAAACATCGGCCAATCGTGGAGCGCGTAAACTAGTTAAGCCGCGACGGTAGCGTTGGATACGTGCCGCCGAACGCAAACAAGCGTTCGAGCAACATGTGTTAAGAAGAAATAATTCTGTCCAATGTAATAAACAAATATTTTTCTTAATCGAAAAAATTATTATATATCTTATTCAGGAATAATAAAACTAATTAATCAATATTCGTATAAGATATTCGTATCCTCCCCTCCTTATCATCCTCCTCTTCCTCTCCCTTTTTATCTTGCTCCTCTTTCTCCCCTCCTTTATCACTCCCTTCTCCCCACTTCTTTATCATCCTTCTCTACTTCCCCTTCTTTATCGTCCTCCTTTTCCTCCCCTCTTTTATCATCCTCCTCTTTTTCCTCTTCTTCAATGCGTATCATTTATCGTTCATTTGCTAGAAAAGTTTCATACTCTTTTTACACCGCAATTTTTAAATAATTCGTTTCGAATAATAATACGCTTCGTGATTGGCCAGCGTTTTTAATAACTCGTTATTAACAAAATCGTAATAAAAGTTTTCGCAAATTAATTCTTTCATTCGAAATTAATTCTCGAGAATCTTCGATTAACCTATAAGCCCACATTTTTGGGACACCTTGTATATCACCTTTTTTTCCATCACCGTATCTTTGCCATACCTTCTCGCGAGTGACGCGCGCGCTCTCGTTTACCGTGTCCCGCTCGAGTAGCTTAGCTTCTCTTTACCCTCGTTGCTTCTTTCACGGTCAACGTTTACGCGGGGAAACGCACCGACGAAAATACTTATATATCGTATACTTTTCTATCCGTTCGAATTAAAACGAGAAGTTGGCTACTCGATTTCGTAATTTTCAACATGTCGATAACGAGGATATAACACTGGAATAATAATTCGTTGAAAAGATAGATACGTACGTAATAGTGAAACGTTATCGATCGATGTACACGTAAAACGGATCGACAAGCGAGAAAGCGTATCGATCGATTCGCTCAGGCACAAACGATCAATCGCGATCAATTCGTTACATTTCCATCATACTACGCTCCTTGCTCTTTATTTCACAAAAAATGAAAAATTCAAATGACGCGATTTTTCATTTCGTCGGATAAACATATTCGATTATTAATGTAATGAAATTATAATACATTGAAATTCTCGAGAACGAGAAGATACGAAATTGTACAATTGTTTTCGAATATTTATCGAATTAAATTAAAATTTCGATGAAAAAATCGAACGTATGAACGGCACGCTTTCCGTGCAAGACAAGAGATTAGAAACAGTCTCCTCTTTTCTTTGAGTCGCATTACATCCGGTTTTCTCTTAATTCGATCCACCATTTTAATCCTTCCTCTCCTCTATTTTCTCCTCGATTATTTTGCATATTTTATTCCAATCGAATTTATCTCAACAATGAATCATCAAAGTCGTCTTATGCGTAACAATTCGATGGACAATTGTAACTTTATAATATATAACAAAAAAAATTGATACATCTAATCTTAAGTTTGCATTTGCCAAAACTACCAAACTTTTTCATATTTTTTTTTCTTTCTTATTCCAATTATTATAATATCCAATTATTATTGGAAATTTGAAGATGGCTATTAAACGCAAGCATAATAATTCTATTCAAAGGATTGAATAGAACTTGATATAAGAGAATTTAAAAATACCGAACGAAATATACAAAGAAAGGATGATTTATTTGAGAAAAATATCTTTGAGAAAAAATATCAATCGCAAAATAGTCGTATGCGAAGATCACGGCATTCGAGATCGAGGAAACTTGGTAGAATCACTGTTGACTATCGGTTTGTTCATTAATTGTTGTTTGTTAATTACTGGTTCTTCGTATATCGATTAATCGAATCTCAGACGTATCTATTCGCATACGTGGACGAGTTCATGCCCAACTCTTCTCGTAGAAATCGTGAATGGGAATATACACGTGTAAAACATCGTTAAAGATAAGAGAAAGTGGCAAAAACCGATTGATAATTAGACCAGATATATTTATTTATGCACTATCTACGACCTTCCTTAATATCTACCGCAAACTAATTCTGAGTGAGTATCAATTAACACGTTCGAGATTGAGTCGGTTCAAACAAGAGATCCAGCATTTGTATCATCGATATCAATTATCTCTTGAAAATCGTTTTATTAAGAAAATATTAGAATACAAGATACATATATATACAGTCAGTTTCCGAGATCAAGAAATGTAATTAAATTATTCTGGAACGCAAAAAATATGAATTTTTACCGATAACTCGAATCATAAATCGAAGGAAAAAATAAGTTGGCCAAGCGAGAATAAGTGTTGTCAAAATATACATCGATTCTTGCGAAAGTGTTAATTCCGAGGGAACACGTTTCAATCCTTGCGATTAAACGATCGAAATTATTTCTAGTTCGTAACGAGGTGATTTGTCTCGAGGCTTGTCGGTGGCGCGGCGTATCCGTATGCGATATGAAACGGAATCGCGGACAGGGCAACGGTTGGAGAGAGAGAAATCGGTGAACGAAGAGAATCCGGAGGGGAATGGAAGGAAAGAGGCGCGAAATGAGTGGAGAGCTTAAAGTTTTTCACGTTATCGGCTCATGTCTAAGCAACTGATAAAAGTCCGTGTTCCTACGGATAGATAACGGGGAATGGGCCGTATAAAGAGTCACATAGATAGAGGCAGATAAAGCACGGTCCACGGAACAGGTGAATGTTACGAGACAGACCAACGCCCGACCTTCTTCGTCGCTTTTGCAGTGTCGCGTTCATATAGTACATATCGTTCACTTTTTTTCCGTGTACACACACACACGTACACACACATACATTGTTTATTACCGGCTTCCTTCTCGTTGTGTCTTCTTTTCGTTTTTCCCTTTTCTCTCTCTCTCTCTCTTCCTCACTCTTTCCCCTTCCCCCTCTCTCCATCGTCGAACGGTTGTCGAGAAACGTTGTTCACGCGTTATATAGAAGGTTCGTTGTAAACGTTGCTCGTTTGTCCGCTCGTTGTTCATCGCGTGCGTCACTTGTCGACTTGCTCGATCTTCGAATTCCTAATCCATCGAGATCTTTTCGATCGTCGAGATCGAACCGCGAAAGTGTTTCTTGATTTCGTTCCATCACGAGGGCGCAGACAGGCCAGTTGTTTGTTATCGTTTACCAACCGTTTCGTTTATTATCTCCTTCTCCCCGCCTTCCACTCGATTCGTTCCACAGAAACCGATTCCGTTATCCGATTCTTCACCCATCTTTTCCTTCTTCTCTTCTCTATCGATTTATTCTCACGCCCTCCTCCCTTTATTTTCTTCACCTACCGCAAATACGATCTCTCTCCTCCCCGCGCCTCTTAGTTACTTTTCGTAGCTGTGCCGGAAAGGAAAACGAATATTTCATGGAGACGGATCGTTATTGGGGCGTGCACTACAGGTACTGTCCCGCTTTACGGATCGATTTAAAAGAAGGAAGAAGGGTACCGTTCCAAGGAACAAGATCGTATCGTGGCTCGTGCGACTAAAGGACCAAGTTAGATCTTCTTCACGAACCGACCACCGGTTTTTCCGATCGAATTCGAAATTTCGCGCGGATCGAACAATTCTCTTTTGTTTACCTGTTAAAAATGATCGTTAACCTGATCTTTTTGTTGCAGCGGCGGCATGGCCGGGCAGCACTACTGCCTGCGCTGGAATAACTACCAATCAAACATGACGTCCGTTTTCCATCAACTACTTCAAACGGAAGCTTTTGTCGACGTTACTCTCGCATGTAACGAAGCTTCCTTAAAAGCTCACAAGGTAAGTGAATTCCGAAGAAGAAGAAATAAACATCAGATTTATTTGATCTCAATAATCGAGATATCTTTTGAATTTCGTTCGATCCAAATTCACTTTGCTAATCGTCACGATTATATTTTTTCTTTTTATTTATTTATTTATTTATTTATTTATTTAATCGACATAATGTAACGCGTTTATCTTGTTTGTTTCACGGATAGCTTTAGATTGATGTACCGATTTTCTTCTATCTACATTATTGATCGTTCGATACAACTTCTTCTTGTTTGCGCAGGTGGTATTATCGGCGTGCAGTTCCTACTTTCAAAAGCTCCTACTTTCAAATCCCTGCAAACATCCGACAATCATTATGCCACAAGATGTATGCTTCAATGATCTCAAATTTATAATAGAATTCGTCTACAGAGGGGAGATCGATGTTTCGCAAGCAGAACTTCAGGTAAGTCACTGCTCTCTATACATATGTTTTATTAGAAAATGACGAATCATGTATCGTTAATCCTTTATTTTTTTTTTTTTTTTAACTATTCCTCTCTTTTTTTTTTCTTTCGTTGTTCGGTATTGTTCGGTGTTGCATTGCTGTCGCGTCACTATCATTTTATTTATTGAAATATCGTTCTTTTAACACCGTAATAACGCATAAAAATTTATTCAGCGAAAGTAATTTGAACCTCTCACTTTCAAACCGTGACGCAAATTGACAAATAGAAATTGAGGAATAAAGATTAAACGATACAAAGAAAAACTTGGCGATACTTTGAACCACGCGAATAACGCAATCGAATCGCGACCCTCTTCCCCCCTGATGTTGTTCAGAATGCTTGATTAAACGATATAAATGACAAGATGTTCGAAACTTTCTCCTTCCCCTTCCATCATCGTATCCTAGGTAAACACAACACAACCCTTATAGACGTTTTTACCGACAGTGCAAGTGAAGTACTCTATTTTCGACATTACTCGTTGAGCATTTGTCCTCAAACTCTATATATCCACCGAAGGTTAACTCACTTCATTTTCTACGAAACGATTTCGCCATGAACTGATTCCTAACTTACCGATCCAGATTCATTTGCTCTTTTTTATCTCTATCCAGTTATCGATAGCGTAAATTCTTTTTGAATCTTCTAGATGGCGTAAATGTATCTATTTATCCATTTTTGTTATCCACGTAACTTTAAATTTGTTTCTGTCGTTTGACTTTGTATCCCTCCTATTTCCGATATCCCATTTTTCGTTTTCCATTTTAAAATTATTATATAATTAATGTAAAAAAATCTAACAAATAACAAGCGTTCCTTCTCAGTATGCTTTAATACTTCGTACTTTTATTCGTAAATCCAATTTTGCGTTAAAATTAAATTATATATCAGAATTATATAAAATTAAGAAAAGCATCGATAACAACTACTTGCTTACGTATTTGCAAAATGATACATTATAAATCCGGAAATAACATATTAATTTATTATTATCGAATCTCTTTGTATATGAAAATACATTTTTATAATGAAGATACATAAACTGATTAAACGTTTAACACGAATACTTCATCGTATAACGAATTAACATTACGATTCAACCAAAAATCAAATTTAAATTACAAAAAAAATATTACGTGACAGTATTGACAAATGATCAAACAACTATCTCTTTAAAAAATATAAGAAAAATATAGCAACAAAAATGGTTTTCACTTATATCGTTAGTTTTCTCACATAAAAATATTTGTTTAATCTAGTAAATTTGATTGTGATAGTAATTATTCTTCAAATTTCAATTTCATCACACGAGAAGAATAATATTAAAAGATAGTTATGGTTCGTAATATTACATTATTATATTTTATTCACATAAATATTTGGAATGATATTCATAACAAATAGAAATGATTTTAGGAAAAGCAATTATTGTTTGATGTTAGAGATAAACGATCTCTATTTAATATATCATAAGAGTAAAGAAATAGTTAATAGGGAAGATAAATTTGGATTTTCTGACATATTAATATGAATATGAGGGGAATTGGTGAAGGAACGAATTATGGCTGTCCCCTCCCCCTCTAAGAAATATCGGATGGTAAAATCCATCCTTTCCGTGAACCTTGACGAGTGATGCTTTACCATCTCCAGCATCACGCGTCATCGGCCAGATATGTTTCGAGGTATCTTTACACACGTGTTGATTATTCTTCAATGCAATGCTTAAATATATCTATCTATATAATATCCATATGTAATATAATATAGTAAAATTATTCATTTGATCCTGATTTTCGCGTGATATTTAATGTTATAATTATATTGTCAAATCTCTATATTTTTAATATTAAAAAATTATTATTGGTTTTATAACTTATTAATTTTTAATATTATAATATAGAGCACTGATGCAGAACTTTTTATTATTTCATAAAGTATTCGTAATATTTATCATGTTGCACTATAATAAATCTCTGGAAAATCTATTAATCTTATTGACAATAAACTTTCATGCTTCCAAAGTAAGGCGATATATTTGAAAGAACAACTTGATAACTTGTAAGCGATGTTTTGAGCTTCGTTGTTTCGCCATTTTTTTTATCTTCTTTTTAAACCGCTCCGTGAAGCAAAACGTGTTGGCACGCAATAATGCTCACGTCCCTAATCGATGTTGTTCATCCAAACTTTTGTACGTGTTCGTTTTCGCTTCAAACGATTGTGATTCAGAGTTGTAATAAACTTTAGTGTAATAAGCTTGTGAAGATTAATTAAAAATTAATCTTTTTTATTTATAACGATTCTTTATATTCTCAATTTTATTTATATTCGTTATTTCGGTTTCAAAAAATTGGCACGAAATTCAAATTCATACTGCCAAAGACAAAGAGAAATCCAATTTAATCCACGAAAGGCTTTGTGTTTCATTTTCAGAGAAAAACTTATGAATATGGCCATGCCCAACGCGTGGTTCTTCGACTCGTTGTCCTTGACACAAGAATTAACAATAAGACGACAACTTATACATATACGTATTCGTATTCGTATATATATGTGTATCAAAATACACGTTACTACTATTACTCTTAAATAGTATTAAATACTATTTATTAGGATAAATCAGATCATCGATCTTGATTTTGTATTGATCACATTTGATATTAGTAAGTTTCAATTAGTTTCTCGATATCAGAAAGTTGATCGTTTTTTATTATTGAATGCAATTAATGATAAAATGGAATTAGAAATGATGAGAAGAAAAAGGAAATAGTATATATGATTTATATATTTGCTTATACTATACATATACATATAGGGCGAGTATCTGAGGCATAAGGATAGTATTCTCTACTGACCTCGTTCTCCATCCGTATCTCCTTTCTTCGACTTGTCGGCGAAGAAATTCATAAGGGCTCCGTAAGATAGAAAATGGAAGAGAAATGATAAAGAATCACTTATTATTACTTATTATTTCTATCGTTACCTTGAACTTGATTTAGCGAAATTCACTTTATAATTTTTATAATTTTTGAATTTTTTCCAACTTTTAATTGCGAATATGTATACTAAAGATATAGTAAGAAAAATAATTCTGGGAAGCAATTCGATTGTACGTTTTAATCAGATATTGAATCGATAACTCTAATTGATATTTATTGTATGTGTGTGTATGTCTATTTATGTATTGAAATTCGAAATTTATAATTCTAGAATAAAATTAGATTCGAAATTTACAATTTTATAAAAAAAAATAAGATAATCCGATAATCACGAATATACGATTCGTTAGTTACTTGCTGTATGAAACTACGTACAGCTACACATCGATATATTGCAATCACATTATTTCTTGCATTGGTGCGCGACCCAATCGTTAAACAAAAGTAATGAAAAAGGCGCGCCGATAATCGTGAATGCCGATGCGTGATATGTGTCTAATTGGAAGGGTTACAATCGCAACCTGGATCGGTCTTCGCGTTTCTGGTCAAACTTGTGTCGGCCAGATGTAAATTAATCGTAGTTGTAACTAATAATTTTCTTCTATGGGGGAGTCAGAGGGGTGCAAGTACAATACGCCAAAGTAAGCAACGTAGCGTGATTCGCACAACAACATTCGTGATCGTGCTTTCTTTATTCCTCTTAATAGATGCAAACTTGAAGAAATGAGAAGAGAAGAGATGAGAAGAAACGTGAAGAGAAATGCGGCGAAGAGAGAGAAGGAGGAGGAGAAGAAGAGGCGGCAAAGAGGGAAGAGGGCTAGCGGCAATGTCGAACGGGGAGAAACAAGAGAATTCGCGCTTCTTCCGTCGACTTTAGACACGCGGTTTCTACAGTGGCGTGCATGCGTGCGCATAGTTGCACGTCATTCGTACATGCGTGTGCGTAGGGACGACTGGAGCCACAGATTCCCTTTGTCCGCGCAAGCACTACAATTCGCGTCTCGTATCCTCTCTCTTTCTCGAGCACTTTCCCTGTTCAATCATGCTTTATCCGCCTCTTTTTCTCTCTTCTATTTCTCTGTCTTTCTCATCTGTCTGCCTCTTTTTCTGTCTCGCTTCATTCGGTTCTTCCATCCTTTTTCATGGTGCTCGCTCTCCCGAAACTAACTCTTCCCTTGACGACGCATCGTCTCGCTCGTGAGTCGAGTTGCGTTGAATCGAATGGAGTCGAGTCGAATCGAGTTGAGTTGAGTCGAGTCGAGTTCGTCCATACAGGGCCGTCCCGAAAGACCGTTACTATTTCATTGAAAATGACGATAATTTATTTTTTAATTCGAGGTTTTCTTTATATTTTTATTATTTGAGTGATGGATTTATTATTCTAAAAAA
This sequence comes from Apis cerana, assembly GCF_029169275.1. Classification (NCBI taxonomy): domain Eukaryota; kingdom Metazoa; phylum Arthropoda; class Insecta; order Hymenoptera; family Apidae; genus Apis; species Apis cerana. The sequence goes on from NC_083860.1 coordinate 10,574,792, forward strand.
CATGAATCAATCGAAAAATAAAATTTTAAATAGTAAATAATCGAACAATATTGTCTTATATATGTTTATTGAGATTATTATAGCAAACGTACATATATTTGAGAGAAAAATATCTAAAATTTGTTATTAAAAACGTTTTATATTTTAGTCTTTTTGTTTTGTGTGAAATTATATCATAATGTATATTACTTACAATTTTAATTTACAACCGATTAAAAATATTTATTTGCTCATAGTGTACTCGTAACGTATGGAAACCAGGATCCTAACTTTAGGTATACATCACTGGAGCGCTCGTCTATTACCCTCTTTTTCTTTCTCTCTCTCGTTCTCTTTCTCTTCTTTTCTCTCTTTCTCTATATCGTGTATGCACGCATATGTATATATATATATATATATATATATATATATATAGCGTGTTCACACGAATACATAACGCTACCTTTGTCGCGTCGAAGGTAGAGCCACGATTCTGTCCTTTCCCGTTCTCTCGCGAACCTTGCATCTGTCTTCGTCTCGCTGTGGCCAAACGCGTCCTAGGTCTTCGTCTTCCACATTCCGTCTCGTTCGTTTCCGCACAGACTATATTTCTGTTTTCGTTTAGCCGCGGAAAGTCTTGCTCACTCCCACGGGAACCACTCGTCGATGCTCGTCGCTTAACCGTCAGAGGCGAGCGCGCATTTCTCTCAAACACCGCAGACTTGCCTCTCCACCGATCCCCGTTCCCACCCCCGTACTCGATGCTCTCTGTCACCCCTCCACCAAACGGACTCCTACCGGCCCGCTCCCCTCGCTTTGCGCCGCTTTCCACCAACCGTCCTGCCACCCGCCGGTTTTCAACCCCTTTCCCCGCTCTCTCAGGGACTGGTCAGGTGCGCTCGCTCGCTTGCTCGCTCCACGCGTACGCTCAATCGCTCTCTGTCCACCGCCGAGCACGCATCCCCCGCGAGTCTCTTCCTCGTTGTACGCGCTCGAGCGCGGATTCAATCCGTCCTTGTTCGTCGCGTCGGCGAATTTCGCGGCGTCCTCCGCCGCCGCCGCCGCCGCCACCTCTTCCTCCTCCTCCTCCTCCTCCGCCTCCTCCTCCTGATACTCCTCTTCCTCCTCGGTTCTGGCTCTGGCTCTGGCTCTGGCTCTGCCGCTGCCGCTGTTTCCTCCCGCTCTTCACCGCGTCCTCTTCATCTCCTCGCTCCTCCGAATGCCGTGCGCCCTCAGCACGGAGCGCCGAATGCCATTTCACTTTCGTTGGGCTTCGCCGCGTAGGAGATCGGGCCCTGCCAGGAATTATCCTCTCGTTCTACGTGGTCGTAACCTCCTCGTACACGGTTTCGTCTGGCTTTTTCACGACGTCGACTCTACTAACGCCGATACCGCCTCGTTTTCTCGTCGTGACTTCTGCGCCTCTTCTTCTTCTTCTTCTTCTTCTTCTTCTTCTTCCTCTTTTTATTTTTTTCTTTCTCTTCTCCTCTTCCTCTCCTACCACCTCCTCTTCCTTCACCTTTTTCTTCTCCTTTTCCAACTCCTCCTCTTCCTCCGCCTCTTCTTCCTCCTCTTCCTTCCTCCCTTTATCTTATTCTTCTTTCTACGTCTTTTCCTTTTTCTTTATTTCCTTCTGTCTTCTCTTTCTTCTCTATTAGCTATTCTACCTTTAATTTCTCTCCTTTTCTCTTCCTTTTCTTTCTCCATTTTAATTTTTTCTTTATTTGTTTTTCGCTTTGTTTCTCTTCTTTCTTTTTTCCCTTTTTTCTTGCTCGTCGCATATGATCTTTCCTTTGTTTATTTTTCAATCACTCATCAAATTTTCCTTATTCCTTTCTTTCTTCTTTTTTCTTCTCTTCCTATTTCTTCCGTGTACATCTTTACACTTTCAACGAGGGATCATTCGTCCACGGAATATTGCAGTCAGGTAAGTGATAAACGATACAACTTCCTTCGCACCGGAATGGAAGACTGTCTTGGGAGACGCGTCGCGTTATTGCTACTTGCCATAGAATGGGCATTGCTCCGATGAACTTCTCGCAACACACAGAAAGAGACAACGGCAAAGGGAGAGGGAAGAAAGAGAGAGAGAAAGAGCGAGCGAGCGGGCGAGCGAGCGAGAGAGAGAGAGAGAGAACCGAAGAGAGAGAAAAGGAAGGGAAAGTTTTACATGGATACACGACACGTACTACTACCCGCCGAATCTTGGACGGTCGTATTGTGCACGTGAACTATCGTGGTCGAGATATTTTAGTGTTTTAAAGAATAACGTAATTCTTTTACATTTTTGAATTAAAATATTGTTAACTAAATTTATACAGTGATTATCGTGAATAATTTACGAAGAATACGAGAAATATTACAATTTAATTCTTAGTGTCTTTCTCTCATCGTGAATGAGACTGAAATGTTCAGAATTCGATCTAAGGTTGATTTAATTTGGAACATATTTGATCAAGTTTACAATATTCGAATAATCCACTTTGAAACAATACACGGATTACGATGCACGCAGCATCGATCAAACGAGTGAAGTGTCGTGCATGCTGTGGAAACAACATGTCGCGCGTAATCGTCACCCTTGATGATTTAATCAGAAGGCATCGCTTGCTCTGATAAACTCAACCGAATCAAAGTATGCGTGCTGCGAGTTTTGACCAGTGATATGTTAAATTTGTGGTTAAGTCAATGAATTCGAGTCAAGTGCATCGAGTCCCGTTGGTCTTTCATAAAAAAAAAAAAAAATAGTGGCTACGTGACTTGTACGTTACAAAATTAGCTCTTTCAATTCTACAAGCGGATCAAGCGATCTTCTGCGAATGAACAACAACTGAAGAGTAATAATCGAGTGTGTGCGTGTATATAGCTGCATGCGTCTACGCGTACATATAACGTGCGTATAACCTGCGTAACATGTATGCAATGTGCATGTAATGCAAGAGTCCTGTGGAATGTCTATGAAACTGCGCCATCCGCATTATCAGGCTTCTCCACTTCATATTCGTAAACATTCGACCGGTACATCTTATCTTGCCCTCTTAAATTCTATCACTAAATAATCATAAATTAATGCGTAGTTTTATTAACTGATAATTAAATTCTCATACAAATCGAATAATATTCTTGTAACATATGTAACATATGTAACATATACAAGAATACAATACAAAAAAACAAACAAAAACAAAAAATAAAGCACAAAATTATTGAATCAAAAAAGAATTGAAAAAGAGGGAATTTAAAAGGATATATTAAATTGTGAAAGTAAAAAGTATTTGAAATTACGATAAAATTATAAGTATTGCAAGATTCAACATCTACTTGTTGTTGCAACTTGTTCGAAGAGCACGTGGTAGCGAGAGTCACACTTCCATTGAGAAAGGAGGTTATGTAGCGTGGAGAAGAAGAGAGGAAGGTTATGCTCGTGACGTCCGTTACATTATCAATTCCGTTATGACGCCGTATTCGTAATAGCGGAGACGACCCTACGACCATCTTCAGGGATTCCCCAGTACATTCTCTTCTCTGCTTTTCTTCTCTCTCGTCTCTCGTCTCTCTTTCTCTCTCTTTCCCTCTCCCTCCCTCCCTCCCTCCATCTCTCTCTCTCTCTCTCTCTCTCTCTCTCTCTTTCACGTCGCTTTCCCCTTCCTTGGTTTTTCTGCTCTTCTTCTCTAACGACCAGTCTCTTCGTACAGGCATGGTTGTATAACGCATACCTTTCAACCGTCTGCTAGTACAATCTTACACGGACCAAGCCCCCAACCATCCCCTTCACGTCCTTCCTGTTCTCGTGAAACGTTTCCACGGTCGATCTTTTTGCGGATTTACACCTGTTGGACTTCTCTTGTCCTCCTTCTCTCCCCTTCCTTCTTTTTCTTATTTCTTCCTACGAAAGAACTTGAGTTTACATCCTTCTATCATCATTTAAAAATCTTTTGGTAACGCCTCGTTTACTTCTTTCCAGTTTTCATTTGTTTGTTCTATTTCATTTTTCACTTATTTACATTTAAAAAAAGACATGTTCCAATTAACTTCAAATGAATTTCTTTAAATTTGTTCTGTATTGTCTCTAAATTTTGAATAAATTAAACATTTGTCCAGCTTAGCTTCGACTTGGATAGGAATCAATCGAAAACGAATACGAATGTTTCTCGCTACATCATATCGAGTTTTCGAGTGGCGACTTTTCTGGAAACATTCGACAAGAATCGAGACGTAGTCGTTGTCCGTCGCACAAAAAGTATAAAAAAGATAGTGTAGGTACAATCTTTTTTCTCTTGTCTCGCGTGTCAATTAGTCTGGGATAATTGGTCGGGCGATGCCCTTGAACCCTAAGTATTGATTGGTGAGGTTGGATTCTGCCGGTGGCTTTCCCTCTTGCCTCCGAACCGATGGCACCACCCCTATGCATCCACCGCCGAACCAACCAACTACCCACCCACTCTACCCTGCACCAGCACACGTACAACCCTACCCATCGCCCAGCGTCCGTGGTTCTCCAAATTGCCGTCGCCGTCGCCATCGCCCTCGCTCTCGCCCTCCCTCGCCTTCGCCCTTACCGCGACTATCGTCGTCGTTGCTTTTATCGTTTGTTAAAGCTTCGCACCTTTCCAAACGCTTCTTTCTTTCTTTATTCGTTTAATTGAATGCGGACAAATGCACATTTACATTTACTCGTGATGCAATGATCACTTCTTCGAACATGGGATATCGTCAGTTCATATTTATCGTTATGGAAAAAAATGAAAAATTATTCATAAATTGTCAATTGCATTAAAATACAATTTGCTTTATTAAAATCATTTTAGCGATGATAACCACAATATATATATATATATATATATATATACTTATTCGTCCAATATGAAAATTCGATCGTTCTAGAACCGATATAATATAAATTTTCACTACTCGTCCAGTATGAAGATTCGTGAACATTTTGACCAGGTTATAAACCTATCTTCGTTCTCTGAATTAATGGACAGAACAAAGTGTGAAAGGATGAAAAAGAGAAAGAGAACAAGACTCTCGGAACGAAACATGAGATATATGTATATACGTGGAAACGGTTGGAAGTCATATCGGTGCCTGTGCCGTCGCGAATGCTGAGAAGAGGATCGGAAGTTGGGGTGGTCGATACGGCCCTGGGGCCGCGACAGCCGCGTCGGAGGCCTCCCCATTCTTCCTGCGGGCGTTTTTACTTCTCTCTCTCTCTCTCTCTCTCTCTCTCTCTCTCTCTCTCTCTCTCTCTCTCTCTCTCTCTCTCTCTCTCTCTCAGTTGCTCACTCAATCGCTAGTTTGTTCGCATTTTCTCTTTCTCTTTCTCTTTCCTTCTCGATCTCCACTCTGTCTCTCACTTTCTCGTACATATTCCTCTCCTTCCCTTCCCAGCACTGTGAACCTAGTCATACCTAGCACCACCCAGTTTTCCACCCACGCTCCACGTTTCCAGCCGCCACCAACACCCCCCGGCACAGCCTACCTAACCCCTCCCCCCCTCCACCTGAACCGCCGCCGCTTCCATCGTCTAACTCTTCCTCTGCTTTCTCACCCCCTCCCAGCCACGTCGTTACCGCCGCCACCGCCACCGCCACCGCCGCCGCTACCATCGCCGCTCTCATACCGCCTGCCTCTTCGCCGACCCCGCCTAATCGCACCACCCCTGCCTTGATTAAAGAACAGAGAACCTCAACTTCAACGCGAACTCGGTCTTGTCCGTTCGCTCTTTTCCTTTCGTTCCTCTTCTATTTCATTTATCTTCCTTCTAAGAAACCCTTCTTCTCGTTAACTTTGTTTTCCCACTTTGTATACATTCTAACCGTTTAGTGTAAACGTTCCATGTACCATGTATCACTATTGTTCATTTCTCGTCATTTAGATTTGTTTTCCTTTTTTTTTTTTTACGAAGGAATATAGAACCATTTATTTGTTTCTTAATTTCTCAATAATTTATTTATTATAATTTGATTGTTCCATTCGTTCGTTCCGTACAGGTGTTTCTTTATCTCCTCTATACCTTTTCTTCTTCCCCTTCCCCCTTTCCTTCCTTGTTTAGTTTCCCTTATGTACCGGTTCAAGGTTAAGATCAAGAGGAGACAGGTGGGGTGAATGTCGTAGCTGCGAGGAGAACTGCACGATACGGGTCGACGCACCATGCTGGTGAATCGTCGTACGCCGAAACTGGATCGCGAACACTGATTTTAGACTGTACCACCGCAGAGGGCAATCGCAGGATGAAACCGTATCCGTTGAAACGGAAAGCCGTAAGGGCGACGAGATTTTGCCTAAAATATGCGAGTCTCTCTTCCTTTCTTCCCTTATTTATTTCGAGATACGATTAATATACCGTTTCTTTCGTTTCTTTCGATTTAATCGACGACTCTTTCTTTCGTTAGAATCTTTATCGCAAGAGAAAAATATCTCGATTCCTAAAATTAATTTAATCGCGTCGATTTTGATTGCGCAAAAATTTTATTTGATCATCCATTTTCTTATCAATCTTGAAATCCGCGAATCGATCGAGTTGCACGTTACACTATCGATACATGATCTCAAAGACAGTTCGAAGATACGTCTGACTGAATACATTTGTTTACGACCATATGGTGTGTATGTTACAGTCACTGTTGAAAACAGCCGATCAACTAAAGATCAAAGGATTGTGCGAGGTGCCTGAAAGCAGAGACGGCCCGCCCTCGGTAAGTTTGAGTTCACCGCCGAGAGAGCCTGGTACACCTAGGATAAATTTCACCAAGCTGAAGAGGCATCATCCGAGATACAAGAGGCCCAGAACGACGTTCGAACCTCGTGCCACGGATTCCAGGCATTACGATCGATACAAAGAGGAGGAATCGAACGAAAATTACAATTGGGAGCATAAAGAGGTAAGCGTTGATGCCACGCGATGAACAGGAAAAACCATGAGAACGAACGATCACCGTTCTGAAACAGGCGACGCGATCTCATCACGGTCGTCGCTAAATTCGTACCGGATATTTCACAGACCCACATAGACTGGCAACCCGAAGATGAAGAGTGCACGGAGGCAACAGCGGGAGCAGTAGTCTTGGAAACTTGCCAACGCAACAGTAACAATAGTACCATTACCACCGGCAACACCAGCACCACTAGCAATAATAACAATAATAACAACAATAATAATAATAACAACAACAACGGCGCTAACGACAACGGCAACGGTAACAGTGCGAGCAATAACAACAACGGTAGGTAGTTGATAAAGTGATACGGGCCCCACACCTGAAAGTTTTTTGTTTCCTCGTAATATTGTTTTTTTTATTATTTTTTTTTTTTTTTTACCAGCATGTATTAACTACTGTAGATTCTCTCTTCCCTTTCCCCACCTTAATTTTTTTCATCAATTTACAACGATCGTATGATGGATTTTAGGTGTGGGGCAACTTACCGATTTATAGCAACACAGAGGACAGATCGTTTTCACTTTAAATAAAAAGGTGACATGTTTTGTCATACAGGCCTCGGACATTATGGCCATCATCCGGATCCCGGAGAGGTTGATCTACCACCTGAAACACAACCAACACCACCAAGTGCCACGTTGGTCGGCACTACGATTACCCATTTAAGAGACCCAGATCATCATTCCACAGGTGCAGTTGTTGGTTGTAGTTGTATCGAATAGCGTCATATACACTCGGTTGTACGATTGTTATCGTTATTCTTATCGGTATAATGATCGGGCAAAGTATCAATGTTATTGTTTAATCGTGTAAACTCGGCGTAAATCGTATATGGAGGGGATTAAAACCATAGCCGGTCATTAGACAGGGAGGGAATCAAAATAATTGGTCTAATCAGGCTTAACTAGTTGCGATTAGATTTACGTTGCTCGATTCATAACAGCCCACGCAAGCTCGTTTAGTACGTACAGCCAACTTTGCCTTCGATGGCGTTCCTTTCGTCGAACAACGTCCACGACGATTTTGATGAAGGTTATGGCGGTGATACGAACACCATCTGGTTTGTAGTACTCGGATAAACGAAAATTAGAAAAGTTAATTGTTCCACCGCAATGTCGCTATTCGATATTACGCGACTGTTCGAGTCGACGTCTATTTCAATTGTACTTTTCGTTTAATCTGTTTACAGACATTCAAAATTGTGACAGTGTAAAAATCAAATTTGAAACGTTACATACGATGGATTCGTCGGACACGATCGATATTGACAGCCACATGTCGGATCGGGCGAGCGTTAGTTCAAAGAACGCGGCTGATAGTGATAATATGATGATGATCACACCGGAGTTACTTGGATTAATGCCCTCTGGGAGTTCTGTTCATTCGGATTCAGGCGAAAATAATTCAAGAGGGCATTCTGGACAATCCAGTTCTCATCACCATGGCTCAAAGTCGTGGACTCAAGAGGATATGGATGCCGCTCTGGAAGCCTTAAGAAATCACGATATGAGCCTTACGAAAGCTTCTGGTAATTCAAAAGCACGCAACATCTTTTTCCGCTCGGCTAATATACTCGAGCCTACGGTTAGTCTGTTTTCAGCGTTCTCCTATTTAATTCAGTGGTCTCGCGATCATTTTAGCAACGTTCGGTATACCCTCGACGACCTTGTGGCAAAGAGCGCATCGGCTTGGCATCGATACTCCAAAAAAGGATGGACCTACTAAATCATGGAGCGATGAAAGTTTAAACAATGCGCTTGATGCATTACGAACGGGCACAATATCGGCGAACAAAGCTTCCAAAGCGTTCGGCATACCATCGAGCACCTTGTACAAAATCGCGAGAAGAGAAGGCATCAGATTGGCTGCACCTTTCAACGCCAGTCCCACTACCTGGTCACCCGCTGATCTCGATCGCGCTCTTGAAGCGATACGTTCCGGTCAAACGTCTGTGCAAAGAGCCTCCACGGAATTTGGAATACCGACAGGAACGTTATATGGTAGATGCAAAAGAGAAGGAATAGAACTTAGTAGGAGCAATCCTACTCCATGGAGCGAAGATGCTATGACCGAAGCTCTCGAAGCTGTCAGGTAAAAATTATTCGTACTTATTAATTTATCGATAACGATTTTTTCTTTTTTATCTATTTTTCTCGAATATATAAATAGACAGTAAACGTGTGATAATATTGCATACTACTCGTCATATCGAGTGATTTTTAAAGAAAGAAATAATAATTTGATTGTTCGTAATTTTTTAGGTTAGGCCACATGAGCATTAATCAAGCAGCAATTCATTATAACCTACCGTACTCTTCTTTATACGGTCGTTTTAAAAGAGGAAAATATGAAGAACCAACAGTTGGTGAGATATCTCAAGACGGTAGCAGTCCTCATTTCCATCAAAGTCCAAGCCAAAATCATTCGTCTGCCGTACCGGATCAAATGCCGTATCAAGGCAGCTGAAATTTGCCTCTTTATTAGAATGATTTAAGTTAATTTTAAATCCTCGAATTCCTTACTGCAATTTTGCAATCGATATTCGTTCTTTGAACGAAACAATATGAACGACTATAAATGTCATCGACCAAAAGTGTGTTATATCACAAAAACGATTGACGAACAAATTCTTCTCAATAATTTAATGCCGAAAGCAGATTTATGGGATTGTAAAATAATACGATGATAATTGAAAGATCGGAACAAAATTGAATTGAGTTCCAGAAACATGATGATGTCACGAAGAGTGACCAGATGATGGAGGAAAAATATATTGAGGGATGTGCAGTATTACAGATGGATCATCATAAGCAAATATTATGTACATTGTATAACTGTTACGTCGAATCTAGAATTTAATTATAATTTATAAGAATTATTTATAAAAAAAAGTTGTACAGTATCGGGATAATACCGATAAACCTACCATAGCATGTAAGTTGCCGATACAATGGGCCAATACGAGAGAATGTTAAATATTCTACAGTCGATTAGTAACTTCGATAGTAACTTCGATCAATCGTTTCAATCGATTTTTATGCAATTACTGTAATTTTTATGTCTCTTTAGTCGACCATGTTCATTTAAAAAAATTACTCAATTTCGATATCTGTCACGCAATTAATCGCTGTTACATACAATATCCGTTTTAATAAAACAGAAAATTGAGGAAAGAAAAAATATCCATATAATATATGGATAAAAATAAGAAAAAGATTTTATTAAAAATCTTTCTGCTCATTCATATAAACTAAACACAAACATCTAATTGATTTGAATTTTCAAATCATTGTACGATTAAATTATCTCTTCTAGAATTTATTTTCAGAAATATCGTACATATATTTTCTATTGTTTTTTTCTCCCTTCATATTTTATGAAATTTTATGGATTTTAAGAACTGAATAGAAAATATTGAATATAAAAAGTATTTTCGGATTTTCTTAGATGTGGAAAACAAACGTGAATTAAGAGGAAGATACATCAAGTTTCCGAAAATTTAATCTGAAGACAAGATTTTTGAAGACAAAGATACTTTTCTTGTTCGACTAAACTGCCACACAATGTGTTACATTCATTAATAATTTGTCATGCTCACAATTATTATATAAAAACATATAAATATATGCTACTTATAAAAAAATATATGTACAGTTTATATATTTTAAATTAAAAAGTAATGCGATATCAAACTAAATGTTTATATTTACTATCCATTACTTTATTATTTACTTTTTATAATTATCATTATTATAATCTAACCTAATTATCAATATTGATAATTTGAAATTCTAATTACACGAATATTTATTTTTGTTTAATTTGAAATAAAAAAAACATTTAATTTTTATCAATTTAATTTTTAAAATAATATAAATGTAATAAATTCTAATTTTCTTTTATGTAATAATTATTTATAATTTTGTTAATGTAAAACTTTTATTTTGCTCACAAGATATCGGAATATACAGTTACATTATAAGCATAATTATATATATATGCAATATATTTTTATTATATATACATATATATGTATGTATATATATATATATATATATTGTAATGTGTATATAATATTTACATGTGCAATATATATGTACAGAGATAAGTAAGTTATAAGATATTTCCATATTTCATAATTTCATATGATTAAATACCTATATATATGTAGTAAAAAAAATTATATCAACTTTTCCTAATATATTCTGAAAATTTGTTTATCATTAGCATTTATTCTATGCAATTTTACCGACATGGGGTCTCGAACAAGTTGCATATTTTGCGATATCATTAATAACAAAGAACCAAGCGAAAAAATATATGAGGTATGAAAGAATTAATCATTAATTAATCATTAAACAATATAATATGATTAAATGTATGTATAACCTCATAACATTAGGTGAAACTCAGAAAATTTTATTTCTGATACTTATAAAAGAAATAGTATATAGGTAATTATATAATAATAAATAAATTTTTTTATATTATTTCATTTACAAATTTATTTTAGGATAATTATGTGACATGTATTAAAGACATTCATCCAGTTTCAACACATCATTATTTAATATTGCCAAAAGAACATATACGCAATGCAAAACAACTTAAACCAGAACATATTGAACTTTGTAAGTTTAGCTAGATAGAAAAAAATTTAATTTTATGTTTTGCATGTATTGCTTAAAAAATAATAACTTTTAGATAATAAAATGCTTGCCGCAATAGATATAATATTACAAAAGCAAGGTTTGGATCGTGCAGTTACACGTACAGGATTTCATTGGCCACCATTTAATACAGTATCTCACTTACATTTACATGTTATTTCTCCTATATCTAATATAAAATTTTATAAAAGATATATGTATGAACCTGGTTCATGTTGGTTTGTAAGCGTATGTATAATGAATTTTTTGATTTTATAAGTGTATTTACTTCAAATTAATGATATTTATTTTTATATTTTTATATTACAGACTGATTATGTGAAATCTCGACTTCAAGATAATAAGTAATACATAATATTATATTTTGTATTTGTAAGTGTACATATTTCATATCAATCTATAATATTTATTATTATATTTTACAGATTAATTATATGAAGTCTCAATTTGAAGATAATATGTAATAATATAAAATTTTGTCAACCATAATATCTATTAAAATTTTATTATATCAGGTAAGCTTAAAATCAAGATCAGTAACTGTGATAACTTTTTTGGTAAAAAGTAAAATTGTGTTCTTTGTGAATAGCATTGTTATAACTTAATATCCAAACATTAATTAATTTCTTTTGTGAGATATATTGCAAATATGTATTTATATTAAAATATAAATTATCATATACATTTTAATTAATATACATAATCATACATATACATTTTCGATTTTGTATGTTTTTTAATCATATGATTTGTATAAGATTTGATGAATCTTTTTTATACATATTTTTCCATTTTTCTCCATTTGGATATGAATAATTTTTAATAGTATCCTCAGTAAATTTGGTGGAATATCCCGGTCTTGTAGGTGGCATATAACAAGCATTTTGAATATATACAGGATATTCGAAATGCTCGTGTTGTTGATCGACATATTCTATTACACGATTTTCAGTAGATGTATTCAAACAAATAAAATCCCACATCTGAAGATGTTGTACCATTTCACATAAACCTACTCCACCAGCATGTGGACATACTGGAACTAATGCGAAAAAATGTTTTTCAATAAAATATTTAGAAATTGAATGATGGAATATGTACAAAATAATTATTATTTATCAATGTTACCATTCAGTTTTTTTGCCATCAAATAAACAGATAATATTTCATTGATTCCTCCTATTCTAGCCGAATCGATTTGACAATAATCAATTGCTTTTGCCTGTAGCAGCTGCTTAAACATCACGCGATTGGCACACATTTCACCTGTTGCAACACCAATACCATGTGGTCTTAATTCGTTCGCGATTTTTACATGTCCTAACACATCATCCGGAGACGTTGGCTCTTCGATCCAAGTTGGTTTAAATTTGATCAATTGTTTCATCCATTCAATTGCTTCATTTATATCCCATATTTGATTAGCATCTACCATTAATTTATTTTCATATCCTATCACGTCACGAATAAGTTGACATCTTCTTATGTCATCTGTTAAATTCTGGCCAACCTTTGCCTTGAAAGATGTGAAACCAAGAGCTAAATATTTAGCACAAAGTTCTTTAACTTTGCTATCGCTATATCCAAGCCAGCCCACTTGTGTTGTATAAGTCGGATATCCATTTTTTCGTAATATCATTTCGCGTTCTTCTTTACCTTTTTGATTATCTTTCAATAATTTTATTGCTTCTTCTTTTGTAATAACATCAGTACTGTAGAAATGTAATTATTTGGATTATATTAATTCGTTTTAAATTAATCTTCATTCAATAAAACATGTGAAACTTACATATATCTGAAATCAATCGTAGAAATTAATTGTTCGGGAGTCAAATCTGTAAGTAGCTTCCAGACCGGTTTTTTTTCTATTCTAGCCCATAAATCCCACAATGCATTTATTATAGCAGCTGTTGCGAGATGAATAACACCCTTTTCTGGACCAATCTATTGCATTTTAATTGCTTTTAATTTAAAAATGAAAAATTTCCCGTATTTATTTATATTAATATTGCATTATTTATATTAATATAATATTGCATGTATTACCCATCTTAATTGCGATTCACTAGTCAATTTTCTCCAAAAAATTCCAAAGTGTGTAAAAATATTATTGGCATTCTCTCCTTTTACCAAATAAGACATTGATTTACACGCTTGTACGACTATGGATATTTTTGTATATTTGAATATTTTTAATAATATGATTTTATTTTATAATAATAATAATTGAATATTTTATAAATAGATGTATATACATACCAATTTCTGTACCTCTACCTAAGGTAAATGTTAATCCATATCCTTCGATTCCTTTGTTCGTTTTAATAGTAACATATGTACAAGAGTAATCAGGATCAGTGTGCTGTAATTTAATATCATTTTCCAATAGATGTTAATAGTGAATTTTCGATTTAACTTATGTATAATAATCATTTCATAAAAAACAAAATTAAATTACTACATACCATAGCATCACTTCCGTCTGCTAATAATGATGTTGGAAATCTTATATCTTTTACATCAATATCTGTTATTAAAATTTCCATCGTTTAAAATATTTAAACTTTTAATTTAAATTCAAATAAACCAGTTTTTCATAGAATTTTCAATAAAGATTTTTCATGTAATGTTTTTCCGAATAGTAACCAGTAGAATATCAAAATCATCTCTTTTATCATATTATATAAACATTCGATTAAGTATTATCTGTGCTAAATTTGAACAGAAAGAAAACAAAAAAATAGAATTAGATAAGGATATAAGTCAATATTTTGAAAAATTAAGAACAGTATATTATATTTATTGCAATTATTCCAATTATTATATTACATATTCTGCACATTATTCATTTCACTAATTACTTAATTTATTATTTTATTTATTAATTAAATATTTAATCTCTTTCTTATATAATATTTTAAATAATTTAAATAATTAAATGATATCAGTTTTTTCAAAATTACTTATCTTACTTTATTTATTTACTTTTTTATTTTTTATTAATTTTATTTCTATAATATTAATAATTATATATATTTTTAAACATACAATATTTTTTTCGGAAATTATTTTTTATTTTTTGATAATATTCAAAAAATTGTATCATAAATGAGGTACAAAATGGCATTTAATGGAATTTTGGGTCATATGTTTTGAAAAATCAGAATTTTTAATATATTTTCTTTGATTTAAATATAATAAATTATATTCAATTTAATCAAAAAATTCATAAAGTTAATAGATTTTAATTAAAATTAAATAATTTTTTTGATAAAATTGATAAATATTACCAAAATTATATATATGATATTGGATTGTAATTATAAATCTTTAATAAATCTCTGCTATGAATAAGTAGTACATGTAAATTATTTATAAATTAAAAATTATATATTCATATTTTCTTTTACAATATATCAATTTTCGAAGTTCTTTTATAAAAATAAATTTAAATATAATGATATTAAAATAAATATATTTAAAATTAAAACAATATATTAAACTAATATATTTATATTATTTATTGTTATATAAATTATTATTGAAACATTGATGATTTTATTAAAATTTGATAAAAAATAAAAACATTTTATTATTAAAATTATAGAAATCGCAAGCATTTCTTATTTTTATTTTTTCTTGCTAGTTTTTGTTTACAATCTTTGTATTTTTTTTGTCATATAAAATAATACAAATCTTAATTAAAACTTTAATTAAAACTTTAGTTAAAATTTTTAATCAATGAATTAGGTAAAAAAAATAGATTTAATAAAATATTGGTATCATTTTAAAGTGTATAAAATTTTGTAGAATAAGTATAGACAAGAAGAAATAGTAAGAAAAGATATAGTAAAAATATTGAAATCAGTGCCATCTCCAAAGTGCAAATGAAATATATATGAATAAAATATCATGAAATAGTCGAAGAAAGATAGAGATAGAATAAGAATTGATCAACAGTGCCATCTTTTGAATAGAAAAAATATTTCTTTAAGATAAGACAAAATAAGAATTGAACATTAATGGTTTCTAGAAAAAAATATTTTTATAAAAATATTTTAGAAATGATCCTGATAATTCTTTTTTTATCTCTATCCTTTTCATACGTGTTTCATTTGTTTTATTTGAAGATAATGATGGATTAAAAATTTTTAATCTATTTCTATCTTCCTTTTATTATTTGCTTTCTTTATCTATACTTTTAGCGTGTAATGATAAACAACAAATCTATCGAATACATTTTCATCATTTTTCTTTGCAATATATCTTAATTTTTAAAAAAATTATTTTTTTGAAAGAAATGTAAATAACATTTCAATCTCTATTAAGAAAAATATAGATATAGTACATATAGATATATATTCTTTGCATCTACAATGTATATTTCTCTAAAACGATGATTTCGCAAAATATAATATAATATACTTGTTATATTTGCAATAAGATTTAAACAAAGAAAGAATGAAATAGAAGTTTCAAAATAATCTATTGAAAAATTATGCTATTAAAGATTCATTTGTCGAATCTATTTTTTAACTATTTATAAATTTTACTAAAACATGCAGTTATTTCTTTAAATACTAAATGTTATCAAATACTAATTTAATGTTATATAGTTTTAATAAAAAATTGTAAACAAAATATTAATTTAAATTATTTTTATCGTACAAGATTTAGAGTGCATTTATAAAACACATTCGATCTCTACTACTAGAACTATTTAATATTTATTATAGTTAATATTAAAATTAATACAAATAAAATTTTCAATTTAAAAATATATTTATGATTTCAATTATTCATTGATTACATAGAAGAATAATGATATGTACAATAATATTCAATATGATATTTTTCAATATTTAAAATCTTTTTTATCTATTTGCAATTTGATAATAAGAAAAAATAATACTTGTTATTAACATTTATAAAATTAAATTTTTATGTATATCATTTATATTATTGAATTAAATCTAATCAGGTCTCCAAATGTTTAGATATAATCTTCACCGGTATTCACGAATTTTAAATCCCTTTGTTTCAATTTTATATATTCTTCTCTAATAGAAATATTTGAATCTATTGAAAGTGCATTTTCAAGTTTTTGATCTGACAAATATACATTAGTTTTAATCAATGATATTTCAATTGTATTATTTTTAGATAAATTCTGACTTATTTTTTCACTTAATTTATTCGTTAAATTTTTTTCTAATTTTTTTTTTCGTTTACAGCATTTTTCGTTATCTTTAATAATGAAATTTTTTATTAAATTATCAGATTTTTTATTTGAAATATCACTTGTAACTTTGGTACTAGTTTCTTCTATTTCTATATTAATTTCTCGTTTTTCACGTTCATGATTTTCTAAAATATCTCTATGAATTATTTGCACATCTTTATCAGATTTATGCTCTATTGGATTTAATGTATTCTCTACTTTTGTTTGATTTCGCATTTTTAATGCAATTGGTAAGAAATATTCATTTTGTATTTTTTCTCGTGAATTAGGAATCATATCACTAGAATTATCTTTATTATTATGCATGATTTTATCAGGTTCAGTTTTATCATTTAATTTAGAGTCATTAATGGAAATAGATCTTTGCAATACTCGTTTTGTTAAAGCATTCAAAATAGGCCCTTTACGTAATTCTTTTGAATTATTAGAATTTATTTCTTTAATTTTTTCATTATTTAGTTTGTTATCAAATAACGTATAATTCATATTTATATCTTTTTTTTTATATAAGTTTTTATTATTCAAAAGAACTAAATCAAGAATTTTATCATCAGTATTTTCTTTTTGTAAAGATTCCTTTTTGAAACTATTAATTGTAGAATTTTTATCTAGATCCATCATAATTGATTTTTCATTAAGAGTCTTTGATTTATCTTCATCTTCATTTTTATGTTCCTGTTTGGCTTGTATAATTTTCTGCTTTTGTTTTTCAATTTCTTGTTTATCTTTTTCTAAAGTCTTTCTAAATTTTTCATGTCTCTCAACAGATAACATATTAACAGCTTCAATATAAGCTGCTAATTCTGACTCTTCTTTTTTAATTGCATCAAAATTTATAAGATTATCTTGTTTCTTTGTACTAATAAAATTTTTTTTTATTTTCATTAAATTGCTTACTTTTTTGTTTTCAATAATAGATTCTATCGTTGTTATGTCATTTTTTACTAAATTATTTAATTGTTTATCAAAACTTATATCTATCGGTTTTACTTTTTCTAAATTTTTTTTAATGACTGGAGCAAAAGTAACCAATATATTATCAACAGATTTTTGTGTTTCTATCATTGGTTTTTCTGTAATAATTATACGTTCAACTGGTATCGGTGGTTCTTGTCGTATATCGTTTATTTGTAAATTTAAAGAATTCTTAATAACATTTAAGTCTGGTAATTTATTCATTTCCTCTAAAAATTATTAATTTAATTATTTTTATTATTTAATAACAATAATAAATTAGTATGTTATAAATAAAATATATTTTATATATTTTTTTAAATAAAATACTATTATTTTTTTTAAACAAATAATAAATATTTACACAAAATTAACAGAAAATAAATAATTTTATAATACCTTTAATATTTGGAAGAATTTTAGGATTATTCGGAAAATTTGCATTATTATCATCTTTGTTTAAATTTAATGGTAAACCATTTATTTGATTAGAAGGCTTGTTTGTTGGTGTTAATATTTTTGTATTAGTAGATTCTTCTAATGCATATAAATTTGCATATGTACTTAGAATCATAATACAGATACCAATAAATAGGATTATCTTGATAGAAAAATAAATTAAAAAGAAAATATTATAATTAAATAATTAAAAAATTAAAATTTGTGTATATTTAATAATAATAATCTTAATAATCTTACTTGAGCTAATAATCTTTCATTAGTATGTTTACTACTAATAGATATAAAAAATATTGCAGGAAATATCAAACAAATCATTACTCCAATGGTAGATCCAACTAAACCAAGGACAAATTCAATATTTGGTATTAGAATGCCAGTAATCAAAGAAACAGCTACAATTATAATAGTGAGACATCTAAATCTTGTTTCCGGTAAATAATTTACACAAGGTTCATGAGCATATACCTAAAAATCATATAATAATTAAATTTATTATTTTACTATTACTATATATTGCAATACAAACCCTACGAAATAAAAGAGAATTCAGACTTGCACGACAAGGGAAAATGACTAGGGGAAAACTAAATGCGATAGAAAATACAAATCCCATCTTAATCATTTCAGATGATAAACTAGGCTCAAAACTCATTAATATATTGCCTAAAAAATTTAATAATTTTTAATTAGTATTGAATAAAATATTGAAAATACATTTAAAATTTAATAAATACCTGTAAATGGTTCTGTACAAAATGCAATGTAACCAAAGAAACCAACGCAAAGATATACAATAGTACATATATTTAATGCACCATGTACAACTTCATTCATTTTTTCTAAAGATACATTTGGAATTGTTTCATAAATTTCAAAAAGTTGGGTTTGACAGAATAAAGCCATAGAAAAGATAGGTACACATTGAAGTATACCAGAAGGTTTCCAATAATATACATGCTCATACCAATCTCCAGCAAAAATGTGCTGCACAGATTCTGTTATTATCTATTAAAGAAATTTAATGAATTACCATTGAACTGTTTTTATAATTTTCACAAGTAAAATCAATTTTAAATTACCTTCAATATAAGACAAAGATAAAAGATGATAGTAGCAGTACTAAGAGTAGTCAGGCTGTCAATATTTCTAAGTAATCCCAATGGCAAAACTATGAAAATACTTGTTGCTACTAATAAACTAGTCCTAATATCCTCTGGATTTTTATCTATCACTTTTCTCACAATTTGTGGTCCTAAATCGCCCATAACAACAAAGAAAGCGATACATGTTCCCACAAGAAAACCAATGATAAATAATTCTACCAAGAATTTGCCCATATGACCAAATGCATGAAAAGCCAAAAGTTCAAAATTTCGTCTTCTGGACATCACAGCTGATTTAATAAGAAAATAACAAGCAAGCCTGGATAGAATACTACTCAATATTAAGACTACAATGGCTAAAACAATGCCACATTGCTTGAAACAATATGGCATTGCAAGAACGCTTACTCCAATGATGCTGTTTGCAAGAGTCATAATATGTGACATTTGGGAAATCATTTTTAGCATAGTCTTTATATTTTTCTGATACAATATAATAGAATTTGCATGGATATCAATTTTTTAAAATTTTTAAAATTTTTTAGAACTTCTGTGAATTCTTAAAATATTCTTTTTTGAATGATATTTTCAATAAGCAGCAATATTATAACGTTTAATGAATATTCCAAGACTTTTTAAAATACATAAATAATAGTCGTTCATGCATGGTTTTCGAATACTATTAAAATATAAACTGCTTTAATTATGAGGTTAGATTTTTAATTCCATTAAACACTAACATATGAGCGACAATATTATATAGGAAACAAGTAATATAATTTATTATCATGTTGAACGTATCAAAATCGTGATTTAAATGTCACGTTTTTGATAAATCACAATTTTTTTTCGACAATTTCAAAAAACCAGCGGGTGTTATGTTGGCCTCTTAAAACTGCCACCATTTTGACTTAACAATATAAATTTCATTTAATCTATGAAATGAGAAATAAATTCACCAATATATATGATAGATTTCTTTATTTTTTTATTATAAATATTTAAAAACATTCGTATTATTCGTATCTGGATACAGTATATATATAATATACAATATAATATAAATATAATATATATATACTTATATCACGCCTGATCTATCTCAAATCGACTTAGTGTACGCAAGTGTTATATCGAATTTATCTTTGTGTTTTAGGTAATTAATTACAGGTATGTGTTTAATTACAATAAAGGTATGCGTTTAATTACAACTAGATAAATCGACATAATTTTTTCTCGATTATTTATTTGACATAGTGCAATTAGTCGAATTTAAATCTGTTTTTTTAAATACTTTCGAGGCGCGAAAAGTTTAATTTTATGTACACAAAATTAATGTATATTCACTCTCGTGCAAATATTAAATTAACATAGTAAAAGAGTTACAATTTTAATATATATATATTTATAAATGTTTCTTTTATTTTTTTCATCATTTATCTTTCCTTTGAACGAGAGTGCTTTTGCAACCTCGATATACAGATAAAAATCGACTAAGTCATATATGTTTAATTTTTAACATTATTTTTACTTAATTTACGGTTATGATTCTACAGTTATGCTTGCGTTCAATATGTTCATTGACTGTTCCATTTTTTTATACTTTCTTTTCCGCTGACCATTCAATTTTTCACATATAAAATAAAATATTTTACATATCAAAAGGAATATCATTATATCATTATTATATCATTATTATTATATAGTATTGCATGTAGAATATTGTTTAAATCTGATTTTAAGTTATGTACAAGAATAGGAAGTAAAAAAATTTTTTTAACATATAATACTTGCCCGTTGTACAATCTCATTTCTTTTTAGCTATAGATTACGATTATATGACTTAATCAAGATCACGCAGTGAATAATAGGTAAAAAGGTAAAGAACCGCACTCATGCAAAACGTATTATGGTTATCTATATATTTTTGCATGATTCATCGAAATATATTAATTACAAATATTAGATATCTTGATAAGCTGCCTATATCTTCTGATCTTGATGGAAATTTAAATTTCTATAAAAAATTTAATTTTCTTTGTACATTTGAGATACCTGTACATTTAAAATATCTGTTTGTCTTATTTGACTAGTTATATTTATTGATTCTTAATTTATTGATTTAAATTAATATGAAGGCTTTGATCAGACCATAAGATTCGACCGATTACTCAAGATACCATTCATCGCATAATTTTAAAAATATTTTTGGAATTGATTGTTTGATAAATTGTCAATTTAAAAATTTTGATTAATATTTGTAAATTTAACGAGATAACAACTTAATTTGCTGAGCGTCCAATTATATGTTCAATGATGTCAATTATATGTTCGAATGTATACATAAGTGATAACAATGTCCCTTGTCTCGAATTTAAGTAATATATTATATATACATACATATATATGTACATATATGTATGTATATATATATATTATATATGTATATATATATATATATATATATATATATGTATGTATGTATATATATATACACCAATATTTCTATAATTCTGAATCAAATAGAAGAAATCATATTTAATTATGATATATCGAACTCGAGGCAGTGGACATTAATTATACACTATATGTTTGTTGACTTAAATTAGCTACACTCATCTATATTTTATTTAAATAAGAACTTTTTTCAATGTTACTTAAAAATAAATACCATTTATCAGGGATTCGCTCCACCATCTTTTTTTGTCTCTTCATTTGTAATATTTGTCTTTTCATCTTTTTCATTTTCTAAAAATATTACTTATTAATATAATATAATAATATTTGATAAAAATAAGATTGAAGATATTAAAAGTATAAATAAAATAAAAAATATATAAAAATATATAAAAAATAAAAAATCACAAATTTATATACCTTTTGGTTCGGATTTTATATCTTCTTCTTTTTTTAAATCACTTTCAATGCCTTCTTGTCCTTTTTCTAAACGAGGTCTTTTTCTAGAACCCTTTTAAATAAAAATAATATAAATGCAATTGTTCCAGAAAATAAAATAAAAGTGTAAAATAACAATAACAAATGTTACTTTAAATGATCTGTTATCTCTTCGTCCTCCTTCTCCCTCTTCTTCACTATCACTGTATTCATTTTCGTGTTGTATCCTTTTATCTAAATCTCGTTGAGGTAATCTTTCATCTGGATTTACTTTTTCTTCGGCTTCTGAATCTTCAATGACTGCACCATCTTCTGGAATTGATTGAACTTGTACTCCTGGTGCATGAGGTAACATTCTTAGATTTTCAAATAATCTGGTTCTGTAAAAAATATACGATAAGTACAATCAAAACAATTAAAGGAAAAAAAATTAATTATTTATAATAACGTACTTAATTTTTTCAAGATATTCAGGAGTATTTTGATTTGCCATATTTGAAGGGCTAATATGCAATTTAAAATCAGGTCCAAAATATTCAAAATAATCATTATAAGGTAATTCATTTGCAATTTCTGAACCAAGAGCAACCGAAGTTTCATATGTCCAACATCTGGATACATTTCTAATTGTATATCCACCGCCACCAACCATTAAAAAAGGTAAATTATATTTTTTTACAAATTCAACGCATTTTCCATGACCTCTTACTGTTAAATTGAAGCAACCTAACCGATCCCCTATAACATGTATTAAATTAATTTTATTATATTTTCTTCATTAAACTTTAGAAGATAATATTTACCTGTCAGAGAATCAGCACCACATTGTAGGACTACAGCAGAGGGCTGAAAAGTTTCCATTACTTTTGAAATGATAGGTACAAATATCGACTCGTAACTTTCATCATCCATACCATCTCTTAGTGGTATATTGACTGCATAATATTTTCCCTATATAAAAGATTTTAACTTAGTATAAAATTTTCAAAATATAAGTGTCAATTTATTTTAATAAAACTTTTACCTTTCCCGCACCAATATCGCGGAGATCACCAGTACCAGGAAAATATTCACCATATTTATGAAAAGAAACTGTCATCACTCTATCAGTAGTATAAAAAGCTTCTTCTACACCATCTCCGTGGTGAACATCAATATCAATATATAAAACTCTTTGATGATATTTGAGTAATTCTAATATTCCTAATACAATGTCATTTACATAACAAAAACCAGATGCTTCACTTTTTTTGGCATGATGTAAACCACCACCCCAATTTATGCAAATCTCTGAAGCTTGTTTGTTAAGTTTCACCGCAGCAGCTACAGAACCTCCAGCTGATAGTTGACAGAATTCATACAAACCATCAAAAACAGGACAATCTTCTCCTACATTAACTACAGAAAAAAAAAAAAAACATTAAATATTAACATAGTTATCAAATATAAATATTATTAATATTTTAATTAAATATATAAATATTAAATATGTGATCTTACATCGTTGCATTTGTTTGTTATACTCTGACATATTATCAGGTCTTATGGATCTCAAAAATCTAATATAATCATCGCTATGAAATTTTGTCATTTCATCAGCAGTAGCTTTATGTGGACGCTAAATAAAAAAAAAAATAAATTGATTAAAATATCTATGCAATATAACATTCTTATATTTTTATAAATAAATATTGTTATAAATTAATATATCATATCAATATATCATAATAAATATATTACATATTACATAAAAAAATAAATATTTAATTAATTAATTAAATTAAATATTTAATTTAATTAATTAATAATTCTTACATATATTTCCATTTTTCTATAAAGTCCATAATTTAACAGTAAATTATGTGTCATCCTTATACGATGTGGCTTCATAGGATGTCCTTGTCCATAATAATAATTTCCAATATCACCTAAAATATAAATATTCTTTTTTATCAAAATTTTTAAAAAATCATATTACAAATCTATAATATTTTTCAATATAAACAAATTTTAATTCCTTGTGTGTGTGTGTATATATAATATGTATATACATAATATATATATATATATATATACAGCATACATATACATATACATATATATATATATATTGTTTCCTATAATACGGACGCATGAGACACATTCGAGAATCTCTCGCAGAACTCATAGAAAAAAGCGTTACTGTTTACATATTTAATCGAAACTGTACTATTTTTTTCAAACTTATTAAAAGTTTTAAACAAATCTATGATTTTATGCAATTGTATTCCTATTAATTAATACTTTTCTTTATACTTTCTTAAAATTTTTCCATAACCTTCAATTAATTCGTTTTTTTGAAAAATCAACATTTTCATGTACGAAATATTAATATTAATAATTAAAGTTAATTTCAATAATATATTCTGTTTGCACATATAAAATATATTGACGATATCAGTAATATTTATTCAATATTTTCTTATTGTTTATATATCGTTAACGACTACTGGACATTTAAGTATATGAAGAGAACAAATTTAAACATTAACCTTAGAAAATAATTATACATAAAGAAAACAAAAAGAAAAGGAAAAAAGAAAAGCATATTATCGAATATCGAATGAACGGCAACTGTCTACATGGATCGTAAAAAGCCGACGCTCTTTCTTGGTTCATGTAAGGTAACATGGAGTAACACTTGTGAATCTTTCGCCTTAACGCGTCTAAAACCGTGCAAGCAATTGTCGAAAAAATAAAAAAAAATATGTATTATATAAAAAAAAGATTTTCTTTTAAGATTGAGTAAATCTATTAGAATAAAATATACAAAATAGTACAAATAAATATAAAATAAATGTAATATATATGATACAAGCGCGGATATCACAAACACATTTTGACAATCTCTTTGTACATGTAAGATATTTTCGCGGGATACTAAATTATATTGAAATTTTTAATATTTTATACTCACTATCATAATAATAGCAGACACGCTTCTTACTGTGAGGTAACGCTGACATTTTTACCAATTTTTTCTTCTTAATATTAAAATATCTGATATGAATCAAACACGTACCGCGGAGTGTCGCGGCACCCACCGACAGGACACAGCGTCACTAAAGATCTTAACTACGCGTGCGCAATTTTCCTTAACTCAAGCTTTTAAATTTATCATATAGATAGCGCTTTGTTCAAATAACTTTAACCATAAAATGAATAATATTAAGAGTATATTCTTATAGTACATTCTTGCTAGAATTATTAAAACTCCATTCTATAAAATTATAAACTTTATATGTAACTTAATATGCAAATATACTAAAAATTAAAAGTTCACTAAATTATTTTTATTTTTTAATTTTTAATAAAAACATATATATAAAAGGAATACATGCACGTATATATAAATATATATATATATATGTTTAAGTTGAATTATATAAATCAAATATATGTCATAAATATTAAGATTTTACTTATTAATTAATGAAAAATAATACTGAGATCGATATATCATTATAATATAAAATATGCCTAAATAATTGACGCTAATTTTTATTATAATTATTTTCACAAAAATAGAAAAAAATTTATTTCACGAAAAGTAATTTTCTATTTTTTTTTTTATCTTTTAGATCTTAAAATTATGCATTTGATCCTGATTTCCCGGCATTTTGATCACGTGGTTTTGTTTACATCTGATAACTTGGTTAGCAAATCTAATATATATGCATGTATATTTTCAATATAAATGTATATGTATATAAAAATATATATATATATTATTGATTCTTTTCTAAGTTGTCTCTAACTTTAATATTATATTTTGAAAAATAAGAAAAAAATAATTATATTTTTTCAAAAATTCTTCATTTTTTTATACAAGAAAGAAAAGTAACATTATAAAATAAAATTTTGAAACAAAATATAATATAATGAAGTTGAAAAATTAAATGTATATGAATAATAATTGATATTGTTTTCGTATAATAACTTAATAATGTTATTTATAATACATATAATATATAATTAATATATAATTTATAATAAATTTTGATAAATTTGATAAAAATATACATTGTATAATCAGTATATATATCTATACATAAAATAAATAAGTCATATATGTATATACACAAATAAATTTTTTATTTTGAAGCATCTGACACAACATTGCTTTACAATGTGTAAAAAGAAATGTTGCGTCAGTATAAAAAAATACAGAAAATAAAATAAATTTCAAATTATATCAACTATTTACTAAAATATTAAACTGAAAAATACAGTTCGTATTTCCATTTTCATTTTCCGAATATTCATTGTAGAATACAATATATATTATATATACATTGCTTTACAATTTCGGAAAGATATATAGTACGATGCATACATAATTTAATTTACAATATGATTGCATTATATAAGGGAAGTAATATATCGAAAGAATTCTATTATGTGTATATAATATTTAAATAGAGAATACAAAAAAAAAGGCATCGATATAGATAAATGCAATAGTATCGATTTTGGCAGTATAATTTCCAGTATTCCAAATTAATCATCACTTAATCAATTATAATATCTATGTATTCATGAAACATTTAAAAATTTAATGTTATAGTTAAATATATAATAAATGCTTACTAAAGAAAATAATTATATTCTTTATGTGAATATATCATTTTTTTGTTCCCCTCCTCTTTTCTTTAGAAAAAAAGAAAAAAATATATATATATATATAATTTAAATTTGCAATATATATCTTAAATATATCTATTTTGTTTTTTTATTTATTTTATTTTAAAAATAAGATCTCTTATATTAGCTCATCCTATAAGTAATATTGCTTTGTTATTTATTTTATAAAATATATTTTAATTTATATATATATATATTATATTTTATAATATATTTATATAATATATTTATATATTATAAAATACAAGAAGTATTTTAATTAATTGATTTCATTAAATTGATATTTTTAAAAAAATCAGAAGATCAAATATTAACAATCATAAATCATTTTTAATATTGTATACTCTGTACTTAAAAACAGATAACAGATACATGTAATTAAAAATATATAATTATTAAAAATAAATATAATAAAATATTAATATTAGTTTTAGAAATTTCGATATAAAATTGATTGATAAAAAATTAACATAATAGAAAAATTAATAATGAATTAATAATAAATGTAAATATTAATATTACACACTAATAATTAAAATAAAAAAACGATGTTATTTATAAGATGAGCTAATAATGCATGTTCTGATTGCTATATCTATAATTATGTTTATGACAATGATAATAAAAAATAAGAAAATCTATAAAAAAACATAAATGCAATTTAGAATGTACATAAAATTGGTATTATCTACATGAATAAAATATCAAAAAAACTGCCAGGAACAACAATGCAATCTCAATAATAAACAAAGCTAATCTAAACTAAATTCCATTCATGCATATATTATAAATATATTTTTAATAAATAAACAATATCATCGTGAATAATTATGTTTTAAACTCAATAATCATTCATGTTAATCATTGTAAAACAAAGAATATTATTAATCAAGTGAAAAAAATTCCTAATATTTTGAAAAGGATAACTTGGACTATATTAATATAATTTATTGATTTCATTCAACATCGAGAAAATTATGAAATGAGAAGAACATGATAACATTCATTGGATATATGATATAAGATATTAGAAAAAAAACAAAACATTTACGATGTTTTAATTTTTTTTCTTTTGCCAATATTTTTGAAAGAACGAATTAAGTTGATATTTAAATAAAAAATTATTAGAAATTTAAGCATTCGAAACTAATATTTGAACGAGAGAGGAGATATTTAAGCGAAAATGAATGTATTTTGTATGTTTTTTGATGCATTTATCGATGACGAGACAAGGCAGAGGAAATGCAGAATATCGAAGATTTTTATGGTTTATGTGCATACTTTTCTAAATAGTATTTCCTTTGTCAAGAAAGGCTAGAAAAGTAAAAGCATAAATCCCCTCTTCTCTGTCTGTCTGTTTGTTTGTTTCATAGAGAAAAAAATTTGAGAAAAGTCTGCGGAGGAATCGGAACATGAAGAGACGCTCTATCAACGTCTGCCAATTTTTCTTGAAAGGCTGGATCCTGATCAGCGATACAGGGATGCCCGAGTGATCGCCAAAATAAGCAACGGCAATTGCGGCATAATTGAATTATCTCTGCATATTCTTCTCGCAAACCAAATGATCTGTAAAATATTTATATCGATTTATTTTGTCAATAGCAATAGACAACATTAATATAAACATATAGATAAGATATGAGAAAAATAAATGTTATGTCATAAAAAAATTACGTATAATCTATGTATAATCTACCTTCGTGCGATAGTAAATATAGTTTTCCAGTCTTTTCCCGGATTATGTTGTCTTGTAGAAGCTATTTGTTGGGGCGTGAAATGGTACTGAGCAAGTTCCCGCCAGATTCTTTGTTCTTGCGCAAGAATAGCTAGATGTTCGCAAGCCTCTGAAGATGCTTCAATATCTCGTGGATCACTTAATCGAAGGAGAACTTCTCGACGGCATTCTGCGGGTAAATCTGACCATTGCGGTTGTTGTTTCTCATCCGGCTAAAATAAATTAAAAAAAAATAAGAAAGATTATACAATAACTCATTTCATTTTATTCCAAATACACGTTTTTTTACCTGTGTTATAGTGATGGACGAAGCAATTTGTAATATTCTCTCTAAAGCAGCTTTATGTTTCTCCCATAATACTACAGAACCCAAGGGTCTGCCACCCCAACAGCAACTAGCGCTGAAAGCTCGTACTCTTTCGATCAATCGACGAAGTTTTCCAGTTTGTTGCTGTGATAATGATACTGTCAAGCATGCATTATAAGAACACGTGTCAAAAAATACATGAGAAAATAATTCGTTTAATATTTAAAATCTCATTACCTTCTAAAGCAACTTCTTCCAACATATTAAAGAGAACTCGTTGAGCACATCCACTAAGACCACCCATTCTGTGACTGACCAAAAGATCCAATAGTCGCACGATGTAATTGAATCGCCGGCAATCATGTACCGCGGATAAAAAGTCCAGCCGTTTCAGAGCATCGCTTAAACCGTTGAAACCAGCGATCTACGAATTTAAAGAGATACGCATCGCGATCGTTTCTCTTTTCTCCATTTCTGAATATGCATGCATCAGATATAGCCCGCGCCCGCGATTCAACCTTAACAATTACATGTATATTTGCAATCAAACAGAAGAAAAAACCAATCAATAATAATATTTTTCTTTCTTCCTCTCTTACTTTCCCTTTTTTGATTTTGCTTCTTCTTATTCTTTCATTTCAATTTCAATTTTTATTCGTTCTTTCTCTTCGTTCTTTCTCTTTTTTTCTTGTTCTCTTTCCTTTCCTCTTTTTTCCTTTTTCCTTTTAACTTTCTTTTTTAACGAACCAATCCCATTTCTTTCCTCTTTCACGAGACTAAGGTTAAATATAAGCACGGATGGAACAAGTCACTCACCTCGCGGGTGCATTTCAGCGTGATGCGGCAATGCGGTTGGACGGCGTTTTCTAAAATTATATGAAAATGCTTTAGAAAAAAGTTAGCCTTAGAAAAATTTAAATAATGATTTGTATATTATTTATTTTCAAAATTTTCAAATCGATATTTTTATAAAATGATTTTTTAGAAACTTTTAATCATAAATGACATATATTAAAAAAGAAAGAAATATTGAAAAAACACAAATTTTTCGATTGCTTTCATAAATATTTTAAGTATTTACCTTTCTTTTTATCCTTCTCTTTTTTGTCAAGCGCATCTTTGTCGCCGCTGCAAAAAAAAAAAAAGAAAATAATAATATTATTTCTCTATATTATTTAAAAATTAGCAAATGAGATTTTTGAAAACCAAATATATTTATTTATTTGTAGCATATAAAGATATTATCGCACATATTATTATTATTCATGTATATTATCGCATCAATAAAATATGGAAAAATGAATAAATTTATATGATCCATGTATAATGCATAGCCAGTCTTTTACCTTTATATAATTAATAATTTACAATATCATTTTTTAATATCATTTATATTAAAATATCATCATCCTCGTAAGATCTATATATATAATCTTCTTTAGAATTCTTTAGAAAATAGAAAAATACTATTTTTTTAAAATATTTTGAGATATTAAAAAATTAGTGCTTATAATTTTATCATACATGATAATTGTTCTCAAATATTTTTTTTTATTTTTAAACTAAAATTCATATTATTGCATTTTTTAACAAATCTATTTTTACAATTAATTTTCACAAAAGTTAAATAATAATCAAACAAAATATAATTATTTGAATTTTATGTTTTTTTATAATTACTTATTAATATTTCGTGATTAAAAAAAAATATATTTATACTTAGAATATGTATTATATTATATTATTATATTTGGATAATATATTGAATAGTTTTCAAATATTTAGAATAAAAATTAAGATAAAAAAATGACAATAACATAATTTAGAGCTTAAAGAAATAAATATCATTTGGCACTTGAATATATTATATTTTTATAAATTCACAATACCAACCACCAGTTAAAACAAAAATGTATAAATTAATAATACATACTTACACTTGTTTAATTCTAGAAAAAGAATTTCAATTTTATTCCAACAATCTTGAGTGAAATCTTAATTTGAAATCTGTTTTACTTTCGATTCAATTTATTTTCTTAATTTTCTTCAACTCATCTAATTCAGATCGCATTTTTTTTGTTTTTTTTTTTTTGCATTAATTAATATATATACATACATGACTATAGCGAAATGAAAATCGCTACAAATATGTTTCGATTTCAATAAAGAAATATTTTCATCCGGATTATTATTTGGCAGTAAAAATGATGCTGGAATTCGCAAGAAAAAAAATCGTTTTTCTTTAAGTTTAACTAAATGCTTTTAACCAACTATATAATAATACATTATATGTATATAAAAACAAATAAATTTGGTAAAATGCTTAAATCGTCGAATTGCAACGACATATAACCATCGAGGGAGACCTTGTAGTAATATGCTTATACGACACGGGGGGAGAAACCCCGCGCCAATAATCTGTAACATTATATAACTATCAGTAATATTGTGTTTGCGTGAAACGAATCGCGTAGTAGCTAGACGCGCATGCGATCGGTTCTATGCTGTTGCTATTGTACGAGATATAGTCTGAAGTGTCGAATGAATAATTTATCCAGAGATATAACAAAGTTATAAAATTAATTTGATAAAAAAGAAAAAGTATTTTGACTATCGAATACCGACAATATTAAAAATATCATTGCAACATTAACTATACCGTTGATTGATAGAACAATTTACAATCAAATAACATCTCTGGATAAATGTTTATGTATATTGTGTTTACGGTATGTGCATATATATATATATATATATATATATATATATATATATATATATATATATATATATGCACGCGGTATCTACGTAAGAAGTTATAAGTTCTTTTAGTAATTATTTTATATTAATCATTTACATTTCAATAAGTTTGTTGCTGTAATTATATATATATACGATATGTTATTAAAAAATTCAAATTATAGAAAATCGAATAGAACAATTTACATTACAATTTACAATGAAAATTTCTTTTTTCTGATATCTTTCGATTCACAAATATATTTTAAACTGATAATCGATAGTACATTCATAAATATATGATATTCACTAAGGAGCAACATATTGTTGCAATATATGATGATGTGAAAGATTTGCAAAATTGGTTCAGGTCATGTTAGGTAGGTCATGACCTACTTCAATACAAGTATAAACGATAGTTCGGTTGACCTAATATACTCCTTTTATCATTTTGATAATTTCTTTGTTCAAAAATAATATACAACACAAATATAATCAGAGAAGCTAGAAAAATTTTAATAGAGTAAATTTTTATTGATAACATACTTAATAATATATTTTGTGGTAAAAAGTTAAAATCTTATAAACTGTCATTAGTCATAAATATTGTCTTATGACTAATGCAAACGATTATAAGAAGGGGATTGTTTCTTTTGCGAAGCGCGCGAAAGCGTGACTATGCACACTATAATTCCTTCTCTTTCCCTTTGTCTTTTTACTATACTTCTCCACTCTTTACTATACTTCAGTATTATTTTTCACGGCCTCATAACGTTAGAACTTAACTTGTGAACGAATGAGAAAATATATCCAAACTCATTATGTGTATTCAGTCGAAAGAGAAACATAAAGAGAATGCACGCATATACATATATTAAATGCGCACGCGATGCATACACAGACATATTCGTGCATACTCACATATATATTTTTGCGTACATAGCATAGTGAATAAGCAATGCATATATCTACATATATGTAGTGTATACGCAAGTACGTATTCTTAAGTGAAAATTTAATGATTTCTTGTGGTAAAGAATCAAAATAACAAAAGAATATAGTCGAAATTATATATATATTTAATGTTTTTTTTCCTTTTTCTTAAAAAAAACTTATTGTTTTAAAATAAAATAAGAGTACATAAGAGATAACAGAAAAGGATATTTTTGACATTATATTATATTATATTTATATAAATATAAAATGAAAAAAACAATTTAAAAATTTTTCTAATGAGTTAAAAGATTTATTTTTATATTTTCTATATTCATTCAATATTAAATAATTAACCATGATATATGTAGAACATTTAAAAATTTGTTGAGTTTTAATAATTATAAAGTATATATAATAATTATTCGATACAATATAGAAATTTCTTAAAAATAATTGCTATTCTTTATTTTATTTATATTAACTTGATATTAAATTTAATTTTAATCTAATAGTATATGACATATAGAATAATAAAATTTACAATAGTAAACAAATCAGTAACTGTCATTCGATCAATGTAACAGCTGTGAGACAAAATATATGAAAATGATTAGTTATTTGTATATACTGTCATTTAAAAACAAAGAATACCATTGGGAATGTAAAAAGAAAGAAAAGAACAAGTCAGTAATGGCACTGCTTACCGAAGCAAGAGAGAAAGTGTTTTATTGTTGGCGCACTCGAGGATTTTTTTCTTTTCCCAACCTTCGACAGTTTTCACCCATTCTTCACCAGGACTGCGCCAATCCTTTGATATGAACGGCATCGTCTGTAAAATAATCACACCGAAACCGTTGTTCTACTTGTGTATGCAAACTGCGAACGATTCTTCGACTAATGCTAAAAAATATTACGGAACACACTTCACTGTATCACGGACGCTCAATGTTTGCTCGTAATACACCTCGGTCTGTTCGGTTTACTTCGCGGCTGCGATCGACCGCGCATGGCTTTGTTTTACTGACGTCACTCTCATATCAGCTGTACAACTGACGAACTTGGGGACTCTCAATACTTTCCATATACATTCCGCCATTTTAATATTTATATCTCACGCATGCGCGATTAAATTTGATTCAAAAAATACGATATTCGGATGTTGTTCAATTCAAAAAATATTACACATTTATGTATTTCAATTTTGTTTACAATATGATTTTTTTTTATTTAAATTATATTTTCTAAATTAAAAATCAACTTTGTATTTTAATTATTAATAAAATTGAAATTATACAAAATATAAACGTATATATCAACGAATATGTTTTGATTAAAATATATACAAATACATTCAAATCATTTTTACGTTATATTTATATTTTTTATTTGTTCATCCATTTCAGAAATAATATTTATGGATACCGATTCTTCTTTTTCTTCTTCCGTTTCTGAATCTGAAATAGCTGGTGGAAAATCTGAAATAGCTATTGAATAAATATAAGTTTTAAACATTGGCAATAATTTATTAATAACGATAATTATGATTTATCACATATTAATTAATATAAAAAAATATTAAATTAATAGTTTAAAAAATATAATAATAGTCTAAAATTAATAATTAATAGTTTAAAAAATATAATAATAGTCTAAAATTAATAATTAATAATTTAAAAAATATAATAATTACCATGTCTATTTAACTTTTCTTCTCTCGCATCAACGAGAAATTTTTCTTGCGCAGATATAATCTCTTCTGCATTTGTACAAAGTGAATATGTTTTTAATAATTCATCATTCAATTCTAAAAATGAGTGACCCCAAGAAAATTTTCCGAGATAAAATTTTGCTTCTTCAGGAAAACCTGTTATAATTAAAGTAGCAGCTATTGCTTCTACACAACTTAATTGACAAGGTTTTCCATAATTTATTGGATTTGCAGCAACTAGAAATGGTAAAAGACGCGGATTGGAAGTTCTCATTCTACTAAATGGAGTATCATCCAAACGTGCCCAACTACAATCGACGACTGCACAACCATAATCTTTTATAATATCACGATCTGTTGGACTCACACACTATAATATGAAATTTCAATTTACTATATTGAAAATTAATTTATTTTCTATTGCATTAAATATACCATACCTTTTGACCAATAGGTGTAAGAACTAATCCTGAAAATCGAGCTCCTAACCTTAATATTTTTATTAAGC
This sequence comes from Apis cerana, assembly GCF_029169275.1. Taxonomy (NCBI): domain Eukaryota; kingdom Metazoa; phylum Arthropoda; class Insecta; order Hymenoptera; family Apidae; genus Apis; species Apis cerana. The sequence continues at coordinate 10,609,654 of NC_083860.1, forward strand.
CATGTCTAACTAATTTTTTACCGGAACATTTTTTAGGATCACAATGTTCGAGGTCCCACATAGCAACGGGAAAAGAGGGGGACCATACATTTTCTTCTTGTTCTAAAAATTAAAATAATCGAATTTGTTTCAGATTTTTTTAAAAATATTTATACAATTAAATATTTCCTTCTAACCTGGTTCTTCATCTTCCTTATCGGATTTATCTCTTTCTTGACGGTATTTTTCTTCTTTTCCAACAACATGTCGTGGTCGTCTTGTTAGTATTCGTTTTCTGTTTTTCTTTCCGTGAGATGACATTTATGAGATAACATAAACTTCAAATTGTTTCGTAAAAATATGAGCATGAACTATATATATATACTTTTCAATTTGAAGGTTACTTAACTCAATATGTATATAAACGTAATAATAACTGTATATAACTGTTGTAAACCCACGTGTATTCATACAAATGAATTTATATTCAAATAATATATATATTACATTGTATATATCTATTATAATATAATAATAATAATAATAATAATAATAATAATGATAATGATGATGATAATAATAATAATAATAATAATAATAATGTTATATTATATAAATTTTTTCAATTATGGGCATTAATTATTTCTCAAAACATATAATTTTTTATAAGATGCTTTACCTATTTTATCAATATGTTTATGTGAAATTGCAATCAAATATAATATTATTTATGTGAATTAAATTTATATATAATTATTATTTAATAGAAATATAAAAGAAAATCTTAATAGAAACATTAAGATATAATAATTCATATATATTAAGATTTGTAAAAGTACCACTGCATTAGACGGCACTGATATGCTGTTAGAGTGGGTAACAAGTGGCTGTTCTGTTCTCAATCGCTCCGCGGAACACAAATTGTTCAGTGAATAGGGATTCTTTAAACATGTGTTTAAAGACGATTTAATCAGAAGAGAATGTTTTGTTCATACTTATATTGTTCTTAAATTAAAGGTAAATGTTAATTTATATTATTTTACATATTAGTTTTTATAATTTATCAGTTCACATTATTAAAATTATTATTTCGTAATGATATATAAAAACATTGACTGGTTAATGCGTATTTGTGTAATTGAATATTTTTAGCTTTACTGATATTAATAATGTTTATATCGTTCATGCCGCTTAAAAGACATGGATTCAGGTACATTTTATTGAGATAAATATATTGTTTCTTATTTTATAACGTTTTTGCTTATATATATATCGTATCTAAATATTTAAATTATTATTAATTGTTATTTAAAATTTTTTAATAAATTTTTTTTAAATATTTATTACGTAACATATGGATATTAAGAATTTTTTTATAAATATATAACAAATTTATATACGATATACATTTTACGGTAGTATATTAATTTATAAATTATAGCGAATCAATTTATTTTAAATAATATTATGATTTATAAATTTTTTAATAATATTATAACTTATATTTTCTCTCTTTATAAGAAAATACAAGAAAAGAAACAATTATAAAAGTAACAGATTGGTTACGTGGAATTTGGGAAATGAGACGTCAAACTGGTCCTGTCCAACAATGGTTAGATTCAATACCATCACCTATAAAATCTAATTTTTCAATAAAAAATGAAAACCAACAAGAATCAAATAAAAAATCTAATGTTTCATTGATACCAAGTGAACCTAAGGATATTCCATATCCTACAGGAACAAAACAATTAACCATGACTAAATCTGCACCTATTAATGTTCCTAATACATCAGTTAATACAACAAGATTACCTAGGTATTAAAACAAGAATACAAAAATAAGAAATACACAATAATCATTAGTTTCATTATTATTTATGTTTTTATGTTTTATATAGTTCATTGCCTCATAAATTGGTTCGAGATCCAAGTCTACAATCTGATAGTAGTCACTGTAGTAGTGTGGAAAGCTTATTAGAATTAAGAAAAGCAGATCCAGAAGCAATTTTACTTGGTCTTGGATTTGGTGGTTGTTCAAATAGTCCACAAGAAAATGGTTCCTTTTCTCGCATACCAAAAAGATTTTTACAGCCATCAAAATTAAAAGGCATAGCTATTAATGATTTTATGAAGCAGCAACAAGAAACTAGTGAATCTTTTGATTCAGTATCTTTAGGATATAGAGGTTTAACAGGTAAGATACATGCAAAAAATTGATGTATAGGCAAAAATATGATAGAATAATAAAATAGAAATATATATAAATTACAATTTAAAAGTTATTACACTTAATGTGGAACAATTAAAATTAAAATAAATACATCAAATAAATTTTATAGATAAATTATTATAAGTTAAAAAAATAAATTTATGTTACACAAATAGTAATGTTATAGGAAGCGATGACACATTATCTGTGTCTAAACTTTGTCCACATCGCAGACATTCTGGACCAATTAATTTTGTAAGTCTTGTGACAATTAGGTTTTTTCTGAATTTTTCATGATTTTAAAGTAATTTTTATTTGAAAAATTTATATTTCAATTTTGTTTTAATTGTTTTTTTGATGTGCTTAAATATCTATGCTTATAGATTTTTAAATGTTTGTTTTATAATGATAAATAACAAATAAATAGAAAATGCATGAAATAGTTATTTTGCCCGTATGAAAATATTTAATGCCTGAAATAAATTATTTGTTTTGTATCATAGGTGATTATAATTATTTATTTAGATTACAAGATATTAAAATTAAATAAAATAAATTAATCATTAATTGTTTTTAAACTTGTAGTATCTTTAGTCATAAAAATAAAATTGCATAGTTTTTCTAAGTTGCATATTATATATATTTTTATAAATTGTTATCGCTTCTTGTTTACAGACAATTTTAATGTTATATTATATTTATTTATTGTTAGTATATAATAATGATATTTAATTGCTAAGGAATGTGAAATTATTTTTATTTTTATCTAAAAGGTTCACCGTACGTAGCACCATCAGAAATCGTACAGAAAATTATGCAACGCTTACGAGAACACGAAAGTCACGAATATGATCCATATGCAATGTACAATTCGTACGAACAATATAGCCCATTGCATTGTGGTGGTACACTTTCTGTACTGTCCCCTGACAGTAGACAATTTTTGGAACAACCACGTTCTAAAAGTCCAGACATGCGTAACAAACGTATGATTATAGGTAAAATTGGTTTTATTTGTTTCTTTTATTAATTATTGTTTTAATTACATATGTATATATTACATATTATATTATTGAAAAATATACTAATGAATATTGAATATATATTTATAGGACAAAAATCATTTGCATTTGGGCATGATGGTGATTTAATTGAAATTGATTCATCTAATTCAAAAAGATCATTTGAAGATACTTTAAACAGTGACACTAATGTTATGGAGAGTTTAGAAGCAAAATCTAGTGATTTAACAAGTGATGATATTAAAGTATTTAAACAAACGACTATTCAGAAAATAGAAAAAGTATTACCAAAAAGCTTATATTTTAATGACGATAAAGAATTTAATAACACTGACTTTAATTTATTGACGAAAACGTTCAAAGAAAATTTAAATGAACAAAATTTAGATAAAAATATTAATTGCAAAGACGATATTTCTTTAAACACAATTTCACATAATATATTTGATATTCGAAGAGCTAGTGATGGATTTTGTAATATGAAAGATGGAAAGATTTTATCCGAAATAAATAAACGAAGACATAGCGACGGTTTTATGCAAACTTCTAAGCATAATGATGATAATATATTAGCTCGAAGAAGAAAAACTTTGAAGCGACAAACTAGAATAAATGATATAGATGATATAAACTATTGTGATTTAAATATCTGCGAATCTGATACAGCACAATGCAAAGAATATAACTTGAATAACGATGACAAGCAAAAAAACATTTCTACGAAATTAATTCAGAATGATGATAAAAAGATACAATTAAAAAGTGGAACCAGAAATTACGATATAATTAAATATTCACAAACATTTCTCGAAGAAACACATAATTGTATAAAATCAATTAATTCAAGTAAAGAAAAACAAGGAAATAATAGTGAATATTGTATTGAAAAATCTCAGTCTATAGAACAAATATGTGTAAATAAAGATGAAAGTACAACTTGTTGTTGTCATTCTGGTACTAAAAAATATTGGAAAAAAATGGAAAAAATTATGCAAGAAAATAAAAACTTAGAAAATATGGTAACAAAAAGTAGAAGAGAAATGGCAGAAATTCGAGAAATGCTAAGTAGCGTGTTATCTGTACGATTAGAACCTGGTTTTTAACTACACTTGAATACAGATAAAAATATATTGCTCCATATGATATTAGAATATTCGAAATAAATTTCGACAATATATTTTCAAAATTATTTCGCATATTAATAATATTTTTGAATCTTTAAAACATTTTTAATCTTTAAAACACAAGAAGAGTGTAATTTACAAAATTATCACAAAAGCTCATAATAAGCTCATAAAAATTGCAATGCAGTAAGAATGCATTTTTACTTATAATAATTATAATTGTTTTTAATTTTAAATAAAGATGTAAATATTTTGTTATAATTAAAAATTTTTATTTTTTAGTAAATATGGATGAAATAGCATTATCTCATATATTTACAAATAATATATTGATTTATTATTATGAAATATTTTAGTATATTTGAAAAATTATTGCTATTATTTTATTATTTTTGTTGCTATATAAAACATGTTAGTGTTAAAATTTTCATTTAAATTTCATTGTTGATAATATATAAATTATTTTACCATTGTTCAATCGTACTCAATGTACGCGTATATATTAAATTGTAAATATGTATAAAGTAACTTTAGAAACTGCATTTCATATTCGATAATTTAATGATGTATATGTAAGCATATACTTCAACAAAAAAAAAAAAAAAAAAAAAAAAATTGAAATTCTAGTCCAATTAATTTTCGCATCAATAACCTAATTTTATTATATTGCTGTAAAAAAAGAAAAAAGGCAATAATAGTTATAGAAGTAGCAGCAGCATTAATAGTAATGATAATAACAATAAAGATAAAAATAAGATTCAGCTATTTTTTTTTCTGATAAATGTTAATATTTTTTTTTATATATGTAAATTAACTTGTAAGTAATTTACATCTTACTATAAGAATTAAATATTATATTTGTGAAGAAAAGAAAGTAAGAATTATTTTGCAATATTTAACTTTATCTTATATAAATATTTGCAATTTTATGCCTTCATATAAATATTCGAATTTTTATGAATTTAAAAATATACATTTTAAAGTGACAAAACTATTTTTGATTGAAACTATTTTTGTATAATGGAAAAACTTATTATGAATGATTATTAATAATTATTATTAATAAAGTCATAATTTTATAAGTTCATCAATTGCCTTTAATGCTCAAATATTATATATATTTCTATTATTGTATTAGTTCTTATTATGAACTAAACATAGTTTTGTTGGGGCTCTATGCTAACATTAACTACATTTCAGCACAAAACTTTTATAATTAAGTTAGACATAATTATAAAAATTATATTTACGTATTATTAATCAAAACATTTAAAGTACAAATTAAAATGGAAGTTACAACAGGATTTATGTATATATGTGTGTACATATAAATATTATATATATATATATATACACACACATATTTTTTTAATCTAACATATCATTTAATGTTTTTAATTGTTAAATTCATAACAAAGGTTCTATTCCATATTATGTGCCTACATTCCAATAAATTTGATGTATACAAATTATACAAACAGGATAGGAGCTTTGTAGAAAATATGAAATGTACAAATAATATAGGAATATTGAATAAATATTTGACAGGATTAATTTTTACTCTCTCTCTCTCGCTCTCTCTCTCTTTTTTTATGTACGTGAAACATAATTTTTATCTATAAAGCTAAATTAAACATGACATATCATTGAACATGATTGATGACAGTATAATTAATTTCTTATTCACACTGTTGCTACTAACATAAGTCCATTATACATAATATTTATAGCTATGAAAACTTCGAGATTTAAATAGAAAATTAAGAATATTATGATTTTCCAGTGAATTTACACGACGATAGGAACACAAGACCACAACGGTAACTGACACTGTGATTTATTTTCTATATCTAATATTTTGTATTTTAATGACTAAACATAACACGGAATCTAGTTACTGAAGATGTTCTTATAATTGGACATTGAACTGTTTAAAGTGCAACAGAGGATTGAGTGAATTTTACAATTAAAACTACGCGAAAATTTATATATCAAATTATCACTAGATAAAAAAAAGTAATACAATAGTATTTTGAAAGTAACATGCAGTCAAAACAAGAAGCTTAGACTTTTGTTGAATTTATGAAACATAGAATATGAGTGGATGTCGTACCTTTTAAGGAAAGAAATAATGTTGTAAATATTTGGATAGCTCGATTGTTAATTCAAATACACATAAGTATCTTGTAGAATTATTAATTATACATAAAGCTACCCTTAGTAAAGAACTGAGATCCATGGTCCACTCAATCTTATTTTTAAACACGAATCTGCTAGAATATCATTTTGTAAACTGCATCCATGTATTTATGTAATATGTCTGTGTAATGTTGAGATGTACCTGTGAATGTAGATGTATTCTTCCTTAGCATATCTTAAAATGTATATAAACAAATATGATCAAACATGATCTATATTTAGTCTTCTTTTTCTTCTCTGAAAAATAGGAAAAAATAGATGTCTTTTTTACTTTATTCTAGGATAATAATGAAATTATCATATAAAAATGAAAAAAAAAAAAAAAAAAAGAAGAAAAAACATACTTTACAACTTCCTGTTGATGTTGATCAAGGTGAAGTTCAACAATGGTTTCTGTTCTACTTTGCACTTTGAAAGTAACTTGTGCAGCCAAATATTTATCTTTGTTATTTACCGACCATCCTGAATACTATAAAATATAATATTCATTAAAAAAATATTTATTAACATATAAATTTTATAATAAAATTAATGTTAAAAATATGTTAAAAGCCCACCGTCGATGTGCTTTTATATAACGTTTTTCCATCTTCTTTAAAAGGTAAAAATTTTTGAAGTAATGCTTTTCCATCTATCCTCCATAATGTTGGATCCGTATTTCCACCATCTGTATTTCCAATATCAGCTTTTGCAACAACAAATGCACCAGACTAAAATAATAAATACATGTAATTGTATTTCTTGTAATATAAACAAACAAATATATAGGATGTTATAAACTCATTATACAACTCACAGTAAAATCTTTTGGTGTCTCTCCTGATGATTCGTTATAGCTGTTATCATCAGAATCTTCTTCATCTTCATCTTCTTTTTCATCTTCTTCTTTTTTAGACCGTCTTTTTCTTTTAGGTTTTTTTCCTGTGTCTGAATCAGATTCTTCATCTTCTTCATCATCTTCTTCTTCATCTTCTTCTTCTTCTTCATCTTCTTCTTCTTCTGAATGTTGCCGTTTTTTAGCAGCTTCTCTTTGTGGCCTTTTTTTAGCACCACTCTAAATATTAAAATTAATATTATTGAGATAATCTGATTATGATTTTATGTTTATATTTTTATGATTATATGATTCTATTATAAGATTATTAATATTATACAGATACAATATATTAAACATATTTATATTATATTAATTTTTTAATAAAAATTTTTTAAACTAAAAATATAAATGATAATACTTTTATTTAGATCAATACATGGCTTTTGATAATACAAAACATAGATAGAAGGATTAAACATCACAGAATTGCAATGTTTTGAAAAATACATATTAATGACCGATATTAATAACTTAATAATAATTTATCGACTATAATAATATTTTGAAGAATAAGTGATTCTATATAATAAAAAATTAAATTTTTATTTACATTGAGATTTAAGAAATATAGAAAATGTATTTTATTGATGGTAACATATATTCGATAAAATATCGGTTGCGTATTTGATACGACTACAATATATCACTGCTACATAACTGAATCGACTTGTGTTTTCTCGTTATCTACTAAATGGGACCGATTAATTAGAAATGATATTTATTTATGACAATATTGAAAAATATGAAATTAAAAGAAAAACGTAAGTATCAGAGATGATAATTTGAATCCCTTATCTACAAACATTTATGTTTGTTTTCTTACTTGATGAAAAATATGAAGAATCGAAGTGCCGCCGATTGACAGAACTTTATTTGTGAATAACGATGTATATATAGATATTTTTACATATAAGAAAATTCATTAAAAAAGTGACAGAAAAACAAGAAGTTATGATAAATTAAAAAATAGGAAAAATATATTCAAGAAATAATAAAAAAGAGGAAAGTATTAGTAGCGTGGGCTTACTTCAGCTCCGGCCTCAGGAGTCCACTCTTCTTCAGAAGCTCCTTCAACTTCTTCCGGATCATCCGCGGAATATTCATCCTCGTCTGAGACGTCTTTAGTTTTCTTCATGTTGCTTTTTCGCGAAATGTTTGCAAACTTTCCCAATGGGGCTCACTGGACGAGAGAAAAACTTGACGAGATTATGTACGAGACAAACCAATTACGTACGCGACTGCCGCAAACAATATGGCGGTATATAGCGATGGGAATTGCCTTTTACGCACAACCTCCTGCGCAGCTGGAAGCGACGCGTGCTTTATAACTTCCTACGCGTTCATAAACCCGCGAAAAATGGAATTTTTAGATAACTATATAAATCATTTACGAAATTTTTATAATCTATTTGTAAATTGCAATAATATAAGATACTAAATTACTATTAAAAAAAATAAATAAAAAAAAAAAGAAATGTAAAAATAATAAATAAAATGATTATACTTAATATTTATAAGTTAATAATATACATTGTATAATAGTTTAAAGTAGTTTGAAAGTGCATTTATTGAATAAGTTTAATTGTATAATTAATTAATTGTTTATGATTTATCGATATTTTTTAATGTCTTGAATTATAAAAATTTGTCCGAATTCAAAATGTTTTTCGAGTTGGATCGATATGAGCTGGCGCATGCGTTAATATTTTAGTGAATAAGTCTCTTTCTTTGCTATTAACAGTGTTAAGAATTTGGCGTGCAGAGAGAACAAATAATTACGAAAAAAAGATAAAAATGTTCGAGCTATACGGTATGAACAAAGATGGTATGGTTTATCGTTCTCCACCACCAAGAAGAAAAGAAGTCGACATATTAGAGGTAATTCGAAAAAATTGGTCGATCTAATTATTTGTTTCATAAGCATTGTTGTATTTATCAATGCTCATTTTCCTATTTAAAGATATTCTTGTTTACAAAACTTTATAATGTGTATAATAAAAATGATAATATTAAATTTTATTGAAAAATTTCATTCATAATATTATATCATACATGATAAAATATTTAAAAAAAATTAACAAATATTTTGATTGATCGCTTTGATTGAAACTATTATATTTGCAGACTTGTTTGCAATTACCATCTCCTGAACTAATGAGAAAATTACCAAACGGTGATGCAATACATCATGCAAAGGATTCAGGTGTTTCAACCTCTTTTGATAAAAATAAAGATCCACCAAGAGAAAGTGGTATGTTTTTATATGTGAAAATAATTATAATTTAAAAATATAAAGTATCATTTTTATGCTTATTTATCGTTAGAACAGAAATGTGATTTTACGGATGAAATGAAATAGGTTAGAAAAATTGAAACAGATTATATTCTTTATAATATTGTATATTATCATCAGTTCATCACTTTTTTCTTGTTCTTTTTCTCATTCTTTTCTCATTTTATACCAATGATTTTGTTCATTGCTGTGGAACTGCCACATAATTTTTCTAACGATAAAGATAAATATAAAAAATTGTTAAGATCATTAACTTTGTTCGGTTGAAGATATCACTTTGAAATTCGATATAAAGTTTATTTTTTTCACATATGAATTAATTACTAATTTTCGATTCCAATAATCGATATTGAAATGTGTTAAGAAGTTTATCAACTTCTAATTGAAATCGATGAAAAAGAAGAAAAATTGTCGCGGAATAAAAAGAATTTATAATCGTTTTATTGTTATTTCTACGTCTGCATTCATCGATGACTAAATAACGACGTAAAAGGAAGGTGTGTGGATGCTATGATACGCAGGACGGAGCGTGTTGAGGAAATGGATAGTGATGATTGGTTTCTTTTTCCTTGGATGTGCTCTGGTCGCCGGTGTTGGATTACCTTTAGCTTTGGAACTACGTAGCTCGCACTTGTTGGAAGCTAGACTTCAAGTTGTTCGACGAATGCTCTCTGAAATACCTTTGATCGATGGGTACGAAATTATCTTGTAAAAAAAATTGATTCAAATATCTCTACAGATTGTGAATATCATGAATGTTTCAGGCACAATGATTTTGCATGGAATCTTCGAAAACATCGAGGAAGTACAAAATTGAAAGATTTTCCTTTCGATGAGAACTTATCGCAAAACGTAAGTTGGGGATCTCAATGGCAGACTGATCTGGTACGGTTACGACAAGGTATTGTAGGTGGGCAATTCTGGTCTGTGTATGTACCGTGCGAAGCACAATTTCTCGATGCAGTGCAACTTACTCTGGAACAAATAGACGTGATACGTAGGCTCACTTCGAGATATTCGAAGAAAATAAGGATGGTAACGAGTAGCAAGGAGCTCGAGAAAGCACATAAGGATGGCGTGATTGGGAGCTTAGTAGGAATTGAAGGAGGCCACAGCATTGGGACATCCATGGCTGTGTTAAGAAGTTTTCATCGACTAGGAGCACGATATATGACCTTGACACATAAATGTAATACTCCATGGTAAGATTATATAGGAATACAAGAATAAAAAAATATAAAAAAAAACGATGAACATACATAAATATGTAAACATATATAAATATAATGGTGATGAACCAATCGTTGCTATCATCCATAGGGCGGATTCTTGTTCGGTGGAAGATCCGAATTCGGATGCACGATTGGATTTTCATAGCGACGGATTGTCGATATTTGGTAAAGCAGTAGTAAAAGAATTGAATCGATTAGGAATGCTCGTGGATTTGTCTCATGTTTCGATAAGGACCATGAGGGATGCGCTGGCAATGAGTAAGGCGCCTGTAATATTTTCTCATAGCGCTGCCAGAGCTCTTTGTAATTCATCTAGCAATGTTCCAGATGATATACTTCGTAATTTGGTAAGAAAAGAAAGTTAAATAAGACGATTTTTTTTTCTCGAAATCTCAACTTCTTTATTTTTCATCTTTGTCCTATTTTATTTTTATTTTATATGTAGATAATCTGATTGTATTTGATTATAACGAAGTCATAAAATTAATTATATAAAAAATTTTTTGCTAGAATATCAATTTAAGATATTTAAAAGATATAAAGAATTCGATCATTTTTCGGTATCGTATGTAAATTTTATATAAATTCATAATAATTTACGAAAAATTAAAATTCTTTTAAATATTTAAAATATATAATAAAATTTATAATATTATTTAAGATTCATTCATATTGCTCATGAGATCTATCAGATAACTATCAGATATGAAAAATGTAGATTGTATGAAAGACAAGGAATATGCGAAGCGATATTCTTTTGTTCATATTTTCATTTCATATTTGTTTTTTGTGCAATAAGTTTTAGAAACTTTAAATTATTATTTATTTATATAATTATTTTTTCAATTAATGATTTTTCAATATAAATACTTTAATACTTTCTTATAAGAAATAATGAATTGTATCGATTGCATTAAAAATTGTATAATTCCATTTACAAAAATGAAACTCACGTCCTCTATATATCTACATTCTTTATAAAAAAATTATTAATATATACTAATACATATTTTTATTCTAAATAATTTTTATAACAATTTTTATATTTTTATATTTTTATATTTTTTTCATTCGTTTTAAAAAATATTTTATATAGATAAAATAGATATTCTGTAAAATCGTAGATATCGTGTTTTATCACTAAAATGACGTTTAAGCTAGATTAAATTTAAATTGTAATTAAAAATTAATTGACTATTTTTTCTGTTTCGTTACTTGGAATTTTTAATTATTCTGTACAGAATAAAATATATAAAGTTCGAGAGCCAACAATATAAATAATGTCATCACTGTAGCACCAATCAATGGCTGCTTTTGAATGCAATAATTTATAACCTTGTTATTTCAACTAAATCTTCTTCTATCCATATTTTTTATATATCTTTTTGCAACAGCAGTATTATTTATTATCTAAAATATAAATAATTATAAATATAAATATAAATAATTTATATATCAGAATAAATTATTTATATGTATAAAATTATATTAAAATTATCTTAAAATTTATTCATTTTCTTTATGAATACTAAATATAGGAAAATATCTTGATTAATTTAATTTTTTATTTGCTAAAATACTAGTACTTGGCCCACATGACCAAGGTACATTGATTAGTATGTCAAACAATACCTCGTAGATAGGCGAGAAAAGTATGCAAAAACGAGAATGCTGGTATCATCGTGTCTTATCTTTTGTTTCAGTCGGTGAATGGTGGTTTGGTTATGGTAAGCTTTGACAGTGCACATTTAAGCTGTGGAGATAAAGCTTCTATGTATGATGTGATAGGTATGTGTATATTAAAATATCGTTAAAAAACAAAATTTTCTTTTTAAAATGTCAAATAATTGTTTTTATATATTGCATAAAAAAATAAAAAAAAAAGAAAAAAATATATAGTTGTTCTTTATAGCTCATATCAACCATATAAGGCGAATAGCTGGTGTTAATCATGTAGGTCTTGGAGCTGGTTATGATGGAATATCAAGGTAAATATGAATGGATAATGAATAATAATTTATTTCCTTAAACTTTTTTAAGATATGATTTTCTTTTATAATAACCTGCGATCTCTCATCTTTTTTTAGATCTCTCATTTTTTTTTGGAACATAAGAATATTTTTAATAGAGTAAAAAAAAATGTTTTTCTTTTTTATGTTACAATCCTTCGTGAATTATGTTATTTTCAAGTAAAAATAAAATGAATGCGGCATGTTTTCAGTCCGCCAGTTGAACTTCCAGACGTTTCTGGTTATCCTTTGTTATTGGCCGAACTGACGAGAGATCGAAGGTGGTCGGCTTTGGACATTAAGAAATTGGTGGGTGGAAATTTATTGAGAGTATTGAAGGAAGTGGAGAATCACGCTGTAACCATGTCGCATCAATCTCCAGCAGAGGAATTGATTCCTCAGGAGTTGATAGAAGATACCGCCTACTGCAGATACCATGATGCTTAAAAACAATTCGACATCAATATTTCGATAATTTTCGGAATGTCGAATCATCCATTTCTTATTGTTTCCTCTCTTTGTACCTGAATTATTCTGTTTTACATTTTCTAATAAAGTAGTCACGGATCATCCGAATCATTGTTTTTTCTATCCTTCACATTTTAATAATTCGCATATAATTTCTTATAAACGTTTCATGTTCACCATCCATGTGTAATGTAATACCTTTATCGAGACGAATGTATTTAATTTCACATCCTTTGCGCCACGGTTAACGAGTCACCTAACTGTGCAGCAAGAAATAAAAAATATAATTAACTGTAATCGTTTCGTTCATAATCAAAATGTCTATGCACGATAAAATGAACATCGAATTAATGTTCGTGTAAATATATACATATATATTTATATATTCAAATACATATTTTCATCTATAGTATCATATAATTATATATTTATGTATTTATATTAATATGAATAAAGTCTATTCATATTATAATATGGTAAATTATGATAATGAATATTATATATTTATATTTCATATACAAGATATTTTAAAAATATGGGAATATTATTTAATTAAACATTCCTGAAATAATTTTCATTTTCAAAAACTTTCATTATCATTTTGTTAATAAATTATTGATAAACTGGCCAATCACAGAGAATATAAACTAATTAAGTTACGATAGGTTACAATAGCGTTGGATATCTGTCGCCGTTATATATGAATAAACAACACATGAAAGAAATATGATTTTTTTTGATAAAAAGTATTTATTATATTTAACAAATTCTTTGATATATATATATAATTTGGACTTAATCATTCTTGATCGGCGATATTCATTGCGATTTGAGTCTACACTTTTAATAATTATCAATAATTTGTTATTAACAAAATCATAAAGCCAAAGTTTTTGCAGAAAAAAATTACATTAGAAATTTAATCGATATTCTCACATTTTTAAAATACTTTGTATATTTTTTATACGATTATATCATAATATCGATTTATTCGATGTAGAATAATACTTATATTACGCAATTATAAATTTAAGTAATAAAGTAATAAAGATAAGCACAATATTTTGTTAATTTTTTTTATTTTTAAAAAACTTATATAATAATTAAATAAGAAAAAAGTATTATGAAAAGAATGTGTGGAAAAAAGAAGGAAATCGAAAGATATATAATAATACCAAATAATAACATGCAACCAACGAAGAAATTAATAAGTGATAAAGTTATCGAAAAGGACAAGATAAATCACGATTAGATTTTTAGAAAAAGAAAAATGCTATAGAGATCAAAAAGACAAAGAAAAGAAAGTAATAATAGAAAAAGAAATAGCGTCATAGAGAAAAAAATTTTTAGATTGTTTTGCACAATTATCGATTGCAAATTATCGATTATCGATTAACGATTACCAACTATCAAATAGCAGCTACTTTTCGACTAATAAGTCAGTTCTTCTTGATTATAAAATCAACGTATCTAAATTCGAGAATATAGTTATACTTACAAATAATATGTTATTATTCATGTTATCATCAATTATACATTAATTACAGAAACATAGTTGTTTATGAGAAATCTTAGCACAATCAAAGATCTAAAATGTGGAAATATTAATTGAAGGATAATCTTTAATTATTCAAGCATAGTTAACTGTTCGTGTTTTCCAAAAACACTGTCACGCAATCTATTCGATAATCGATTAATTATAAGTGTAACGTCTCAGTCGATCGAGAGGCAAGCAACACAAGAGGGCAGTACGGCACGTCTCGCAGATAATCGAAGAAAGCCCGCGCTGAAATGATCGAGAATTGATCACTGTTTCATCTAAAGCAAAATCAGAGAGAATCCGTTCCTGGATGATGGTTTCGTGGCGCGGAAGTGGTAGGGGATTCGAAGATTATACTACGTTGGTTTGTAAGTCGAAAGAACAGTTTGGTTTACGATCGCTTTCGAGTTGTATTATTTTTTCTCCGAGTTTCAAAATGTTCAAATACTAAATACAAATCCCAATCGTTATATATATTGAATCGAAAATTGAAACGAAAAGAAAAAAGAAGGAAAAAACGAGTGCGGTATTAGCGATCATACGATCTAATGATTGTGACAAGTTGATTTGACCGTAATAAAAGGCTATTTTATTTCGCGAACATCATACTTATTCATTTTTTTTGTTTATACACTTCTGATTATTTTTCATTCATGTTTTCTCTTTCAATCTCGATTCTGTACAATTAATTATGAATTAATGAAGATATATGAGATAAAGAGAAAACATATGAAAACAATTATTGATATGAAACAATATTAATATTTTTCTAAATCTAACTTTTTAAGAATACAAAAAACACAGGTGAGTGTGATGAATTGATTATTTGATAATAAAAACATCGTATATTCTGATATTGTGTTATTTAATCATTTAATTATTTTAACCAACTAAGACAAATTTTATTTTAAAAAATGATCATATCACGATACGAATGAAAGGAAGTAACCATTGGCAATGAACTCAGAACTTTAGAACGTGAGCACGTGTTTCTTTGTAAACATCTACTCGGCCATTCCCTTCCCTTTTTGCTTTACGTTCGATGAACCGTAATCCTTCCGAAAGAGAGGGTTCTAAATAAAAATAGCCATAGTTAATTTCGAATCAAAGAGATATACTTGTCATATTGTGAAAAATTCGCAAATTTTTCTATATTTATCTTCTTCTATTTTCTTTTTTCTTCAGCTTCTTGACATAACTGCAAATATCAAAAGATTTAAATTTGAAACTAACATTTTTATTAATAATTAATTTCAAAAATATATTAAGAAAAATGCTTTTTAAAAAATGGCATACATAGAATATTATAAAAAGTATCAATCATATAATTTTAATTATTATAACTATTTGTAAAAATAAATACATGTATTTTTACATATAATATCTCTATGTAAGATGACTTTGATTGTTTTTTGTTTCAGACGAAATCAATCGACTGAAAAAAGACAAAGGGAATGAAAAATGAGATACAAGGTGAGACAACAACCTTGACGAATTTCAAATATTTTTTTCATCCGAATATACATGTATATTTATGTGTACTTGCATATATACACATGCATAATACATAGCACATGACACACAACACGTCAAATAGTCGGACTTGTGATTATAATAATTGTTTTGTTTTTTGAAAAGAGACAATAGCTGTTGTTCCTACTTTTTATTCTTCTTTCTTTTTTCTCTTGTTTGATCGTTCATTGTCATACGTATACATAAAATATACAAGACAAAAGCTGCAGCATCGCAACGCCTTGAATAAATCGCATCACGCATCATCGTCATATCTTCTATCTATATGTTTACGATTAATAATGATTCTATATTTTTTTTTCTTAATAATCAAATTCATTTTTTTGCTTAACTCAAAGAAAAATTACTGCGAATATGGCAAATTTAATCATGATTATTAATACAAATTTGTTTTGATATCATTATATAATTTGATTTATGTACATACAATGTATTTTATAATTGCATAATTCTCTGAAGATACGTGCATAAAAACACATATAATGAGGATCAATATTAGAGACTTGACCGTTTCTTGGAAGCAATTCAATGTTAATTTTATGATCTTTCGGTTTGATTTTGATTACTTTGGTGAAAACGTATTACGAGTAAATAAATTCAACATTTCCTATGAAAAAGTTAGAATATTTCTATAAATATATAATAAACAGTAATAAATTTACATAATAAATTTTACTCTCGAAAATCATATTTGCTCCACTTAACTTTTCATTTATGTTAAAGCATATGCAGATTATCCATCTAAGCGTTCTTTCTATTTGTAGCATGCGGGAGTCAAAAAAGAACACAATGTTCAAACTGTCTGCTACATAGTCTGTGCTACGTCTTATTATATCTTTTAAGATTATTCGCTCCCATATCTTCCCACTTAATTTACAATTTCTGAATGATATAAAATCGAAATGTCTTCTCTAAACTCTTTATATCTCTATAACCATTGTTGATTATTTTTTTGTTTCGATCATTGAATATCTCCCAATATAGGACAATATTTTTTTCTTTTTTATCTAACTTTTTTTCATTTTTTTAATAGTTTTCAATTTTTTTTTATAAATCAAAATAATTTTACAATACGATTTTCGTTCTTTATGATGCAACCATATAATATCGAATTACAATTAGAGTGTGAAGAATATTTCTGATAGCATAGTTCTGGTCTTGTGATATATGAACAAATAGATAGAGAAGTTATCATACACATACACGAATGTACATATACTTATTAATTGCCATCACAAACTATTTCATATTGTGGCATGTTTTCTTTTTTTTTATTTAAAAAATCTATTATCTTCTATTAGTTTATTCCAGAGATTGCATTCTAAGCTATTATATATTTGTTGAAAGATATACCGTACTTGTAAATTATCAATTAACAATACAACTGATGATTAAAATTTTTGATGTTATGGTATCCGGTAATCAAAAATATTTCTCCATTTTTCATTAGATTTTGCAATGTTCGTTGATAATACATTTGTCTGTAGTCCCAACAAATTATAAAAGATTAGCTAAAAGATTTACTAATAGTTTACTAAACTACCAGTGGCAATATCTATACGTAATTACTCCATGTTCTTATTTAATCTATAAATGGAAAAAGAAGTAAAGGTTGGAATCTAGATTAAAGGCAGGGAAAATAATGCTAAAGTAATTTCAACGATTCTAGGCCAAGGTACATCTTTAGAGTACATCTTTAAGCGTAACATCATCGAAATGGGATATCTATTTTGCTGCTTTCTTAGATCGCAATTATAGAGACAATTATAAAGGATATGCCGACAATTTCTTGCGTTATAATATCAAATAATCTTTCCTTTATCAGACAAAATCATTATTATTTTTATTTTTATAGGTAAACGATCCGGAAGTGAATAATGAAAGATATACGGCGAATGACTCTATACTTTCGTGGTAATTATCAGTTTATGCCTTTAGAAATAAATTTGCATTATAAAATATTACATTAACAGGCAATACGAGGCAAAGGGTAAGAAGAAATTAATTAAGAATGGAAGAAAATTGGCTATAATTATTGGTATATTAACTGTAATCGTGGTTGGATTGCTCGCAACGTTAGCCTTGCAAATATCTATTTTTCATAAAGAGAAATACAATGAGATGTGCCAGACGGAGGAATGCGTGAGGACAGGTACCGTGAAATCAAGGTTTTCCTTCTTTTCCCCACCTTCAGTTTCACCTTGTAATGTAATCGAACACACAGAAATATTACATTTCAATTCGAATTATCCTTACATAAGGATAATTTATATTCACATTGATCTTGCGTCTATTCACAATGATAATCGGATAATCACATTTAATATGAAGATAAAATTTATT
Source organism: Apis cerana (assembly GCF_029169275.1). Taxonomy (NCBI): domain Eukaryota; kingdom Metazoa; phylum Arthropoda; class Insecta; order Hymenoptera; family Apidae; genus Apis; species Apis cerana. The sequence continues at coordinate 10,628,485 of NC_083860.1, forward strand.
GATCGTTCCAGCCGCCAGGATAATAGATGCGATGAACAGATCGGTCGATCCTTGCCAAGATTTCTACAAATTTGCTTGCAGCGGTTGGGTTTCAAAAAATCCTATACCGCAGAGTCAGACTTCTTGGGATCAATTGAGCTTTCTCAGAGAACGATTATTAGAAAATCTGAGAATTTTGCTCGAGGAATCAGACGATGAAAACAATTTGAGACCGGTTAAATTGGCTAGGGCTTTATACAAAACTTGTATGAACACAAGTAAGGAAAAACCGATCGATTATAATTCTAAATAAATAATAGAAAAAAAAAAAGAAAGAAAAATATGCTGGTAATTACAAAACGAGGAAACTCGTACAAGTAATAATGAATTTAAGTATGTAATACGAGTTATTTTTAGCAAGCGTCGAAGCTATGGGATTGAAACCTATCTATGAAACGTTAGACAGGCTCGGATTACCAAGAGATCCGCTTTTTAAAAATGAAACATTGCCCTTGGACATTTCATATATTGTTGGAAGAGCGCATCGAGTTTTAGGACTGAATCTTTTTATCAAATTGTACATTAGTGAAGATATACGAGACACAACAAAAAACAAGATAATGGTAAGTCCATAGGAGCAATGATTCTTTTGATTACATGTATATAGTCATATTGTTATTAGACACTGAAATCTCAAATATTAGTCTTCAACTGACCTAGATAATTTTAGATAGAACAAGTGTCACCAGGATTTAGCGAACGTTATCTTGTTGATCCGTTGCGCTTTCGGTCGGAGTTAATAGAATATAAAAATTATATAAAAAATATGGTCGAATTGGCAGGCGTAGGGAATAGAAGCATTGAATTTGCCAATGAAATTTTAAATTTTACCACAAATGTCGCGCGTGTGAGTATTTTGCTCATTTTGCTGAATTTAAGCAAATAAATATTCTTACGAATTGTACTCATTTGTTTAGATTATGGCAACGCCGGAAGAAAGAAGGAGCGTAAATCATCTTATTTACGATTTCAGTATTGACGAACTACAACAGTGGACAGATTTGCATGTGCAACAGGTAAATTATAAAGAGCAATATATCAACAAGAAATTATTAAATAAAATTTATGAAATTTTTTTTAATTGATTTATTTCAGTGGAATTGGACTAAATATTTGGAAGCAGTTTTTGATAATACAAACGTGACAATAGATACTAAAATGGATCGTGTAATTGTAATGGATCTAAAATATTTGCAGGAATTACCTAAACTGTTAACAGTCACTCCATTCGCTACAATAGGTATACATACATCAATTATTTTATTGTAAAATCTTAGATATAAATGACTATATTTTGAGTCATATCGATCAATTATATTAATTATATTATAATTAATAGTTAAAATATTTCAGTGCGATTCATATGGTGGATTACTTACGCAGGAATTTCTCCATTGACGTTACAACGATTCCGTGATCTCGGTTTTCAATTTTCGCAAAAAGTTTTTGGTTTAAAGGAGGAAACATCGAGATGGAAAGCCTGTACTTTAAGTGCAAACGCAAACTTTGGCATGGCTCTCAGTTACATTTACGCGCAAAAATATTTTGACGATCGGTCTCGACAAAAGGTTTAGTGTGACACGATTTTTTTATTTTTGATATATATATATATTTAAGTGATAGAAATAGAAAAAGAAAAGATAACAGATTTACAGGCTCTAGAAATGTTGCTCGATATTAAGGCAGCATTTGACGAGATGGTGACCGAATTAGATTGGATGGACGCTGATACGAAAATTCAAGCTCATAGAAAGTTGCATGCCATTAGACCGTTTGTAGGAATTCCGGATTGGATTACTAATTCGAAAAAATTAAATAAATTTTACGAAGAGGTAAGTATTCACGTCTCAATTAAATTAAAACTTAAGAAGATTAAAAAATGAATTCTCTATTTCAGATGAATGTTATACCTGGACGACTATTTGATACATTTTTAATACTAACTGATGTTGCAATTAAGAAAAGTTTAAATAATTTGCGTAAAAAACCAAACAAAAATCGATGGATATCGACTGGCACAACAGTAAATGCGTTTTACAGTACAATATTAAATTCAGTTAGTAAGTATTAAATAATATTTTTTTTTAATAACATCTTATCACTTTGTATTTCTGCAATAATCTATTACTTTGCTTTTTTAATTTACAGCTTTTCCAGCTGGTATTCTGCATCCTCCTTTCTATGGAAATGGCTTAGAGTATGTATCAATGTATGGCATTGATTGACGATTCTCAATTAAATTTTGAACATATAATTAAAACTTAACAAAATATGTTTTATAGGTCTATCAACTATGGTGCCATGGGTGCAATTATGGGTCACGAATTAACTCATGGATTTGATGATCAAGGTAATGTATTGAAAATTGATTTATGTATCATGTGTATCTATTATCAATTGTAAACGATTAGATAAATCTTGTAAAAGGATAAAATTTATAAGAAAAAAATAAAATAATTATGCACAACAGGTCGTAGATATGATGAGAATGGAAATATTAAACAGTGGTGGAGTAATCAGACGTTACGACATTATCATGAAAAGGTCCAATGTATAATCAAGCAATACAGTAACTATCATTTGCCAGAGTTAGGTCATAATTTCACGGTGAGTGTCACTGTTCTTCTGAGAAATAAAAAGAAATAAATATATATCAAATATATTTATATCAAAATGAATACATTTATTTTCTCTTATACATATATTTCTTATTCGGTGAAATGTTTAATGTTCTTTAGGTAAATGGTATTAATACACAAGGAGAGAATATAGCAGATAACGGTGGTATACGAGAAGCTTACAGAGCATATCAACGATTTCAAAAAAGAAATACCGATCAACTAATTTTACCCGGTCTTGCCAATTATAATCAAGAACAATTATTTTTTATAGGTTTTGCACAAGTAAGTACATTTATAAATAATAACAATTTTTTTTAAATATTTTGTCATTTATTAAAAATATTATTCGTGAATTTAAAATATTACCTTCATATACACAATAATTTTTCAGAATGATTAAATTTGATATTTTTTATAAATACATATATTTATGACATAGTACGTTATATATATGATTATGTTATACAATGAGAATATTATTAAATAGATATGTATTTGTTTCATAGGTTTGGTGTGGAAATTACACAAATGGAGCATTAAAATCTAAATTGATACAAGGAGTTCATGCGCCAAATCACTTCAGAGTTATAGGAACTTTATCAAACAATGCGGAATTCGCAAAAGCATGGAACTGCCCGAATGGAAGTCCTATGAATCCATCTCGAAAATGTATTTTGTGGTAAAATTAATCTATGCGGAGTATATAATCAAACATTATTTAAAACTTGTTGTTTTTTCAACATTATTTTCTACTAGTCTTGCGTATTATATAATATTTATAATAAAAATACGCAAACAATAAAAATTAAATATTGACTGATTTATAAAAAATAATGTTTAACTTAAATTAGTATTTTAAATATTTTCTATAGTAAAATTTATTTTCTGTAAATATCATACAGAATGCAAATATAATATCTTTAAATTGAAATAGCATAATTCATTATTTCATTGTTTTCTTTTTTTTTTCTTTAGAATCGTTCCGTTATCTTTTACAATTATTTCCTTTTTTCTTTTTTTCACAGGAACTTCATCATTTTCTTTTGATTTTATCGATTTTATTTTTGATTGATTGAATGTTATATTATTCCGTTTCAAAATTTTTTCAGTCAATTCACAATTTGTTTTTTTTTTAGAAGGTATATTATTATTTTCTTCCAAAGATATAAAACGTTTCTTTTTTTTCTTATTTGAAAAAATTTCTTTCTTTTTATTTTTATCATCAACGTAATTGCAATCATCACTATTGTTCGACAATTTACTTTTTTTTTTCGGTGTAAACTCAAATATTACATCATTTTCTGCCTTTTTCTTTTTTACAATTGATTTGTTCTTCTTTCTATTTGGAATATTTGGATTTTGTACCTCTTCTATACTTCTTTTCTTTTTTAATTTTTTTTTCAATAATTGAGAAGCATTATTTATAATTGTTTCATCCAAATCACTTTCATTCTCAATAACAACTTCTTGCCGAAGCCTAAATATAAAAATATATATGTATATGAGTATATTTATAATAAAGATATGTTTGAAATATTAAAATAATCCAAATTTATGACTATTTATTTTATCTTAATAGAATATTATATTTTTTTTCGCAATATTTAAATTCTTCTTTAATCAATTAAAATAGTTCTAAAAAATATAATTGACACAATACTATAAAAAAGTATCTATTTAAAAAACATAAATGATAAATAAAGTAAAATCATCATAATTTAAAAAAAAAATAATAAAATATTACTTACGAAAATTTCTCTTTTTTCTGTATTTTTTGTTCCTCTTTTGATAATTTATTATCAAACACAAGATTCTCATATAACATTGCAAGAGACAAACAAGTAATTCGAGCACCACAATTAACCTTTTTTATCATATTTAATTTGTGTTTGCTATATTTCCATAGTTTAATTTCTCCAGAACTGCAAGCTGTAACTAATAAATCCTTCTTGAAAGCCATACATTTCACTCTTATATCATGTGCAATTGCTTCTACAGTTTGCACGGATTTTTCAAGATCGTAAAATTTGATTTGACCATTTTCCAAGCCAACAGCAATTAAATCATCTTGTAAAAATTCTACACAAACAATTTTTGAATCAAATTCAATTTCGGTATCGATTCCTGCTAATTCTACAGAATATACATCTATTTTTTGGTTCACAGCCATTAAATATTTTTCTCCATTAGGACTCCATTTAAGAACATTTACATTTTTTGCATCTAATTTCAATCTTGGTACTAAATTTATAGCATATGCTTGTCTTCCTTTAACTAGATTCCAAGTACGAAGAATGCCATCTGCTCCAGTAGACAATGCTATTTTTCCTGTTGGATGAATAGCTAAAGTATTAACTGCTAAACCTTTATGTGGTTTTTGCCAATGTTTTTCCAATTGCCAATTTCCACATCGAACCGCAGCTATAGTTCCATCATTACTACATGAAAATAGATGAGATGCTTCAGGTGTAAATGCGATACAATTAATGGTATCTGCATAAACATATAAGTAATATTTATATAAAATTAATACATATTGAGCAGAAAACAATTATGTAAGATTATACTTACCATTATGATGTATTAATCTACCTGATTCTACTCTGTGACGCAAATCATATAAATAAACAGAATCATCTGCTCCACCAGAAGCTAAATAATATTTATTACTCGCAACACTACGTATACTACTGCTATGACTATGAGTTGCGAAAGTCTTTTCCATTTTATATTCCTGAAAAATTATCAAACTTTTTAATAAAATATGAAATTAAAAAAATATAAAAAAATATAAAAGTTATATCAGTTGTCAATATTGCATTTTAATTGAAAAATATAATAATTTAATGTCTTTGCTACATTAATTTTTATGTAAAAATCACACAAATGTACAAAAAATATTTTATTAAGAAAAATTTATTTGAACAAAATATAATCATTTTATGTAGGTAAAAAAAATATAAAAAAAATATATAAATAATTGTATAATTAGAATTAACTTAGATCGTTCAATCATTAAATTTATAAAATATTCATTACAAATAAATCGAAATTTTTCTAACATATAATATATGACAGATAATTGTTATCGATTAATTTTATAATATATACATTTATAAAAAATATTGGTATACATGTCAGATTAAGTAATTCATTTTAAAACCGTGTTTAAACATCGAATATAACCTACAATTAAATAATAAAGAGAAACATTCTTACATTAACGATATTATTTACTTTGTAACCGAGCAAATATTGCTCGTACGTTCCTACAATTACTTCAAATAAATCTGGCATGATTGAATTTAAAATATCTAATGTATATAAGTTATGTTATTATAATTATAAAATCATATCTTTCGCACGTGCATTTAAACTTACAATGACAATTATTATGACTACTGTTACCGGCATTCATGATTTATCATGTTTCTAGATATCCAACCATATTGTAGTTCATGAAATTCATAGACGAATTATAATTATAGAATAGTTATAATATGCATTTTTTTTTTATATAAAAATTAAAATCAATTTTCTTTTTATCATAAAAATTATCAATACAATATAGAATAAGAATAATTTTAATGATGTTTAGTTTAATTGAAAATATAATTAAATTTTCTTGTAATACTACAAATTAATTAGAAAAAACGATTTTTTATAATTGTAAACAAAATATATATACATTTTATATAGAAACTTTTTATTCTCTCTCTCTCTCTCTCTCTCTCTCTCTCTCTCTCTCTCTCTCTCTCTCACACACACACACACACACACACACACACACACACACACACTCACTCACTCACTCACTCACTCACTCACTCACTCTCTCGCCTGCCTGCTCGCACGCTCCCCCACACACACACACATACACGCTCACTTACTTTCACTTTCACTCTCATTCTCATTCTCTCACTCATACTTTCTTTTATTATAATAAAAACTAATTATATTTCAAATAAAATTTATTATGTTCTAAATTAATACTAAATTTATACTAAAATTTATTATGTTCTAAATTATTTTCAATTTTTCTCTCAAAGCATTAATATATAAATAAATAAATTAATGAATAATATTAATTTAATATAATTAATGAATAATATTCGTGAATCATAATAAATTTTTTTTTTAAATTTTCAATAATCCTAATATTTAGATTTTCCAAAGGATTTAACCGTTCATTTATAACGGTCACTTAAAACGGTTCTTCTATTTTATTAAAGAAAAAGTACATGACTTTCCTTGATTGTTCCTTGTCCGAAATCTTACAATATATTCAGGTATATTTACCTTTTTCCCACTTCCAAACTTAAAACTTAAAACTTAAAACTTATGAAATGGAGTTTTCATTGTACAATTTTTGAAAATTTTTTTGAATTAAAATTCGCTAAAATTTAAACTAGAATTTAAATTAAAAAATTCTTCGTTTTAGAAAAAAATTAAAAATTTCAAATAAATTTTAGAATAAATTTTTATCTTTTAAACAGTTTGAAAAGATAAATTATAACTCCCTTATCTTTTATATGCATTATTACTATCTATGAAGTAATGAGTTTTCCTATTCCCATGAATTTTACTTTCCCCCTCCACTCGTGTCTAAGACATTACCATCCTAAAATATTTGGCGCGTCAGTTTATATTCGATTAGTTCGTCCTCAGGAAGCGCAATGAGCAGAGTTTTTGTACAAAGTTGACAATTATTTGTTTTTTTTTTGAATAAGCAAATTTTTATTTATCCAACCTCTGTCGTTAAAAAAATTTTTATTTCTAAGGTAAAATATAATTATGGACGGATGAAATAAAAATAAAGATATTTTTATTCAAGGAGAAAAGAATCAAACGAAATTATAAAGATCGTTTCTAACTATTCCTTTGAAAAGATACGTAACATCGAAATTTTAAAAAAGTATAAATATAGTGTTTGTATTTATCACGAGTGAGAAAAAAAGTGAATTTCATATAGTAATTGAATATTAATAAAAAACAAAGATGTGGAATGGGTATTTTGAATGGTTACCAATAGATTATTATTACTATCCTCAACAAGAAATGTACGAAAATTATTATTCAAATTGTATCGATCCTACATATGAAAATTTCCAAAATCCGCAATATAATTATCAATCATCAGTATATGATACAAATTTTGACTTAAACAAAGATTTAAATCAGTTTATAAATAATGGAATGGAACCTATTATCGAAACGTATTCCGGAAATATTGAAAACAGGAAGCAATATGAACATGAGCAACTTATATTGAATGAACTATGGCAGGGCAATTATATACAAACTCATAAAGGTGATCCGTAAGTATTCAATACAATACAATAATTTATAGTTGAAGAATTATCAAAGAATTATCAAAGAAGGACTTAGAATTATTTTTGACTTATAAAAATATTTCATGAATAGAATCTATATTAATTTTAAATTTAGAAATTAATTAGTTCAAAAATTATATCTTTTTAATATATAAATTATTTTGATACTATGTTTCATTTACCATTAATTTCATTTATCAATTGTTACTGTGAATAATGAAAATTTAAATGGAACAGACTAAATTCTACTATTATTGATTGATGCTAAAAACAATCAAAAAAGTTAATAGAGTTAAATAAATAAAGTAAATAAAAAAATAAATAAATTAAGATTTGATTGTATTTTTTGTAATCACATGGGAAATCACATACAATGATATCATTTTTTTTATCAATATATATATAACAAAATATTTTATATCATTATATGTAATCGATATTTTAATTATCAATAAATGAAAAAAAATTGTATTTGTCATTAATAATTCGTTTTTTTTCAGACTACTTCATTGGACCATAATGCAAGGTCTTGCAGAGTCTGCGTGTGCCATGATAAGAACGACAGAACTTGAGCTTTTAAATGCCTTAAATAGTGATGGTCAATCACCTTTACACTTGGCTGTATTGGCAAAGCAACCGAGGATTATTAGAGAATTAATTCTGGCAGGTGCAAATCCAGAAATGACAAATTATCGTGGAAACACACCGCTTCATTTGTCATGTTCGATCGGCGATTTTCAAACGGCACTTGCTCTCGTTAGTCCTTTAAATTCTATAGAATATTATTATCTTCGTCCTGGAATAAAAATACCTAACTTACCCCCAAATCTTGAGATACGGAATTATGAAGGTAATTGATCAACTTTTTGTTTTATTATTCTTCAGTCTTTTTTTGTTAAACATTGCTTCAAATAAAACATTTATTTAAAATATTAAATGAATTATATATATTATTATATTATTATAAATATTAATTATATATAAAATATCTTATATTATAGGACAAATGTGTATACACATTGCCACTTCATCGAATTATATAGAGCTTGTACAACTTCTGATAGATTGTGGTGCGAATGTTGAAGCCAGGGAGGGTTTGACAGGAAGGACTGCCCTTCATCTAGCTGTAGAACGAGGATATGAATCAATAATTACGTTTCTTCTTCAAAAAAGCAAGACTTGTTTAAGTACAAAAAACTATGCTGGAAAGACAGCATATCAGTTAGCTCGAAATTCTAATAGTCAATATACAAAAATATTAACAAAGAAACGTTAACGAATTATCTTCTGATTGAGAATTTGACAATGATGATTTCGCAATTAATCAATAATCTTAAAAAAATTATTAACTTTTGTTGTATAACTACCAATTAATTAATATCAATTAATAATCAATTGTAAATTAATAAATTAAATTAATTTTGTTCATTATTTGGTATATTAATATTAATATTAATTATATTTTGCCAAATCACTATTTTAGACTTTATATATTCTAAAATAAGAAAATATATCTCTATTTTTTACATTAAAAATTATAATATATTATAAAAAGGAAATGCATTTAATTGTATTTATAATCATAGTAAAACATCAAAAGTAAATATAGAAACGAAAAAATATAATAACGAAAAAAGAATAGAGATTATTATTTTGAAAGAGTCATCTTCGAAGTACAGTAAACAAAATATAAATATACACAAAAAAAGTAAATAATAAAAGGAGGATAAAAATAAAATAAGAAAAGAATAATAATATTATCTCTCGAATGTCAAAGATAATTTAAAAATCAGATAACATTTATTCTTTGCTTAAAGTGGAATAATAATTGAAGCGTTATATTTTGAATGTTTTTAGAAAGATGTTTTTGACATTTAAAAAATGGCATTGATGAACAATGATGAACATTTCTTATTTTATCTATATCCTTCTTTTTTGTTATTCCTGTTTATATTTGTGTTTCATTTGCGGCACTCTGAAAATGGCGTTGATTCCAAAATTTTTAACATATCTCTATCTTTCTTTTGCTATTTGTTCTTCTTTGTCTATATTAGTGTAAAATTTATATATATGCTCAAAAGATGGCTCTAATATCTGTTAAATTTATGGAATTTTCTTTTTAAAGGAAAAGTACTACTAGTTACTATACTTCTGTATATAGATATCTAAAAGAGTATTTTATGTCTTAAATCTTTTATTTAAATATTTGAAGTTTATGAATAATCAAAAATGTATAATTGTATTTAGTGGATATTTATATTTTTTTTATTTCTTTGATATATTTTCTTATTTAATAAGATTTTTCGAGGTTATTTTATAATTGATTTCAGCAGAGATTTAGCATTTGTGTTATAACTTTATAATGATTTGTAAGTACGTTTTTTTATTAAAATACTTTTATGCTATTATTAAATCATTGTTGAATAAAATTAATCAAAAAATAAATATTAAGAGTATATTAAGTGTTAATTTTATTTTAGCTTCACTTAAAATAACAGATTGGACACCTGATTACTTTATTGCAAATCAATCGAATTGTAATATAATTTTGGAAAATTTAGATATTTTAGATGAAATTCCATTGCTAAATAATGCCCCTCTTCATGAATTCAAAGATAAACAATTAGTCCGATTTAAAGGGATGATTCAAGATATGCATGATCCTGAATATTATTTACAACAATATGAAGTGAAGAATAATCAAACTGAAACATTTGAGCTCAAATCTGGAATGTATATAGATACAGCAAAATGTTTGGTAATTATTTTCATATTAAAATTTTATTTCATAAAGCCTTTTAAAATTTTCTTTTGTCCATATTAATATTAAAATTATATGGATATATATCAATGAGGCTTATAGTAAATATATGGTAGTTTCAGGTGTGAAATGTGAAAAGAACAGCTTATTTCATGTATATAACTGCCTACATTATTATTTTATATAAATATTTAAAAATTATATAATACAAATATATTTTTAATATCTTTATTTAAAATTTAATAATTTTATTGTATATGTTTCTTAGCCACATGAAACAATTTTGTTGGAGTCGGAAAAGAATCAAAATTCAGAAAGACACACATGTATTGTAATATCAATTCCAGGTTTAAATGATTGGGAAAAGAAAACATACAAGCAATTACATTGTTCAAAATTAATTAATAGATATAAAAGAAATTTAGATGAAGATAATTGTGAACTTATGGATTGTTCAGAATCAATACGAAAGAAAGAAAAAATTGATGATAATAAGAAAATAGAATATGATAGGCAATCTTTAGTTTCAGAAGAATATATATTAAATTTTCCTATTCCTATAAATGATGGTAAAGCTTGTATTGTAAAGGTTATTAATGAATTTTTAATATTTATACTTCATATAATATTAACAATTTTTATATTATATAAATCATATGTGAAATTTGCTATTATATAATTTATATTTTTTTATATTAAATTACAGATATATGAAGATATGACTTTAAAGCTAAATCAAATTATTGAAATAATAGGTTTTATATCTCTGGATCCTTTTTTAAATATTGTTCATTCAGATGAAACTATGACAGAAGCTGAAATAACTGTTCATCATCCACCTGCATCTCTTGTTCCGCGATTACATGCTATAAAAATAATCCAATCAATTAAACAAGACATAAAAATTGTCTCAGAAGTAATGTCTAAAGCAGAGTTAATAAGAAATGATCTTCATTTAATATTAAGTGAACTTCTGTTCGGAGATCATTTAGCTGCAGATTATTTAATCTGTCATTTACTTTCCTCAGTGTAAATATATTTAATTTATTATTTTTTTTATTATTTCACGATAAAAATTTGATTAATAGGTTTTTAAAACTATTATTTTAGTTATATGAGAAGAGATTACTTTTGTCTTGGTACTTATCCCTTAAATATAACACATTTCCCTGTGATTAAATATAAAGAATTTCCAAAAGATTTATATAAATTTTTAAATTTACTTGTTAAAAAAAGTCATTTATTGGAAATTACTTTGGAGAATTTAAATGATTTGAATTTAATACCAAAGTAAGTAAATATTAATTTAAATACAATTTTTTTCATATAAGAATTAATATTAATCTAATTTATGATATATTTTTTTTATTATTAGGAAAGATTATGAATGTAATAGACTAACTAGTGGAGTTCTTCAACTGAGTGACAATACACATCTTATAATAGATGAAACAGGATTAACTGCTGGTCAAATAACACAAGCTGGAAGAGAAAATTACAATGCGATTTGCGATTTGATTAACTTTCAAAAAGTGACATATGATTTTAAATTTTATAAAATAGAATATGAAACTGATATTCCAGTATTAATTTTATCGGAAGCTAAATCTTTTATTCCGGTATGAAAAAAATTTATATATAATAGTATTTATTATGATTGAATTATTATGAATGAATTAGATTAATTATGAATAGTATATGTTCATTTTAGTGTCAAACTCAAATAATTCTAAAAATAGATTCAGAATCGGAAAATTTATATTCTCAAGTAAAAGAAATTGCGGAGCAATATTTAAAAGATGAAAATCGATTGATAAATATTCGACAGTATTTAGAAATAATACGGGATTCGAAATTCGAATTAAATGATGAAGACGTTATAAAGGTAACTTTTAGAAATTATCCATATTTTGTTAAAATATTTCATTATACATACATAAAAAAATATATAATTTTGATATGCTTGTGATATGATTGTATTTGTTTTTCATTAGGAAATTCAAAATGATTTCGTACAATGGAAACAAATAAACAAAAATGTTGATAATTTACACTCATTAATGGTATTGTCTAGATTACTATCTTTGTCATATGGATCAAATACCTTAACTATAGAATATTGGAAAAAAGCAGTCCAAATGGAAATAGAAAGATTAAATAGATTACCAGAAAAAAAATAAATTTAATTCAATTGAAAATTAAAAAATTAGTATAAGCCTAGATTATTTTTTTTATATATCTTAATAAAAAATTTTTTACTAAAAATTTTATTATTTAATTCAGCCTAATAATTTATTATTATTAATTATCAATCATTATTATGCAAATAATTTGCTAATACATGTCTAAAAAATAATATTAGAATGTATATTATAAAAAATAATATTTACGTATATATTATTAATTTACATATTTGCTAAATTCCATTTTGCTTTATTCATCATATACTATGTATATTTAAAATAATATTTCCTTCTCTGGAAAATGGAAATAGCATTATTTTTATTTTCATAGTTGATTCTTAAAAAATATTGTCAATTTCGAAATATTTTCAAGAATTTCTTGATTGATTATTTATATTACTAAAATATCGATTTGTCTTTGTTTTAATATTAAATATCGAATATATTATAATTATGAAAGAAAGATATATTATAGAAATCACTTATTTCATATAAAATGTTAATAATTATAAGAATATTATGAAAGATATAGTATATATGATTTATTCTTTACTATAAGAAAGAAAAGAAAAGAAGCCAAGGTAAAAGCTGTTGATAATTTTATTTGGATATTTATCCCTTATCGGCAGCGTGAAATTGATTAAAAATTGAAATTAGAAATATAAATTATATCTAATGGAATAATTTTAGTCAAATAGAGATTATCGTTAAAAAAGATTATCTAAAAAAAATTGTTAATTTATGGCTATATTAAATATTATTCTATTAAGGAAAAATTGAAATTCGAGACATATTAAATATTATTTTGTTAAGCAAAAATTGAAATTCGAGAAATTGTGGAGATCAGAGTTCAATCTCTCGTTAAGTCAGTTTAAACGAGCCACATTTAAAACTTTTTCTACACTATTAGCATCCGTTAATTTACCAACTCTTTGTTCACGTTCCTTTCGTACTAATTCCAATCCTTTTTTGGCAGCTTGTGCGTATCTTTTCGAAAGCGCAACTTCTCCCTTGACACCCGGAATATGGCCAGTATAACCTACAATTGGTGGTCTTTCGGGAGAAATTTCATAATCTGTAAACAATATTAAATTTAATTAAATTTTTTATTTGCTTAATTTTTTATTATTTATTAAGTTCAGTGAAAATTGCAAAAACATGATCGTATAATATAATACATACGAAACGTAGTTAGTCGATTTTTATCATTATCACGATCAGTTAGAACATTTATATCAGCTCTGGTTTGTAATAAAAGATTTCTAGAGGTAGCGTTTCTCTCTGTAGTTTGAGTAAGATCTCTACGAGCTTTCAATTTAATTTGATTTTCACGCCATTCTCTAGTACCTTCTTCCACTGCTCGCATAAAAGATAGACCATATCTAGTATTAAAACCAGGAATATACCCTACAATGAAATGATTAAATATTTTAATTAATTCACTTTCAATATATATAAAACAGATACAATATAAATTATACGATTTCTTAATTTCAGTATTAATTTTAAGTCAATAAAGATCAAATCTATATCTATTTATTTACCAGTATATCCTAAGATGTATGGAGGGGGAGGTTTTAAGAGATGCCTCTCATTTTTCCAATCCGTGTTTGTATCTTTTTCATAAAGAATCGTCGTGTTTTCGCGCATATCTTTTTCGCAATTGGGTCTGTAAGGTCCTGTCTTGAGAATTTTCTTTTCAAGTAATTCCTGTATGATGCAATATGCTCATGGAAGTTTTGATTAATTTTACAAGTGAATAATTTCCATCGTTATTTTTTGTATTTTTTTCTTGATTTCTTTTTTTCTTTTTTCAATGCGAAATCGGATCGTTAATATTTGCATACTCTTACCTTCATAATTTCTTGAGTGCATGCTCCAAATCGTTTTCCAACTCGAAATCTAAGAGTGGGACAGTGTCCTGTATAGCTGAAAAAAATAAAATAGATTTATTAAATGAAACAATAACTGCATATGATTTCCATTGATCCGAAATTGTAGGTAAAATAATTGTAATAGAATTATGGAAAAAACCACATCGATCAATTAATGAATAAAAATATTATGCAATGAAAAAATGATAACAGTCGATTAAACGCATAGTTTAATTTTTCGCGCTTATTCAAGCGCGCATGCGCATGTGTCATTGAAAACAGATTTAGAGTAAAATTTTGTTCTATTGAAGAAACATTACGAAAAGCATAAACAAGATAGTTTAGGTATTTTTAAATTTTTTAATTAATTCTCTTCTTTTTAAAATGTATTAATATTTTTAGATCAAATAATTTAACAACTATTTTTTTCTTATTGATATATTGTTTTTTTAATGACTTCTTTCATTTAACAATTTATGAATATAATGAATATATAATGAAAATAAATATGAATATATAATGAATTAATTTTTATTCACTTTAAATTTCTGAATGAAAATTTTTCTTTGAATCGTTCAATAGACATGTAAAGTATGCAAATTAATCAGAAGTATATGGATAAGTTAAACAGTGCAATAGGCGAGAGAAAGAAGAAATGCAAGACGAAAGTTTACTATAGTTAACAATAACTTGACTATATGACTCAACTTGCTTAAAAAATAGTTTCGCGCGCAGATCTATTGATCATATTTCATTACACATTAAATATTTAATTCCATCGATCAAAATACGAGAATTGTACTTATGCATATCGATTTATTCGTTTGAGTCGACCATCAAATTTTTATGACATTAATATCGAAATATTTCACAAGATCTTTGTCCTTTTTGTCATGCAATGTTGTATCATGATTTTATTATGGAAATTATCGTTAAAATCGATACACGGATAAAGATGTAATTATATACTTATTATTAATTATTAATCTATACATATATGATAAAAAAAATGCGCTCAAGGTTTTTACATGTTAAACTATTGTTCGATTACCTACCGTGTATTCGATTCGATTATTCCAAACAAAACTAAACTCACATTCGATTTCTTTCCCGACATCCGTCCCTCTAGTCTCTTATCTAGGCATCCGACTATTAACAACAATTGAAAAACCGTTCCAACATGGTACTTCAAAAATCAATCTCTCTAGACCTTAAAAGCCCGTGCTAGCCCGTGTATTGTGTGCACGTATTGTATTCGCTTACGTTACGCAATCAAAAATAAACGGTGCTACTAGAAAATATTTAGCGTTAACAATCAACGTTGCAAATTCAATTAATACTGTTCAATACCAATGCAAGTGTTTGCCGCACAGCAAGAAATTCGAACCTATCTCGGTTCGCGAACAAGATGAAAAAAAAAAACATGATTAAATTACAACATGTAATCGGATATCCATTTAAACATCGGTAATATTCTCGCAAGTACGCGTGTCTATCTACCTATCAAATCTTACCCAGGTAAATGAGCGGCATAACACTGTCTAAAAAATTGTTTCTTCTGTTCTTCAGACACCGGATCATACACCATCTTTCGATTTATTTTTTTTTTTGTTTTAATATAATTTTTTATTGTATTATCGATGCGATCAACGTTTCAATCGTTTTCATCTTCCCCTTTCGATATTTACACTTCTCGAGCTATATATATATTTTTTTTCTCTTAATTTTTTATAATGTAAAGTTTCGTTTCAAATTCGTTCGCTCTCGACTTCGATCGCGAACGAGAGTACGATCAGTGGTCACGCTTATGACTTGTCTAGTCATAAGAAACGTATACACATTATTGTACATGCATGTGTTAGTAATATACCGCATACTGAGAAGAATCGAAGCGAATGTTACGCGTGCCGCGCTTGGTATACATACATACGTAAGTAGTCGAATAAAACTGCATGTTGTATACAGTCAATAGTTAGTTATACATTAACACAGCAATTATGTTCCATTAAAATTAAAACCATCTCCCCATTTCGATTCTCTTCCTCTTTTCTTTACACACATCTTCATCCTTCGACATAGACATCATTCGACATTCTTTTCTTCTTCTTTTGCAATGTTACTCGATTATTTAATTTTCAACATTTTATTCATATCATTCGTATCGTCCGTTTTGTAATTTTTAAAACGTTATTCACTAAGATCAAGTAACGGTTCGTGTACCGTTATTAATAATTAATTGCTTTCTTGATCATTTATTTATTTTATTCATTTCAAGAGAGAGAAAAAAAATAAAAAAAAAACACACAAATTCGATTCTTTTTTTGAAGAAAAAAATATTATTTCTGAATGTTATTCAAGAAAGTTTTTCAAAAATAGAGATAATTCGAGGGCACAAATAAATGCAGGTGTTTATCCGAATAGTTGGTAAATATCCTATAAGAACAATTAATTTCACATATAACTATGAAGCTTTATTTCATTTAACAATCGTAAACGAGCGTGACGCGCATTACCGTTTTCCTTTCGCGTTTCATCGATAACTGGATACGATTTAGTACCAGGCAATGGTCTCCTAGGAGTAACTCAACTTCGTTACCTTCAAGAAGATCGATACGTGCAGTAAGTGGGGAAAAAGAAGAAAGGCCACTTAAATCTGTACAATTTAAAAAATATTTTAAAAAAGCATAAAATCTCGCACGCATCCATGCGAGAAAAAAATTTGTATTTTACATATCGTTAATTGCTTTAGATTATTTTAATTTGATGAAAATAACTCAACAGTAAATTGAAGAATGTATCGTATATATTATTGTATATAAATTAACTACATATATTATCATTTTCCATATATGGTCAAATCACTTAAATTATTTGTCATCGTATGTAAAAAATATTTATACGTTCCTATATGTATTTAACAGATTATTGAATGATCTATGAATTACACGATTTAAATTGATAAATCTAGAAGGGAAAAAATACATAAATACATTGTTTCTTAAAAATATTTCTTTCGAATATTTTTATATTAAGAATCATATGTACATATAGTAACCGTGTGACAACGGTTCTCGTGTGTCAATGTACAAGCTATGTACATATATATATATATATATACATATATATACGTATATGTATATATACATATATACATATGTATATATATATATGTATATATAGATATATATATTCATCTGATGAATATATGAATTAAATAATACTCTTTGTATGCAATTCACATTCACGTATTTCAATATAGATTCATAAATTTCTCACATATACTCACTGGTACATTTAGTAAAATTTTGCTATGTAAAATCATACATTCAAAATACATATGTACAGATTTGTTTTACAGAAATCAATCACATTTAATAAGATAATCAGAGTTTTATCATCAATATTTTTAATATAAATTAAAGATTCTTCGTCAATTCTTCTTTTTTATATCTGGTTCTTTATATGTATACAAAGAAGTTTATAACAGATTTTTAACAATTAACCTTCAGTTAAAATTTCAAGTAGAAGTCGCTTTAAACTATCCAGACCGGTTAGAAAACCACAATCTGGACCTTGATGTACCATAGGAGCGTGAGCCGAGTTACAAGGCATGGTAGAGCCGTGAACAAAGGTTGTGTGCGCAAAATCAATGATCCTTACGTCGACCAATGCCTCCTGAGATTTCTGTTTCATCTTTTTCATTTGATAAGGATAAGACGTGTATCTGTGAATTAAAATATTATTCCTTTTTCAATTATCGACTCGATAGTTTCAGATAAATGTCAAATAGTTTTTTTCCCCCTTTTTTTCTTTTTATAGCGATTGCAAAATTACTTACGAATATCTGTTCGACATATTGGTACATTTGAGTTCTTTTTCTATTCTCTTTTCTCTTTCGTAAATGTGAAATAATTCATGTCCATGTTTTTGTCGTTTTATTCCAGGATCAGATCTAATTTCAATATCAGAATTAGCATCTTGCGTATCATTGTCCGAACTTTGTCCAAAACAATATTCATCGCTCGAAGTGCCATAAACCATCCATTGTTCGTATCTGGGAGATTGGAGCATCCTGTCGATCAAGCTGTCCGTAGATCCAACGAAAACTGTCTCCTCACTGCTGGGATTGTCAGTTGGTCATCGCATAGAATGCATTATTAACTATTATTGCTTGGTTTATTTCCTTCTCTTCAGATATTATCGAATATTAACATGTAAAAGATTTACTATGGGCCGCGCAAAAAGTTCGAAATGTCTCGGCAGAGAACATGCGATATATAATAAATGCATAAAAATATTTATTTTTTTTATTGATTTTTTCTTCCAAAATTACCAGATTTAATATAATAAATGTAATAAAGAGTAATTCGATTAACGTTCCTTAACTAAATGAATTTAATATATTTAACGTAACAAACGTTATATATAATTTCCTCTACTTATAGATACTTATAGTTTACATGTATACTTACTATTATTTTAATTTTTTTTCGTGCGTATATACGTAATATGTATCGTATTGAAAAATAATGACAATTAAAACGCAAATTAACTTATTAGATACATGATAAAATTTTCTTATATACATATACATTTCTTATATTTAGATACTTAGATATATGTTTAACATAGAAATGCTTGAAATAAGATAAAATCTTAATTTTATGAATATCATCTGGAATTTTATCATTTAATTTAAAATTTCGTTTAATCATGATTCGATCTCTTAAATTTTTAATATGTTTTCCATTTTAATCAATGAGATACAACGAAGTTTTCACACAGCCCTGTCATTAGATTTCACATGGTACAATGTATAACCTCTTACCATCTATTAACCCTTTTACTGCCCAGACCATAGCGGGCATGCAGGCCCTGTGGGTCATATATTTCGAGTAAAAGAGAATGTTTATATCTCATATACAGGATGCAAAGTAAATGGCGAAATTCTTTTCAAAAAATTTTGTTTCTTATTTTATGATACAAACAGAAATTTTGTTTTAATATATGATTCAAATATGTTAATAATATTATAATGCTTATGAATATGCAAATATGCATTTTAAATATATTTCATCATTTCAAATATTTTTCTTTATTAAATATTAATCATCTATAAATTATTAATATTATATATTATGATAGATGTACAAAGTCTTTAAAGTGAATATATAATTCGTACTCTACGTAAAAAACATTTATAGCTATCCTATAGTCTTTTATATATAACCTATAACATATAGATTTTCGCTTTACAAAGAAAATTTTATAAAAAGGTTAATCGAATGGTAATACTATATAATATTATAATTTATTAATGGTAAATATTATATAATTTATTATTTTTTTAAAATTTTATTATTTATCATTTTACTTATATTTTTTTAAACTCACTTGTTACTTTATACGTATATTAACAATTTATCTTTTTTAGTTTGTGTCATAAAATAAAAGTATATACATGTTAATATACATATATACACATATAAATATACATCAAACTTAAAAAGATAAAGAAATAATTTATATAAATATATTTTCAATATAATAAAATTCACCACTTACTAAACGTCATGTATGCCTAATTTCGTTTATTGCATAAGATTAATCGAGTTAAATTATTAATTAAATTAAAAAATATACATTCAATGAGTGATAAAAAATAGATATACATACACGCACGCACACTTGCAGATGTATGCATACATGTATATCTATATATGTTGCGTATACATACATATATAAGATCTAAGAATGCAACATTCATATAAACTAATAAAAAAAATGTAATATTTCTTTAAAAAAATAAAAATAAAATTGATTAAGTATATATAAACAAATTAATTTTTTATATTCATAATTTCGATTAATGATTCATATCATTTATCAAATAATGAAAATACATAACAAAATAATTTTGAAATACCTCGCGTTTATATATTTTTTTTATAACTTTTTTTAAAATATATGTGATCGTTATTAAAATAAAAATTCTTTATGAAAATATCATGATCAATATTAAAATGCATCTAAATATTTAAATATATATTAAATTTAAATCGCAAAGAAATAGTTTTATTCATGTTTCTTTCTCTATCTATTTCTTTATCAATACATATAATATACATATACAAAATATTAAATATTTTTCATAAATACATATATACATATACATATGCAGGACATATACAGATACATATACACATACACATACATATATGCGCATACGCATGATATAATGTAAATGTCCCTTTAAATTTTTTCGTTTTAGTGCAGAAATATTTGCACCTAATAACTTTTGTAGAGCTGTACTCTACACTTGAGCAACAATATACCTACGAAAGGATTTTGAAATCCACCACTTTCAGCTTTGATCCTCCCCTAGTAAGAAACTGGGCTCGATTAGGGACTGGTATTGCCGCGCTTTATTATAGTTCGGCCGTAATAAAGAGCAGTTTTCTAAAAAGTGATGGTACACAGAAATATACATGCTTAAATTACGAAAATATCGCAATATCAGTTTTTTAGTGTTATGATTCGATGAAAAATAAGTTATGATTTATATCCTTCGTTGATTCCTAAAAAAAAATGTAAATAGAGCAAATTGTTTATCCTAGTTATTAATTATATAATTATTATTGTAAATAAATACTTCTTAGTCTGAGCGAATGTAATGAAAATTTCTCTTATATCTGTTCAATATTTTCTATATATATATATACATATATTTAATTAAGCTATATATACATATGCATATATAAGTAATAGTAATAAAATATATATATAAAAATTATTAATAAAAAATTTAATTGAACCATTAATTGAATTTTTGCTTTAAAGTAATAAATTTTCGAATCTATAACATATACAAAGTAGTGATTATTCACAAAAAAGTCATTATTTACTTGATTAAAAAAATTGTATAATATATAAAAACTGCAAAATCTATATATCTATTCTAAGAAATATTTATAATGCTATATTACGTAGAATAATTTTTAATTATTGTGAGTATCAATACACTAGGCGACTGAAAATGCGATATTTTCTCTAAACCGGTTTTTAACAAAATATAATTGAAATAAATAATTTGAATATACATTGAAATCGTCGTAATAACTAACCCTCCAATTTTCTGATGGAGTATGTTATATTTTCAATTTGAAAATGAATATTAATATATGAACATTTCGATATATGTAATTATTTTAAATTTTATCAAGTGTAATTTATCTTGTTCGTTTAGTTTGATAGAAGTTTCGATAAAAATTATGATAAATGATTTATTTAAAGAAAGGAAACATATACACAAAAAGGAAAGAAAAAAAGAAAAAAAAAAGAAAAGAAAAAAATATATATATAATCTATACATGTAGATTCGGACGAATTACTAAAAAATATACGCATGATATACCTTATACATACATACTTCACCAGATTGTTTTCGATTTCTATTTAAATATATCGGAGGGTTAAATGTATTAAATTGTTTGTATTGATATGTGCAATTATCATCTAATTATAATATTTAAAAGAAAAAGAAAAAGAAATATTTGTTAGATTCCTATTGTTGTAATACATCAAAATAATATATATATATATGTATAAAATATAATAAATATAAATAAAAATATAATAATATTAAATACTACTAAATAAATTATTTCATAAAACGTAAAAAAATGTAAACAAAAATTTATACCTGAAATTATATTTTGCTGTAAATTTTTGACGAAATCACAACGTTAGGAATTTAATTCAGATTTAATTCAGATCTTTCCGTATCGAATCGTTTTGCATTGTAAATGATATTGAAATATACTATATTTATTTGTTCATATTAATTCATATAATTTTAAAGAAAATTATGTATACAATTTATTTTTAATTCTATCTATTTTATTATTATAATCTATTAATATTTATAAATTTAATATTGATATTAAATATATAATATTTACAAATATTTACGAATCGAAACGAAACAATCAATACTTTTTCATCTAAAAATGTTAACAACAATGTTTACCCGCTAATGATTGAAAAAAAAAATATCAATTACAAACCTTGTAGGGTAAAATCTGGCGATACGTTTGGCCTCTCGAGTTGCTGCCTTGCCAAATCCTCTGTGCAAAGTACTCGTTTGACCGATTTCTTCTTCGATTGAAAGATTATAATCTGTGGAACTGTTACTTATGTCACCATCGTAACAGCTATCCGAAGTATGAGGACCGTCATCACTAATAGAACTAGAATTTGTTGAATCTTCGTCCATTTGTAATAAAGACGATGAATGACCGAACCCCGAAAAATCCATTTGACAACCTTCGTAAACGACTAATAATGAACTAAAACAAATTTAATAGGAAACATGAATTTCTGATATTTTTAATAACATTCATAATAAAAAATTTGAATATTAAAAGCAATTGAGTACTTTTCTTTTTAACTCCTAAATAATAGTGTTCTTGAAAATATTCCAACGAAAAATTACCACGAATAAAATCGATAGCTGCTTTGTCTCTCTATTGCACGTCGTAATTGTTCTAATCGTGATACCACTTTTTCGATAACTAACGTTCGTAAACAAAAGCCATTGTGAAAAAAACGATATAACGCTGCTTTAAAACCTTCTTCATTTAATGCTCTACCCCAATATTTATCCCTTTTCACATAATGATTGGTATTGGCTTGATAAACCTATAATATATATCATTTATGTATCATATTTATAATATCTTACTATAAAATTTTATAAATAAAGTTACTGCTACTATTACTTTCATTATTAATATTATAATATTATATAAATTTCAATATAAAAATATCATATATCATTTCAATATTATATTATACATCACAAACCTGCATTCCACACAATCTAACACCTAATGAGGCTGATGTACTAGCAGCACATTTTGCAATTTGTTTATTACGTTTTTCAACAGATGCATCATCACCATGTTGTCTGGTTCCCATTTTCAGGTCCAATATACATGGATGAGTATATTGTGATGTTATATTTTCCAATAAAAGGAAATCTTTTAATTTAGAAAAGAAAACAAAAAAAAATTATCAATCATTTATTTTCAATTATTAAAAATTATTAATTAATATAAAAAAAATTATTAATCATACATATTACAATTCTTATATTATTTTTTTCTTATATAAAAAATATTAATTTTGTATAATTTTCTTATACAAAAATGTTATTTGATGTTTACATACATACATTGTCTATTTGGTGCATTGTCCAAATGCATTCCTGGTTTTAATATCCCTGCTAATGTGTTATCACGATGAATTTTCATTCTAATACAAAAAAATTAATAATTAAAATTTATTATTATTTTTAATTTTTATAAAATAAAATTTTATAATTAAAATTTATGCATTAATTAATTTAATGTAATTTTAATATAAAAACATTCAAATACACACCTTAATACATCTTCTCTTTTTCTTTTACTTGAATTATGTCCTTGTCTACTATCATGTTCTCTAAAACTAGGACTATAACGTTTATCTAATGTAACTTCACCACTATTGGAAGCTTGTAGAACACCTGGATAAGAAAAAAATTTTGATTATTTAATCCATTTAATCAATATCAATATAGTTAATTTAAAAAAAATAATAAAAAATACATTAAAAAATAAAAAAATGAAAAAAAAATAAGAAAAAATAAAATCATCTTACCTTTAAATTTTGGAACAAACACTTGAATATCTTGTGGAATGTTTTGATAAAAGTCAAGTTCTTTATAGTTTAATGGTTTACAAATAGTGTTTTGGTTTAATAAAAGTAATCTTGTATGTCCACCAACCTATAAAACATATAAAATTATTTTGTTATATTTTTTACAAAACAAAATATTTTATTTTTAAATATATAGTATAACAAATAAAAAGTCCTATACATTGATCAAATATTTATGCAATTTGTAACAAAATTTATTTATAGTTATTATTTTTAATTCTATTTATTTGCGATGAATAGATATTCAAAAAATGCATAGTATAGAATTCTATTAATGACTCATTACTGAATCATAGTGTCATATATATAATTTCATTTTTTTTTTTGACTATCTTTTATTCTTTTTTTTGATTCTTTTATAATTCTAATAATTTTTTTGAATATATTCTCTTATTATATTTTTATTTAATAAAAATAATAAATAAATAATTTTATTCACAAATAAACGTGAATAAATAATAAATAAACATGAATATAAAATTGTATGATGTATTAAATAAAAACAAATAAAAGCAAAAAAGAAAAAAATATATAATTGCAAGTTTTTGATTCATAAAATTAAACAAACAAAAACAATTTTTCTTACTAAATATTATTATTAAAAAATAGAAAGATAAAAAATAAATGGTAGTAAGATTATTTAGGCAATATTTTATTTAAACACATATTAGAATAATTAAATAAAAAAAATTATCATCACCTGATTTTTAAGTGGTAATAATGCAACTTCTTCATCATTCTCCTGCAGAAAGGAGGAATTATTTGTATTATGGCACTGCGATTTTGTTTCTCCCATACCCCAGGTACCCGACAAATATACCATAACCGTTGACTATCCAATAAATAAAACTCAAACACCAAAACAGATTATTCACACGGTTTTTACTTCTGTAAATCTCGATGATACACTTTTCATCCATTCACTATTACTGAATTACTTGCTTAATACATTTTCCTTGAATGTGTCACAATGTTAAAAGAATAATAAGATATGATTATTAACAAATACGAAACAAACCTCTAAATATCTGTAATGTTCTTTTACAGTCGATTTTTCATAAGTATTAAAAAAACACACACAAAAAAATATTGTTCTAAATGATACTACGAGATCAGCTGTGCAACAATCAGTATGCAAATTGCTTTTTCGAAGGGTATATATAAATTAAGAAAATTCTGTAGTAGAAGATATTAGCTCTAATAATTTCTACTAGATGACACTAATATTAGTAGAAATTGCGTATCACATCGAGTTTGCCAATCCTAACAAAAAAATATATTCCAAGTATTATACTTTATCCAACTAGTTGAGTCATCGAATGTAAATAAAACTTTATGAGTAAAAGTTAAAATGAATAAAGTTGGATTCACAAATCTGAAATATAAATTATATATAATAAAATATTATCATTTTTAAATTATCTTTAAATTAAAATAAAAAGAAATTAAATTTTAATAAAATATTTTCTAAGATAAAAATTTACAATAAATAATATAATGTGACTCTATTTTCATGAAAAATGATCATCAGTATATTATGAGTAAGAATCAATATAGTTTTATGTATCGATATAATGTAATTTTAATCTAATCTTAATCTTGATATATTACTTAATTAATATTTTAAATTTCAAATTTTATATATTATATGATTTCAAAACATTACATTTGATTTATTTACTTTAGACATTTTTTCTCATTGAATGAAGTATAGTTCTTAAAACATATTTTTTTACTAAGCTTGGCAAACTCATTGGTGGTTTTCTTTAATCAGCGCTGCTAAACGGAAGTTATTTTTTGGTAAAAATATTATTAGTTTTAGGAAGACATATGAAAGTGTCTATAAAAATATATAATGATGTATCATCTAATAAAAAAAGAATTAAAAAAAAATATATCAGAAAATTTATTTTAAATAAATCATATCATTGAAAATGATAATATTCAATAATATTACAACAAAATTTTATAGTATAATATTCAGAATTTACATATTTACATATTGCATTTATATGCATATAAAATGAAGATATAATATATTTATTACAATTATTATAATTATAATGAATTGTTTTAATTGTGCAAAAATAAACAATATTCGAATTCTATAATAATAATTACATAAAAGATTTGATTTGTTTCATATATATATATATGTATATAGATGTTCTTTAAAATTCCCGCAAATTGTAATATACAATATTTATACATATAATTTTGGACATAAACTAATAACTACACACATATATATATATACAAATAAAAAATAATAATATAAATAATAAGTAAATTAGTAAATAAATAAAAAAATATAGAATAATTTAGTTTCATATTAGATAAGTTTTTCAGTATTTTAATTTAAAACACGTATTTTGAATTTAATTTCAAATAACAATCTATTTAAATGTATTAATTTATTGAAAATGTTTAAAAAAATAAAAAATATTCATAATTTTCAAAGAATTAATTTCAAATATATACTCATAAAAAAATATAGTCAAAAGGTTAAGTTTCACAATATTAAAAGTATTAATTTTTTATTTGAATATATCAATTAATTGCAGGTTTCCAAATGTTATCCAAAAAGAATATTTTCAGGAATTCAACCAACTGGAAATTTACATTTAGGAAATTATCTTGGTGCTATACAAAAATGGATACAATTCCAAGATAATGGAGAAAATGTTATTTGGAGCATTGTGGATATGCATGCTATTACTTTATCACATGTAAGAATTTATTAAATATATATTTTATGTTTAATATATATCAATAATGATATGAACAATGTTACATTTTATTAATTTTTGTTTTATAAGAATAATAATATATGTATATAAATTTAAAAATCTTTCAAAAATAAAAAAGAAAAAAAATATGAATTGAAAGTGAATATAATTCAATAGGATCCAAAAGAATTAAATGATAATATATTTAAAATGACAGCAACATTGTTAGCATGTGGTATTGATCCAAAGAAAAGTATATTATTCCAACAATCTACTGTACCCATGCATACACAATTGAGTTGGATTTTGGGATGTCTTTCAACTCAAGCACGATTAGCACGTTTACCTCAATATAGAGAAAAAAGTCAGACATTAAAAGTCATTCCTTTGAGTTTATATATTTATCCTGTTTTACAAGCTGCTGATATACTATTATATAAGTAAGTATTTTATGCATAAAAATAATCAAATTAAAGTGTTTTAATAATGTTTAATATCTTAGAATATTTTATTGTTTCAATTATTCATAAGAATATCATATTAATTTTTTTATATTATTTAATTAAAACTAATTTCACAAAAAAACCATTTATATTCAATTATAGGGCGACACATGTTCCAGTTGGACAAGATCAAGTTCAACATATTCAATTAGCACAAGAATTAGCTATTAAATTTAACAAAAAATTTGGAGATACTTTTCCTGTACCTCATTCTTTAGTTAATGGTAAAAATTTTATTTCTACAAAAAATACATAATGATAAACATGAATTACTTTTTTTCTAATAGAATATATACACACATATATATATATATATATATATATACACATATATATATATATATATATATATATTGCAGAAAATGCAAGTCAACGTATAAAATCTCTTCGCGATCCTTTAAAGAAAATGTCAAAGTCTGAGAAAGATTCAAAAAGTAGATTAGATTTATTAGATGAACCTGATGTATTATTGGAGAAGATAAAAAAAGCTGTTACTGATTGTACCTCAAAAGTAACTTACGAACCAGAAACAAGACCTGGTGTTTCAAATTTAGTTATTATCCATTCAATGCTTAGTGGAAAGTCTGAGGATCAAATATGTTCTGAAGTAGAAGAATTAGATACTGGAAAGTATGTATATTAAAAAATTAAATTTTTTTCTTCTTTGTTGTAAAATTATATTATTTTAATTTAATCGTTTATGTGCTATAGATATAAATTGATGGTGGCAGATTTTATTATAGAAAAATTAACTCCAATTCGTAAAGAATATTCAAAATTAATTAAGGATCCAATGTATTTAGAAGAAATTTTGAAGAATGGCACGGAAAAAGCGATCGAAATAGCTAATGATTGTTGGTATGATGTTCGAAATAAAATTGGTTTTGAAAATGATATTCTCTGTATTAATGAGTCAGTACAAAATATAGTAAACAAAGTATAATATAAAATGCATATTTATTGTATGAAATAATTTTATTGTTAATTTTTTTGGGTTAATTGATATAATACTATGTCATATCGATAACTAATTTACCTCGTAAATGACCTTGAGCTACTCTTTCATATGCTAGTGGTAAATCTTGAAATGAATATACTTTTTTAACTACAGGAATAAGCTGGAAAAAGTAAAAAGTCATATATGTACATATATATGTATATATATTATTAATTAAAATTAAAATTAATATAATATATGGAAATGAATATTACCTTTTCAGTTTCAACCAATTCTTTAAGTGTTTTAATTCCTGCTGTTGAAGGTGTAAAAAAACCCCATTTCACCGTACTTCTATTTTCAACAATAGACATGTTATATTTCAACAATTCACCTATATTTTTTACTGTGCCTGCTATCAATCCATGTTGATCCGTATTTTTTAATATTGGAGAATTTAAAGTTATATAAGTAGAATGAGGATAACCCTTTAATCTTATCATATCTGGTCCTTGATTAGCGCAATCCAAAATTATGGTATAACTAAATTAGAAATAAATTAGAAATTTATATCATTTTACATAGAATGAATCAATGAAAATTTAAAGAACAAAATACATACGGTCCTTCACTAATTATTTTTGAATCAGCGCCATCTAATTTGTAATCAATCACAATATCAGCTCCTAATTTTTGTACTAAATTGACAGCATCGCTACTACATGTAGTAACAACCTGAATCAATTTAATTTATGTTTTAATATGTATAGAAATAATAAATTTATCGATATGATAAGTGATTTACATGCATATCCCAAGACTTTAAAAGTTGTATTGCCATAGTTCCTACTCCTCCTGCACCACCTAATACTAAAACTTTGTTATTTTTCTTTAGAGGCATTATACTTTTACAATATAATGCACCAGTAATCCACAATGCAGACCATGCTGTAAGACCAGTATATAATATACTGGCTGCTTCAATATGCGATAAATTTCTAGGTCTCAAAGTAACCTATAGATAAATAACTTTTTGATTTTGTTTTTTTTTTTTTACTCATTTAGCCAATTAACATTACTTACATGCGAACTATTAACAACTACATAATTAGCATGACAACCTTGTTGTTCCACAGGAACTACACCCCATATTTCATCACCTAATTTTAATTTATTTCCAATTCCATGTCCTTTTGAAACTATTACACCAGAAAAATCTCTACCTAAAGTTAATGGCAATTCTAATTCGTCATATTGTCTACTAGTAAGATTTTTTGCTTTTCTCAATAAATTTAAAATTACTGCACCATATCCTCCTAATAGAAAATATTCAATTATAAATATTAAATATTTATCATATAAACTTTAATAAATAAATAATTAATATAAAATATTGCATACGTGTCATATATATATCTAAAGGATTTACACTAGAAGCTTCAACTTTCACAAGAATATCTGTTGGTCTATTAATTACTGGAATTCTGACATTTGAGAGTTTTAGTTCTTCCAAACCACCATATGAATGAATTTGCCAAGCTTGCATTTTATCTTCAACATTTTCTTTACATTTTGCTGATAAATTACTAAGAAAACGTATATTTGATTTAAAATTCAATGTTATTTTTTTTAACATCGTTTCAAATTGATTTCAATTAAACACCGAAAAAATATAGGTTATGTTCGGAAGATGCTATTAATTTATATTTATAATATCAAAAATACTTTTTTTTAAAATTTGACAACATAAATTTACACAAATTTTTATAAAGATGGATAATTTAATAAATTTAATTTCAACAGATTTTCATGATACATCCAAGATGACTATATATTGATAGTTGAATGTCATTGTCGTATATTTCTTTTTTTTTTAATATTTCGTTTATATATATATATATATATATATAAAATTATATATATATAATTATATAATATATATAAAATTATATAAATATAATGTATGATTAATATGATTAAATATTTTTATTTTCTATTTTTCTTATCTATTAAATTGAAATGTACCGCGTTCAAAAATCTTAATACAAATTTTTTCCGACAAAAAAACTGTTTTAAATATTATATTATCATAGATTAAATAAATTTTAAATTATATTATAAATTTTAAATTATAAATTTTTTTCCCAATTTATGCTTAATTTTTATTTTTTTTATCGCAATTCATATATTTAAAAGTATGTTATGAACATATAATATCATTAAAATATATACGCGTTATGTATTAAAAACAATAAATCTATAAGTTCAATTTTGAAAATAAATTTATTAATGCATTTTATGACAAAAGATACTATATAATATTATCTTCATTATTTGTATTATCCTTACCTATCGAATATCTAATATAAATGGTAAGAAATAAATTTAATTACATAAATTTAATCTTCTCAATAGATATTTTGTATAATATTATATTTGAAACTTTTACAGTATTTATAGTATTTATAATACTGTAAAATATAAGTCCTTTGTCAATATTGATGATATTTGAATTATATAGGATAATTTTGAAACTTTCGTATATGTACGTGCATCATCGAATCACGTACGGATGTTACATCGAGATGTTACTTGTAAGGATAAAATCTATATCTAAAGTGTAATTAAATTAATTGAATTAATTGGAAAAAAAGAAAAAATAAAAGAAACCGTTAATACTCGAGCCCGATATACACACGATAAAGAACGATAAAAAATAAGATGGTGAGTAACGTGCATAGATCATCGGAGATGTAGTTTCGTTAATCTTTATTAGTAATGAATCATTTGATACGAGAGAGTAAAACGAGGGTGGTTCTTTCGTTTTACGAGTAAATTTGACAACGCGCATGCCTGTTATCGATCGCTAATCACTATGGTTACGCCTCGGAATAGAGGCACGACAGCGACTACGACGGCGACGACGACGGCGACGACGACGACGACGACGACGGCGACAACGACGGTGACAGCGATCACCCTGCATTTGTTTCACGGTGAGTTTAACGAGAAAGATCCAACAGTTGATTAACTATAATCGATTCGATGTAAAAGCGAATGCAAAAGTGATGTAAGTGAACATTTCGTACCGGGAGGAATAAGTGTAGTTTTAATTAAGAGAGTGAGAGAAAGAAAGCATTGAAGGTGTAAATCCGAATTTTTTCTTTTTTTTTTCCTAAAAATATTCCGATCTCTACGTGACATTTCTGTTTACTTGCCGATAGAATAAAGTGGGGGAAGAAAAAAAAAACATCGGATCGACAAACAGAATCGGAGGAAAAAGGAATGATTAAACTGAGAGAGAGAGAGAGAGAAAGAGAAAAAGAGAGAGGGAGGAAGGAGGATAGAAGGGAGGGAGGAAGGGCGAGATATATATATATATATATATATACATGTACATATATATACATACATACATACATACATACATATATATACATAAAAGAGAAAGAATTTGTGGGTAAAGGGTGAGGAAGAGATGACAAGAGAGGGAAAAAAAGAGAAAAAAAAAATCGGGAGAATGAAGGAACAGGTGAGGGGGTGGAGAAGGAGGAGTAGTAGGAGTAGGAGTAGAAGTAGGAGTAGGAGGAGGTGGAAGGAAAGGGGCGGCGTAGGGGTTGATAGAGGGAGGAGGAAAGGGAATGGGAAAACGCATACAGGGCTGTTCAGAGTAACATGGAGCGCATCGCGGGCGCAGCGAGAGAGGATATTGACATTTTCGGTCGAGGGGCGCGCATTCGTAGAAGAAGGGGTAGTGGGTAACGGGGCAGTCGCCTCTTTTACCCGATCCTGCAGTATCCATGGCTACGTCGTCCGCGAGGATTTCGCGCGAAATACCGGGAATTTCGGGCGCATAATCATCCATTTTAAATAATTTTAACGGTGAAATTGTCAAGTGTTTTGGATCCTGGTGTGCCAGGAGGGGCTCGTTTCGCTTGGTGTGCTCGCTTTATCGCTTGACAGGTGATCGCCTCGCCAATCATTTGATTTCGGGAAAGGGTGGGTACCGTGATCTCACACCCCGGTTGTAACCGCGGTAGCCCATCCCTTCTTTCGTTCCACCCTAACCCCTTCCCACCTATTCGTTTATCTTTCTATCTCTTACTACTCTCCACCTCTCTTCTCCACCTCTCCGCCTCTCTCTCTCTCTCTCTCTCTCTCTCTCTCTCTCTCGCTCTCTCGCCCCTTCCCCCTGTATTTTCTTTTCGCCTTCTCTTCTCTTCTCTTCTCTTTTCTTTTCCCTTCCATTTCTGTCATTTTTGCCCCCTCCTCCCCCCCTCCTCCCGTCTTTTCTTTCAACGAGCAACATAGAACGTTCAACCGTATCCATCTTCCACGAGATTACCGCCAACGGTGAGTTTATTTCGCGTTTAATTCGAGATCAAATCGAAACACGCGAACGTGTAACAAATGAAAGTAGAAAGAAAAGGAGAGGAGGAAGGGGTAGAGAGGAGAGATCGAGAAGATACGTGTACTTTACGTGCAAGTGAGTTCGAGAGAGAGAGAGAGAGAGAGAGAGAGAGAGGAGGGTGAGAGAGGAGGGAGAGAAAGAGAGGGGGAGAGTGGGGGTGAGAGAGTGAGAGAGAGAGAGAGA
Organism: Apis cerana; assembly: GCF_029169275.1. NCBI lineage: Eukaryota > Metazoa > Arthropoda > Insecta > Hymenoptera > Apidae > Apis > Apis cerana. The sequence continues at coordinate 10,661,821 of NC_083860.1, forward strand.
GAGAAAAAGAGAGGGCGGAGAGGGAGTGAAAATCGCAAAGAAGGTAGAAAAAACGGAAAGCATATACGATAAAGTACTACGTATCCATTGTTGAGAAAGTAAGAAATAGAATAAAGTTTGATGAGAGAGAGAGAGAGAGAGAGGAGGGGTTCGAGTAGAAAGGAATATAATATCCTGCTGGTTAAAGAATCGAGAGACAAGGGGCGTTGATTGAGCACCGGACAGCGAATGGGTGCATCCTACCTGGTGCAGTGTTTACTTGGACTGTGAGATACCTTGGACTAGGCGGTGTCCTTTGTTGTTCGGTAACATGACAAATTACAGTGACATGTGCTATTCAATTGCATAATAATTCCTGTCGAAACGATCGAGCTGGTTCCCTTTCAACGATTAATAATTCTTCTTTAATTCGAAAACTGTTTTCGATGTTTTAACAAGTGCACGAAATTCTCGTTACATACGTTTGTAATCTACGCCTGTCTTGTTCGAATATACTTTCCTTTTTTCTTCTCTCTCTTTGTTAAATTAATCGACAATTAATAATTAAATGCACAAGTAGAAGGATCGATATATCTTCGAATAATGATCGAGAATACGCATACCGATGATATTGTTCGACTTTTTCATTCATTCTACTCCGTGGATATTTTACGTGTCTTTGTGTATCGACGTCTCAAAAGTGTCGATGTCGATTGGAATACAAGTCGAGGCGAGTGAACGATAACACTTAAGAAATAATTATCCTTGAATATGAGGTATATGAAAGTGTTGTAATGCGTGTTATGTAGGTGAAAAGTCGGTATCGGTTCACTAACCTTCCCGGCGACGCCACCCCTATTATTATCCATGACACGTTCACGCAACATTTTGTTCCGCTTCATTGACCTTGCTAATATCCGTGCACCATCGTGCGACATCGTATAATTATTTCTTTCACGATTGTCGAAATAATAAGACGACAGGGAGGGCAGATCGTGGCGTACAATAATTTTGGATCGAAACTTTTATTGGAGAACATATCATTCTCGTCGTCGGTTTATTATTCTGACAAACAAACCGTGTTTTCATAATCGACATATAATACATCGACGTGAAAAATAATAACTTAGAGAAGGATCGACCTGTTTTATTGGCAATTATGTAATTGAATTACAGCGCATTTCACGATTCTATTTATATTAAATTGTCGAGAAATTTTTTCCTTTTTTTCCAAGAATCGTTCTCCCTCGAAATAATTTACACGATAAAATGTGATTATACTTGAGAGTGATCGATGCCTTGGAAATTTTCTTTTTTAAATAGTTTGATCGAGTGTTGGACGCCGCTTAAAAGATCGTAATATTCCTGGGAAAAAATTCGAGGCAGGTTGAGGCAATTTCTAAATATTATATAATTCTTATATTTTTCAGCGATCATGTCAGGGACAAGCTGATGAACTTTCGAACACCTGCAATGATGTGACAATAAAGATATCTTCTCCTACGTCCTTTCTCATATCGCGGGGTATTGTCCCTGTTATACAGTGCTTCCCAGAATAGAACGAGAGAATGAAATAAAAAATAATAATCATCGGTTTAATAGTAATCGGTGGTTAAAAAAAAAAAAAAACAAAAAATAAAAAAAATAAGAAAATACAAAAAAAGGAAAAAAACGGTGCCAAACGTCGATAGACAAGCCAATCAAAAAAAGCATCTCTTGATATTTCGATAAACATCGACTAAATTAAAAGGCAAAGCAAAACAAAACAAAAAAAAAAGAAGTAAAAGAAGAAAAAAGAAGAAGAGGAAAAGGAAGGAAGTTGACCGTTGATTGAAAGAAAGAAAAAAAGAAAAACGCACAGAACAGAACGATTAACGATTAAACGTTGTTACGAAGAAGCGAGAGCGGAAAGCACAAAAACAAAAGAGAGAGAGAGAGAGAAATAGGGACAGTCGTTGAAAAAAGAAGAAGAAGGTGAATCGGTTGAATCGAAAGGTGGCGCGAAGGAAGAAAAGAAGAAGGATCACACAAGGTGGTATAAGAGAATAACGTGAATAGAATGGGCAATAAGTTGTCTTGCAGTTGTGCTCCTCTTATCAGAAAGGCTTATCGTTACGAGGATTCACCATGGCAGGCTGGAGCGAGGGGCGGAATGGGCGGCAGCGGAGCACGAAGGGGTGACACTGGCCACTTGCTCAGGTGCGGAAGCTTAAGAGAAAGGAAGAGGTGCGCATACCATACCATTCAACCATTCAACCACTCCATTCGACTCCATTATCAGTCTTTACTTTTTTGGGAAGGCTATTTACTTCTCTCTCGTGTAACACATATTAACCCCCACCTCCTCCACGGAACACGTGCATACACACACACACACACACACACACAGACACGTATGTTACACATCGATGCACCACGATTTTTATCTTCTCAGGTAGAACATGTTCGCTCCAACCGTTTTCTTTCTCACTCGTAAATAATAATAATAATTAAAAAGATCGAATTTCACTTTCACTCTCACTTCAACAATGCGTATGGATACTTTTTTTCCACGTTCAATGTCTCGAAAAAAGTATCTGCAAAGGTGAAGATGTTTGGCTACATGTTTGTTTGATATTTAACGCGTTCCAAGTATGATTAATAACGTTGGTTAAATACGCATTTAATTAAATTGTTCTACCTGAGCACTTTCTTTCACTTCTCCCTTCTTTACTCTCTTCCTCCCCTTTTCTTTTAAATTCTCTATTTTATTTGTCTTTCTACTGTTTTTCTCTGTCTCTCTCCTAACACGCATATATATATATAAGTATGTAAACTCGAATTTTACATTCATCTACGCGTTTGGTCGAATCACTTTCTCTTCCTTTCTCTCTATTCTCGATTTATTTTTCTTTTCGATTACGTATCCTATTTTTTATCTATCCTCGTTCTTCTATTCATTTATTTGCCATTGTCGCTCATTATTGTTTCAGCTTGAATTCCACCTTACTTGAAATAGTTATTTCTACTTTGCACGTGTGTCGCAACATACGATTTCTGCCAATGAATCTTGAACGGATGTGTATTATATACGAATCAATGAATCAATTAACTTGTCTTCGATCAATTTTTCCCGATCGATCGTACGTTGTGATACGTCTGCCATGCAATTTTATTGCGCTTAAAATTAGTAAGAAAATAATAAAAAAAAGCTTGGAAAGAAAGAAAGACACCGATATAATTGTCTCTTATTAAATTATTATATATATTTGTTGCTGTAAATTCAATATTCTCTATCCATATTCGTGTCTTTCTTACGCATGATTCCGACTAATTAATAATATTTCTCTAGTTGTTAATTATTTTTGCATGTACATTGCAATTTGTAAATTCGGCATAGTTTTCTATTCTCTCGTTTATCTCCCCGAAGAAAAGAACCGTGATAGAAGAGCAAAACGTGACAGAATTAACGCGTTTAATTCGTACATTTTGAGGTTAGCTCCAACCAGGCATGTGTTTTTAAAAATCGTTCGAATTTCGATATTCTTTAATTTTCAGAAGTTAAGATGATTAAAAGTAAACGGAAAGCGAAGATACGAGGGAAAGAACGATCATTTTTTCGTATGCAAGGTATCACAGTGAATAAAATTTCAAAAAATTTCACCCGTGTGCTTATTTTGAAAACGAATTATTCACACGAACATTTAAGAAATACGACGCACAATTATTCGATGAAGATAAAAATAAGAGATTTTACTTTGTATTAAATATTTAACAATTTTCATTCGTATTTCTTTCATTGATGGAAAACGGAAATATAAATTTGTGATGTGACGTTAAACAATATAAATGTATTGTTATGAAATAAAATTGATCAATAGAATGAAACGAATCCGCACATTTGCGTGTCACAATTTTTCATTCAGAATTACCTGTTGAACACGCGAGGGGGAAATTAGTTGAACGATACCTGATATCTTGTATACGTGAATCATTGGGTCGATTTTCTTTTTCTTTTATAATTTAAAGATTAGCTCGATGTTTTTGTAAAAATATTATGACAAAGACTTTAAGAAAGAAAGAAAGAAAGAGAAACGGAAAATAAGAAGGAAAAGAAGAAGAGAGGAAAGGAGAAGAAGAATAAAAGACAAAAAAACACGAAACTACTTACAACGATATTGTTGTCGGAAAACGATAGAACGTTTATATAATATCCCTTTTTTTCGTTTCGATTCGATCTTATGTCCGTATTTTCCTTTCGAGTAATCGACCTCTTCGATATCATTTTTCGAAATGCGATTAATCTTGTTATTACAACGTACAATTCAGCAATCAAAATTTCTAGACTGTGGGCCGAAGTGTTCCATGTAAGCGCAAGCGGGGCTGGGACCGTGAAATGGCAGCAGGTTTCCGAGGATTTAGTTCCTGTAAATATCACGTGCATTCAAGATTCGCCAGAATGTATTTTCCATATTACCGCGTACAACAGTCAGGTGGACAAAATTTTGGACGTACGATTGGTACAACCAGGTAAAATGATGGTATTCTTTTCTTTTTCTCTCGTATACACATTGGAAAGGCGAGATAAATATTTTCGAAATTGCTTCCAGGTACACGGATTGGACAAGCGTCAGAGTGTTTCGTTTATTGGAAAGACACGATGACCAACGATACATGGGGATTGAATTTTACCTCTCCGATAGACGCTAAACAATTCAGAGAATGTTGCGTAAGTTTATAACGCAATCGATTGATTTCTCGTATCATTCGCACGGGATAATAATTTTCTCTTTGCACAATTATTCTCGTGATCGCGAGAGCAGCCGAGATAAGATCGAAACAAACCGCGAGATATAATTACGACCGTCGTTTCACAATTTTTTCACAATGGAAATAAAAAAAGGGGAGGAGAGAAGAGATGGATTTGGGGATAGGGGATTTCTGAAAAAAAAAAAAATCGGTTTCACGTATACATCGTCGAGTCATTTACAGTCATTAGTTAATTTTTCGTACAGTCACCGTCGTTCAAGATTTCAAGGAAAGCGTCCTCTTCTTACTCGTTGAAGCTCGAACCGCCTAACAAACAAAAGATCAAGACACGGAGAAAGCCTTTATCGACACCGGCATCACCGAGCAGATCCAGGGAGCCCCAATGCACTTGCATGACACCGGAACAACTCGCCAGATTTCGAAGCCAAGAAGCCAGATACCGAGGTTTTTGCAGTACGATATTCGTCGATATTTCACATTCCACGATATTACGTATCGCGTAAAAAATCGATACTCGTGTTTAATAATTAATAATTTTCTCGAACAGCCACCTCCACGCTTCCACGGACGATGGCGCGATCGACCGAGGTGGAGATGACGCCGGGCCGTGATAAAATAACAGCGGCAACGTCCAGTGCCTCCCTCTACGATAACGTTAACAACGCGAACGTGACGCCGGGGAAAACGGCGAAAGCAGGGGAATCGAAGCAAAAGGAGAAACAGAACGAGACATGTCAGACAACGCCAAAGACGGCGAACGTAGGCATCGAAACTGTCACTGTTGGCTCGCAAGTAAGTAGTTTAATTCCAGGATCGATCGCTAGTTTCGCTCGATTTCGTTTTTCGATCGGTATTTTTCATTCTGTTCGACTCGACGCGATAATAACGAAGATACCGACCGAGCAAATAGAAATAAGAGGAATGAAATATTGCAGATCGATAGCCCGGAAGAGAAAGGCGCTGCGATATCACCGAAAAAAGGTCAAAAGCAAAGTCAAGACTCGTCTACTCAACAAAATGGTAGCGAGATGCTCAAATCAGAAGGTACACAAGCAGGTGGCACGTTACAAAATAAGTCGTTGCGAAAAGAGCAATTACATCATACGAAGTCTGCCGATTACACAGACTTGGAGATGCAAAATGGCAATATTTTCAACATAGTGAACAATAATCACAGTGGGAAGAAATCGAAAAGCAAGAGTACGGACGATATGAGAATCGAGAATGCGCAGAACGGTGGGATTAGCTTAGATTCGAACACGTTGAAACGTATGCTGAAACCTATGCCGAGTATCGATAGCCCGGTTACGTCCCCAGAGATGACGAGAAAGAGGCATAGCCATCATAATTATCATTATCATCCGAGCAATAATAATCAGAAGTACATCATGCAAGAGACTGAAAACGAAAATTGCGCCCATCTGTATCGACCAACGTATAATAACAAGTTCCAGACGACTAGAAGCGTGCATGACATGGGACGTCAATACGCCGGTACATACATTGCGTTTTTTTTCGATTCTTCTTCTTCTTCTTCTCTTCTTTTTCTTCTTCTTCTTCTTCTTCTTCTTCTTCTCTTCTTCTTCTTCTTTTCTCGAATCGCTTTATTCGATCGTGTTCCATTCTTTTCTCTCGAATATTTTCACAATGTAATGAGAAACGTGAAATTCTTTTTTATACATACACGTATCATATACGTATGTGCATATATACTATAATGTAAAGATTACAATTTCGACAAGTTTTCAATTTTTTTTGCCCTACGCAAAAAAATTGTCTTCCAAAGAGCATTCTGTAATTAATTTATTCGACGTTTGATTCAATTATTATTGATATAAGAAAAAAAAGAATTTATGTATATTCGCGTTTATACCCCTCGCCTTATAACGAATCGAATAACATCGCGTCGTAATTCAAGTTTTTACTACTTTCAACTCTTCTTCACCTTCGATTCTCGGAATTGAGGATTCATTGATAAATTGTTATTAAATTTTGTCGATATTTTGCAATAATCTATTCGTTTTATCTCGAGAAATTAAAATTTAAGCGTGATTATTTGTTTAACTCGAGCATCAAAATACAATTGTACATAATAAGGAGGAAAGAAACTTCCTTCGTACGTAAGGAATCTCTGTTCTCGAAAAACAACAATATCATTTTTTCAAAAGAAATTTACAAATATGTTCTCTTAGGAAAAAAAGAACTAAAAGAACGATCGTTATCATTCATTTTCACGTACATTGCGTCGTGCATACGAATCGTAAACCCGCATACCTTTATCTATAAATTTTAATTCGAATAATCGAAACCAATGAAAAAATTTACTTTCTCTTTCTCTCTTCTCTCCGCCCGACACCACCACGACCGTGCGCGAGCAACAATTCCAACGATTCCCTCGCATCAGCTTCGCGTTGTTCTGAGCGTAAAAAAAAAAAAAAAATATTCTATAAATAAATAAAGGGGTGCGTTAACAGGGATGCATGGCGCATGTCAATTTATATACTCGTCGAACGGAACGTGAACGAAAGTAACGATTCTTTACGACAGCTGAATACAATATTCATCCACACGAATCCCTGCATGAAGCACCTGTTTGTCGTAGGCGGGAGAGCCAGGACCTATTTAGATTCGGAACGTAATCGATGCACAGGTGATATGTCGCCGCCATCGGATAATGTTATCTTCGATAATCAGTGTTACGCGACTACTCCGAGTTCCTCCAATGGAAACTCGGATATGGAGCAACCGACGCACTGCAATTCCCGTCGTTGCAACGGTAGCCAAGTTTATCAACAGCAGAACATGCAATCGGTGTCGACCCCCGGAAGCCCGACCAGCAGGCTACTACTCGAGTACGAGATGCATCTTAGGAACACACTTGCCAAGGGTATGGACGCGGAGAGTTACAGTTTACGGACTTTCGAAGCGTTGCTCACGCAAAGCATGGAGGATTTAGGTGAGTTTAATATATGTCAAATTTTCTTTCTTTTTTTCTTTCCTTTCTTTTTCCCTTTTCTTTTCCTATCCGCGATCAACGCAATTCGAATTTGTTGCAGAATTCGCGAAAAATATACCGTTGAACACTCAACGTACACCTCACGTTTCACGAAGGCGTAAGTTCTTATCTTATCTTATCTCCGTAACGATCGTCCCTTTTTGCACGTGTTGTGTTCTACGAATTGAATCCAAACAAACAAGCTTTCAACTTGTTGATCCCTATTGGCTGCCCGTCACGATAGAAATAGAAGGATAGACTTTCCTTCTCGATTCTTTTTCTCTGTATACGTGTACGTGAAATCTCGTTGTTCTACCACTTTCCAGGTTCAAGTTCCAATAAATCGTCCACGTTACCGCTGTCGTATCGTTACGAGAGGCAGAATAGCAAGGACAGGGACGGTTATTACAGCGATCGTAACGAAATGATCAGGGAGAAGAGGGACAGGGAGATCGATCGGGATCGTGGATATCTCAGCGATTATAATTCGAGGCAAGTCGATTCGAAATGAGATTTCTTCGCAATGAGATTATCGTTATATTTCGAATAATTCGGGCAACTGTCCAATGGCTATCGAATGACGTTAGACGTTTTTTTTTTGGTTGAAACTTGAAGATGCACCAGCTGCGTAGGGGAGTCTGCACGCGCGCAATGGTTTCGCCATTCGGACGGATGGCAATCCGGCAGTTCGACCCTCGGCTCCGGCGCCTCGAGCTCGATAAATCCAAGCTACACGGGGCACAAACGGGACTCCCCGTGGGACTCTTTGCCATCGTTGAGACACGAGGGAAGCCTCAACGACAGCGGATACAAATCGAATCGGACCGATTCTTTGGAGCAAAGGTGAACATAATTAACAATAATAATTTTTTTGGACGAAATCTCGTCAACGAATCGTAGAAAAAAAGAGGGGTTAGCATTATTATTATTATCATTATTGTTATTATTATTATTATTATTATTATTATTATTATCGTTAGCAAGTAACGTGTCTTCGAGATGTAACACTCTGCGTGTGTGTGTGTGTGTGCGTGTGCGTGTGTGCTTTTTTTTTCTCACTTTCCAGAGGCACTTTCGATAGACAGGACAGCGTGAGATCGGATTATATGTCCGATCGGGATGGCAGATACGGAATTGTTCAACAAGCTTCCCTGGAGAGCACAGACTCGAGAATTTGCTACTTGACGTCCTCAGAGGTGAGTAGTTGTTGACCTTATCAACCCGATATATCAATATCCCACTTCAGCAATTCTCTGTTGCCTTCGGTTAGCCGAACATTTTACAAGATGGAAATAATACCCCTTTGGAGTGGGCTCGCGACGGGCGGCCAGATAAGAATTTTTCCATCGTCGAATAATCGGAAAGGAAGCTCGTCGAATCCGTGTTTAATCGACGACAATCGTTCGAGAATTACGAAACCGCGGAGAAAACGCGATTGGATTAATTTTTCACCGAGGAAAAGATCCACACGCGGCGAGATTTTGGGCGAGAGCAGCAAATTTCTTTTTCTTTTTTCTCCTGAAAAATTTTCACGCGAAAAATAGTTCCCGTTTCCTACGGAATTGACCTATAGACGCGGGGATAAATAATAACGTTTTATTTATAATTTAGCCGTAAAGTAAATGTCATACAGGTATGAATATACATATATAAATATATATATACACACACATACACAACATATATATATATATATATATATGTACGTGAAGCTATATATTATCCTATATATTTATATATAGCGGAGAAAGGATCATGCATGTTAATGAATACAAAGAATCGCGCGGGCATCGGTATATAGCGAAAAAAAAAAGTCACGTATCTATCCGTTGAACGTCGATAACCTACTGACCCTGTCTACTCTACACATGTCTTGCACGAGTCACCTTTCAGCCTATTTCTATGCACATACTCGTACTTGAACGTACTTGCCGCTACGCGACTTGCTTATATCCTTCTGCTTTTTTTTCCCGTTCATTTTGTTTTTTTTTTTTTTTTTATAACGCCACACATATCGACAAAGTATTAACGAACGAAGGGGGCAGGGTGAATTTGCTATTCCTGTACGATACATAAACTACGTACACGTATACGCGTATAGATTTACACGTATTCCTTCTTTTTCCCACAGTATATATTCATCGTATATATATATATATATATATGTATGTATATATATACACACATACATATACAAAAAGTACAAACAAACGAAATTGCATAGAAATTGGAAAGAGAGAGCGATCTCGAAACAACGACGAGGCAGGCAAAACCGACTTACTTCCCTCCTCTCGTCTCTCCCCTCTCTACCTCCTCCTCCTCCCTGTCACCCATTTTCCCATTCCAACCTTCTCTCCCCACTCCACTCCGGAACGCTTCCGGCCTCTTCGCATTCCCTCGCCACTCTCCCCTTCCACTACTCTCTCTCCACCCCCTCTCCTTCCCTCTCCCTCCCAGCCACCCCCCATCCGCGTGCCCTCCCTTGGCCGGCCTCCGGCGCGAAGGAACGAGAGAAGCGAGTGCCGAGCGAGCTGCTCTGGGTATTGATTCCCCCTCGCGGCCGTGGCAGCTCCGCCGCTTCTCGCTGTTCTCCAGCGCCCCAGTCTGGAGCAACTCACTGTCCGTGGCTGCGGCCCGATTACGACAACCCTTTTCAACCCTCTTCGCGTTTGCCGCTCGCGCCAACTTATAACTCGCGTAAGGAACGAGTGTGGAGTGGAGGAGCTCGATAACGATCGAGCTCCGCGGATAATAAGATTACGTCGATCGATTGGGGAGAGAGAGAGAGAGGGAGGAACACGTCTCGTTTCCCTCCTCTGGCTTGAAGAAACGATTAGCGCGGCTCCTCTCCTCGAGGAGGATCCAGAGAGGAGGAGAAGGAGGAGGAGGAGGAGGAGGATACAAGGAGACGTCAAGATGAACGGGAAGGATAACAAAAGTGGTGACACTCGCCAAGATCGTCTGGGTTACGCGTCGTCGGCTTGTTCGGTGGTCACGATTGATTGTTGAAATTGTTGTTTTTCGTTCGACATCGTTGATAGTGAAGTATATATATATATATATATGTATGTATGTATTTATGTATATATATATATAGTTGGATATACGTGCACGTATATAGCGTGTACGTATATATGACTGCGGTTCGACTGTTTGGATATCTACAGTTACGGGAGGCCAGGGTCGGTGGAGCTGCAACGGGAGAGGAGATTTTTGGATAGATTATCGGAGATATCTCCCCCGGAAGGATTGAATTTTACTTACTTACTTGCTTGCTTACTTATTGCTCACACACGTGCTGGCTCACGTGGTGTTGGAAAACGAGCAACGAGCTATGAATCTCTTCGGTTGAGTTGTTGTTTCCATTCATCTTTCTTTCGTGTATGTACACGCGAATGATTTTAGGGTACCTGGTATACATATATATATTATATTTTCCTTCTCCTCTTTGCTCGACTTCGCTTAGCAACGATTTTCCAAAAAAAAAAAAAGAATATATATGTGTGTGTATATATAGATTTATAAATTGAAGAGAGAGAATATAGGAAGAGATACGAATATTCGTTTCGACGAATGTTTTCTTTTTCTCCAAGTACAAAGGAAGGGAGTGAAGAATTTGAGAAAATTCAGATGAATGGATGAATGTGAATGAAAAAGAGATAGAGATAGGAGGGGGAAGAGAAATGAGGGGGCAAAGGATTTGCAGAGGAGATTATTAATTTTAATAAAGACGAGAGAAGAGGGCAAAGTACGTGATTCGTTGTAAATTATATTACAATGTAAATACAACGCTAAAAGAGAACGTGATACCGAAGATGTAAAATATTTTTATACAGAGAGATCGTTTCTACGCGTATATTGCAAAAATATTCTATATATATATATACATACATATATATATATATATATATATATATTTATCTTTGAAGGAAGAAGAAAAACCTATCGATATTACCTTAAGGGAAGAGAGTATATTAACGTTTTTTGAAATAATCCGTTTCTGTTCGTCGACGTCCTCCCCTCCCCTTTAAGGATATCTCATTTATCGCTTACTCATTGAAGGGATCGATGAAAGTGTCGAACGAGAAGGAGAGGATTCTGCGACAGCTGTGAGTGACATGAGAAGAGAGTGGATAAGAAAGATAGAAGAGATCCTTTTAAAGTTGAATAATAATAATAATAATAATTAAAAAAAAAAAAAAAGAAGAGGAAAGAAATCAAATATAGTACAAGGTTACGGTTATATTATATATTCCGTGAAATCGTCGATTTTTTTAAAAATAGATTCGTGTTCTAGTTTTACGAAGCAGAAAATAATAATAATAATAATAATAATAATAATAAAAATAATAAAAGAAGGAGAAGAAGAAGAAGAAGAAGGGATCCTACAGTAGTGATCTGTAAAAGTGCAAAAAACGGTTTGCCTTAAGAAAAGTAGAGATAATTACCGAATGTACAAATATAATAATAATAATAATAATAATAACAATCGAAAGATATTTTCCGATCTATCGATCTCGGTATTACATACCTTATATAGCTCGTGTCGTGTTTCGAACGAAAACAGCGTACGCACGTTGTTGCGTTGACGTGTGAATTATCGAGAAAGAGAGAGAGAGAGAGAGAGAGAGAGAGAGAGAGAGAGAGAGAGAAGCAGAAAGGAAAAATATTAAAGAGATATATCTCATGCTTTCCCCTTGTCTATCATCCCCTCGTCGTCTTGTCTCGTCTTATCACGTCATATACGATACACGAGTCGGAATTGTTGCGAATTCGTTCGAGAGAAAAGGGGAAAAAGAAAAGATGCTTGAAAATATATATCGAAGCGGTGTCACCGAATGAGAGGAGGAGGATGCACAATGCACGACGATTGTGCCTGTTTTATTTCGTGTGCACGTTCGTGATCAAGATGTTGCATCTGTTGAGAAAACTGTTCGAGCCGTACACAGTCACGTTCACCAAGAAGATCGTGCAAATTTTCAATCGGAGGGAAGAATTCGCGTGAATCCTCGCTCGTATATGCTCGTATAAAACAAACACGACACGATTAGAGAAAGGAAGGAAAACGGCCGGCCATCCCCATCCGAATCCCAGTTACGATGATTCGTGCAACGTTGGGCAATCTCCAACTTGTCCCCTTTTGCGCAGTGAGCGATGGAAAATGGATTTGGATTCCTTCGACCTCGAATCGAATTAAATAACGAGGAAATCTTTCACGATTGAGCGAAATTAATCGTTATCCTCCTTTCTTTCACCCCCTCCTCCTCCTCCTCCTCCTCCCCCGTCCAAAAGACAATAATAATAATAACAATAGTAATAGTAATAATAATAATAACAAAGAGCATCGATCGAAAGAGAAACGAGCGGGTCGAGGAAAAATTTAATTTGGATAAAACTTTATGCAAGGGGAGAGAGAGAGAAGAAAGATTCGCAATTACATTCCATCGAGGAGATATATATACATATATATGTGTATGTAAATATATATCTCTCTCTCTCGGTCGTTCGATCACACCTCGTCGTCAACGTGCAACGAAGTACGAGGATAATGGTAGAGCCGAGATGGTCGATCAAGTGTATGAATAGTACGTTGAATTTGTTGTACCCGTGCACGAGTTTCGCGGATCTGAAGAAACTGCACAAGAAGTATTGCAAGAAGTACTTTTGCCTTTGCAAAAGGCACACGATCAGCGTGATATGCATAAATGAGACGAGAAAATTGTATTGGTTCAATTGCAAGAACGTTCGGGAGAAGGTGAATTTCGGGCTCGGGGACGGTTATTATTACAAGTTGCTTAGAATAATTAATGGAGCGTTGAACACTTGGGCCCAACGTTACATCGACGGACTGAGCATCGCACGCCGCGAGATCATGTTCAGGATAAACGGGACGGCCGAGAAAAACATGAAGCTGTTGAAGGAGGGTTGTTACTGTCATTATCATCCGCACATGACGGCGGACGCGTGCAACGCCGACTTTCTGAAAAAAGTCGTAAGTTTTTGGGCCGGAGAGGGCCTTAGGGGGATACGCGAGAAGCTACGCGGTATGACAAATTACGCTAAAAAGGTTAGAGAGGCATCCGAGTTATCCGCGTTCCTTTTTTATTCGTTTCTTTCTTTCCCCCACTCCACTCCACTCTGTTTGTCGTGTAGTCGTCCGTCACCGTCGTCGCGTTTACCTTTACCGACCGAGCAATAAATAGAAGGACTTAATAATTAAATTTTTGCACGTCTCATTTCTGTCACCGTTTTCTTTTTTCTTCCACTGTTTTCCTATCTTTCCGTTTCTTGCCTTTCTTTGATGATCTTTTTATGTATGTATGTAGGATGATTCGTTACGATGATAGGATAATGTAATGTAAGTATTGTTCCAAGTATATGGCAAGCATTCCTACGATATACGCGTAGCTCGATAATTTCCATCAACGAGAATACGAATTCCCTCTCCCCTTCACGTTTCCATATTTTTTTTTTTTTTTTCGTATTTCGACTCTGATGATTCTCCAGTATCTTTGAAAAACACATACATACACACACACACACATACACCTATTTCATCGTCCTTATTTTCACGATATTCATACGAATATTGATTAACGTTGTATAATTATTAACGTAGACGTGTAATAAATGTATTGGTTAAATGTTCACTGATGGTCAGTATTCGGATCACGAACACTGGCGAATTGTATCATACACACATACACACACACATACACGTACACGAGCACACTCGTTATACATGTTATTCTCTTTTATTGGTGAAAGAATTGCCCGATGGATGGAATGTATGGGATAGATCGGATAAGTAATATCGGTGAAATGTTGTAGATGTCAGATGACGATAAAATGTCCCTAACTACCGCGGTTAGCGACGACGATGACGGGGAGAGCGTGATAAATTCGCCCTATCGAGGGAAACAGACTGGTACAGCAGCTGCGTCGTTCAATTGTACGGGGGCGGTACGAAAAGCTGGGTAAGTGGGACGTAGCAATGGTCGACAAAAGCGATGCGAACGGAATGATCGTTCGATAGAGGAAAGAGAGAGAGGGACGATAAGGAAGAAAGGATTAAGTTTTCGAATGTTCAAATCGCAGATTTCTAAGCGTGAAGAAATGGCTGTTACGAAAGAAGCACCAGATCGAGCTAGCGAGGAAGAGGGGTTGGAAAGGTTATTGGGTTTGCCTGAAGGGGACCACGCTTCTCTTCTATCCTTGCGAATCCCAAGAAAGTAGAACCATGGAGGCGGCGCCCAAGCATTTGATCATAGTCGATGGCGCGATAATGCAACCGATCCCGGAGCATCCGAAGAGAGACTACATATTTTGCTTGAGCACCGCTTTCGGCGATGCTTATTTATTTCAGGTACGTTTGTCGCGGAAGGAGAGGACGAATTAATTGAGATCTGATTTCTTTTTTAGATTCGAAATTTTTAGATTTGAAAAATCGATTTTCGGATTTCGAAACGTTCGAAATTTTCAAAAAAATTGAAAAGATTTTCTTCTTTTTTTATCGAAATTCTCAAAGGTTTTAAAATCCAGAACGTCTTTTTTTCTGAGATTTTTTTTGAGATCTGAGGAAATTTTCAAAATTTTTAAAATTCATTTTTTTTTGAGATCTCGAAATTATCGAAATTTTCAAAATTTTCGAGATATCCTTTTTTGAAATTTCGGAACTCTCAAAATTGTTTAAATTTAAAATCCGGGATGTCTTTTTTTTCAAAAGTCTTTTTTTGAAAACTCGAAATTCTCGAAAAACTTTCTCAAAACTAAGATCTCTTTTTCGAGATCTTACTTTCAAAATTTTTAAAACTTGGAATACCTTTTCATCGCCCAATTTTCCTTTTTTGTAAAATTTCTGAAATTTCTTAATTTTCCCTCGTTGCAAAAAATAAAACTTTTAGTTTCGAAACATTTCGAAAAATTTTCCAAAACGTTCCACCTTCGATTCATCGCGATCAAAGAAATAATAAAATAAATACATTTATCACATTGAATTAAAACCTTTGTATAAATTATTTATCAGCGATAATAGTTATTTCATTATCAGTTACAAATTCAGTGACGGAATTTTTTTCACTTTTACATTAGGCTCCGTGTCAAGTGGAACTCGAGAACTGGGTGAACAGTATACATTCGGCTTGTGCAGCCGCGTTTGCGCGTCATCGTGGTAAAACTGGAACCCTTCATTTATTGCAGGAAGAAATATTTCGCTTAGAGAAAGCGATAGAATCGGTAAGCGGGTCGAGCGTATACACACGTGTATATCTCTGCTTTAATTTATGCGCATTATTCTCATCCGTCAAAGAACGAGAGAGAAGAAAGAGAGAGAGAAAGAGAGAGAGAAAATCACTCAATATCTCTCTCGCGTTTCTTTTTTACAGGACCACAAATTAAAACACATGGCTGATCTTCAGCAATCCGTCGTGTCTGACGTAGAGACGAAACAGCAGATCAACAATCAGATTGTTCAGTGGGAAGAAAATTTGGAGAGACTTCATTGTGAACAATTCAGACTCAGATGTTACATGGCCAGTTTACAAAGTGGCGAATTACCAAATCCAAAGGTAACGCATTTAAGATTTGTTAAAAGAAATTTTAATATATCCATTTTTGCGAGATAAAAAATTTATTAACTTCTTCAGGGACGTGTTTAGTTTTCTTTAAAAATTATTATTAAGTAAAAAAAGAAAAAAAATTAAAATACTCTTGAAGAACTGTTCACTATAGAATTTTTTAATAATATAAAATTTGAAATTGATGATATTTTACTCGACAATTATTACCTCAAAAGGATTTATGAGTGACTTGTTTCTGAAGAGGTTAAAGAAAAATTACTTTCAATTTTTTCATATAAAAAAAATTTTCGAAAAAAAAATATAATTCACAGATGTGGTAAAGGATTCTCGAAAGCTTATATAGAGAAAAGGGAATATAAAATAGGTTAGAAATATGAGACATCAAACTTTCATACGATCTTTTTCAAATATTATAACAACTAAAACATATTTTATCTTCCATAGCAATTGTTGTTAATAATTATCTTTTCTTTTTACTCAGTGAAATTTATTTTAATTTTATTTTATAATTTTTTTAAAGAAAATATAAGTCATATGGTAATAATCGTAATTTTTATATATTAATGAAGATTTGAAAATTTTCGTGTTTTTGATTATAATATGATAAGAGAAAATGAAATAAGAAATATGAGATATATTTGACTGATAATAAAATAATTAAAAGATTCAGAAAATATAATTTATAAATGTTATTCATTTAATTACCATTATTTTATTATATTTGACACCATATATTTATTATATTATTATAGATTAATACAAAATTCTATTAGTAATTTAAGTATCCGAATTTAAACATTACTAGTCCGATATTTACTTAAAAAAAGTAAAAAATTCTGCACAATCCATAACATTTATTTTTACGTAACATAAAATTCTTCAAACTTTCTCACTTACACCCTCTAAAAAATAAAGTAGTATCCCATATTCGTGCCCTTTCCTTCATACGCAAAAACCTCGAAAGAGATAAGTATTGAGTGTCGAGTTTAACGTCGCGAATTGCGATTTAATAAAAAGAGAAAAATTTGTCGCGCCTTAACAATGCACAATTTAACGCACGCGTTATATAGCCGTTATACAGGAAATGGGAAAGCTGGTATCGATCATCGTAAACCGTAAATAGATCCTTGTAAAACTTGAACGAGCCGTTCAGTTTCCGCTAGATTAATAGGGGGTAGCCCCGATAATATCGAGAATCATCACCTCGATAATTTCCAATCTTGATTATTCTCTCCCTCAGAGTTTATTGACGCACGTGTCCCGCGCCACGAAGCAGACGTTGAACAAATTAGGGGTGTTCACCGTGTCGTCGTTTCACGCTTTCATATGCGCGCGAAGCCCTTCCCTGTTGAACAATCTGTTGGCGGGGCGAGGGGCCACCAAGAGAAGGCCGCCATTATTGTCGAGATCCAACAGCGGATCGAGCAGGAGATCCCTTCAAATTTCGTCCAGAGATGATGAGAAGACGGTGAAGGTTTTCGTGCCGGAAAATCAGGTAGGATAGTTGTTCAAGAACTTCAAATCAGAATTTCCTATTTGTCGCACGATAAATCTTATTTCTCTTCGAATATTTTTCATCTTTTTCCTTTTTGTTCTTTTCTCTTTGGATCTCTTTCGAACGAGAGAAGATAAAGAGGTTAGGAAAAGGTTCGAAGAAAATAACGAAAAAAGTTTTAAGAATGAAGTTATAGTTTAAGTAATTAATTAATTAAAATGCTCGAACAACATTTATTCGTAGTTATTATAATTAATCTGTTATAATTTCGTATAACCTCAACCGTTTGGCGGTACAGTTATTCGCGATTATTTTTACGTTTCGAAGAATAAATTATCGAAGTAAGATTATTCGTAACTTCAACTATTAAATTTTATCCATCTATGGTAAGTTGAAAGAAGTACGATTCTATACACGAATACAAATATAGTATAATCGAATCGAGTATATTTGGATGCTACTTTGTGTCAACAATGCACAGTAGCAACGATTGTCTGTTAATGCAACGAAGAATATTGTTGATGGAATTATTCGAGGTTATTTTTTTAAGGGGATTGATTTATAATCAAGACACGTTTATTATAAAAATGATAAATTTGTTTGTTATTATAGATTAAATCTTTTAAAAAAAATTCGAAAATTATTACGCTCGTGTTCAATGATTTTTCTCAAATTCTGAAAATTCGAAATAGCAAATAGAAGATTCGCTTATTTTGTTTTATCGATAGACTCGTTTTTTCTATACATTTCGTCATTTCTCCTATTTATCGTTATGCTTATATATTTTATTTACAGTTGGTATCCGTATTTGTGCGCGATGCTATGACAGTGGAAGAATTCCTCGCAAGCGCTTGCAACAGGAAAAATCTTAACCCGATGGAACATTTCGTTCGCGTGAAGAAACGCCGCGACATGGAAGATCATAATTATTTCGTACCACATAGAACCGACTTGATAGAGACATACGTGAGTATTTTATATAATGTATATTGTGTTAAATTAACCGAGAGAAAAGACACGTAGAAAACACGTCACAGTAAAAATTCTATAATTTTCGAAAGTTGGAATTTCATTTCCTTCTTTTTATGATTGCTTCTAAACGGTTTACGAATATCGAAATACATTGCCGCGATGTATACACACGTGGAAACATATCGTGACGCGCGCATGGATATAAGCGACACTACAAAGGTTCGAATAATGTATATTAACATTATAGTGAGTATTTTATATAATGTATACTGTTAAACTGTTAAATTAAATTGTCGAGAGAAAAGACACGTATAGAAGACACGTCACGGCAAAAATTCGAAATTTTGTGATTTTCAAAAGCTATTTTATTTTTTTTCTTCTGTGATTGCTTCTAAATAGTTTACGGATATCGAAATATGTTGTCACGATGTATACTCACGTATGCATCGATACAAGCGACACCACAGTGATTCGAATAAAGTATATTAACATTATAGTGAGTATTTTATATAATGTATACTGCATTAAACTTATCGAGAGAAAAGATATATAGAGAATATATCACGGAAAAAATTCGAAATTCTGTTTTTTATTTTTGAAAATTATTTTATTTACTTTCTTCTGTGATTGCTTTTAAACAATTATGGATAAACACGCTGCGATATATACACATGCATCGATACAAGCGACACCATGGTGATTCGAATAATATATATTAACTAACAAAATTAATTTTCGAATATATAAAAAGCAATTGTTTCGATGCAATGTATAAGTATTATTATTAAAATTTTATAATCCTCTTTTTAAACGTTTATAGATTGAACAAAATACGCGTATATAAATAAAGAATTAATCGATAATTGATCGGTCATATTTAAATAATTTTTTAAGAAGTCTTTAAATTTAAATTTCAATTTCAATTAATAAAACTATATCAAAATTAATTTTAATGTTTACGGTTATCTAATAAATTCTTTAATTTAACCATTGATATTTATGAATTAATTTTAATCTTATGTTTAATCTTATGTTATAATTATATATAATAATATTATTAATAATTTCTAACTTTAATTGGCAATTTTTTTATTCCTTTCAATGTTTGAGCGATCGATGCAATATATCTTCTTATAGTGCTTTTTTCATTTAATAATTTTCAATTTTATCGTTTTTATTATTAAATTATCACTGTTTAGCTATCCATATCATCTGGTCCATATCTATCAGATAATTTGGAATAAAATTATCGAGGACATAGCAAATAGCCATTCTTTTTTAATATGTATTTTTTCTTAGCATCTGTTTCTTTAGAATACCATCTCCATTTCTCAAGGTCCAGTTTACCGTACGTTTGTCAAATTCGAAACGCTTTCTAAATTAATTGCCTGCTATAACTCTTTTGCCACGCAGACATTTTGCACAGATTATTCAAAGATTCAAATCACAAATATTTTTATATCCATATATTTATATATATTTTTCATTCTATACTAAATCAAACGCAATGTTAATTTATATATATATATTTACTCGCGCATTTCTACGCTATATAAATTTTTAATGAAACAATAAATTATAATATAAAAAGTATTGTTTTCTAAAAATTAAATCTCCATATATACTTAAAAACCGGGAAAAAAATAATTTTGTCACCTCTTACTATTCGAACCACTGTGTCGCGTTAATAAAACCTTCATATTTCGCACAAAGTCGAATATTTGCATATAATTCCATTACTCGAATCCGATACGTATTTCATTTCGTGCATCTAGAATCCTTTGTTTATCGCTCCAAGTCAATATATCCAAATCCAGGTCACAACTTCAAGCAACCTGTTGAGAATTTTTAAACGAAAAATATAATTTCAGTTGCACACGCACGAAGTGGTCGAGGTGTGCGCGAAGATCCTGTATCAAGTGGAGTTGCAAAGGAACACCCTCGAACAAATGTGGGGATTCTCTGTGGAGGCTGAGCTGATCGAGAATTCCGATCGACAGGACGAGCTGTGCTGCTACGTCAGCAGAGTCGAGGATAAGAGCGTAGCAATGCAGAATGGTAATTATATTTGTAATAAACCTTTGGAACAAACCTTTCGGGCGATTTGCCCGATCGATTGCACGCACCTCCATCCATCCCTCTCCAATAAAACTGGCGGCTCGACGTGTTTGTATAAATAGAAGACCGAGTCGATCGAGCCCAAGATCCTTCTTTCCGTCCCTCTTTGATCTAATTTAAGAATGAAGGTGAGATACACGTGGAAACACAAAGTCGAGCGTCCTTAATCAGATTTTTTTTTTGTCTGCATCTACAGGATATCTTGTGGGGAATGACATTGAAAAATATTGATTTTTTTTTCTCCCCTCTCCTCCTTCTTATGCTGTCACTCCCTTATTATTGAACAAGCGAACTTGCAACAGACACATCCTTCAAACGAAGCATACATAACTGCACTCGTACCTATATATATAAAACTTATATATGTAACTTATATTACACCATCGATAAAAACCAAGTTCTCCCCTCCAGGTAATTAAATTATTCGCGCGAACAGAATATTATTCTTTTTCCTTTCCTATTTACTTTCCATTTTACGTGAACATTATTCGAAAGCATTATCCATCTCCGTTCCAATTTTCGCGAGTCGGTCAAGGATATTTTCCCATCTCTGCTTCTTTGCTTCTCAGGTATCATTAAAGGTGACGAAATCATGGTGATCAACGGCGCGATAGTGAGCGACCTGGACATGATGTACCTGGAAAGCGTGTTGCAAGAGGAGGTAGGTTTGTGCATGATGATGAGATCCTCGAGGACCGAGCCCCCGGATCTCACGGGGATAATGAGAGTGACCGACGACATAATCGAGAGTTTGGTTTGCCCGCCGCCACCCTCCGACCCGCCTGTTATAAGCGAAGAAATGATCTCTGGGTTAATCGTTCCGGCTCCTGGATGGAGTAAGCAATGCCCATTTATCGTTATAATTTTCGTTAATCGTAGTTGTTATAATATGGAAGGCTCGTGAGAGATTCGTTGAACGTATAATTCTTTCGATCGACAGATTGAAAATTAATATCGAAGATATATGTTACATTGAATCTTCCATGTTATATATTTATCGAAGGAGAAAATGTATATATGTATATACGTGATTACAGGCAAAGAAAGTATCATGCAGGAGTGCACAACGACATCTCACATGGAGAATGGTAAACAAACGTCTCGGACGAATTCGTTCGAGATAGAGAATTTGTTGAAAACGGCGGAACAAGTGACGGGGATCTGTCGATCGCCTGGTGAAACGCGAAAGTCGAGCCCAACCGGAAGCGTTGTTAGTTCTCATTCCCAAGCTTTGACGCCGAGCAGGCAGTTGAGCGACGCTGAGAAACTGAAGAAAGTTATTCTAGAATTAATTGAGACTGAACGTACTTACGTGAAGGTGAGAAAATTTTGTTAAAAAAAAAAAAAAGAAAGGGAAAGAAAGAAAGAAGAATAACTCGAAATTGATTCTTTCAGAATTTAAATAATTTGTTGGAGAACTACTTAGAGCCCCTTAAACGCGAAACCTTCCTATCGAATGCAGAGATAAACGCATTGTTCGGGAACATACAAGAGATTGTTACGTTTCAACGGCAATTTCTACAAAATCTTGATCACGCGATCGAGATGGAAGCTGATTTCAATAATTTCGATCATCCTAGTCAATTTAAGGTACCCGTTATTGTACTATATTTTTATCCATCTATCGAATTTCTGAAAAAAAATCTATTATATTTTTTTTTGTCAAAAAGGGTGTCCTGTTTTCCATTGGAAGTGCCTTCTTGTATTACGTAAATCATTTCAAGTTGTACAGTTCGTTTTGTGCTAGCCACTCAAAGGCGCAAAAGGTTTTACATCCAAGTAAGTAAGAGAAATTCTAATCCTTTCGACGGGTTGCCTATTTGCGAATTGATTAAAAAAAAAGAGAAAAGATCATCGTATCCGTTACAGATGAAGGAAACCAAGCTTTACAAGAGTTCCTGCAAGCGCGAAATCCAAGGCAGCAACACTCGTCGACATTAGAATCATACTTGATTAAACCTATTCAACGAATATTGAAATATCCTTTGCTCTTGCAACAACTTCGAAATCTCACCGACGAAAGAAGCGAAGAACACCAACACTTGATCGGTAAATCCAAATATAATTGGCCGTTAAGAAGCAAAGAAAATTATCTCTTCTTTTATTCGTAAATCGTATATATATATATGTATATGTATATGTATCGTGAATGCAGAGGCTTTGAAAGGTATGGAAAAAGTAGCAGAGCACATAAACGAAATGCAAAGAATTCACGAAGAATACGGAGCCATCTTCGATCACTTGTTCAGACAACATCAAAAATCTTGCAAGCAGGTAAATGACCCATTTCATCTCTAGTTCGTTTTTCAATTTTATTATTAGTTATTATTATTAGGAATTTATTTCTTAATTCGTTATATTGATTTATTAATTTTGTTAATTTTGTTAATTTTTAGATTAATAATATTGTTTGCTGGATTTTGTGGCAAATTTTGAATTGAAGACATAAAAAAAATATTGTTGCTTATTTTATATTAAATCAATTAAGATTTAATTTTATTTTTACATTTATTTATTCATATAATATTTAAATCATTAATATTTATATGTATATATTTTATATAAATAGAAGATTAGGAATATAAGAAATATATTATATTTATCCATTAAAAAGGATAATTGTGTAGATTTCTATTTTTGATATGATTTTATATATAAAAGGTTTAATTATTGAATATTTTATAATTAGAAAAATAAATTATTTTTCTACAATTAATTTAATCGTTAATAATTATATATCATTTACTGTATATTTTTTTCCAATAATATTAGTATTATTAAAAAATTATTTAATAAAAATTATTTAATAAATGTAATTTATATAAAAAAAGATTTAATTATAGGTATAAGGATATTAATTACGATAATTTTAAGAGTAATTTATACAAATAAATTAAATAATCTAAAAGATATATCTATAAATAATTCATTAGATAAGAAATTTCGCAGGACAACACAGAGGAAAGAAGAGTCTTTTGTTGTTTTATTACTGCCTATTAATTGATATACGCTAGTGTATAATATATAGTAGTAGAAGAAATTACATTATGAAATTACATTAATAAATTAAACTATAGTTACGAACCATAATTAGCCTACATATTAGAAATAAATTAGAATATTTTGAATTCTATATCTACGCCAATGTATCGAAGTTTGGATACAGATTGTCGTTTTATTATCTCTGTCGCAATCGAACGAATATAACGTGTCAAATACCACGTTAGAAACAAAAATACGTATAAAAATAGCCGATTCCTCCCATATTCAACTAATCAGATCCACGAATTCTTTCCACCAGTAAACACGTAAGGCGATTCTTTAATTTTTACATCTAATTATTTTCTCATTTCAGCCGATCGATTTAAGCCCGGGAGATCTTTTGTATTATGGAGGTGTCGAGTGGCTCAATATTTCCGACTTTCTTGGTAAAATCAAGAAAGGTTTGGAACTGCACGCAATGTGTTTCGTTTTCAAATCTGCCGTCGTATTCCTGTGCAAGGAAAGATTGAGGCAGAAGAAGAAACTTATGGTAAATAAAATTCATTTATTCTCATCGAGAATAGACTTAACGTAACAAATATGATATGAACGATACGTATTTGATCAGGGAGTATCGACGAAAGCGAATTCCAGCGAGGTGGAGATAATACGTTATCAAGTGTTGATTCCTGTAACGGAAGTGCAAGTTAGAGCCAGCTCCGCCAAAGACATGGAATCTCATTTCTTGTGGGAATTGATCCATTTAAGAAGTCAATTACAAAGAAGATCGGAGAAAGTATATGTGCTTTCCAACAGGTATCGTCTAAAACATTTATATTTATTCCCACTTTTAAAATGTTAAAAAAAAAACATACACACGCATCGTTGCCCCGAATATCAACCGCATCAACCCGACAAATCTTAATTTGTCGCGACACAGGTACATTTTCATGCTCTACGTATATAAAAATATGATACGTACCCGCTTCTCGTTGCACGTAGTAATAATTACACATTGGCACATGAAATCGAAACACGTTTCTCTCATTCGCAAAATATCATATATAGTATATACATACATGTATATACATCCTTTTGCGCTCGGTCGAAACAATAACTCGAGACGATTTTTCTCATTTTCGATGAATTTCTTACGACTTAAAGTGATTTCGCACAGAAATTAACGTATAAAATTTTTATACATATATATATATATGTATATAATATTTTACGTATCAATTCGCATAATTCGTATACGTTAAAGAGGTTAGGAATTTATTCACGATTCTAAAAAGATCAAACAAATAAATAAATATTGTCGTCGTTTGAATTATCGATGCTTGAGTGATCACTTCTCGAACACGAAAGGATATATATATATATACACATATCGCCTATATAATCGCCGATATTATTTTATTTGCCCAGCACAACGGAATTCAGGAACGCGTTTTTAAGGACGATACGTCAAATTATTCGAGAATCGGTCCGGAACATGAGCATACCGTCGACGAAACAAAACCTTAGCCAACCACCGATCAGCATTTCCCCACGAATGTCGACCGGCCACGTGGAGAAATTCGAGAAACAGTCGGCTGGAACGAGTCAGGTGGGGCAAAACGGTGGCAACGGCGGCAGTGGGGTGGCCACGTTGTCGAAGAAGAAACAGCAATTGTTGACAACGTCGCACAACGTGAAGCGGAAATACAGCCAATCGAAACAGGCTGTGGAGCACGAGAGCTCCGAGGATAAGGACAACGAGGAGGCGGGGGCCTCGGCCATTAACCAACAGCAAACGACATTTCGCTCCCGGAGCAAGACCATAAGCGACACATCCGGTAAGATCGTTTTTTCTCATGACGAGGCAGACCTCGTATCTCGTTTACCTCTTCACCCTTAACCGATTTTCACGGAATATATAAAAGTCGACGCGTTAAACGTGCACAGGGGAGATAAAGGTCGAGATGGACTCGGGGACGAAATCGGAGGGTGAGGAAGACTCGCAAGCTTTTTTAGGTGAGAAGAAGGCGAATTTGGGCCGTACACCGAATCATTTGACTTTGAGCACCACTTCGACAATTTCAGCAGGAAGTACGGGTAGTCAGGCGAGACTGATCCAATCTTCTCATCAACCGGAAAATTATCAACCAATCACGGTCAAGGAACTTGGTAAGAATATGTAAAAAAATAACTTTTTCAATTCTGTATTTATCTATTCTTTATTATAGTAATAATTTTTTTTTTTCGCTCAAGAGAAATAGTAATCATTGAAAAATTAAACGCATTATTCTTCCATTCTATCTATCGCGTAATGCGCTCTATATATATATATATATATATATGTATACATGTTATTGGTTGAAGGTTCGCCGATTTGGAAACCGCGGGAATTACCCTCGTTAGGTGAGTCCACGACGTTGCCACGTAAGGGTAAGTCGGCGAGCGAGTTTGGGGATATAAGCTCGTCTCATAGCGCCTCCCGAAAGTCTCTCATAGAAATCAATAATTGTGCTCAACAATCTAACTGTAATAACCACGTTTAAATTAAAAGAGAGGAGAGAGAAAAAAAAAGAAAAAAAATAGATGTTAACTGATTGACAAACTATCAAGGTTAACTTTAAAAAGAGGGGGAAAAAAAAAAGAAAAAAAAAAAGAAAATACAACAAAGTAAACAACTATTCGATTATCGCGTAAAAAAAAAAATTGTAAAGACTTAACTTAGCGCTCGCTTGCCGCCCACGCGGAATAGTTAAAAAAACAAAAAAAAGAAAAAAAGAAAAAAAAACTATTCTCGCCCCTGTACGCGTTTCCCAATACACTAACACACCAACTTCCGCACCACATCTCCTTCTCGTTTTTTCGTCTTCCAAACGCACTACGCGTTATATATATGTATAAATATATATATATATATAAAAAAAAATTAATAATAAAAAAAATGTCGTTGGTGCTACTCCTCTGTACAACGAACGATATTCAATTGTTTGACAGGAGAGAATCTTAAAGAAGGGAGAGAACTTTGCTTTTAGAACTTGTGCGGGAAACACACTTCCCTCGCAATCGATCGAACGACCGAAGAATGTTTTCGATATACGCATGACTTTATTATGCGCGAGTGATGACAATTTTAAAGTACTTTACGTTCTTACGCCGGCTATATCTTAATCTTTCATCCGCTATTGGATAGATGCATCGATCAGTTTATTGTCGCATCTTATCGATATTATATATATATATCGATCGAAAAATCGAATCATCGGTTAAAGTGATAAATTACCATAATATAAGGCGTCGTATATATATATATATTCTTGTCCATAAATCTGCCCACGTTCTTGAACGTAATATTTATTAAAAATATCTTTGAAATAATAATTTTTCGTTTTCGATCTTCTAAATACAAAATTTATTTTTTATCTATTTCGCGATTTATGGATGGGGAAATGTGCACACGTGCTAGAAAGTAAAACGAATTTAACGAAATTTACGAGATTTTATCTATTGATATTATCACATACATCGATCATTACCAACGCCACTACCAACGCTGTTGCCGCATCCCGTTATTGCAACCACAACTATACTAACATCTTCGACTTCAACCACCACACAATTACTACCGTTACTACTACAACCACTGCTATCGCTACTACTATCGCTGCTGCTGCTATTACTACTTCTGCGATTATTGCTGCTCCTGCTGTTTACAACTTATTGCATGCCATCCGTACAAGCACGTACGAAGCGATTTTCGTTTATACCTCGACTCTCGTCTCGACTATAATTATTTCACCATGTTTTCTTTTCTGCGTGGACGGCAATGCGACACCACGTAATAATAAAACTCTGTATATAATGTAATATTGATGCGATCAATATTGTCATTATTATTATTATTTATTATTTATTATTATTATAATTATAATTATAATTATCGTCGTCGTTGTCGTTACTATGATTATCGTTATGTGTACAGCATTCATGTTATCGCATATTGTATCAATCATCAAGATTTTTTTTTAATCGTTATTTTTATTATTATTATTATTATTATTATTATTATTATTTAATTATTATTATCTATTACTTAAGATTATCGTTATTTTTTATTCTAATTATTTAAATAATTAAATTATTATATCGCCATCATTATCATCATTATCATTATTATCATTATTATTTCTGTATTATATATTATTATTATAATAATATCGTTGCCGTAGTTATTACTGTTATTACATCATATTTCCTCATCTCTGTATTCGTTGTTGAGACGACACGCATCATCGTTATGGTCGACTAATTTGGAGACATAATATATATATATATAATACATATACATATATATTATATATATATATATATATCTATATATGTCTGTAAAAGAAGAAAAGAAAAAGAAAAGAAAAAAATATAAACGACGACGTAACGACGAGTAAATTTAGCGAACAAGTAAAAAGAAGAAAAAAATATGAATTTAACGAGATAAGTCGTATATATATATATATATACATATATGGATTTCAACAAAGAAAAGAAAAATAAAAAAAAAACGTACAACTATTGTGTGTACATATGTATGTCGCGTGTGTATGCGCGTATGCACGCGTTGTGCGTACGTGTCTTTACCGCGTATTTTACTTCGAATAAGTAACTTTGAAAACGGTGGCACGTACAGAGTATAGATACAATTCGTATACATGCATATGTGTATACATATGTACATATATGTATCGTATATGAGGAAGGCGGTTTTCCACATGTTGTCACATCCACACACATATACACACATACACGTACACATATACAAATACAAACGCTGAGTTTTAATCTCATTTTTTGGACTCGAGTATTCTTTTCGTAATAGGAAATTTTATTTTTAACGTTAACCAATGAATTATAATATAACTGGTGATAAGGATATTCGAGGCTAAAAATATTAAGGGAGGGGACGGGGGAGGGGGTGACAAGGTTTGCGAGGCTTTGCAAAGGAAAGGTCTCTTTGGTCGACGACCTTATATAAATATATAATATGTTGGTTGTTAAATGAAGCGTGTGAGCGAAGAGCGAGTAAATATACCTACCGACCTACCGCTCGACCGGTATCTTTATTGATCTTAAAGAGAATCAATTATGGTGATATATATACGCGCGTTTAAGCTTTTAAGATCTGTCTAAAATGAGGAAAAAGAAAAGAGAACAGAAGAGAAACGTTAATGAAAAGAAAGAAAACGTCCGTGTGGAATACCGTCGTAACATCGATGATATATATATATATATATTATATTATATTATATTATATATATATATATAAATATATATCACAAAAATTAACGATATTCGACGTATAAACGCAATGTTAAATGAGTACTAATAATAAGTTAACACGATATCGAGTGATTAATACTTGTAAATTAGAAAACAGAAAGTATATCTATATCTACATGTATATCTACATATATACGTATGTGCGTGCGTGAACGTATGTGCGCCCGTGGGTGTGTGTATATATATGGTATATATTAACATATATATATATATATATATACAATATATACAGGATGAGAGTAAATGGTTGTTCATAAATCTAAGGATATATATATATATATATTAGTGCACGTGGTGCACATCGTGTACGCTTACACTTTTCCTTTATTTTCTCGTTCTCCCTGAATGAATGAAGAGAATACACCGATTCCGATTCCGAGACAAACGCGATAGAATTTTGAAAAAAAGAAGACGAATAATGTATCCATAAATTTTTGAACATCACTTGGAATCATCCTATATATAAAATTTATTACGTACACATATATTATTTATATGAATGGCACGCATATACGGATGCATAGGGAGAGAAAAAAAAAGTTATATTATTTATTTTCTTCGAAACACTTCATCGAGGATCACGCGTTGACGATGTAAATCGATTGTGTCGAACAAGAGGATTTTATGTTAAAAATTACTCTATCTAAGTTTGATCACTTGTTTGAAACGAACAATGAAGCGTTAAAGTTTAATATTATTTCTTTTCGTTTTTACTGTTTACATTCTATTCCTTCTCGCTTTCTTTTTTCTTTTTTTTTCTTTCTTTTTTTTTCGTAAACGTTATCTATAATCGTTCGTACCTTCCAATGTGGAGAAAATAAGAAGCACAAAACGCAAAGTGTATAGACAATTTATCCGGACGAGTTTATCCTATAGAGTGAATATACACCATTTATTTTTATCGTCGAAACGGATCGCATTTTTTACCGAGCGTCTTCCATATTATATTTTTTCGTATAAACACTACACCTTCCACGTTCGACATTACCGATTTAGAATTCCGGGAAAATTTTTTTTTTTTTTCGATCTATCCGATAAAATATGTATGTATATATATTTCACCCGAACGAATCGAATATGTATAATACATAGAAGAAAAAAACGGAACACGACCGAGTGTATCGAGATTTTATTATGTGCTTTGCGCGACATTCATTTTTTTAAACAATGAAAGAATGAGAAAAGAGCGCATTAATTCCGATCTAATTAATTTCGATCGATTCGGTCACGATCGCATCCGATGACGACCGTGTGCAACGGGAAAGATTGAACTTTGATTGAACCCGTCTCTATTGCAAAGTCATCTTCGCACATGTTTGTATTTATTAAAGTTATCTTATCTTTGCAAAAAAAAAAAAGGAATCCATTAATATTTTTATCTATACACCTGTGTGTAATTAGAACGTTAATTGTTAAAGCGTCGATAAGCGCAACAGGATTATTTCAATAAACATTATTTTTCGTATTTTATATTCTTATATAAAAATCTGACTCGACTTCAAATTCGTTTATATCATTCATATTTATTTCTTCTTCCTAGTTCTATTTTGGAAAAAAAAAAAAGAATAAGAGATCAAATCAAACAAGATAAGTAGCGAGTGTAAAAAAGAAAGGAGAGGAGAGACAGGTCGAAACCGAAAATCGATCGATATATACTATATATATTTTTTTTTCCATCCAAAAAAAAGAGAAAAAAAGTTTGACCACACAGGTGCGGTAATAAAAAATTCTAAAACACTCAATGCTCAATTATCATCGTGTGTGCTCTTTTTCTCATTCAACATCCATATATACATATATACGTGCGCACATTAAACAACATATGCACACACTTACATTAGCAATCGCATAATCGCACACGTGCGCATATACACACAATACGTACGTAATGTTATCGATTAATATATTTCACGACAGAGAAGAAAAATAACAAAATACCTACTTATCGATTACTACTAGATGTCATGCGTGCGGATTTAAAAAAAAAAAAAAAAAAGAAAAAAAATCTACAGAAGATTTTCCGTTGCTCGAGTTATTGCATTGTCTACTACTATTAATACTAATACTAATACTAATACTAATACTACTGATATATACACACACACACACACACAAACACACATTACACAGGAACACAGACACAAATTTTATTGTATAAATTTTTTTGCCGAGATGCGTCTCCGAACAAAAAGTTTGGCATTTCCCTTTTTTCTCGATCCGCAGCGTGACAGATCCTACTCATTCTACACGCTCTACGCTATAAGATAAGATTCTCTTTCCCCTGATAATGAAAATCGCGAGATGAAAATGTAATCGGCTCGGGCTTACGTTCAAGAGAATTATCCACGATTTTTTCGGAGTCGAGATCGAAATCCAATATCGAGAACGAAACGTTTTTTATCTCGACGATCGAATGATGACTTGAGGAAAAAAAAAAAAAAAAAAGAAAGAAAATTGTAAACGTTTCGTATTAAATTTTGACAATCAATGCGAAGCTTCGAAGACTTGCTATTCGTGTCTTTTTCTTTTTTCGTTTCAAATCAAAGAAGAAGAAGAAGAAGAAGAAGAAGAAGAAGAGAGAAGGAAAAGGGAGAAAGAGGGAATTAGGGCGAGGGATAAGCGTAATAATTATCGTTAATCACGTTGATAAGCGTTTTAATAAACAACAATAAGTATCGTTATTTAATTAAGGATAAATTGAAAAAAATGGAGAATCGGCGCATTTTGCGGAGGAGAAGGAGGAGAGAGTAATGGAACGGAGAGAATCTTGGGCCCGAGGAGGGATGTAGGTTTCGAAAAAAACGCGCAAAGTTCCTGAAGATTAAGATAAAACGCGGCCAGAATGAACACGCGGATGAAACGAGAAAAATGGCGAATAATGGACGAAACGTAGGTGGAGACGTATCTTGGTAAAACATAGTTGGCCTAGTAACGAGTTTCATATTTTTCGCCCCGAATCGCAGTGAATCGTCGAATAATTATCATCTATTATACAATATTATTGACATTATCCACAAATTTTATTGAAATAAAAAACTTTATCGATACCGTTGAACATAATGTACTTGAATTATGACGACGACAACTTCGATACTGTTATATTGGAAAGAGGGTGATGGGTGGGAATGAAGAGAAAAGTGAGAAGGATAAGAAGAGGGAGTGAGCGAGCGAGAGAAGTATAAGTGTGCGTGTGATTGTACGTGAAAGAAATGAGTGAGAAGAGAAAGAGAGAAAGGGAGAGAGAGGTAGAGAGTATGCGTGAGTGCATGCGTGTGGAGAGGAAGACAGAGATGGCGGAAAAGTATACACACGGACGCAAACCGTTCGAATGGATGTGAATCCGAACATTTTAAACGATCGATAGAATTATTATTGTATAATATAAGCGGGAGTTAAAAAAAAAAAAAGAGAAAAAAGAAAAAAAACTGCGAATACGAAAAAAAAATAAAAGCAAATTGGAACAGGGTGGGCTGTTCGTGGTAAAAGACGAAACAAGGGATAGGATAACGATTACAGTAAACTATGTAACTATGAAGTCTTTCCATCTTCTTTTTTTTCCTTTCATTGTGTCACGTAAATACGTCTTTACACGCGACTCTTGTGTGCGATGAATCTTGGATGCGATGAGTAAAGAAAAGGGGGAGGAAAAAAAAAAAGAATAAAAAAGATAAGAAATAAAAAAAGGGAAAAACCTTGTAAGTACGTATATTAAAAAAAAAAAAGAAAAAAAATACGCGAACGCGCAGTGTAAACCATGTTGTTTACGTTTCCATCTATTGTGTAATTATACATTAGTAATTGAACATTATAATTACGGTAATTCCTTGTATTTATTGTTATCGTTCCTCGGTTATGCGGAAATGTTCAAGGATGATCCATTTGTACAATCATTGAGTCATTAAAATATGATTATTCGGTATCAAAGTTGCTTTATTCCCTTCCATATTCCTCTTTTTCCTTAATTCTAACGAAATATCTCTTGGAAAATCGAGATGGCGCGTCGATCTCGATTTTCGAACGTTTCGTTCTTCGCAATGGCATGCAAATAGGTGGAAAAATGCATACGTGTGTACGAAGAATGATTCGATAATATCGGTGTATAACAATGATAGAGACAGTGATAACGATGTACATAATTTACGTCGAATCGTATCGGAACGAGATGTCGATAAGGCGCAGGTGTGCGAAGCTCAAACGATAGTTATCAATTTTCTGACTATATTAATCTGTCACCAATTCATTCTTTTTTCGATAAATCTTATTTCGATTACATTCCCCTACTAAAATTCTCGATTTCAATTACAATGGTAGACCATCTTCTACGTGTCACGTCAGTCAATCGAACGATAAGATGCTCGACGATAAGCTCTCGTATCGTTCGAATAAAATCGAAAACTCGGTATTATCTTGGAATTATTCCGGATCGATCCCCTTAATCGAGCCATTTCTTCTCTTCGTTCAAAAGGAACGTCATTCATCGACGACCGATTGGCCGAACGAAATCTTCTCTCCTCGAATTAAAATCCGATATTTAATACGTGTAACATTGATTCGCGCGTGTGAAAAGAAAGAAGGAAATGAAGAAATAGAAGAAAGATCCAAAATGTGTCTCATTTAGAAAGATCTGAAATTTTGAAAGTTCGATTTCTTTCACGTTTGAAATTGTTTATTGAAGTTATGAATCGACGCGGATTGCATTTTATTTTATCCTCGTTATTTTTGTTGTGTTACGCGTTACAATTGGCACGATGTCAAACAGACGCCTATCACTGCGTATGGACCGGAAATTGCGGTTTATCGAACCTTGGCGTGGATCGCACGTGCGTATCGAACGATCCTCCGAAATCGCTCGACCACGAATCGAATTTGAATCTCCGTAAAAATTGCCCCCATTACTTTGAAGGCAAAGGTATCTTCTCTCAACTCTAATCGGCCCCTCGTCTCTCTGATTCTCGTTCCACTTTTATTCCCTCTCTTTCGTGCTAACCTTTCAGACTCACCGGAATTGTGTTGCGACGCTGACAATGTTAAAACGTTGACCGAGAATTTGAACATGGCCGAAAGTATATTCGGCAGGTGTCCGACTTGTTTGAGAAATGCGTACAAATTGCTGTGCGATTTGACGTGTAGCCCCGAGCAAAGTAAGTTTCTCCACGTAACGAAAAAAGATAATTATACGACGGAATCAGGAAAGAGGAAAGAATACGTGAAGGAAATCGAAGTGAGCGATATCCCGATATTTCACTTTGCTTGTGTTTCTTTGAGAATTTTACTACATATTGTCTTCGATCCTTTTCTTTTTTCTTTTTTTTCTAGGTTTACATCGAAGAGGAATACATGAACAAAACTTACGATTCTTGTAAAAACGTGGTCATGCCTCAGAGTGGGAAATTAGCTATGGATCTGGCTTGTGGAATTTACGACGCTAGCACGTGCACGCCAAAATTGTAAGCAAAAAAAAAAAAGAAAAAATTACGAAGCGAAGCGATATTTAAGCGAAAAATTATTTGCAGATGGTACGAGTATCAAGGTAATCCGGATCAGAATATATTCGTAAGCTTTCGAATGATTTTCATCACGGAACTATCGAAAAACAAATCGATGAAATTATGGAATGCATCGGTGAAAAAGTGCAACGAAATGTACGAGGTAAGTTAAAATAAACTAATATCTTATCTTATATATATATATGCCAAGGTATTTCAAATATTCTTGTCTCTCTCTAATCGTATCTAATTTCTGAAAAAATTCAAATTTCTTCGAATATTTTTCGTAGATATTCTATGTATTTTTATCGACTAGCATTTGAGACTTTCAATTGATTCGACAGGGTTCATCCACGTGTAGCTGCGTCGATTGTCCAACATCTTGCCCGGTCGTTACGATACAAAAACAAAATGACGGTTTCCTTCTTTTCGGATTGAACGGTTACGGAATCGTAACAGCGATCGTAATCGTTGCACTCATCTTGATATTTGTAATCGTGTATATCATAAAGATAACAGGTTTTTATTCATCTGGTTTTCGGAGAGATATATTTCAAATAATTTTCACCGTTTGGGGCAAAAGTACGTATGTTTCTTCGATGACGTAATATTGATCAAGCTTAATTAACGTTTTTTTATAAATATCTGCCTTTTCCTCTTAATTTTCTTATCCCCCTTTTTGGCACTCTTACGATGTATAAATATAAGTGTTTTATATATTTTCTTACAGTGTTCGCAAAATATCCAATAATACTTTTATTAATATTCGTATATATAATAGTGAGATTAAGTTTCGGAATAAAATACCTCTCAATAACGAGCAATCCTATAGAGATTTGGGCAGCACCCACCAGCAGAGCAAGAATCGAGAAAAATTACTTTGATTCTCATTTCCAACCTTTCTACAGAACTGAGCAAGTTTATATCAAATCTGTGGGTCTCGATAAGGTAAAATTTTTCTCTCTCTTTCTTTCTCTCTCTTATATCACCACACATATCACTTCATCACCCATCTAGGTATATCACGATACAACGACTGGTCGACTCGAGTTTGGTCCAATCTTCAACAAAGAATTTTTGCTCGCTGTATACGATCTACAACATAAAATATTGCAAGTAAATATAATATATATACATATGTAACAGCGCATCATCCACGTGTCTCTTTCGACAGATAGGAAATCTAGATGGAACAATTTTTAGCTCGGGCAAAATGAAGGAGAAGGTTTGGAACGGATTTGCTATGCTCCCGTACAAAACAATTTCACAGGACCTGTCACTTTGAATCTGTGCACGGTGCAAAGCGTATGGGGTTATTTTCAAAACGATCTCAATTTGTTCAACAAAGTGGACAACTCGAGCGAGTATGAGATCAATTATCTGAATCATTTGTACAAATGTGCCCAGTAAGTGTGAACCAAGTGTAAATATACGTATGAATAAGTGTTAAAATTTTTTCAGTCTCGGTCCATTCGCTCGAAAAATATTCCGGGTTGTTCGGAAAGTAATTTCGTTTTTTTTTCATGACAATAAAACATTGTGTCGTTTCACGATCGAATGATTACGAACGATTGAATTCGATAAATTCAATCTCGTAGCAATTTTTCGAGTTGTTATTCCTTGGTTTGCTTCAATCAGTGCTTTTATTTTTTCTTCATTCAACTGGTCTTCGTCAGAACGTGGCGCATCTTTAATGTCGAAATTGTTAGGATGAAAACTTTTGTTTTGACACTGGTGGTTAATACAATACTGTCAATATGTTTTCTCCATAGACTTTTTTCTTGTCTGAACAACATTCTTATCTTTTCGATAATAAAAAAATAAAATATGTCGAAAATGCTTCTTTTAGTCTTGCATTTTATTATCACACACGAAAAACACAACCGCACAGAATCAAACGAATTTTTCTTATAAATAATTTTTCTTATAACATGAAATGCCAACTTTCGAAATATATAATAATAACGACACGGTTTAGAATGAAGTTGGCTGGATAAACGTTCGACTAGCGACACTCGTGTGAAAAAACGAAATTACTTTCCGAACAATCCAATACTTTTGATTATTCTGCGTTACGAGTGAAAAATCACTAGCGAGAAGAAAATTCTTCAGTTGTGTCTACTCATCATTCGTCTTTTCTTAAGAAATGAGTACAATAACGAGTGTATGGCGCCGTACAAAGGCCCAGTTTTTCCTGCACTTGCCTACGGAGGATTTTTACGCGAAGGTGAATTTAACTATGCGCCAGAAGATTACATCAAGTCGACAGGTATAATCTTGTCATTTCTGGTGAAAAACTCGCTGAACGAAACCGCCCTCCAATCGGCTCTCAAGTGGGAACAGAGGTAAATATATAGGGTGTTTTAAAATTTAAAAGAGAAAGTCATTCAATATCGATTCAATAAAGAGTATATATTTTTCATCATTTTAAAATTGTAACTGATGTCAAAATGAATTGAATATTATATTGGAAGAATTTCGAATAAGTATTATTGTGAACTTTTCGAATATAACGAAGATATCCAAAAAATTATATTTTTTCTTTACTTTATTACACGTGATCGAGATTTGATAATAATATTACTCCTTGATTTATTCGAAATTCTTCCAAACTTACGATCATGACATCAACTACAATAAGTACTAAAATATATAGTGATAATATTCCATAGATTGAAAAATTGAATTGCGATTCAATCTAAAAAATCTTTTTCTAGGTTCATTGACTTTATGAAAGAATGGGATGCCAAAGAGAGACCAAAATTCATGGATGTCGCGTATACGACGGAGAGATCAATTGAGGATGAATTGGAACGATCATCGAGGGCAGAGGCAATAACAGTGGTGATCAGTTA
Organism: Apis cerana; assembly: GCF_029169275.1. NCBI lineage: Eukaryota > Metazoa > Arthropoda > Insecta > Hymenoptera > Apidae > Apis > Apis cerana. The sequence continues at coordinate 10,699,359 of NC_083860.1, forward strand.
TTTGATAATGTTCTTATACGTGTCCTTGGCTCTGAGCGAGATAAAATGTTCCGTGAAAAAATATTTCGTAAGTTTCTTTTGATTCGAAATATATTTCTCAAGTTGAATCGAATTTTTCATAATTGATTTCAGGCAAACAGCAAAATAATGTTGAGTGTCGGAGGTGTTGTCATTGTAATAGCATCGGTTGCCTGCTCTCTTGGTATATTTGGTTACGTAGGAGTGCCAACGACACTTCTCACCATCGAAGTGAGTATCGAAAAATATCGAATGTAAAATAACTTTTCCTGTATACATTCTATGTGATACATATGTATAATACGTATTACAGGTAATTCCATTTTTGGTATTGGCTGTGGGCGTAGACAATATTTTTATTTTGATTCACACGTACGAGAGAAATCCAAAATTCGACGACGAATCCATAGACGAACACATTGGAAGAATCTTAGGAGAAGTTGGTCCGTCGATGTTACTCACCAGTATATCCGAGTGTTTGTGTTTTTTGATTGGTCAGTATCTATAGTTTGATTTTCGAATAATCATAATTCGTCGATTGTTTAATTCATTGTTCATATATCGCGAATATCTCTTATAATCTTTATTTTTAGGAACATTATCGACAATGCCCGCTGTAAATACTTTTGCACTTTATGCATCGGTATCGATCTTGATCAATTTTCTGTTACAAATAACAGCTTTCGTCTGCCTTTTGACGCTTCACGAGCAAAGATTCGAGGTAAGATTTATATTTATTCTAAAAAGAAAGAAAAAACATTTTCAAAATTTTCAAACGAAATTCACTTCATATTTCAGAAAAGATATTTCGATGTGCTTTGTTGCATGAAAACGAAAACGGACAATTTTATGATCGGGCAAAAATTCAATGTCGTGCATATGATTTTTGAACGCTATTACACACCATTTCTTATGAAAACGCCGGTCAGAATAATCGTATTGATAATATTCTTCGTCTCTCTGATAATGCATATCGTAATAGTGCCGCAAATTGGTGTAGGATTGGAGCAAAAACTTTCGATGCCTGAAGATTCTTATGTATTGAAATACTTCGAGGTATTGTTCTACACTACGTGTATATATAATTTACAGATATTTACAAAGAGATATTTTGAACAATAACGATAATAGCAATGACATGATAAAAGATCGATCGATTTTTTTTTCCAGTTTATGGATGATCTTCTATCGATGGGTCCACCTGTTTACTTTATAGTAACGCCTGGATTGAATTACAGCAATCCTATGGTACAAAATATAATTTGTGGTGGTCAAGGATGCAACAGTAATTCTCTGTATACTCAAATTTACTCGGCATCTAAGCAACCTGCAGTGTTTGTATAATATTTTACACGAATTAATTTTTAACATTGTTCATTCGATTTCATTGCTAATCAAATTATCCGATCGTAGATCGTATTTATCGAAAGCAGCTTCATCTTGGCTGGACGATTACATAGATTGGTCGCAAATTTCCGATTGCTGCAAATATTTTAAAGCAAACGAATCATTTTGTCCACACTCGCAATGTAATTATCGCCCATATTTTTTATAATTTTAATTTTAATTTTCAAAATTTATTTATTATATCATATTTTATCGTAGTCGAAGAATGCAAAAGTTGCAAAATCAATATATCAGATTACAATCGGCCGACCGCGTATGATTTTCGAAAATATCTGCCTTATTTTCTCCAAGATATCCCGGACGAAAGATGTGCAAAAGCTGGTCGAGCGGCATATTTTGATGTAAGATTTTTATCTTTTAATATTTTAGAACTGTTTCACAATGGAATTACAGATACGCATCTATCCAATTCCTTTTATTCTCATCGATATTTTTGAAATCAATTATTTACAAACTCGTAGGCGTTGAATTATAAGACGGATAAAAATGGATTAGTAGATGTCAGAGACAGTTATTTCATGGGATATCACACCCCATTAAAAAAATCATCGGATTGGTACGAAGCTCTAAGATTTGCCAGAATGATTGCCAATAATATTACAACTATGATAAATAATGTACACGAGGATGTAACCGTATTTCCATACAGGTTTGTCCATATTTTATCATTATGCTTTCACATATTTTGAAATATTTATTCTTCAATTCTGTAAAATTCGATTTTTTTTTTTTGGATTTCTTCTATTTTATCCATTGCATATATTGTAACGTAATGAAAATTATGGTATTTTTTTTATTACAGTGTATTCTACGTATTTTACGAGCAATATCTAACTATATGGAGAGAAACATTAATTTCATTGGGTTACTCCCTTTCTGTCATTTTCGTAGTAACATTGATTCTAACATTATCTTTATTTTCGGCTATAACGGTACTATTAACAGTATGCATGATTATTATAAATATTGGTGGACTTATGTATTGGTGGCATATAGAATTAAATGCAGTTTCTCTTGTCAATTTAGTCGTGGTATGGCAACACAAGAATATATATATAGCACTTATTTGCTAATAATGAATTATGTAAAAAAAATAAAAAGTTAAATTCCATTAAAATTTTAATTTTACTAACTTACAGTCTGTTGGTATATCTGTGGAATTTTGCAGTCACATCATACATTCGTATTTAAAATCAAAGAAGGAAACTAAAATTGAACGTGCATCTGATACGCTTAATCATACAGGAAGTTCGGTATGTACAATAATTTGTAGTATTTAGTATTTATCAATCTCAATTTTCGAATTAATAATATTCTTTTTTTTTTTTTCGTTATAGGTATTTTCCGGAATTACATTGACCAAAATTATAGGAATCGTGATATTGGCATTTGCTAAAACTCAAATTTTCGAAGTATTCTTTTTCCGAATGTATCTAAGTATTGTAGTTTTTGGTGCTGCGCATGGTTTGATATTCTTACCAGTATTATTAAGTTTTATAGGTAAGATAATACTACGATATTTTTACATACGTATAAACATATATATATAATATATAATACATACATATTGCAGGACCATCGAGAGGATCAAATCAAAGAAAAAAAGAAGAAAAAGATATCAATTAATTCTTAATAATAAGACCGAATGTACAGAAATTTCACTACTCATCTGTAATTTATTTTTATTATTACTATTAAATTAAATAACATTGTTTTTTTAGCAATATTGATCGATATTTTTCTATTATTATTCTATATTTATGCATAATTAATCTTATCTTACCTTAATTAAAAATAATTTAATCTAATATTAATTAAAAAAATATATCTTATCTAGAGTTAAATACAATTTGAGACATCATTAAAAGATAATTTATTGGTTTAATTTATTATAATTTTTTGTTGCCTTCAAAGTTATAATAATAATCAGCAAATATATATATACCGCATAATCTGCATAAAAAAGAAAATAAATAAATAAAACTTTAAAATAATTTTAATATTTAAAATTAAAATTAAAATCGATTACATTATAAATAATAATAATAAAATAAAATAAAAGTAAACATATAAATAAAAGTAATAATTAAACTTAAAAATTATTTTTTAAAATCCAATAATGTAAATTATCTATCATTCTAATAGATGAATGAAAAAAGAAATAAAAATAAATCAATTGTTAAAGAATTATCAATTATAATAATATTCAAAAAAACTTATTGAATAAAATTATTAATTAAACGATAGTATAAGGACAATAATAGTAATATATAAAAATAATACGTATTACGCATAAAATAGGTTATATAACACACGTCTTATACCTGCGACTTTCGTCAATGGAATAACACGTATTGCGATTTTGTCTATCGACTATCGAATTGGAGAGGGGATTTACTCGGTAGTTCGATACAAGCCGAGCCAAATACGAATATAAATTTCTAAATTTTTGGCTATATTATAAGAAATATTTACAGCTTTGAAGATGTAATATGAGAACATATAAATAATACGTGAGTTTATTATAATATATAGATAAACATATTTCGAATAGAAATACATATAAAACTGGACTATAAACTAAATAATTTAATCATTCAATTTATAATGAATTAATTGCAGCATTATTATCTAAATTACTACTTTTTTTTATTTTATTTTCAGTAAAATAAAAAAACAATAAATATCTATATTAAAAATTTATATTTCTAATTTTGTTAAAATAAAACAAATCTTGTTAGATTTATATAAAATTTATCTATTACTTCTCTAAAATATTCATGTTATAAATCATTGAACAAGATTTTAATATTTGATTTTTGACAATTTGATTTTTTTTATTTTTAACATCCAGCTTGAAAAGAACAATTAAATTTTTATTTTGAATTTGAAATTGCCGCTACATCGTTATTATCTTTGTCACCGTTACTGTGAGCAGCACTGTGCAGTATGGTGCATGTCACTTGCACCAGTCAGCCGTGAGAAAGGGACGGAACAAGTGTCGTGGGAATATGGCGGCGCATTAGAACATGCCACAGTGATGCAGTTAACGCGTAACGAGATCGTTCGTATCAAGTGACCAAAGAAACCGTGGCCTCGCACGCTAAAACATCCGTCTGGCCAAATGACATGGGAATTTGTAATCGAAGGCATTTCCTATTGACAATATGCATCTTACAACTCGTGAGTGTCATCGAAAGAAAAATGTTTTATTTCCCGATAAAGGAAATTGTCATCATCCTGTGACACGCTCAATTCTCATTTTTCTTGCGCTGACTCATAGCTTGATATTCTCACGAAAAGATTTGATTGTTGGAAAGATTTTAATTATTAAATATTTTTTAAGAATTAAAATATATTACGTTGCGTTTGTTACGCGTAAACGAACTGTACGATTTGAACGATTTTATCGACGATATCGGACCTCGATGAAACAATTACACTTGCTCGATTATCGCATCGTTTTATCGATCCATGGGTCGCGTGGTTTATCTCTGTAAAATAGAGATCCTCGAATAGAAACTGGGCAATCCATTTAACACCGCTTTTACTACTTACTTTCTAAGCGCTTTCTTGTCGATTGGCGTCGATAGAATTCTACATTGCATTACGATGTTTTTTGCAAATTAAAAAATTCAATAGATAAGAAATGAAATGCAATAGATGCAAACACAATACGTTAATAAAATTTATAGATTCAATGTTATTGAGTAATCATTTTTATTAATTTGACTTTAATATATTGAAAATTTGAATAATCAAAATAATGGATCATTATTTAAAATAAGTTTTTTACTTAAAAGCAAGCAAAGTAGTGAAATAGTTCATGAACATTCATATTTAGAGCATCAGATTAATTGGGTATTTAGAACACAGAGTAATTGATATAGATTAAGAACACAAGCAAAATAGAGATGACAGAAATTAAAGAGATTAATATTAAGATATTTTTAATTATTTTAATGATTTATTAAATTTAAGTGGAATTGTTAATTTTTGTTTATAGATCACTACAGTAGAACGTCAGGTCTTCGACTTTCTGGGCTTTATGTGGGCCCCGATACTGGTCAATTTCTTTAACATTATATTTGTAATCTTAGGATTTTTTGGGGCTTTTCAATATAGACCAAAATATATTATATCTGTAAGTGCAATTTTATTTTAATAATAGATAATTAATAACAAAAGGATAATTATCTTTATATTAATATTAAACTTATTTCAGTACTGTATATGGAATACACTATGGTTAGGATGGAATATATTTATGATATGTTTCTATCTTAATGTAGGTGTATTGGATAAAGTAAGTGTTAATTTTTTATATAATTTTTTTTTCTTTTTCTGTAATTTGAATCAATTTTTAATTATATTATATGTAATTAATCTTTCAGAATAGTGATATTTTAAATCTTGGTACTGGTAGTTTTTCTTGGTGGCATGTCAATGGACCAGGTTGCAAAGCTATTTATGATGTTACTGAACCAGAATTATTTCGACCTGCCCGACCTACAAATGTAACAGATTGTGTACTAGATTATGAAATAGTTGAAATTTTACACGCATCTACTCAATGCATCTTAGGTGTAAGTTATCAATTTTTATAATTTATCATATCATAAATTATTTATCATGTATTAATTATAACATTTAAAATAATACTTTTCTTTTATTCCAGTTTATTGCAATAGTTGGTGGTATTTATCTAAGTAAAGTTTTTTTGGAGGAAGATGATAGTTGTAAGTATAAAACCCATAGATTTTTTTTCCTTTATTAATTATCAATCAATATTAATATAAGTCAAATTAGTATAAGAATTGTAGTTTGCAGAATGAGAATTTTATTTTGAATTTTATCTCGTAATATCATTCTGTGGTAAATTTTATTCTAATATCGGTAAACGAGATGTATGAACAATATTCTAAACTTTATTCTTCATTTTTATAAAATCAAAAAAAAAAAACGTGCAATGATAAATCTTTTTCATAAGTATCATAAAAATCACATCAAAACAATACATTTCTCTATGGAAAAAAATTATAATAAATTATCCTGGGTATTTTTTTCTTTTTTTTTTCTTTTTTTTTTATTTAATTAAGTAAGTTTAAGATTTATTATTGCTTGAAAAAAGGGTTGTCGGTTACAGTTGATTTCATTGGTGGATTTGATCCTCCACTTTGGTAAGTGCTTTGCCTGATTCATGGTTGCACGCATTTGCTCCTTTTTTTAAAGCACGAAGTAAAATAGTTTCTTTCATGCGCACCTATTTATTATTCTCGTTATTCATCGATTCTTTTGCGAATGTATTGTAAAATAACTTCTATCGAGCTTGGATATTACGCGGTTCCATTTCTGAATTCATTGATACAGCATGTTACAAAATAAATATAAAAAATTATAACATTGGCCAAATGAAACTTAAATATCAAGTATACCACGTTAAGTTAATTCTATTGAAAAAGAATTACTAAGCTCATGCCACAAACACAATAAAATCCGATCTAATGCAATCGATTCTACGTCATATTTCAGTTGACTTTGTGGGAGGTGATGACTTTGGGTTGGCAGGCCACACGCCGTTGCATCCTATGTACGTTAGCTACTCGGCTCTTCCATCACCTGCCCACCCTCACAAAAATTCCGCTCAAAATTACCCCGCAGGCACAGCTAGCTCTCATCAATCCGTTTGTCACGATACCAGCTTCCCAAAACATAACGATAAAACGTTTAACAGCTCTGGACGAAGTAAATGTAGCTTCAGAAACGACACGATCAAAACTGATCGAACCAATCTGTCCAATCGCGATTTGAAGTACGTCGATTACTCAAACGATTATTCAAATCCGTTGGATCATTTGCAAAGGCCTGTGTCCCCTTATGACGAGTACGATTCGTTGGACAGTGCTGCCAAATTAAGATATCAAAAAAACAAATTGTATTATCCGCACTCGTCCAAGTATAGTCCCGTTGCATCACCGTGTGTCAAATCTCGACCTGCCGCTGCAAAGCAAAATAAAGCCTCCAACAAGCCTAGAGTCTTTATCGATCATGTTCGCGAACAACCGATGAGGTCGTTTTATTCTGATCCGAGATTGGCAATTGAAAATCAACAGAATGTGAATGACCAAGAGAAACAGAATAGGTCTAAAAGAGACAGTAGACCTTTGTCGTTATACGCCAGTAATTTTTAGATTGTTAGGAATCAGAGAAATATCGTAGTTATTATTCTATTTTATTTTATTTTTTTATATATTAATCGATTCGAGGTTCGACTCGTTTTAAATATATTTTTACAAAATTAATATACTATTTTAAACCTAAATAACTGTCTTAATTATATGTCATAATTTTTCTATATATTACATATTCGTACGATGTTATTTCTCGCAAAATTTTTAATTTGTGACGATTTCTTTTTAAAATGTATCGAGAAAAGATTTCTTTTTTTATTCTCTCCCATCACTGCGAAGTAGGACGCGTATTATGTCGACCTCAAATCGATTAGAAGAGCATATGGACTGAGGTTAACCTTTTTTCCTTTCTTTAGCGAATTCGAAGATGTAACATAGAATTCCTATCCTTGCCAAATAGATAGAACGATTAGAGAGTAGTTAGTTTAGGATGCTTTCTCCGATTGATTTCTTCTCGTTTAGTCTAAAGAGAATATTTTTTTAAAATCAGTTTTTAACATCACAGTAACGCGTAATAATTTTTACTATTTCTTTTCTTTGATATATTTCGATCACGTTTTCCTCTAACGTGAAATATATATATATATATAATGTGTGTTCAGTAGCATTTGCTTTGTTCATGTTCGTATTAATTATTTTTCTTTCTTTTTTTTTTTGTTTTTTTTTTTTTTGTTTTTTAACTTACATTTGCTCATAGATATTTCGATATACGATTTGTATCGTATTCGTAACAATGCATTTTTATATCGATACATGCACTGTGATACATATATAGAATATTATACATGAATCGTGTTATTTGAAAATGTTTTAATCGAGCTTTTTATATATATATATATGTGTGTGTATATCGTTAATCGTGTAATTTTTGAAATAGTTGTGTTCGATAGAAGAGTTTTTGATATTGATATGACGAAATATTGCATTTTAAAAGTAAAATGTATAGCATGAATGGATGATACGATTTGTATCATGTAAAAATTTTCACGAATACAATAGTAGAGTTGTTCTTTTCCTTTTTCTCTCTCTCTCGTTACACGAATGGTACTTATTAAGAATTTCTTTAATGATGCGAGGTAGCCTGGCTTATAAGAGATAGAAATCCTTAGACTGCATTGAAATTAGCTTGTAGTATTCGCGACATGATGAAGAACTTTGTTTATACTTTTATATGTAAGGTGCTGCGAAACATTTCTTCATTTCAACAAATGTGTCTAAGTGTTTGGTAAATGCATGCTAGTACTTGTTTTTTTATTTTTTTTTATTTTTTTTTTTTTTTACGGTTTTTATTTCCCTCCATTTATTTTCGAACGTGTACGTTTTTTTTTTTTTTTTCCTTTTTTGCATACTTATGCAATTGAAAATTTGTAAGATATCGCGAAGTACTATTACTTCTGACATTCCATGGATCGATTAACGAAGGATGTTTAACACGAATCGAAGTGATGAATTCTGAAGTGACAAAAAAAAAAAAGAAGAAGAAGAAGAAGAAAGGATCTTTTACTTAGAGAACCTTTATTAAAATTAAAATATATCTTATATAGAATATTTTGATGATTTGTTGGTTGAAGGTTCGTTCGAAGATAAAAAAAAAAGTCCAATTACGAAAGTGATGAGTAAAAGAAATTCAACGAGCTCGCGAGAGGATCGCGTCGAAGTGAAAAAAGTTTCAGCAGGAAAGGGGGAAAAAAAATTCCGCTTATTCGCCGCTTTTTCTCTTTCAGACGTTAGCACGGATATAAAACATGATCGAGCAAAACAAACGAAAAAAAAAAAAAGAAAAGAAAAAAAACAAAATATCAATCTATTATCTGTTTACAAATGCTTTGATCGACTTATTAATCGTTGTAGATGGCGCGTTGCGCACAATGATCGATCGAATGAATACTTAAATGCGATCCGATAATAGACAATAATTATAGACGATCGTATGTGTTCTCAGAATTGTACGGAAAAAGAATTATACACGTTTTACGTCGCAATGAATCGAACAGTTAATTTTTATAACGTTAAACATCCAGGTATATATACAGCGATTAGACAATAGAACAACAGACTTGCATACTACTCCATGTAATAATGAATTTTTCTCATCATATCTGATTGGACTTCGAAAGAAGATCTTGTTTGGTTTTGTGCGTTTACTTAATAAGTGTAATTTTCGTTAAGATTTTCTTTACAACGAATCTATATATATATATATTCTTATATATTCTTATATATTCCCAAAATTATGTTACATATGCCGGATACGTTAGACTCGATTCAATTTTTATTCAAACGTATAAATTGCTCATTAAACGAACGTTGTACATATTTACGTAATTTATTTTATAAGTGTGATAGAGAGATTTTTTTTCACCGTATATAGATAAATTTTATTAGTCGAATATATGATACATATTATACAATAATCATATTTCAAATCCGAATATTTATGTTAACGAGTCACTTCAGATAAGGTTGTCGATAATGTGCGTGTGTGTGTGTGCGTGTGTGCGTGTATGTGTGTGTGGTAGACGATCGAAAATCTTTTTTTTTTTTTTTCTCTCTCCTTCCCTTTGTCGAAGCTTGTACAGTAGTGTCGTTTTTTTTTTTTTTTTCACTGTACTTTTGTTAAGGCCGTAGATTTTAATTTTATAATTTATTTTACTGTATCATATATAATTTACCTTTTTTGGTGCAGTTCATTGGCAACAATAAACGTGCAATGCCTACTACTTGCTTGCTTTTTTATTTATTAACCCCCATTCTTTTCTTTCACTCCTTCTTTCTCTCTCTCTCTCTCTCTCTCTAACTAATTTTCCTTCTGGTATTCTTTCATGGAATTTTTCGGGGAACTATTTTTTTTTATTATTATTATTACTGTTGTTGTTATTATAATTTTCAGTGTTTCTGTCCCTCTTTATTAACGATTAATACTTCTTCCGAATCGAATTAAATCGAACAATAATTTCGTCGATATGGTTGATGAAATATTATCGAGAATAAAATCGTCATTAGGAATTAAGAAGATCGGAAACGTTCTTACCCTCGATCGATTTTCTCATTAACGCTTAAATAACACTACGATCTTTTTTAACCACTCGACTCAAAAGAACGTGTTGTGTCCAATCTCATCTTTACAAGTTTATGCTTGGTGAAACGCGAATGAAACGCAATTGCAGCTACAAACGAGACGCGAATTAAATTAAATCAAGTTTAAATTCCCGCAATTTTCGACCGATGTCCAAGCACAAACTCGGGATCTCGCGCCACCCCCCGCTCCGTCCAACTCAAACTAACCACGCGGTTCGTTTCTGTCTGGAACGCAGCCCAAGCTAAACGGAAGAAGAAGCAGCCGAGGCCGTTGTACAGTATCGAGTACTTGCAGCCGGAGCCGGCGATCCACGACGACAGCGTGTCCCCGAAACCGATGACGCCCCGGCGGGTGAAGAGGAGGTCCGTGATCTCGCGTGACGGGACGAGAAGGTCGAGCAGGAGGGGCTCGGTGAGGCAGTCGCGCAGGAAGAACCCCGTGAACAGGATCATGGATCATCAGGAGAGCCTGTACGCGAACACGGCCAGTGCCAGCAACCTGACCAACCAGAACGTGAACTCGCTGTCCCAGGGCACCCTCAACTACGACCGCATCTCGATGAGCTGGGACAGGAACTCGAACTGGCAACCGGAGGCCGTCAACATGGCCGTCTCCACCCCCTCGTTGTGGAACAACAACCACCACAACCACCACCATAATCACGCCTCGAGCCAACAGGACTCGTCCAACAATTACTCCTCGAGCGGCAACAATTACGCGGCGGGTTATCCGAATTGGGACGCGAACAGCTCGACCAGGAACCTGACCGACAATTGGCAGCCGAGCGAGTTGAGCCCCATGCAGTGGCAGGGCCAGAGCAACCCCACCTTCCAACAGACCAGCACCCAGAGCTTGAACGGGGAGGATCTGGACGACATTTACAACAATCGGCCGGCCAGCGCCAGGTCGAGTTACAGCAATTATCACGGGGTGAGGGCGACGCCCCAGGTTCCCAACAGGACCGACATAGTCAGGCAGAGCCAGAGACAGTTCGTTCTCAGTGGGCCGCCCGCTTATCAGGACACCGTGATATGAAGGGGAGATCCTTCGTTGGGATCGGAACGTGTAATTAGATTCCTCGAAGGGGAGGAGTAAATACGTCCAATTTTTTTTTTTTATATTCTCGTTTCAGCGTGTAATTAGGGAAGCGTATTGATCGTACGTGTACTTGTTCGATCGACTTCGAAGCTTTACTCGAACGTAAGCGGGTGCAATTTTCTGCATCTCGTATCGATTCTTTGCGAAGGATCTCCCTTTCGCTCGCTCACTCTCTCTCTCTCTCTCTTTCTCTCTCTGGTAATTTATCGATTATCGGAGGGACGAGTTGTTGCGCTAAGCGTTTTCCAAGCTTCGCCTTTTTATCTCAGGACGTCAATTTTTTTTACGACAAACGTTTAAAAAGTAAGTCTCTCGTGTATTTGGATAAGGAAAATTTTTATATATCGTATATCTTTTGTACACGAGGAAAAGGGAACTCGCGGTTTACAAATATACGATTAAATATACGAAGAAAGTTGATATACGGTTTTTAGAAACTTCTTTTTCTTCTCTACGCGATACTTTTTAATCGTAATAAATATTTTTCCAGAAATATATCTGTAAATATTCATCTACGATCACGAGCCATCCTTATTTATGTACTTTTCTCGAGCCATTATTTTTTTTTCTTTTTAAATGGAACGTTTATACAATATTTTAGAGGGAAATCGTAATCGTAACTTTTCCAACTTTTCTCCAAGCCTGTATTTTTGAGAAACGAAATTTCAAATGGCGCTTCGCCATTTCGTTATGAATAGTCTTCCGTGAGGGAATCGGGAGGATGTTGTTGCGAAAGAAAGAAAAAAAATTGGAATTTCTCGGCGACCAATTTCGTAAAGTAAAAAAAAAAAAAAAAGAGAGATATATACTTTTGGTCGCTGGACAAATTCGATAAATGTTGTTTAAACGCTCTGAGCATGCCAGGTGCAATAAGAGATGTAATATTTTTTCACGTGGAAAATCAAAATGTGCCGCGTCGACGATAATGAAATGGACGTGTGAAATGGAAACCAAAGTATTAAACATCGATTGTGTAAGTTGTAATGTAATACTCGTAAATAACTTTTTTTTTTTTTTTTTTTTTTGTAAAACTGCCTCAACTCTTTTCGCCGACTGTCGTACAATCTAGGTTTAATTAATTAATTGATTAATTAGGGCGATCGACTTACTGATCTTTCTTTAAGTACTTAATACTTAACTTTATTATTCGAGAATCTCCAAATATCGTTTCGGTTCATCGATCACGCATAGTTTTCTAAGGTTATCTCTAAGGTTACAACTATTATTGTTAAGATTTATTCAAACGAACAAGTTCGATGAACACAGGGTATTTTGATTATTCTTTCTTTTTTCTTCTTTTACAAATTTTAAACGTTAAGTATTCGTCCAAGCAAGTTGTGTTTATTACACGATTCGATCATCGTCTCTTGATTCGAATTTTTCTTTTTTTTTTTTTTTTTTCTTCTTTTTACGATCGAGACGACGTTATATTTTAGATACGAATATTTTTGTAGAATTTTTACACTACGAATCCACTACGATCCATTATTATTATTACTGATACCGTGCAATGGAAAATATAAAGTGAGCAAGAATTGTTGTTATCGAGTCGAAGTTATCATTACGTTTTATCGCATACCCTTTTTTCAAGATTAATTTCTGGATCTACGTTTATACGATTTTTCTATGAAATTAAAATTCGAATTTTCCATTGCACGGTATTATTGTACAATTGTATAATGTTGTATACTCTGTTTATTAAAAGCGAAATGTATATCGTTGAGTATGTATCGTTATGTTTATTTAAAGGCAGCTAGCAGTTCAATTAATTACGAAGACACCAGTAAGACTCAATACCACCAGCTTTTTTTTTTTTTTGATCATTCACGCTCAGGATTATACACGATTTATTATCGTTTATAATGTTTTATTATTTCAACCATTTGTACAATTGTAACACGAAGCAATAATTTTGCAAGACAATAAAAATAATTAGAAATTATTATTCTCTTTGATTCGTATCCGCCAATGGTTTCTTTCTTCTTCTGTGTGTTTTATCCCCATCAAAACTGCACTATTTTTCAGAAGAGGACGAGTGGAGGAATGATAGAACAAAGCTTTCTGGAAAGTTTTCAAGTTTTATCTAGATTAAACAAGGAACAGTTGTCGGTAATGAAAAAAAGATACATTTTTATATGTATTAAAATAGATATTGATTTCAATTAAAATGATAAAGGGAAAAACGTTATCGAGCAAAAAGTAAAGAAGAAAATTTAAGTCTCTAGTCGCTTTTTTTAGTGCTAATTTATTCTCACACTTTCAAAGTAAGACTCATTAAAATTTACAATTAAACGAGTCTTTCAAAAGTCTTTTTATTTTAGCATATTTTCTATTAATCGCGAGTGACAAATTGTCCTTAATTTTCTTGATTAAAAATTCTAAATAACATTTTACATCGACGCAACTCTGAATCACTAATGAATCGGTGCATAACAAAGATTTTCACAAAAATCAACTTTCCATGCAAAGATCCATCCTTCGAGATCCACGAAAGATATTCCAAATGATCTTTCCTGTAAAATTCTCGAACCGAACCAAAGAAAACGAAACAAATTTTAAATAACACCTCCCAACATCGAATCAAATTAATCAGAAAAAATGGAAACTTCTCTAAAATCAGTTTCCATACAATTTATTCTAAATTTTAAACTATTCGAATCAAAAATGGAAATCTCTTCACAAAAATGAAGCAACAAAATTTTGAAATCTCTTCGCAAAAATCAGCTTCCACGCAAAGAGTCTATCCTTCATCTTATAAAATTGAACAAAACAAAAACGAAAATCAGTTTCTGCGCAAAAGATCCGTGGACTCTCCTAAAAAAAAAGAAAAAAAAAATCTATAAACTCGATGCAACAACAGTCCCTCCAGAGTGGCTCGTCGTCTGGTGAATTTCAATGCCGGCTGCGAAGTCGCGCATGTGCCCTATTCGCCGGCTTCTTTCCCTGCCGCCGGACGAGCGACCCTTTCTCGTCTCAGTATCTCGTTAGTTATTGCCGGGACATCGAGGGTCTCTCGCGTCGCCGCCACTCGTCGCTTGTGCCTGTGCGCCGAAATAACGAGTGAACAATCCTTCTTCGCCCCTCCCCACCTCTCGCGCCACTCGAGTCTGTCCACTCATTCGTCTATCGTCCACTCACTTTCTTAATCCTTATAATTCGATCGAATCGAATTCGAGGCATAGATCTCGGGATCGAGTCGGATCCCGTCTCAATACCGAAACGCGAATGAATCGTCGCGAGGCGATCGTCAGGGGTGTGAGGATGCTGAAAATCGTGAAGGCTGGCTCGAACGGATTAAGAAAACTGCACACGAGCAATAAGGTGCGTGGAACAGAGCGATCTCTCCACGCTGTCTCTCTATCTCTATCCTTCTCTCTTTCGTCGCGGATCTTTCGTCGACGTTATAGTTCTTTCCGACTTTATCGATTGGGCACCCCGGTTTAGAAGGATTGGTTTTGGGATAGGATTTTCGAACAATTTCGTCGTTCTCTTCGTTTCCTTGTTATGGATGGATATTTATTCGCGGAGAAGTGGAAGGAGGATTTTTTTCTGTTTTTTTTTGAAGAAAAAGAAGGATTTCGAGTTTCTTTCTAGGAGAAGGATTCGTAACGTCGTTAGATTTGGGATTTCAGAGCGAAAGAGGCAAGTTGGGGCAGAGTTCTCGGGGATCGGAGGATTTGTTGATTAGACGTTGGACTCTCTTTCTTCTCTCGAGGAAGGAAGAATCGTGGCTGATTGATCAATCGAGAGATGACGTCTAAATGAAAGAGTGGAAATAAGAATTTTTTCTATAAATTTTTCCTTCTTCCAAATTATGAACTCTTGGAAAGAAATATAAATCGAAACACGTTTGAACGTATAATTGTGTAATATCATATTTTCTTGGGATTTGATGAAACGAAAGGAAAAAGGAGGAAAAGTGATATTCTCATGCACGTGAATATTAAATACAGTTCAAGGAAAAGGTATCGATCACGTCAAGAGCGGACGCGTTAACTCGGTGTCCACGTGGGTGGCGACAATGGCCCATTTCTACGACAGAAACTTGGACGTGCTACTACTGTCGACGAATCGAACGATTTATTAGTGTTATCGCATAAATTATTTCAACAATACTCAATGATGAATTTATTCCGATACTATTTATTCGTAATAATTGTACTTTTCGAGGTTGAAGAATCATCGTCACGTTGAGAAAAGAGAAACAAATTTAGAGATTGAAAAATTGGTGGGGAAATTTTACTATAATTTTTCGTTCGAAATTCTCGCGCGATTAGTGATAAAAATATTCGAATTCTGTTGCTAACATCCACAAAAGAAATCTAAACGTTACGTTGCGCGTTGAACGAGGAAGAAATAAGAGAAGAAATAAGATGATAAATATTTCGTTAGAGAGATATATAACATAATCAAATCTCTTTAGCGATCCAACTAGCTCGTTCGCATTCGTTCTCGTTTCATTAAGATTTTGATCCGTTTGAGACGTTTCGACGAAGCGACACGTGGTGGGTTTCGGCTTAGAGTAGTTGATTCATTAAAGGATCAATACGGAATCGCCTGGCAACCGGCGTTTTCTCACCCCTCGCCACCGTTTTTTACCGACCCGAAATTCGTTCATCGATCGTTGGACCGGTTATTAGAAAGAACTGCGCGCCTCTTTGTCTCTTTATCTCGACCCCCTTTTTCACCAAAGCGACGGAGGGTGGAGGACAGATTCAGAAACCCTTTTCCCTCGATCTTCGAGGTCGGGGAAAGAAATTCGAGAGGGAGCTCTTTTTGAATTTGAAAAGGAAGAGGGAATATTTCCTTTCTTCCTTTCTTTTCTTCGAACTGGGACAAAGCATATCGATCGATATTATTCGATAAGAGAAGAAACTCGGGAAAAATTGCGTAGATATCGTTAACGCGAGAAGGAACACGAGTTCTTCTCTCTGATTAGTTTCTTCTACTTTCAGAGACGAGCCGCTGTACCAGCGTCGAAGAAGCTGGGAACCTTAAAATACTTGGACGCTGCTTTCGGAAGTGCCTTAGAATTAGAACGAGCCCAAACGCGGTAATTAATTCTCATTTTCATTCGTAGAATAATTTTCATGTGGGAGAGAGAGAAAAAAAAGAAGAGAAAAAGGAGGAAGCGTATAAATCCTCCTCGAGATTCGATTCGATTCATATCAAGAACTCGTGCTCTTTAACGAACATTTCTTCGAATTGTGTGCACGTTTCTTCTGTTCGTTTATTGGAAGGAGCCGCGACGCGAACTCTACTCGTTTCTTTATTACGAGCCCACGAGCAACACGATCCACGAGGGGGTGTCTTATTACGGTGATCGGCAATTACGACTCTCGAATTTCGCATACCTCTCGACCGCGAGAGGAAAATTGCGACGCGTAAGATCAAGTTCGCGGAGAAAATTCGAGATCTATTGCCGCGCCGTCGATCAACGTCTTCTCGAGATCGAGAGAATTTAATCCAATTGTATCCAATATTGAAAAAAAGATTTTTCATTCAATTCTTCTCTTCAACTTGCAATTTGGAACAAGTTTAAACGATTTGCTTGTGAAGTCGCGACAGATCTTGCCTCTCAAGATCGAGAGAATTTAATCCAATTGTATAATGGATAATTTATATATATATATATTTTATATTATATTTTATTATATTATATTATATTTTATTTTATATATATTTTATATAAGGGAACGTTTAATTCGACTTTCGAATAATAATAATAATTATTTTAATTTTAATATCTTTTAACTAAACTTGAAAAAAAAATTTTTAATTCAATTCTCTTCAACTTGCAATTTGTTTTCGAAATTTTGCCTTTTAAGATCTAGAGAATTTAATCCAATTGTATCCAATATTGGAAAAAAGATTTTTCATTCAATTCTTCTCTTCAACTTGCAATTTGGAACAAGTTTAAACGATTTGCTTGTGAAGTCGCGACAGATCTTGCCTCTCAAGATCGAGAGAATTTAATTCAATTGTATAATGGATAATTTTTATATATAAAGGAACGTTTAATTCGACTTTTAAATAATAATAATTATGTTATTTCAGTATCCTTTAACTACCTTCAATTTAGATCGAGAGAATTTAATCCAATTGTATCCAATATTGAAAAAAAGATTTTTAATTCAATTCTTTTTTTCAACTTGCAATTTGTTTTCGAAATCTTACCTCTCAAGATCTAGAAAATTTAATATATTGGAACGTTGTAATTCGATTTTTAAATAATAATAATAATAATAAAATAAATAATATAAATAATAATATAAAATAATAATAATCCAATTGTATATTAGATAATTTTTATATAAGGGAACGTTTAATTCAATTTTTAAATAATAATAATAATTATTTTAATTTTAATTTAAATCTTTTAAAAAACTTGAAAAAAAGATTTTTAATTCAATTCTCTTCAACTTGCAATTTGTTTTCGAAATCTTGTCTCTTAAGGTCGAGAGAATTTAGTTCAATTATATCCAATATGGGATAATTTTTATATATGTTGTAATTCGAATTAAATAATAATAATAATTATTTTAATTTTAATATCTTTTAACTAAACTTGAAAAAAAGATTTTTAATTCAATTCTCTTCAACTTGCAATTTGTTTTCGAAATCTTGCCTCTCAAGATCGAGAGAATTTAATCCAATTATATATAATCCAATTATATAATTTTTACATAAGGGAACATTGTAATTCGACTTTTAAGTAATAATAATAATTTATTTCGATATTCTGTACAACTTGAAAAAAAAGTTTCTTAATTTTTTTAAATTCATTCTCCCTCCCTCTGCCCTTCAACTGGCAATTTGGAACAAGTTTAAACGATTTGTTTGCAAAATCGAAAAGATCTTTTTAAATTATCATATTACATAGAATATTACTAGATTCGAGGCGATCGATCGGGAGGGGATGCGGCCACACTGCACGCGGAGAGACGGATATTACCCGCAACGTTCGATTGCATAATTGAGCGAGAGAACCGCGAGTCAGAGCGGTTGAACCACGGCCAATAACGGCCGTACAACAACAACAATCTTGGCGGATGTTTATTAATTTCGTTTAAATGAGGGGAGGGAGGAAAAAAGGCGATCGTTTCTAACAATAAAGAAATAGATACCGTTAAATGGGGCACAATGGAGAGGCAATAAATCCAAAGTAATCGATACCGACATCGGTTCTCACAATCGGCTCTTGTCTAATTATTCATTAGAATCCTCTCGCAAGAAAGAAGAGGAAGAAGACTCGATCCTTCTCTCTCTCCATCTCCGTTTCAAATTTTCTCGATCTTCGCTCGATCTCTCGGATCATTTTTCTCCGTATTCCATCTTCTTTTTCTCTCCGACTTCTTCTTCGACAGACGTATACATCGAACGAGTAGAACAATCGATTGAGAACCGTCGACGTCCTTCGAGACATCCGACCCCACGGATGTGCAATAATTTATCGAGTAATTTAAATCGACGCCAACTTATAAATACAAACACATTCGTCCTCTGTTCATCGTTCCTCTTTCTTTCGAGAGAATGATCCTGATCCTCGTTCGGCCGTTTGGAAGAGAGAAAAAGCTTCTCAAGATTTAAGAAGAGGAATCGATCAGTGCTCGTTCGAAAGGAAGGAGGACAATGGACAGCTTCGATGAATCGTTCGTCGAGTGTTCTAATTTTCGTAAATGGTACTTCCGGTAAGAATCGAATTATAAAATATTATAAAAATTCATCTTCGAGAAGAGAAATCTTAAACGTTCCTTCTTTATATATTGTGCAATACATATTGTTTGCATCGTAGTTAAGTTAAATTAAGAAACTTTTATCACCAACCTCCTCGAGTTTCTTAATGGCTCTAATTCAATGTCCAATCAACCGTTCACCAAATACTCGCCATGTATTAGCACGTATCGCGTTTACTCTGGATTAATCATACATCTATTTATTATCCCTAATAATCGTAGAATCTAATTGATAAATTTGATCGAATCATAACTACCCAAACATCTTCGGATCGTTTACGAATTCTTCCTCCCCTAATATTTCGTTAAACAGTGTAATAATATTTTATCGAAATATATGTATCGTCGACGAAAAATATGGAGAATGAAGAAGGAGGCAGGAAAAAAAAGATTACGAATTCGTTGTTTGCTCGATTAACCAATTTACCCAACTTATTTGTCCCCGCCGTTTATTTGAACACGTTTCGTAATGCGAAATTACGTTTCCAATTTCCGCTATCCCGTACGGGTTTGATATTTTTGGACCGAGTTTTCTCGTGTTCGAGTGGGGTCTTCGTTGATTTTCCCTGGCCTATAAAAGAAGCGCGTTTCCTTCAGTTGGACGAATCGTTACTTACGGAACGAGTGAAAAAATATTCCATTTTTAATCGCATGTTATGATTATTAATGAAGATTTAGATTGAAATAATTGCTGGAGGAGAGAAGAAAAAAAAACAATTGCCAAATTGCAAGTTGTCGAAAAATCGAAATCTCGCTTCCAAGCATGGTTGTGCCCTGCGTGAAGGTGGATCAAGCGTACGATGAGACGGAGATAGTGCCGATGAATTATTTCAACGATTCTCAGTATTATTCGCTTAGAACGAAAATCGTGTACTCGATCTGGTTGGAGAGGAATAGCGAAAGTTCGAAACAGACACTGGCGCGTTTTCTTAGGTAAAGAATATTATCCTTGACTTACCACTCTCTTCTTGTTTCTGTTTTTACAGCGAGTACAGCTTCATTCATGACAGCCATTACATGTAGTGAGTACAGTGTAATTATTGTTGTTGTCGTCAAATCGGTAATTGTCTCTTTTCTTGTCTAAAATTCTTGCTAGATTTCTCTTTCTTTCTTTT
This sequence comes from Apis cerana, assembly GCF_029169275.1. Classification (NCBI taxonomy): domain Eukaryota; kingdom Metazoa; phylum Arthropoda; class Insecta; order Hymenoptera; family Apidae; genus Apis; species Apis cerana. The sequence goes on from NC_083860.1 coordinate 10,720,003, forward strand.
TCACAAAGTGATACCTTCCTTTATTTTTTTTTTTTCTTTATAGTTAGAGACACATTTAAATAAGTATAGAACAAGCGTGATAAGCTTCTTGGTGATAATATCATTGTAATGTTACAAGTTGTAAGAGTAAAAAAGTAATACGGTTATTTTTGGGTATTTTATGTATTTTAAAATAGGATTGAAATTGTGGAAGTTAAGAGTCAGAGAAACCTTATAGATCCTTAAAAAATTCTTGTATGTCATATGACAATATTTTCTTTAAACGTAGAATGATACTTTTTAATGTATAATTTAAATTCTACCATTCTTTTTTCCCTTAAAAACTCTCCGTTTTTGTATGAACGGTATTATTGATCTAACGACGAGCAAAGTAAGTACGTCATTCGATTAACACCAAATGCACGTCGTTAGTCAGATGACAATAAAATTTCAATTTTATTTCTGCTTGTATATTCTTTCTTTCTCCTTTTCTTTTTGTTCGAGGAAATTCAAGCGTGCAAGAACGTGTTTTTATGGATCTCGTTAATGGGAATATTGGCACGGTTCCAAATTTTATGTAGAATTATGTACACATTGTATTACTTATAGTTGCATGTTAGTGAATTATGTCTTTCACGTATGCTAGTGATAAAAGTAAAAATAAACATAAGCGGGAACAATTTGTTATTTTATGAGATGCAAATTGCATGCCACAATACTTGGAATGAATATAAATAGAGTGTATAAAGTAGTAAAATTCTATTATAGTTTTTAGTTGGTAAATATATGATATAATTGGAAAAATAAACAATGTCATTCATCAACGATATTCTTCCTTCCAACGTATTGCATTTTGCTCCTATCTTAAGAGTTTCTCGTTTGAGAAATCTCTGATTAAATTACGCAAATAACTGTAAATAATCGTCCGATTTATATTTCTATTTCAGTACTAGAGATCAAGATCAGGCGACGAATGCGGAAGATGTCCTCTTTGATATGTTTAAAAACGAAGATACCGGTCTTCTAGCAGTGGGCAAATTTTTGGCTGTGAGTAGTCAGTCGTCCTCGAAATATCGGTTTCATCCGCTGAATTTAATTATAATTCTTTCGTTATTCTTACACGTTTTCCAGGCCCTGAGGACTACCGGTTTGCGAAACGACGATCCTAGACTTCAAGAATTCACGGATAACTTAAGGAAGGAACACTTGAAGACCGGAGGTCACGAAGGTGTATCTCACGAGACGCAAAAATTGAGCAGAGATCAGTTTAGAAGGTAGAGCCTACTTCCTTAACAATTGATAATAATTAAAAACACAAATTTTCCAAGATGTAAAATTTCTTAATATAAAAAATCGAAAGTCGAAAGATTTTTACAAAAGATTTTTGTGAAACGAATGGAGTAATAAATTTTTTTTTTTTTTTTAATCACGTTACAGAATTATAAATCCGAACATAGTGCTGATCTCGCGGGCGTTCAGACACCAATTCATTATACCCGATTGGTCGGGTTTCACCAAGCACATAGAGGACTTCTATTGGAAATGCAAGTCGAACTCGGAGGGCAAGGTCGCCTCTTATATACCACAGCTGGCAAGGATGAATCCGGATTACTGGGGCGTTTCCGTCTGCACGATCGATGGGCAGAGATTCAGCATCGGTGACACATCGATCCCGTTTACCTTGCAGAGTTGCAGCAAGCCTCTGACTTACGCGATCGCTTTGGACAGGCTGGGACAGGAAGTGGTACATCAATATGTCGGCCAAGAACCGTCCGGACGCAACTTCAACGAGCTGGTGTTGGATTACAACAGTATGTTTTAGATTATTATTCTTGGAACATGTGGTATTTATAAGTATCTTTAACTTGACATTTCACAATTTCGATTTCACTTCGCCTTGACAAATTTTCTTTATCGTTTTCTTTCTCCGTTTTCTCTGCTATCCTTTCACGTTATGTTTCGCCCAGCTATTTTTGTACGTGCTCCTTTACAGAGAAACCCCATAATCCCATGATCAACGCTGGCGCAATCCTAGTCTGTTCTCTCTTGAAGTCTCTGATCAAGCCTGAAATGACTTTAGCCGAAAAATTCGACTTCACGATGAATTATTTTAAGAGGTTAGCAGGTGGGGAGAACATGGGCTTCAACAACGCTGTATTTTTGTCGGAACGAGAAGCGGCTGACAGAAATTACGCGCTTGGATTTTACATGAGGGAGTACAATTGTTATCCCGATAAATCGAATTTGAGAGAAATCATGGATTTCTATTTCCAGGTAAAATTTTTTTTTCCTTCGTTTTCTTTCCTTCCCTCCCTTTTTATTTTACTCTTTTTATTTTAACAATGTAATATCAAACGATGTGTCTTTTTGGACAGTGCTGCTCCATGGAGGCTAATTGCGACACGATGGCAGTAATGGCAGCCACTTTAGCTAACGGTGGCATTTGTCCCATAACCGAAGAAAAAGTTCTAAAACCTGACAGCGTTCGAGATGTTTTAAGTTTGATGCACAGCTGCGGAATGTACGATTATAGCGGCCAATTTGCATTCAAGGTGACATCCTACGAATAAATATTTTGATTTGATTTAAAATTCAGGATAATTATCCGTGGTATACGTTAAATTTCTGTAATCTTTCTGATTTACATTAATTAACATCGAACAAAAATTCGAATATATAGGTTGGTATCCCAGCGAAGTCAGGAGTGTCGGGAAGTCTTCTGGTAGTGATACCAAACGTGATGGGCATTTGCACATGGTCACCACCATTGGATCCCCTTGGAAATTCCTGCAGAGGTGTCCAATTTTGCGAGGAACTCGTCTCCGAGTTTAATTTTCATAGGTACACATGCTATTTACATTCGTTTAGCGTGCTTGCATAGATGCAGCTGACACTTACAATTAGTTAGGTTATGCGCACTAACTATGATCACAAAAGAAACAATTAGTTTTTATAAAAAAAAAAAATTAAAAATGAAACGTTATTAGCTGCAATCACACAGAACTTAGCAAAAATCCAAACGATTGTATGATTGATAGATGTTCATTTTAGATATTTATATATATATACATATATATATAAATATATATGTATATATATTTATGCATTTTTCTTTAATTATCGTTGCTGCAAAGTGCTAACTTCGAATCACGAAAACAATAATAACTCACATTAATCAAACTGTTTATTCTCCCTCCTTTGCTTTTCTCACAATTCCTGCTACAAACACAACACCTGCACGAATATACCTGAACAAATACATTCTGCCTATTACTCTCTCTCTTTACATCGTCTGTGTTCATTGGTTTCCCGTCGTTTTCCATCCCGTCCCGATTAGTGTAGCACCTACTATGATCACAGGTACGACAATTTGAAGCATGCGACTAATAAAAAGGATCCGAGAAGGCACAAATACGAGACCAAAGGGCTGTCGATCGTTAATCTTTTGTTCAGCGCGGCCAGTGGCGATGTCACAGCGATGAGAAGGTATTCTGGAAATAATTTACTTGATCCACGTTGCAATATTCTCAATATTTTCAATATTATTAATTTGAAGAGAATCGTTCAGATTTATCTTATTGTTAATTCAATTCTTAGGCATCGATTGAGCGGTATGGATATGACATTGTCGGATTACGATGGTAGGACAGCTTTGCATTTAGCTGCCAGTGAGGGACATTTAGATTGTGTCGAATTTCTTATCGAGCAGTGTGCAGTTCCTCACGATCCTAAGGACAGGTAAATCATTCTGTTTCTTATTATCTTTACATTCTGCAGAAATCAAGAAATTTCTTTATTTGAAAATATATATATATATGTATATATATATATATATATATATATATATATATATATATATATATGTATATGTAATAAAAAATGAAGTACTTATCTGATATACTATTTTTTAAAATATTTCAGGTGGGGAAAGAGGCCGATCGATGAAGCAGAAACATTTGGACACATGCAAGTAGTAGAATATCTGAATAATTATGCTTTGGCCCGAAAAACTGAAATGGAAAATGAAGAAAAGGAGAATAACAATAATGATGAAAGGAATTCCCGAACAGTCGCGGAATCTGCAATTCAAACGCCATTACCATAAGATTATTGCGGCATTAGATAGGATATTTATTTTTGAGAAGATACACGGTACGATGATTGATTGAACAGAAATGGAACGCGTGATATAATTATAACAAAAAAAAAAAAAAAAAGGACGGAGAGGTCTCGAGATCACGGTGAATCGACTATTTTCTTACAAATAGCATATCTTATGGCTGATTTAATTCATTTTTACAATTAGAAGAATCGATTTGCAATTTAGAAACAATTTTCTATGAGTCTGTTAGCTCTAGACACTTTAAATTATATCAGATGTGTAAATTAATAAAAATTTAATTTATATATTATATTTATATATTAATTTCAAAGAAATATAATTTTTTGGAAATAACATTTTCAAATTTATTTACACATCTGATATTTGTAGACGTTTCTTTTGTGTGTGTATGTGTGTATGTCTTAATTCTTCTATTTTTTTTTTTTTGGTAATGTATGTGTGTGCATGGATTTTAAAAAATGTACATCAATAATTTGTTCTAATATTTTAGTTATTATTCTTTTCTTTTTTAATTTTTTTTATTTATTTTTTTTTTATTACTAGAAAAGAACATGATATTAAAAAATCTTTAACATTACAAAATTTATTCTTTTACGAAATAGGAAGGATTTAAGTGAAAAATGGCCAAGTATTTACATTCAGGGTAATTTTACATGATTTAGTTCGTACTTATGATAAGATATACTTCATTGTTTTTTTTTGTAATGTACTTACACGTAGGTGCTATGCGCTTAGATACCAATTTAGATTCTGAATGATTGAACGGAGAAGGATAATTTGTTTAATTATTTTCCAGTGTTCTTTCGTTTATATAATACTCGTTCCTACGTATATCCGTGATAGAAGAATTTGCGATATTACGAATTCTTAATTTGTATATTTTATTTTCATAAAATTTTGTTAAAATATGAAGACCACGTATAATTTGATATTAAATAGATCTTTGGCAAAATTTTAAAAATATTGATTATCATAACGTTATTTATTCACTTATTTTTTTTATATACTTCATTTACTTTTCAAATTATTTATTTTTATTTGAAAATTATTGAATTGTTTCTCGTTAACTAGTAAATCAAATAATAAAAATCAAAAACTGATTTATATCTTTCTTATGTGGTCTTCAATGATTTAGCGTATTTTGAAGCAACCGGAACTGTGATTCTCCGTGTCCTGTGCATAAAATCCATTCATTAGTCAATGAAACAGAAATCGCGATCTTTAATAGATAAAAAAAAAAAATCGGAAATGATTTCTGTTTCTTGTATCAATGTGCTTTTTAATCTTCTTCAATCCTTTATTTAGAGAGATAAATCTTATAAATTATGCTATTTAATAACTTTTAATCTTAATCTTAAAGGAGATTGATTTTTTTTATAAATTATCTGCTTCATAAATTAATTAAATTTTGAATATTGCCGAATAAGAAATTCGTGTCAATATCACATTTCGTCAATTACCTCGAAATTTGCCTTAAAGTCGATGAAAAAATTGTAATTATACAAAGTATATAGCAGAAAACTTTCCAAACTTTATTTCGTATTCTCTTTATTCCTATTTTTTATGCTAAAATATATTCTGAGCGAAAAAATATATATATATATATCAAAATTGTAAAGACAGGAATAATTTTTGTGAATTTTAGAAAGCAGAATTTATGTTTCATCAAAAGGGAATTTTTATAGTATTAACGATTTTCTAGTTAATATCATTTTGAATACGTATATAAATTCCTGCCAAATAGGATTGTTTAAAATCTTAAATTAAAATTCTCGGTTCTTCTATATTTTTTATTTGATCTTGTTTTCAATTTGGAATATTCAATTTTCAGTATATGTAACATATCAATATTTTGCATCTAATTAATAAAAAATATTTGAAACCACAAATGTTAAAACTTGCACATAAGTAAACATTCGTCTTAAAAAAAAATAAAAATTTTCTTTTAATCTATTTGGAATTGGTAAAAATTCACAAATGCTAAAAAAAATTAGATTAGCATAAATACATCTAATGAATATAATAAATTAATAATAAGAATTAGGAGAAAAAGATTAAGATGAATTTATTTAATGAATAAAAATGAAAAAAAAACAATTAATATTTAGAAGAATCATAGATATTTCAAAAATTTCATCTTCATGAAAATGTCAATCAAAATTTAAATTTTCCGTCATTTGAATGTTTCGAAACGTCCAACTAAATAATCTTATTTCAAATATCTGATATGTATCAGAATATTCTTCCAATGAACTAAAGACAATAAAGATATACTATGATACAGAAAAAATATTTATGATGGCTTTTAATTAACGAATTTATTTTTACCAGACTATAATATAAGTTAAAAATCAGCAAATTATAATACATACTTTTTCATATTTTATGAATTTTCGATTGTAGTTCAGATAAAAATAGACAATAATTTTTATCAACGTAACATTTATTAGCACTTGATCGAATTATATTTTATAATCTTATTTTTACAACAATATAAACGAGAAATATAAATTGTTTGTGTTGTTTATAGAAATATTTTATGTTGTATTGATTTATAATCTATGTTATCTATATGATTGATTAAAAAATGTTGGAAGAAATATTTTAGAAATAACTCGTACATTTCCATAATTGTAAATTACTTGAGAAGTAAATATTTCAAGAAAGTATTTCCTGTTTCTTTTTTTCCATTAATGAATTTGAATAATTTTTTACGTACATTTAAAATAATAAACGATTTACATAATATACGTGTTCTTTTTTTTCTATATTAACACAATATCAATTTTGAACCTTGAATTGCACTTATATCTTTACTATGTTACGAGATGTCGACACTTTCACCATTATGAATCGATTTTCGATCTATTGATTGGAATTATTTAAAATTAAAATTTTATATATTATGAAATTAAAAGATAAAGAGAATTTTTTATTTGCAATAATTTAATAACTTTTTTTTCATAAATTGTTCAATCAGTACAAGATATGGATTTACATAAATTTAAATATATAAAATGTATAATTTAAAATAAATAGTTTCTTATTCATTTTTTATATGTTTTATTTATATTATCGCAAAATTTTCAGATATAAATCTTTTATAAAATTTTAAATAAAAATATTTTAATTAATTCTCTTCTAAAATTATCAATTATTTCGAATATAATCAAAATTTATTTATCTTGCAATGTGATGTATAAATGTTACTTTTTAAAATTATAATTTAAACTAAAAATTATTTTTTACATTAAATAAATAATATTTTTAGAAAAAATTAACAATTTGATTCTTTTATATTGAATTTAAAATCATGTTTTTCAAATATAATTCATATTTAATTATTCAATTCATATATTTACATATATATCCTTTTTTCTCTCTTAATTACAATTCAATTTGAAATAGATAATTATATTGTTTGACAACAAGGTATTTTAATTATTATTTACCTATATACATTACTGTCATACATATATCCAATCAGCTGTTTCTGTTTCGGTTCTCATAGTAGTTATCCTATCCGTCAGTTTGTCGCCAGTCTTGTGTCTATCTTTATTCTTTCTTGGAAATCAATTTCAGTATAAAATTTTGACAACGAATTATTAGTTATGGCAACGAATTTTAATTAATATATATAACGATAGTATTGAAACATAAACTATTAAAAAATAGTTTAACAATGTATTGGAAGGATGGACGTCTAACCTCACTTTTCAGCCGCTAGATTCCTCGGACAATCATGTGAATTATCGAAAGCATTCCAATGTATCATTTAAATCGATCATATTTCTCTTCTGCGAAATATCGGAGCGCCTTAAATTATTCTTCTTTCTTTCTCAATGAGGTTTTTCGTGAAATCAAAGTGCAATATCTTCGAAAACTCATAGTACCGGTGCTCCGAGTCGACTTTTTAGCTAATTATAATATAGTACGATGACCGAGAAATCTAGAAAAATAGTAACCAGATTTCACCCTACTCACGGGGAAAATATCATGCTACGCGAAGATAACACAGTGGCGTATCGTACTGCCAGTTTTGCAAACTCTCTGGCTTTCAGTGAAAAACCATTACAACCAGGTGAAATATTCTTGGTAGAAATTGAAAAGACTGAAAGAGGATGGAGTGGACATATGAGATTGGGACTGACTCTCATAGATCCTGCGTCTGTGAATAATAGTCTACCAGAATTTGCAATGCCTAATCTCGCTAAACTTGGAAATACATGGATATTTGCTATTACAAAAAGCCTATATGGATTATGGGATGGTTTTGATAGCTATGCTCAAAGGATCTATGGTAATCTTAGTTGTATGCGGTTTTAAGCATTGTTAATTAAGTTTTATATTTAAAGAATCTATGATAATTTTAATTTATGCAATTTTAAATATTATTAATTTTAAATATTTATTAATTATTAATATGTATTCTCTTTAAGGTGAAATCCCATCTGAAGAAAAAAAATTGATCACAGATGGAGTAAATGTGCAAACTTCTCGTGGAGTTATTCCATTTAATGCTCTCAGACCAAACACAATTGATTCTTCTCAATATATATTACCCACAGATGCTGGTAGTCGTATTGGAATTATGTATGTGCCACAAGCTGGTTCTGACAAGGCAGAAATGCATTTCATAATTAATGGCGAAGATCAAGGTGTATGTGAAAAAGATATACCATATAAAGCAGGACCTTTACGCGCTGTAGTAGATGTATATGGTACCACAAAACAAGTTAGGATAGTTCAACTATATGGTGGTATGTTACTTTTTCTTCTTACATGTACATTATTTTTCTAAATATTTCATTTTTTTTTTCCTTTTTTTTTGCTAATAATTATATGTTTCAGCAGTATCTACCCTACAAAGTGCCTGTCGTGATGCTATACTACAGTATACTAAAAGAAATGCAGTTGATTCACTTCCACTTCCAAAGGTTCTAAAAGATTATCTATTATATCAATCACAATGAAATTTACGTCATTCCATCTTGTCTCTTGAACGTAACACTTTGTATAGGTATTTTAGTATTGACATAATTTCTTCAACCATTTCGATTTTTCTACAATTTTCAACGTATTTATCGCGTATAAATCGTTCTTTCATTTATTCTAATTACTACACATTAGGGAAGATAAATGTAAGTCTAAAGCAAATTTAGAATTATTTTCACTCTTCCAGTTAGCTGTTCTTTCATTTTTTTCAACATGTATATTTCATCGTGTATGTAGCATATGTAATTCACATGAATGTTAAACCGTATCATGTACATAATGTAAGAAGTTGTTGATGAAACACCGAGTAAATTCTGATAAGCAAAGGAGTATCACGTTTTTTTTTATTCTTGCATTTAGCATTTATTAGCAATTACAATTTTTACAAGTTTAAAAACTCTATTGTTCGCTAAATTTACTCACACATTTCATGCCGCATCGTAAATCGTATTATATGAAGTTTCATCTAAAATAAGTTATACGCAGAATTATTGATGTATATCATATCGTTCTTTTTTTATTGTTATAACTCATGTAACAAAGATAATAATAAGATAAACTTGATCGCACTGTTAACAAATGCAAAAATAGATCCGATTGACATATTCAATTAAATACGACATGTTTTTCCAAAATAAATGTATTTATAAGAAAAAAAAAAAAAAGAAGAATTAAAACTTTTTCTTAAAATAAATCCCAATATCTTTTTATACATCATTTACACATTTATGATTAAATTATTTGATGAATATTTAATTTTTTCTTCTCCTTTTTTCTTTTAATATTAATTAAAAAGAAAAAGATATATAAATTAAATTTCATAAATTAACTTTCATATATGTTTCTTGGTATAAAAATAATTAGCATAATTATATAAACGAATGAAATACATAAGAAAGCACTCCATCCGATTAAAACGGACGTATATCTCCATGTATACTGTTTCCTATCCAAAGATACCAAACTCGTATTATCATCCTCGTTCATTTCGATTCTTGCCGACACTTTCGAATCCAGAATAGTAATTAAAAATACTTGTCCTACTTTGCTTTTCAAAACCGATTCAGTGACGGAGGATATCCATGTTGGAGCGTCAACGTGTAATTCTTGTAGGTATCGCAAGATGCTTGTTAACATAAGCGAGAATGCGGCTAGGGCAAGAGATTTTTCATAAAACACCACTAAAAAAAAAAAGAAAGAAATTCAAGATTATTCAAGATAACGCAAAGTTTCAAAGTATATCTTCATTTCAAATTTTTATTTTCACATTATTCGAATTTGATTAATAATAATCGTAAAAATTAAAGCATTACTCAAGTTTGGTATTTGAATTCCATTGAAAGGAATCCTCCATTGCACATCTAACAAGCAAAATAGATGCAGAATAAAATTCAGATTTGCTATGATCATACGCTCCGTAGAACTTGGCTCTAACCATAATGTCATCAATGTCATAGTCATTAATACTGTAATTTAAATGTGAAATAATTTTTTTTTTTTTTTACTCCATCCATTTATCATAATATATTTTTTCTACATGTTTTACACACCTATGGTCAAAGTCACATACGTCGTACTGTTCATGGAATAATGTCTTCTTAGTAGAATATTATAAGATAATAAATCACTGGTAAAACCTGAACCAAATTTGGAATCTATTGTACGCTCGCTGTGAGACATATGCACTATCTCCCATTCCGTGTTATTGTTATACATATCATCTAAAATCTAGGAAAATAATCTGTATATATCAATAATTTTATCGAGTTTCCTATCTTTAAAAACTCTATTTAATTACCGTATAAAATTAAAATGATTCGATTACAAACATTAAAATTTTATACACACTTGTTCAGTATCCAAAGAGTTTAATTTAATCTCGTTGCTTCCGTGAGACCACGAGGCAATATGTATAGTGCAGTTCAATATATCGTAAGGCCACCAAGTGTGATCAAATTCGCAAACAGGTGTGTACGTAGTGAACGGTACGCACAGTACAGTGCCAGAATTGAACACTATGCATTCGACAGGGGGCATCTCAAAATCGATGCCGACACTTGTTCTAAAAGTCGAAAGAAAATTGGTAAATAAACAAATAAAGAATTTGAGGGAAAGCTTGTAACAACTCGTATGTGATAATCTACGAGATATTAATAATACATGAATTTAATCTTTCTATATTTCGTAAATTCGCGAAACACGTGCGAGCACAAATGTTTCATAATCATAATATTGAACGATTATGTTAATCACATGTAATTTGTGTTATATGAATAAATTGTGTTATGAAAGAAAAAAAAAATTGATCGAATATGATAACGATTTACGTCATACATTTCAATTGCTCTCAACTTACACGCTGTGCATCACGATATCGGGGACCCAGATTTCGTAACTTTTCACGCGGATAGAATTGATAGAATCGAATTCGGATGATTTCCACGTGAGATGATTCTGTTTCCACATCTATCGTTCGTATCAAATATATGAGAAATTTCAATCTCAATTGTATTTAGAAAATTATAAAAATTGAAATCGGATTATCATAATACTCACCAATTTTAGCAGAACGTGGAAATCGACGGTGTGCGAATATTCATCCTGACGCGTGACGACGAGCATGGAACGGATAAGGTAGAGAGAAATTGACGATTCATTTCGATTCATTTATACTTTGCAAAAAAAAGAAATACTTACGACGTTATAATGTTGAATGCTTAATCCAAAATCAATTTTAGTAGCATTTTTTTCTTCGGGAATAATGTCCCTGTCGTAATCGCAGAACAGATACTGTTTCAGTCTGTGAAGTGCGGAAGTGCTTGTGACTTCTTTGCAAATAAAACAGATCACTTGTCCATGTAATGAAACATTAATGATCAGGAATAAAACGGGGAATATATTCTTCATGTTTAACATGGTAAGAGGACAAAACGAAATGACAGATCGGTAATGACTAGTAGTAGATCGATGAATCGAGAAGGGTAGTGAACACGCCCAGTGAAATGTTAAACCGTGGACATCGAAGACCGCCCCCTTTCGTTCGTTTATCGGATTTTTATCAGATCCGGTATTTTCGAATTGGTTCACTACTGGAATAAAAAAATAAACGGGCTATCGATCGAAACAATCTTTGACCAATTAGAAAATTAGTATAAAATTGTAAAAATAAAGGGAAATAAAGATTCTTAAAGATAATATTGATCTTGTTACCAATACGTTCATTAATAATTATTTTTGAAGTAAAATTATCTATAGAATAAGATGATATATTCTTATTATCAAAACTCAAAGATTTTATATTTTTACATGTTAGAATTTATATCAGAAATTATTTGATTGTTACTCTTAATTATTTACTCGTATTAATTATCTAAGATTGAAGATATTGAACAAATTCTCAT